>NC_059333.1:101582500-102200000 GCF_018350155.1 Leopardus geoffroyi
ATCATCCATAAAATATGATGGAAATGCAGATACCATTATGGAAGTCTTTGAACCCTTACTCTACTCCACTTCCAATATTGTTGCCTTATTTGAACACATTGAATCCAATAGTAACTCATGATAAAAGTAAGGTTTTACTTTGTCATTTTTGTTGTTAAAATGTAAAACATGCTAAAAATAATGCCAAAAATAGGTTAAAAAAATACTCCTATTTTTCTGGGGAATGATCTGGATTTTTATAAATAAAATATTTGCAAAATAAAGAAATAAATGTTATACACAAGTTAACTAGGAGCTGGATTATCAACCATTGAGATGCTGGAGAAGCTGTATGTGTAAAAAAATAATAACATCTCTAAGCACATGTGTACTTTACGACTTTAAGTGTACTTCCTTCTCCAATTATTTTATTTCCTCAAATTTAGTTGTATCATTTAGTTGCAATTTAATTTGCTACCACCAGGTGGAGAAACTGTGCCAAGGCTAAGCCCAGGTTCAGCAAACAATGGCCCTTCAGGCTTGTTTTTTATAAGTATGATTGTAACACAACCACTCCCATCTCTTTATGTGTGGCTTTATGTGTGGCTGATTCTGCATTACAATGGCAGAGTTGAGCAGTTGTGCCGTAGACAAATCCTAAATATTTATTATTTGGCCCTTTAAAAAATGTTTGGCAACCCAAGGTCCAGGCAGTAAATTTTATGATTTAAATTACAAAATACCTCTGTTTACTTCTACCACATTCAGTCATAAATTATTATTCCTATATTCTTGGCGTATGTTAAAAGAAGTCTAGGGTATTAATAAGGATACTACTATACTAGTCCCCGTAAAAACAACAAAAATTCTGTATGTTAGATGTTCAACGGTTTATTTCTTGTTCATATAACAGTCTATTGGCCGTAGACTTTTCTCTCAAGTAGTTATGCAAGGATTCTTTTCTATCCTACAGTTCCCAAGCCTACAAGTCTTGAGTCTCTGCATCCAAATGTAAAAGGAAAAAAAAAAAAAAAAAAGTTTGGAAAAGGCATACCTACTTCTACAAAAACAAAAACATTAAACACACACAATAACAACAATAAATCAGCCCAGGAGGAACAAAAACATACATTACTTTAGCTCACATTCCACTGGCAAGAAGTTAATCTGATGGCCCCACCAAAATGCCAGAGTGCTAGGAAATGTAGGTTCTGAATTGGCAGCCACTTCATAGAAATAATTCTACTCTACGAAAAGGGCAGCATGGATCATTGGTAGGCTGCTAGATCTTTGCCACTCCATATTTCTTGATGTCAATTTTTATCAACTTTATGTCAACCTATGGATATTTTGGATTGAGTAAACATTTCTATATTGCTTTTTTCTGTATTCTACTTTTGTAATGGTTACTTTTTAAGTCTAATTTTTATGGTAGTTTTTTGGAGGTGGGAAAGTACAAAGAGAAAGAAATGCAGTTGTATTACATGCCAACCATGTGTCTGACTATAAGTAATTACTGAAATAATATCTACACCAATATCTGTCTGCTTTTTGACTTACGGACAATTGAAACTCCTTATGTTATCCAAAATATAATAACTCCCTCATCACACTCAGGTACCTGTTTGTACACTGGTTTTATTCTATCTTATGTAATTGGGAGTCTATATATGCATTTCCCACACTAAGTCCTGAATTCTAGAAAATGTGTTCATTTGCAAAAATTCTATAGGGCCTACATATCACCATAGACATAACATGATTAATAGGTTTGTTGAAAAAAAGGTTATCATAAAAGTTAGGCCTACCTACATTTTTTTTCTTTTTGTTTGTTTTACATTGTTTTTACAAGGAAGACCAAATAATTATCTCTCTCTCTCTCTCTCTCTCTCTATATATATATATATATATATATACATATATATGTATACATCTAGACATATATTAATATGTATATTTTAATAACATAATATTGATTGAAAGTTAAGGTTTCTATTTTTTTCTTTTCAGTGGTTGTTAAAAATAATTTAAGCTTTGTATGTAGCCATTGTGACAAGCACAGAAAATAAACATAATTTCTAGTTATATAGGTTCCCAATGTAATTTAGAGAATCAATATGAAATTACTTAAAGTGTAATAAGATAATTTTCTGTAATGTTTTTCTACCTAAAGACAGAAAGGGCTATATAACTTTTTAATTTCCCTTGATCCTATTGATTGTACAAATACCAGAATTTCAGGTATTCTGTGATGCTAGCACATGCTAATTGAGTTAATAAGTGAAGTAGAGAGATATTTATTATTCTTAGATAACTAGTTTGAT
This sequence comes from Leopardus geoffroyi, assembly GCF_018350155.1. Taxonomy (NCBI): domain Eukaryota; kingdom Metazoa; phylum Chordata; class Mammalia; order Carnivora; family Felidae; genus Leopardus; species Leopardus geoffroyi. The sequence goes on from NC_059333.1 coordinate 101,584,804, forward strand.
TTTTGTAATGTTTTACAATATGTAACTTGGGTAGAAATATTTTAATGAAAAATTAATGTATTTTTTTCTGGGTGAGAGAGTCAACATTCAGAATTTTTTTTTTAATTTTTAAAAAATGGTTATTTATTTTTGAAAGAGAGAGAGAGAGAGACGGAACGTGAGCAGGGGAGGGCAAGAGAGACACACACAGAATCTGAAGCAGCCTCCAGGCTCTGAGCTGTCAGCACAGAGCCAGACGAGGGGCTCAAACTCACAAACCGTGAAATCATGACCTGAGCCGAAGTCAGATGCTTAACTGACTGAGCCACCCATGTGCCCCAACATTCAGAATTTTAAATGGAAACTGTAAATATTTATACAAATCAATTCCTTTCTCTTAACATAAAATAACAATCTTCCAAAGCAAATCTCAGTTTATATTTATTCACTAGTGGATATCTAAGGATTAGGGAGTTAAAAGAGAATGCTGAAGATCTTGCTCGAACGCTCGCTCACTGTATAGTAAATTAGTGTCTGGAAATCTCTACAAAAAGTTGAATTAATTACCACTGGGATACACATTAGTGAACCACTGTGAATTACCATCCTGCTTTCTGTTTCAGTTGACTTTTAAGTACACAGTATATCTTTTATAAGGTTGCAAACAAAACAATTTATATATGTATCAAAAGAAATATGAAAGTAATTTCATATTTCAATCTGTTAAATTTTTTACCCATAACAAAGCATATTCAAATTTATTTTAATCTGAAATAAATACAAGTCATATCATTAAGGAGAAAATTTATTACAAAATATGTCTATGTTAATATATTGGCACTATTTTTTTTCTTTGCCAAGATTTTTATAGACAAAATTATTAGGAATGCTAGAAAATACTTATAGAAAAAAAATTACAGGTAAATTAGAATACTAGAAAATATGATTCCTCCTATACATGTGACAGATACCAGGACAAGAGAGACTTTGTAATAAAAGGCAAAATAGAGGGCAGTAATTGCCATGTGTTTGGGTTTAGGTAAAATATAGACTACTATATAGCACAGGGAATGAGGTTTTGACAACTTTTCTAATCTATTTGTCAACCATTATCTTTCTACCCATATTATTTCAGATTACAGGTCTGATAATAGCGTTTGCCTCATACATTACTAATTGGTTCGTGTTCAAATGAATTTTCATTTGCCTGATGAGCATCAACAGGTAAGAGAAAACATTGAAAAGCACAATAAATCAGTGAATAAGCTCAAGGAAAATCCAAAGTTGTTAATATGAAAAAACCTTTTAAAGTAAAAAATACCATTGTCAAAATAAAAATAAAATTGGAAGATATGTTCCAAAATATAGGATTAAAACGTAGAGAAGGAAAATATGAAAAAAATAAGATGAAAGTCATAGTAATATAGGGTGCTTAAATCTAATTAATAGGTATCTAAAAAATAAGAGGAAGATTACTAACAAAATAGTAAGTGTTTTGAGAACATTTAAAGAAAAACTACTAAAATCTAAAAAATAAAAAAATTCTAGCTTTGATTTCAAGAGTAGAAAGAAGACTCAAATCTTTACACTGAAAGAATTCTATAAGAGCTAATGCAATAGATGTAAAAATGCCCCATATGTCTAGAAACAATTGTAAATTTTCCTAACACCAAGAACGAAGAGATGACCCTAGAATTCTTCAAGAGAAGGAAGAAAAGTCATCTACAAAATCTCATTACCAGATATCTTTTCAAAAGTCATCTACATACTTAAACACACAAACACACAAATAAAGGAACAGAGAGACAATATGCATGAAATACTGGTTTAATTCTCAGGCAGGTAATTGTGCAGCAGTAAAAGAAAGTAAACTGACTAAATTACACAGGAAGTCTGAGTACCATGTGGGTTGTGGGGCATATTCAGAGGAAACTGAATTGCCCCCTATCAAAATGTGGAAAGAGTACAGAAACAAAAGTAAAACTAAGTAAAACATGATGTTGAGTTTTCATATCCTTAATTATGACTTCAAAGCTTATTCTAATGATAGATATGAGGATCAGAAGGGGAGTTTTCAGTGGGTTCAATCAACAAAAAAAGTTAATACATAATTCTTATGCAAATCAATTCAGAAATAGAGGTAATAAAAAACTTATTTGGAGTTACAGAGATAAACAGAATAAGAAATAATTAGAAGAGTTATTAAAGTGCTTACTTCAGGGAACACTACAAAGAATGGGAAAACGGGATGGAGTTCTCTTATTTTTCTTTGTACTGTACCTTTTAAAAATGTAATTTTTTTAACCATATGCATATACTGATTTTACAACTTATTGAAAATATTTACTGAATACTTACCATTTGAAAAATAGCAATACAAGTGTGGAGTATGTAATAGCAAAAACAAAAAGACAATATGTGTGTGTATGTGTGTGTGCATTTAAAATAACATGTTAGGAAATGTGCACAGTTGGAAAACTTCAGATTTTTCTGAGTACAAAATTAGTATTTATTCCATTAAATAAAAACAATAGTGGACCCAGAACTTCTTGCCTTGCACAATACCAGTGTTTTTCACTGTTATGCGCTATGACACTGGGGGGGTTGGGGGAGGGGGCTCTGAGCACGGGCACAAGCTCACAGGAAGAAGTGAAGATAATCTTTCAAGTAAAAAAAAAAAATTCATGAACTGCAAAGTTAGATACAAGGTTGGCTAATGTCATTGCTTTTTCTTTTGAGCCACAAGCTCTCAGGGCTACAGGAATCAGATGTCTGCACACCCATATGCTGTTCATGTGTCCCTGGGAAGGGAAATAGTCATTCCTTTCCTTGTCAGGCACGTACTCAGGAAAGAATGCTCTCACATAAGAAATGAAATTATATACAATAATATTCTCTACTTTACTGAGAGAATAGAGTATAATGGATTATTCCAGATTCTGTAGGAAATGTTTCTATTGACTTTCTTCTCCATTGATATTGGCATTGAATTTCTACATTTAATTTCATAACAACATTTTATTTGATAACATGAAGATCTAGAAACCACGCCTGGTTGGCTACATCTCATTCACAGGTTGAAGGGAGATTGAGAGAGGTTACTTCCTTTGAGAAACACAGCGAGGTGTGCCACTAATCTTAATGTAAAAAGGACAGATTTTAAGTGGATTTACAGTATTTTCAGGTTGCTATAAAGATCAGCACATGTTTCTTAGAGTTTGACTAAATAAAGTAATGGAAGTTGTGTCATTATATGCAGTAGCTTATATCACATTAACTTTCTTTAACTGGTAAAAGTTAAACCTTCAATCCATGTAGGTTTCTTTGAAATCAACTATGAAAATAACCTTTGAAATTAATTTTAAATCTTAAAAGTGTATGTAAAAAAGTTGAAAATATTAGTTTTCTTTTTTTAAATTTTTTAAATTTATTTTTGAGAGTGAGAGAGACAGAGTACAAGCAGGGGAGGGACACAGAGAGAAGGAGACACAAAATCTGAAGCAGGTTCCAGGCTCTGAGCTGTCAGCACAGAGCCCGATGCAGGGCTCAAACTCATGGACTGTAAGATCATGACCTGAGCTGAAGACGGACGCTTAACTGACTGAGCCACCCAGGCGCCCGTAGTTTTCTTTTTAATAGAAAAGGCATATTGGGGTGCCTGGGTGTCCTAGTTGAGTAAGCATCTGAGTCTTGGTTTTGGCTCAGGTCATATTCCCAGGGTTGTGCGATTGAGCCCCACATCAGGTTCCATGCTGAGCGTGGAACATGCTTAAGACTCTGTCTCTCTCCCTCTGCCCCTCTGCCCTGCTTGTGTGCTTTCTCTCTAAAATAAAATTAAAAAAAAAATAGGAAAGACATAGCTTCACATTAAATGAACATGAGATAAGCTCTGGATACCCTTGACACCCAGCTGATTTTCAAATGTATTCTGAAGTCAACTGGAACTCAAGATTTTCTGAATCTCACTGAGATAATGTAAAAATGATTTCCTAAAATACCACAGTGAATCTGAGTCCAAATGAAATACAGTCCTCCAGTAAAGAGTCCAAAAACAAGATGAAACAAATGAAGTTGTCTCACATTTCTCTCAAACTTTAAGTATTCTGAGAAAAAGTAGAAAATGAAGTCAAAATGGATAGTCATCTCATCTTTTATTTATTTTATTAGAATGTAACTACCATGTAGATAGATATAGCTTCACATTTTATTTATAAAATTATAAAATTTCATTTCTTTTCACTTCATCTGCAGAAAAGAAAACTATCTAGAGCATAGTTCTATTTTTTATGTTTGTCCCATTCCCTTAACATCTGTAACTTTTCTTTCTGGAGTGAAATGTAATGATGATTAACATGGCACAGGCAAGGAGAATATGGTCTTGTTATGACTGTTTTATGCGGCTCCTGTAAATTGGAGTAACAAATGACATCCTCCTTTAGCTGATTCTGAGATAATCAGACAGCATCTGCCTTCTGTTCTCTGTCTCCATTTGTAGAAAGGAAATGCTAACTTTAAAATCATTCATCTTTTGAAGTGCTAACTCCTTCTATTCCCTCCCAATCATTTCCGTGTTCATTTTTGAGGTATCTTCCCTTGACCACTCAATACTATCAAATCTAACAGGATTCTTTGATATTTCTGAATGGAAAACTGCTTTGTAATATTTTTACCCTTTAAAAGTCTGAACTTTTTGCTTAGTATAAAAGAAAATGTTTTGGGGCACCTAGATGGCTCAGTCAGTTAAGTGTCAGACTTCTGCTCAGGTCATGATCTCACAATCCTCAGTTTGACCCCGGCCCAGCTCTGTGCTGAGAGCTCAGAGCCTGGAGCCTGCTTCAGATTCTGTGACTCCCTCTCCCTGTGCCCCTACCCCACTTGCACTCTGTCTTTCTCTCTCTCTCTCTCTCTCTCTCTCTCTCTGTCTCCCTCAAAGATAAATGAATATTAAAAAAAAAATTAAAGAAAATGTTTTTAGCTACAAAACTGATAGTTAACCTTAAATAAAACAAAACAAACACTAATTGACCTTCCCATTCCTCTCTAAAATCGATGTAATTCCCTCTGTTTCCATCCAGGCAATACTTTGCTGCCTGGAAAACAGTGTTGCTGTAACTCAATTTAAACTTTTTTCATCATCTAGTATTTTGAACCCATTTAGGAACTTGCGGCTCTCCCTCTGTCTGTTTGGGTCAGTGGTTCTCAGCAGGGTATAAAAGGAGGTGGCTGAGGTGGCTCCATGTGGTAAAGCAAAAAACTTGCATCTTTACCTACACTATGTAATTGACTTGCGGTTTTGGCCATTTAGAAGGTATTATTGTTTGTCATTGACAAAGCTAATAAACTGGATAAGTTGATATTTGGTATCACATAACCTGCAATTTACAATCTACAATCTAATAATGTGCAATTTGAAGTGATTTTGGGTAGCCATCATCCAACCTACTCTAGTCTTCTATTATGCACTGATTACATAAGACAAACCCTACAATATTAATCTTTCAGTACAACTATTTCCATTCTTCACTGAATAGCTCAACTCATTTAGGTAAGATTTCAATACAATTTATTTTAATGCTTCAGAGAATACGTCGGTTCCATCATAAATAGGGTTTGACGTATATCACATAATGTCCAAAAATTTGGTGGTTTTTACTATTGTTCAGTTGTTTTATAAATATTTTATGCCACCTAGTCAAATAATTATAAAGAATCTTTTAGAAATAAAATATAATCATAATTTTCAAGAAGTTTATATTTTGGAACTTGTGTTAGATAGATATAGACATAACTGAAGTATATATTAGTTTTAAAATGCTCTGTAACAAATTACCAAAATTCAGTGGCTTAAAACAAAAAGTTATTATCTCACAGCTTCCACTGGTCAGGATTCTGGCTATGGTTTAGCTGGGTCTTCTTCTAAGGGTCTCACCAGGCTAAGAGCAAGGGATGAGCTAGGGCTGCAATCTCATTGGAGGGTCAGTATTTTATTCCAAGCTCAATGAATTATTGGTAGAATTCAGTTCTTCATGACTGTAAGACAGAGGTTCTTGGTTTCTTGCTAGCTGGCAACAGGGAGCCATTCCCAGCTACTAAAGGCTATCTACCATTTCTTGCCTATCCCTCTCCAAGGCTGTAAGGCTGGCTGAAGAGTTTCCCATAATTTAAATCTCCTAAGAAATGTTCTAGTGTCTTTCTAGGACTCATATTATTAAGTCAGGTCCACCTAGAATAATTTCCCTCTTGATTAACTCAAAACTGACTGAATACATCTTGAAAATCCCTTTGCCATATAAGGTGTATAATCATAGGGTTATATATGCCTACAGTATATCGTATACGCCGTCATATTCACTGTTCTTGCTCACAGTCAAGAGCAAGGGAACTACACAGAGCATGCACATTTGGGGTAGAAGAGAGGATACTGAAGGCCACCTTATAAGTCTGACTACCACAAAGTACAAGTTGGAATAAAATAAGTGTGTAAATAAGATAGAAGTTAGGTTTATAGAAACTGCATTTATGCATACTATATACACATTGAGGAAGAAATGTAGATGAGAAATGGTGAAGTAAGTCTCAAAGATATACTTTTCCAGGGTAGAGATGTGCCAGAGGAAGAAAGAAGGTATTTCAATAAAGAGCAAGACATATACCATCAAGAGATATAAAAATATGGAGACTACTCCTACAGCCCAATTTGACCAATAATAAGATTTACGCCATTCATTGAAAGACTTTAAATACCGTCCTTGTTTTAGTAAGCAATGAGAAGCTATTAAATGTTTGAGGGGATCCAACTTAACTACTTGCCCTTTCAGACACATTCTCTGACCTACATCTGGGAAGGTCCATCTATCTGGACCACATTCCCAAGATCCCTTGCCCTTAGGCTTCTGGTTGGGTTTATCCATTTGGAAGTATTGGCAGGATATCTGGAAAATAGGAGAGTGAGATAGGTTATATTACTATATTACCTTCCTGAGAGGCTGGCTTCCCTCTTGATGACAGATGGCCTCTCCACATAGCCCTTTGTATCTTTGAGTTCCAATAACCACTTCCTTCTCTTTCTTCTTCAGGTACAATGACAGGAAAAACACTGGGATGTGAACCCCTAGGTATGGTATTATCCCTTGTGTTCCTTCTTCACTCATATAGCACATTTTAAAATTCTATTAAAGTCTCTTTGAATTACCAAACTGAATGTTTATTTGCCATTTATTTGCCATTGAGACCTTACTGAAATGTGGACAATATAACCACAATTCTTGTGGGGAGATTAGTGTGACAGTGACGAATAGATGGTGTAGGGGGAGAAGATACTGAATATGTTTATCCAGCCAAGATTAATAATAAAGGCATGAACTAAGTAGTCAGCATGAGAATACAGGACAGATGATACAAGAAATAATGTAGTAGTAGAATACACAGTACTTAGCATCTGATTAAAGGTAAGGGATGAAGAAAGAGTATTAAAGATAGTTCAAGGATAAAATTTGGTAACAATTGAATTGCCATTCCATTAATGGAAATATCAATGTCAGAATGAGAAATTTACTTAAGGGCTTTAGGAATAACAAGTTTGTTTCTGAACTAGTATACATAAACATGGTAGATATAGAAGTGGACAAAACAAGTCAGTGGCTGGAAAGGTGGATTTGGCATTTCAGAGCATAGTAGAAGGTAAAATTATAGACTCAATAACTATATAAAAGATGTTATCACTAATTTCTTAAGAATTATTATGTTTGGAGAAAAATCAAAAAGCAAAGAATGTACATCCAAGAACAAAACCTTAAGGCACTTACTCATAGGAAAATTAGGAAGGAAATTTTCAGAGAAGACATGTCTCTTTCTCTTCAGAGGCAATATAGAAAAGTGACAGTGATATGAAAAAAAAAAAGTCAAGAAGTTGCAAGTAAAAAAAAAAAAAAAGAAATACAGAAGAGCATTTTAAGAAGCAGGAAATGGTTGGATTAGTGCCAATCTTGCTTGGTGCATACCTGGAAACACCCCAAGCTAATCAACACAACTTCATCCCAAGCCATCACTTTATAGGTATTGTCATTTATTTACCATGTGATCATGTCATATGACCCATGCTGTTTGGACCAGGGATAGACATCTTATCCAAAGGTAATAAATTCAGAGTCTGGTTGGTGGTCCATGAGTACATATGCATGATGCAACAAATTTGGCCAAAGAGTCTTGCTTTTAATATTATATATTGAGAAACTCAGGTTGACTGAGTTAGCAAGTAGAAGGTATAGTTAATAGTGTCTGGGGTATAGTAACTCCCAAGACAATAACAGGTCATATACAAGGCAAAATTAAGAAGCAATAGTAGCAAATAACAAGGGAAATAAAAAGTAGCCAATTGGCATAGGTACAGAATAGGCAAAAATAAGAATCTTATCAACAATATTGGTTTTAGATCACTGAGAAGACCAAAAGAAATGCATTGACTCAAGAACCATATTCCACTCTTTGACGTTTAGCCAATTTAATATTTATTCCTAGATTTTTCTTAGTTCTGAACATATGTCCAATATAAAACTGTATTTGTGCTAGCCTGAAGGTCTACCTGTCTACCTGTTTCTAACAACCAAACAGGCCAAAATAAATAAAAGGATTCCTTAAATTCTCTATCTCTGAAATTTATATCTACCTCTCTTCATTATTATCTAAATATATGACAATTATATATACATATAAATAAAATAAATAGAAATGGAAATTAAAAAATCAGTCATCAGAATGACACAAAGGCAGTGATAGGAATTGCTGGGTCACCACTTAGGTGAACCATCTTAATACACTCTAGGATGGCAAATTAACAGTTCGCAACTGGTAAAATTTTCATTTTTATTTTTTTAAGGTCGTTTATTTTTAGAGAGAGATAGAGAGAGAGAGCACAAGTGGGGGAAGAGCAGAGACAAAGGTAGAGAGAGAGAATACCAAGCAGCCTATACACCATCAGTGCATAGCCCAATGCAGGGCTTGAACCTACCAACCATGAGATCATGACCTGAGCTGAAATCAAGAGTCAGATGTTTAACTGACTGAGCCACCCAGATGCCTGTGACTGGATTTTTAATGAGGCTCTCCTATGCAAAGCAAGAATATTGAGAAGTAAGTAACAGAATATACCAAAAATGATAACTACTGTAACAATCTAATAGCCCCTAGAAATAAAACTGAACTTTCTTCAACCCTCTGCTTCCCAAGTACTATGTTTTGTGCCATCTGAATGCCACCTCACTCTTTAACTAACGAAGTATGTATAAATTATCAAGAACAGCAATTAATTGCTAATTAGCAACCTGTAAGTGTCTTCCTGGAAAAAAAAAAAAGATGAACCAGCCCTACCAGATGATCACCACCAGGAAATAAAACTAAGAATCAGGGGCGCCTGGGTGGCTCAGTCGGTTGAGCGCCGACTTCAGCTCAGGTCACGATCTCACGGTCCGTGAGTTCGAGCCCCACGTCGGGCTCTGGGCTGATGGCTCAGAGCCTGGAGCCTGCTTCCTATTCTGTGTCTCCTTCTCTCTCTGCCCCTCCCCCATTCATGCTCTGTCTCTCTCTGTCTCAAAAATAAATAAAAATGTTAAAAAAAAAATTTTTTAAAAAATTAAAAAAAAAAAAAAAAGAAACTAAGAATCAGAGAATCTGAACCAATCAATAGGTAGAAATTGACTTTACAAAATATGAGGCCTAATTGGAACCAGAGAGGTCATGAGTCTTGTTTAATATAAATTACATGATGCATTCTGTCATATTGATATAATATAATATTAAAAATATGCAAAATCCTTCCTCTTGTTGAGGTCCTTAAAACTACTTTGGAAACAGTATGGTCTTTGAGCTCTAGGTTTAATGAGCTTTAGCATCATTGTAATGCCTCTTGGGGTTTGTTGACAAAATGTCAGGCATCTAAAGATATTCTTCCCTTGTAACTAAATGAGATAAACAAACAAACAAGTAGTTTCTAGTGCAAAACAGTAGAGATAGTTTGAGGAAAATAGGAGATTGAAAGTGTATGTTGTATTTAGGAAAAAGAAACTCATTAATGACCTTTGAGAGAGCAATTTCAGTAGAGAGGTAGGGGAAAAAGAACAATTTTAAGGGATGAAGACTGAACGCATAAATGGATAATGAGAGCTGAGAGGAAATGGCTTTAGAGCAATATAAATGAAGACAGCTTTAGAAGAGAAGAGGTTAGGTCAAAGAATAATAGGGCACAGTTGGATCAAGAAAAAAGTCCTTTCTCTTACATTGCTTTGCCTTGAAGTGTTGGGGAAACTCTCAGAGAATATTTTTAAGCAGCAGAGTAAAGTCAGAAAAAAGGATTAAATCATAAAGTATAAGATAAGTGGTATCTTTTTACTGTTGAAATATTTTCCAGGAGTTATAAAATTAAATAATGTACTTGCTTAACTGTCCCCAAAACTCCTTTTTTAAAAATTCGACTGAATGTTCTCTAAGAAGGAGAAATAATTGAGAAGTCACCTGGTTCAATTCCTCATTTTGATTGATAGAATCATTTACTTACCCACTGCCTAAATCAAGTGATTGAAGTTTAAAAGGTATAAAACCCTAGTGACTCAACCAAGATTTTGATATTTTGCTTTCCATTACTTGTGTTCCTAAATGAGTAAACAATCAATTTTTATATAATTTCTAACTTTATCTCAAACATAAATGTAAGAATATACAGCAATACAAGAAAAAAGTGGTCAAAGACCATTGTTAATTTCTGAGTATCAGTAGGTAACAGATCTGGATATTCTAAAGAAACTATAATGTGTTCTATAAACTTTAATCTTTACTTAAATAGCTATTTGGGAAAAGTTTGATATGAATTTAAATGAGGGAACTTTTTAAAAATTATGTATGTATGTATATATGTATTTTGAGAGAGAGAGAGAGAGAGCGCGCACAAGCAGGGAAGGGGCAGAGGGAGACAGAGAATCCCAAGCAGGCTCCATCACGAAGCCTGCTGCAGGGTTAGATCCCATGACCATGAGATCACAGCCTGAGCCATCCTGAGTTGGATGCTCAACCGACTGAACCCCTCAGACACCCCATAGTAACTTTTAATTTTGTTTGCTTTTGCTTCATCTTTTTTGTTTGCTTTGTTTTTTTTGTATTTATCTTTATTCATTTATTTGATCTGTTTTGCTTTGTTTTAAACTGGAAAATAACTTAGAATTGGTCCACTGACTATGAAGCATGTGTCTTAACTAAAGGAAGAAACAGACAAAGAAAGGGTAAACAGAGGTTACACTAATAGGGGTTAGAGATTTCATTGAGGTTGGTTACATGTTTCCTTACATTCAGGCCTGGAAATTGTAATCTCATCAGTGGTGATACTCTAAGAAAATGGCACAAAAATTTACATATTACAAATAAATTAACAAAAATGTGAAATGGGAAATATCAAGCTCTGTAATTAGTGCATATTAAACTTCATATTAAGTGATAATATTCAACTCTGAAATTGAAATGTATTAAACAGGCTATTACAAAGACAAGTTGAATGCCATATGTAAGAATATACAGCAATATAAGAAATAAATGTAACAATATACAGCAATAGGCTGTAACATATTGAATGTGATAGCAAGACATGAAATTTTTAAATGAGTGACTAGATGCCAGTGAAGTATTAAGAAATATTTGGTCAAAAATAATTTTGAAATAAATATATTAACATTTCTGTTTATTACTTCAAAGCTCATTCATCTACGTATTATCTATTCTAAGTCAGTGCTTAATGCTTTTCAAAAGCACTAGAAATTCAAAAATGAACATGGAAAGATCCCTGTTTTAAATAGCCTCGTAGATAACTGAAATGATAAAAACCACATCTTATCATATTATCAAAAACTAACTGGGAATTTAACTTTGTAAGTCCAAAGTGTCTTTCTTTACAAGTATTAAATATATTGACATCACAATGTACATGAAAACATAGCCAACCCATAGAAATAGTGTAGCTCTTATTTCTAAGATGGTTTAAGTACCTATCTAATCTACCAACAAAAATGATGCCTGAGTGATTTTTCATTTTAAATTGTATTTTTTCAGCTTCATTGAGATATAATGGGCATATAGCTTTGGTTTAAAGTGTACAACATGTTGATTTGATACACTCATATCTTGCAATATGATCACCACCATACCATTAGCTAACCCTTCCGCCACATCTCATTTTAAATTTTAAATGGTTTTCCCCTTATGCTCTTATCTCTCATAGCTATTTTGTTATTGCAAACATGCATTGAATAATAAAAACAACCTTGAATAATTTTCTAAATTCTATTCTTAAAATGTTTAAATGCATATGTAATCTTTATTACCCTCTGAAGTGTGGAGGATTTTCAAGTTAAATAGAGATAGATGGATAGACAGAATATAAAATATAGTAGGTTCATGAAATTCCACCTGAATTTTATATAAAATTTCTAATGAGTTCATCATTTTGATGAAAAAGACTGACCAGTCCATCAAAATTTTGATTTTCTGATTTCATAAAATCCAGACAATTTAGGGAGGAAAAGGAGATTAAAAAAAAAAAAAATCTATACGACTGGGGCACCTGGGTGCCTCAGTTGGTTAAGTGTCTGACTTCGGCTCAGGTCATGATCTCACGGTTTGTGGGTCCAAGCCCGTGTCGGGCCTTGTGCTGACAGCGCAGAGCCTGGAGCCTGCTGTGGATTCTGTCTCCCTCTCTGCCCCTGTCTTGCTCGCGCTCTCTCTCTGTCTCTTACAGATAAATAAATTTATTTATTTTTTAAAAATCTATACTACTTTAACTCATCTGTACTGAGTCTGCATGTCAGCCTGACATGTTTCTGTATCTTTGTGTGTTTGTATGTGTGATGTATATCAATATAATGAAACTGTGAATGTACTTATTTCCTAAAAATGTTCATTTTCAAACCGATTGAATCTCAGTATCTTCGAGCAAAGCAGAATAATAAAAGAGGTCAGATTGCCTGATTTTGGCATAGCTGCTCCCCTTTCTCTCTTGTTCTACTAGTTAAATATTTCCCTCTTTTGCCAACACACAGTACCTTCCTAATATACAATTTGTTACATCACAGAGGAAAGCAATCTAAGAAACGCATTCATAATAAGATTAGAGGAGTATTACATTATTCATTGCAGGGATATTTGCATGTTAATGAGCAGAGTGTTAAATATTGTCATTCTGATTAAACATTTTGCTTCTAGATTCAGAAAGAAATGGATTCGAATCCTGGTTCCATTAGGCACTATGAGCAATTCAACTAAACCTTTAAGACTCAGTTTCCTGGGAAATGGAAATAACTCACTACACATAACTGATATGAGAAAATGAGAAAATATATGTAAAGAACTTAGCACAGTCTCTGGCAAATAATATATGTTTTATAAATTTGAGTTAAGGATATAACTAAAATTGATTGAACACATTCTCCACAAAAAGTATAAAATAAATTATACTTAATAAACTTCTATATTTCTACAGTTTAATCAACATTTAATATATATCAGACATTGTGTAAAACTGTAGAAACAAAATGTTATATGGGCTTATTTATCTATAAACGTATTTATTTATGTATGGGTGGCATTCCCATATCCTCTCTGTCAGATAAGGACACAAAATGTCACCTTGGCTCAACACAGCTATTAGGTTTAGAGTCGCTTGAGTGGCTCCTCCTCAAGTGCAAGTTGTGCACTTGAGGTTGTGCAAGTGACCAAAATATTAGTTTACAACGATGGAAGTCATGTAGAGAAAAGGAGGGGATTTGGGTGTGAATTAGACTTACTTTGGAAGTATATGAATGTTGAATGTTTTTATCTGTGTTCTTAGTAATTCTGGTATTTTTATGACAACACAGACAGCTCTGGCTGAGTAGAAGTATGTATTTTCTCCGTTTAAGTAAATAGCCCAGGGAGTGTATGGAGAGGACAGATAGTGGCACCATGCAGGGTAGGTACCACCGAGGCAAAGCTAGGATCTGAGAGGGCCAACCTTCAACTCAACAGGAGAAATCTTCCGTGTGGCTATGGATAGAGTTGTCATCACTGACACCAAATGACAAAGGCCAAAGCTTTATACTGTAAATGAATTACACTTTGTATTTCTCTCTACATGTCTAGCATTTGGAAGCAGGTCTGATATCTCTTGGACTAAATAAGCCACAGATATTCTTGGTCAAATGTGAAAAAAGGAAAAACTTTGAGAGAAAAAAGCCAGATTTGAAGCTAATAGAGACAATTCCAGAAACTGACTGTAAGAATTAAAGATGCATAGCTGTAGTTATATTATAAGCTATTAAACCTGATCAGAAAAGGGATGCATACAAATGGATATGTATACATAATTTTAAAAGGGATATGGTGGAGAAATCGTAATGATGCATAATCTATCAAATACATGAAATAAGTAAACAGTCAAATAGGCTCTGCAATCCATTCACTCTCTTTACAAGCCCATCATACTAACACAGACCTCCTGCTTTAACAAACTAAATGGTCCTTATTTATGAAATGACTTGAGCAGTGTGCACATGAAAAATATACAAACAATGTAACTATCCAATTATGAAGTTGAGATGTTTCATGGCTTGAATGGTTCTTCCTGTGTAAGTCAGTTGACTGTATGGATCACTTAGAAACCTCACACATTACCTGAACAAAAGCATGTTCAAAGCAGGGAGTAAGAATCTGGGGAGTAGGGAGTGTTGTTGGAGTTCCCAGACTTTCCCTGTGCCTTGCAAATATTTGTGTCTTTTCAAATAACAAAATTAAATGGCAGGTACTATAACAGATAAAGAACATAATACACATAGAAGTAAGTTATGTACACTAATTTTATAGCTCTTCAGGATAAAAAGTGACCCTTTTTCCAAACTCAAAGTTTAAAAAAATACCAACACTAATTATCACCACTTACAGAGTCTCAAATAGGTGCTCAACATTTTGCATACATTATTTAATCTCCAGAAAAAAAAATTAAAATGACATTATTTTCATTTTAATTAAGAAAACAGGCAATTAATATTTTAAAAGATGCAATAAAATTTTAAAGAAATTAGAAAAAAGTCATTCCCAAAGTCCCCAAACTAATTAAAAAGGCAAGCTGGTATTTGAGCCTTTCAGGAGCTGATTCAAAATACTACCTCTAGACTAGTGAATGAGGTAATCAAGTATAAAATATAAAAGGAAGCAATAAATCTTAGAACAGAGAGATGTGGAAGCACAGGCAAAAGAAGTTTAAGCAGAAGAATTGACACAAAGGAGATCATTTGAATTGGCTTTAAGGGCAAATAAGAGTTTACCAGGGGAGATAAGGGTGAAGAAGGACCTACAATACTGAGAAAACTCACAAAAATCTATATATTGATGCATGGGAAATGATCAATAGTTATTGTGGGGAAGGGTTTTATCGTTTTGCTTTTTCCCCCCAAATACCCTTCAAATCAGACTGTGAGCTCCTTCTGCCTATCAGCAAGTCTGGAGCTGAGTCTGAGCCTGTTTTCAGAAATTGAGATGTTTCTGTGAGCATGCTACGGGCTCAGTTTATTGCTTTGGACCTAGAAGGGAAAAGTGTGCTATAATGAACAATACCACAATGAAAGTTTTTCTGTGCACTCTATCAGAACTGCGACTCCAGAAACTTTTTTTTGTTTTTTAAGTTCTGAAGATGTTGTTTTGAAATATCTTGACACCTACTGTCTATTTTCTGTTTTCAGTCTTGTCTTTTCCTTCTGATGTAGTTTGGACTCTGCTCAGGGCACTATTGCATGCGTGCATATATCTCTGTGTGTGTGTATGAGTGTGACTATGACTTTAATAGAATAATATCAATCTTCTTTGGGGCAATCAGGATTGCCTTCAGGAAACTACAGATTCATCAAAGGCCTCAGTTAAAGACGATTGTAAAATACACGACTGAGGACCAGTTTCTGTTTAAAAAAAAAGTTGAATTTTCAAAACACCTTCTCTCTTCCTCAGGTTTGCTAAATTTCTAGACAATATTGCAGTTTGTAATGATCTGTCATGCTAATTAAACCTGACCACGTTTTCAGTACTCTCAAAACTAAATAGTTCATCAGGCTTGAAACCACAACGGGGGGGGGGGGGGGGCGGGGAAGACTGACAATTTTCCTTAATTAGTAAAATATTACAAAAGACACTGTTTTTCATTGGGTTCTCTATATTTAGGTGAATAACACTTTGTATTCAGTGATTAGTAAAGGTGCAGGGGAGAGAGATTCAGGTAACTATGAAATATATATTCTAGGATTAAGAGGATTTTCCCCAAGGTAGCCTCTCCAAACATGTGGGATGAGTGCCACTTCTGGGTTAGAGGTGATTTTATGTTTTAAAGAGACAGCTTTAAATTCCATTGGATTATATCAATGAGAAAATGATTCCCTTTCCAGTTCAGTTTCAATCCTGCTTGCATCATGGGGAATATCCTACTTTGGCAGGAAGATGTATTTAACAACCCCTGACTGTTGCTAATCTCTCTTTTTATAAAAGAGAGGTAGGCCCTAGCATCAGAACCTTCCATCAGAACCTCCTGTAGGCATTGTATTTGGTGGGAAGTTAACAATACTGTGGTGATTTCATTGTATTTATTTAAAACCACTTCTTATTGACAATAGTTCTTGTTTTCTTTTCTTTAAAAAAAAAAATTTAATGTTTATTTAGTTTTGAGAGAGAGAGTGAGACAGAACACGAGTGGCTGAGGGGTTGAGAGAGAGACAGAATATAAAGCAGGCTCCAGGATCTGAGCTGTTAGCACAGACCCGACACGAGGCTCAAACCCACAAACCGCAAGATCATGACCTGAGCCGAAGTCGGACACTAAACTGACTGAGCCACCCTGGTGCCCCATAGTTCTTGTTTTCTATTTACTGTAGTGATACAAAGTTTAAGTTCACTGAATACCTTCTGAGTAAATGTATTTACGAAAAAAACTGAAGGAAAACAGCAAGTTGAAACTCTCTTTGATATTAAATTCTTTCCCACTCAAGCTAGGTCTCTCCAGGGAGAGGGAAAAAAAAAAAAAAAGTTTTCAAAATTAAAATGCATTAGGCTCTAGGCTAGGGCACTTCTGACAAACAGGTTAAAGAATGACCGTGGTTCAAGCAGGATGTTCAACAACTGTGGGTAAAGAAAGTCAAGAACTCCTATGTTTCTTATGAATTAGTCCAACAATGAACACAGTGATGACCAGGAGGGAAAAACAAACCAAAACCAAATCAAACCAAAACAAAACAAAATGAGACAAAATTGGCAACAAAGTAATGTGACTTTTTATTTAAATAGAAAACTAGCCAATCGTTCTTCCTGGGTTTTCTATTGAAGTTGTCTTTTTTTGGGTTGGTAAAAATTCTCCCTGAAAGGTCATGGAATCATACTCAACGATAAGGTGTTGTAGCTGCTTCTATAAAGTGCCACTTGGCCTTGTCTTATTCTGACTATCGAAATGCCCAACATGCAGTGCTATTGTCAGTAGTATACCTTAGGAAAGTACAAACAGAAGCAACCCTTGTTTGCCAGTCCCATCAGTTCCATCTTTGTAAAGGAGGGTGAGAAAATATCCAAAGTCACTCCAAAGGACACTAAAGGTCTCTAGAGATAATATGCTTATAGGATTATCAAAACGAAAAGAATAAAAGGATTTATTTGAAAGGATTACAGGGAGGGAAAATAAAGAAAATAAAATCAACAACAACAAAAAAGACATATAAGCTTCAAGTTTTGAAAAATATGGATAAAGATCATGCTTTTGATTGAATTAAAAATACACTAAAGAATTATACATTATACACATTTTTCTGAGTGTTTGGCTGAGAGCAATTTGCAGAGTAGCATTGATGACTGAGTAGAACAATGTGAACTCTGAAATGGATGTGAAACAAGAAAAAAATGTTGAAGAATGATTTGCTTTTCAAGGACAAATGAATACATAATATTGAATTAGGGAGAGAGTTTAATGAAAAATGAAAAATGAGAAAATGTTGGTTTATACATGATCCAGTTTTGATAATAATCTGAGGTACATGCTCATTGCTATGAGGAAATTGAGCACTTTTACCACATTACCTTCTTTAAAAAGTTTCTTTTTAATGTCTGTCTCTTTTTGAGAGAGACAGGGTGCGAGCTGGGGAGGGGCAGAGAGAGACGGAGACACAGAATCTGAAGTAGGCTGCAGGCTCTGAGCTGTCAGCACAGAGCCCAACATGGGGCTCCAACCCACAAATCATGAGATTATGACCTGAGCCAATTTTGGACGCTTAACTGACTGAGCCACCCAGGCACCGCTAACACATTTAACTTCTTAAGGTAATAATTACCTTAGATAAAATAAAAAAAAAAATAAACTAAGAAACATCTATGCAACAGATCTTTTCACATCTGTTTACAGATAATAATCTGTTTATTACAGATCTGTAATATGTGTGTAATATGGCACATCCACTTTGGAAAGAGTGTAGCAGTTTTTTTTTTTTTTTTTTTATTGTTTATTTAATTTTGAGAAGGAGAGGGAGAGAGAGAGAGAGACACACACACAGAGAGAGGGGAACGTGAGCAGGAAAGGGGCAGAGAGAGAGGGAGACACAGGATCCAAAGCACCCTCCAGGCTCTGAGCTGTCAGCACAGAGCCCGACAAGGGGCTGGAACTCACAAACCATGAGATCATGACCTAAGCCAAAGTCTGACACCCAACCAACTCTGACACCCAGGTGTCCCAGCAGTTTCTCAGTAAGTTAAATAAGTTACAGTGGCCAAGCAAGTCAACTCCTAGTTATTTACTCAAGGGAATTGGAACACAGGTCTGCAAAATACTTATGTAAGACTGTTTATAACAACTCTATTTAATGTAGCCCCAAACTAGAAACCCTGAAATATCAATAGGAGATTGGGTAAACAAATCATGTTGTGATTTTACAATGATATACTCCTTAGTAATAATAAACAGCTGTCTCCTCTTCTTTATTCCTATTGCCACCTCTTAAATTCAATAAATCATCATCTTTGCATTAGTAATGTAGTCTCAAAAATTTGTTTCCCTACCCTACTGAACATATATACTCAAATATCTATTACATTTAGTATGATTTTAAGACATTCCAAATTTCTTTGAGCTATTATATTGTTTCCTCTGCCAAGTACATTTGTTTTCTTCTCTTTCCACCAGTTTTCTGTTCTTTTTATTGTGTACTTCTGGAGTAGACCTTTATTCTGAACAGACAGGGCTTTCATGCCCAGTGCCTCTCTAATCTCCCAGGACTTTACATGAGTTGCTGTAACATCCTCCATTTACTATCATTACACTTACACTGCCTTGAAATTAACTGAACTTTGTGTTATTCACTAAAAGCTCAATGAGTGCAGGAAATACATTTATCCTTTGTCTATTTCAGCCACATATTGTATCACTAGTGACTATCAGTGTCTGCCTGGTAAAATCTCATAAAAATCTGTTGGCTTATAGTAAATATATATAACATGAATGGTTAAAATACTATTATTAGGTTCTGATTCTTCATCTATATTTTTGTAAGGAAAAAAATGACTTGGTACATGACAGTTTGATAGTTCACTAGCCCATCAGTGGGAGGTTAAGAAAGGCGGGAGAAAAATGGCTGACGCATGTGCTCCAAAGAACAAACTTGATGAACAGAAGAAAGACAGCCAAAGGAATAAAACAAAACAACGAAATAAAACAAAAACAAAAACAAAAACAAACAAACAAAAAGAAACTCTTGACCCCTACTTGGTAAACCCTACTGTTTATCTTGCATTTTTTCAGATTAGTATAATGTCTTCCAAAACAGGGCAATATGGACAAAACTTGTTAAAAGGTTTGAATACTTAAAAGTAACCCTTTGGACTAGAATGATTATTTTAAATCTCTATTCATGGATGAGCAAAGTGATCTTCAAAGAGATCGAAGTAGAGACCCAAGATCACATATTTAGTAGCAACAAAATTTCTGATTCAAATCCAAGTGTACATTCTAGTGCTACCACCCTGATTCTCTACTTTTCAAAAGCAAGCATTACATTATTGCCTTTCACATTCTACAATTATATTTCATCCTGAAGCAGAGACTTTTAAAACCGTACGAATCCATCATATATTCATTTTTTCTTAACTGCTCCATTCTAAACACACATTTTGTTTAGTTAGAAATAAAATGAATGTATTTCATTATTTTTTCTTTCAAAGCTGGTTTAATTAGTGCCTAATTATGAAGATAGTTATTAGCATATTTTACATAAGTGTCTCAAAATATATTGATGAAAAACTAACAGTACGTTAGAATGTAAAATTCAAATTTAAAAGTTATGTCTAATGTGGGTGAATAAAACTTGAAGGTTCTAAATGCCTAACATGTATAATAAATATGGCATAATATCATAACAAAAGGAAAAATTTCTCTGCTTTATATAAAATTCCAGTTAAACCAAACATTTGAAATTGAAATAATTAGAAGCTATAAAAGTGTAACAGAAAACAGGAAGCTATGTGCTAATATACCACATGTAAGTTTTCTGTGAGTAGTGTATGTGTTTATTAGTTGAAAGAATTCTTTCTGCCTAGAAACATACATGCAAACATAGAATTCAATACTTTCTCCAAGGCAAAAATCATTCCCTATAAATAAAGCTGAAATTAAATGAAAACACTTGGGGGGGGGGTTGTAAAACTTACAGATAAATGGTAAGATATAAAAAGGAAAAACCCACTGAAAAATATGAAAAGGATATAAACCTACAATTCAGAGAAAATAAATTTAAATGGATTTTAAATAGATAGGAGGACGAAGAATATCTTATAATTAGATAAACTAAATTTATAACACTATTTTTTCATTTGTCAGAAGATCAAGATTGATAAAATACACTACCTGATAGTGTATAGCATCAGATATTTTCCTCATTTTTTAAAAGTGAGAATATAAATTGTTTGAACTTCTAAAAAGGGTATTTAAGTTATCATCTATCAAGTTTAAAATGAACATAATTTTGTAACAGTATATTCCTTTACAGGAATTTATCCTATAGCTACTGTAAAATTTCACAAAATGTTGCATAAACCATTGTATTTTAAGGGATATTCAGTATGGCACTCTTTGTAATGTTAAATGATTAGATTTGATGTCAATATAAATGTAGTATTAAATAATGAAGCATCAAGTAAATTACAGGACTTTAATACGATGGTAACTATGCAGCTACTTAAAAAGAATTAGATTTTTCCCTTTTTTTCCCATATATAAGTGGAAAGCATCTCAAATATATGATTAAAAAAAACACATACACACATAAGCACAAAACCACGTGCACATGTTTTGGAATGGCAATATAAATATATCCATAAATGTTGTCATATGCAAGGAATACTTTTGAATGGATACTTAACCTAGACCTGAGAGACCAGGTCCTGTCCCAGCTCCTCTCCACTGCTTGGACCCAGCTACTGTGAGTGTGTCAGGAGGAGACCAAGAATCACGCGAGCCCTGGTGTGCTTTTTCGGCTTGGGATATGCTCCAACCCTCTGCCCTGCATCGGGGTGTCCAGATGGATGCCCTGGGGATGTGTGGGGCTTGCTCTGTGTGCTCCTTCCTGGTTACTGGACCCAGGTCCCCGAGGGCCAGCTGGCAAGCAGAACTGCTGTGGGATCCATGAGGCATTTCTTTCCTTGGATCTTGAAAGTGGGCAGCCAGGATGGTGTTAACAGGCTAGTTCCTGGGACTCTCCAGCGGGACACAGGAAGAGTTCTAGACACACAAGGAGTTCCAAGAGTTGTAGACACAGGAGTAGTTACTTTCACCAGAACGTCAATACACATGTGCCAACCCTCAGACTGCAGTGCTGAGCGGGCCTCTGCCTGGAGTTTCACTCACCAGAATTCCCACAGGAACCACAACCAGCCGACAACTTGTAGGGGTGGTTTCCAAGGAGGTGGAGGTGGCAGGTGTCCGTTACCTCATGTATCTCCCCCAGTGGCACCTAGGGTGACCACCTAGTCTTCCACAAGCTCCATCCGTAGGATATCCAACTATTTGCTCTGAAGGCCTTTGAGATTCTTGCTCCAGAGGGTTAACAGGCTCTTCAGGTTCCTGTCCTCTCCAGCCTCCAATTGATAAGGTGATAGTTCACACCCTTGGGTTGGTGTGAGGCTGTGTCTGAAGGGGAATACAAACTCCTTGGATGTGAAGAGGTCACACTCTCTGCCCCATTCATGGGCTCTCGCCTACCTTCCCACTGGTACTCAATGGAGACTGGGACGGAGACAACATGAAAGTACTCACACACAACCTCTTGAAAAATTAAATAGAAGACCTTGTTGGAAGGTATGTTGTTTTGAATTTATGCTACAAATTTCTGAATGATAAATTTAACATGGCTAGAAAATGAATGATTGTTCCTTCACATTTTCCTGAAAGCTCTGGGTAAGACTTGCATCTGTGATCATCGTCAAGGGAGCTCAGTAACAACCTTTTTTCTCTTTAATGTTTTTATTTATTTTTGAGACAGAGAGAGACAAATAATGTTTTTATTTATTTTTGAGACAGAGAGAGACAGACAATGTTTTTATTTATTTTTGAGACAGAGAGAGCATGAGCAGGGGGAGGGGCAGAGAGAGAGGGAGACACAGAATCTGAAGAAGGTTCCAGGCTCTGAGCTGTCAGCACAGAGCCCGACACAGGGCTCGAATTCATGAACTGTGAGATCATGACCTAAGCCGAAGTCGGAGGCTTAACGGACTGAGCCACCCAGGTGCCCCAGGAACAACCTTTGATAGAGTAAATGGAACCCAGTAATCACAGATGTCATGATGGATAATAAAGAGCCATTAAGGAGGCAAACAGAATTAAATAAATAAGATGAAAACTTCATATGCAGGAAGTTCTATGTAGAACAGGCTCCAAACAGCTATTATTGTAATAGCATTGCTACATTTTTCTTCAGGTGGGACATATAAAATTAGCCAGGAATGACCATCTGACAATAAAGAACACCAAGAAATAGTTACTGGACCTGAATAGGGAGAGATGGTGCCTTGAAAGAATCTTTATATGTTTTGATTGGGAAAATCAATATCTAAGTAATTCTTCTTTACTCATTATTCTAAATCTTTTTTTTTTTTTTTTTAAACAAGAATACTCCTTTCTCCCACCCCTCACTGGGGAAAAAACTTAAATAGAATATCATACAAATTCTGCATCTAGCGTTTTTTCACTCAATGTCTAAATTGCAAATAATTCTTAATCAATATATACAGTCGCCTCTTATAAGGCTACATAGTGCACCATTATGCAAATATGTCACAAGAATACTTAGTATACATATTTAGGTTGTTTCAAGTTTCATGCTATCCAGTAACTGCTGCATTGACTATCTTTATACATAACCTTACAGATGTGCAAGTATCTCTACAGGATAAATTCTCATAAGTGGGAATGGGAGTCAAAAGATATGTGTATTTTTCATTCTTTGGAACCTTACAGATTGCCTTCCAAAGATTTCTGAACTAAGTACGTATTCTAACATGATTGTAGACCAGGAATAGACACTTTTATGCATACCCTTACTAATTTTATACTTTATCAAACATGTTAATCTTTACCAATCAGTATGAAATAATGCTATTCCACTATGTTTTTAAAAATTATTTATTTTATTTTATTTCATTTTTTTTTCATCATGAGAAGTATACTCTTTAATCTCCATCGTTCATTTCAGCCAACCCTTCTCCTCACCCACCCAAACACACACATACACTCTGGTAACCATCAGTTTTTTTTCCCTATAGTTAACAGTCTCTTGGTTTCTTCCTCTCTCTCTCTTTTGTCCTTTGCTCATTTGTTTTGTTTCTTAAATTACACATACGAGTGAGATCATATGGTATTTGTCTTTCTCTGACTGACTGCTTTTGCATAGTGTTATACTGTCTAAGTCCATCCATGTGGCAAATGGTGAGATTTTATTCTCTTTTATGGCTGAATAATACTATATATATATATATATATATATATATGCGCATATATATATACATACATACATACATATGTACATACATATATACATACATACATACATACATATACATACATATATACATATATATGTATATAAACACACACACAACACATCATTTTTATTCATTCATCTATTGATGGACACTTTGGCTACTTCCATAGTTTGACTATTATAAATAATGTTGCAATAAACATCGAAGTGTACGTATGCCTTTGAATTAGGGTTTTGTGTTTTTGGAGTAAATACCCAGTGGTGTGATTACTGGATCATAGGGTAGTTCTATTTTTAATTTTTTGAGGAACCTCCATACTCTTTTCAAGAGAGGATGTACCCAGTTTGGATTCCACCAACAGTATAAGAAGGTTCCTTTGTTTCCACATCCTCACCAACACTTGTTTCTTGTGTTGATCTTTGCCATTCTGACAAATGTATCTCACTGTAGTTTTGATTTGCATTTCCTTGATGATGAGTGATACTGAGCATTTTTTCATGTGTCTGTTGGCCATCTGTATGTCTTCTTTGGAAAACGTCTATTTATGTCTCCTGCCCATTTTAAATTGGATTATTTGGGGGTTTTGGTGTTGATTTGTACTAGTTCTTTACATATTTTGAATACTAACTTAATACATAACCTAACAGTTATGTCATTTGCAAATATCTTCTCCCTTTCAGCAGGTTGCCTTTTAGTTTGATTATTTTCTTCGTTGTGCAAATCCATTTTATTTTGATGTAGTTCCATAGTTTGTTTTTGTTTTTATTTCCCTTGGATCAGGTGACTTATTTAGAAAAATGTAGCTGTGGCTGATTTCAGAGAAATCTAGGATTTTTATGGTTTCCGGTCTTACTTACATGTTGGTCTTAAAAACATTTTGAATTTATATTTGCATACAGTGAAAGAAAGTAGTCCAGTTTCATTCTTTTGCATGCTGCTGTCTAGTTTTCTCAAAATCATTTGTTGAAGAGACTGTCTTTTACCCATTGTATATTTATTTATATTTATTTATTCCTCCTTTGTTGAATATTAATTGACCATATAATTGTGGGTTTATTTCTGGGTTATCTATTCTATTCTATTGACCTATGTGTTGATATTTATGCCAGTTCCGTATTGTTTTAATTACTATGGCTTTGTTTTTGTTTTTTGTTTTTTGTTTTTTGTTTTAATTTTTTTTTTAATGTTTATTTATTTTTGAGGCAGAGAGAGACAGAGAGTGAACAGGGGAGGGGCAGAGAGAGAGGGAGACACAGAATCTGAAACAGGCTCCAGGCTCTGAGCTGTCAGCACAGAGCCTGACGCGGGGCTCGAACTCACAGACCGTGAGATCATGACCTGAGCCGAAGTCGGACGCTTAACCGACTGAGCCACACAGGCGCCCCATAATTACTACGGCTTTGTAATATAACTTGAAATCTGAAATTAAAATAACTCCAGTTTTGTTTTTCTTTTCAAGTTGCTTTGGCTATTGGAGGCCTTTTGTAATTCCATACAAATTTTAGGATTGCTGGTTCTAGTTCTGTGAAAAATGCTGTGGATATTTTTAATAGGATTGCATTAAGTCTGTAGATTGCTTGATCAATAAATCACTATTACTTCAGATGGACCTATGAATTTTGAGAGATTTAAAAATCATATTCAATAAAAAATATTTCCCTCACATAGCCTAGAAGTGGCCCTGGGCAGGGGAAGAGGACAGATTGGTAGAGTAAAAATGGTAAACTTACCCTTACCTCTGCACCTTTTGCACATTTTGTTTTTTCTCATGTATATTTATTTCTTTTTTTTCTCATTTTTTTTCATTTTTTTAACGTTTTTACTTATTTTTAAGAGAGGGAGAGAGAATGAGCACGAGTGCAAGTGGAGGAGGGGCAGAGAGAGGGAGATGGAGAATCTGAAGCAGGCTCCAGGCTCTGAGCTGTCAGCACAGAACCCTCAAGGGGCTTGAACTCTTCAAACTTGAGATCATGACCTGAGCCGAAGTCGGATGCTGAACCAACTGAACCACCCAGGTGCCCCCATGTATATTTATTTCTTATTCAAAAATAAAATAGACATTTATTTATGTGAATAAATGCACTGAAAAATAATTTGGTTATGTAATTTTAACGTATATGTGTGTGTACATATGTACATACACAAATAGTTTCGAATAACTGTTGACAATTTTCTGAAAAAAATATAAATCATTGAGGTTGACCCAAGAAAAAAGAGAATACTTTAATAGACCAGTGAACCAAATAAATTGGAGCAGTGTGTAATAAATCTTACTATATGTGCAAACCTCTTAAAATGTTGAGACTTGATATTTGTACAATTAATCAACCTTTAGGTGAATCTATAACCACTCTTATATTAAAAATATTTGACAATAGACAAAGCTGGACCACTTGTTTTAAAATTGTATGATTTGGGCGCCTGGGTGACTCAGTTGGTTAGGCGTCCAACTTCGGCTTAGGTCATGGTTTGGCGGTTCGTGGGTTCCAGCCCTTCATTGGGCTCTGTGCTGACAGCTCAGAGCCTAGAGCCTGCTTCACATTCTGTGTCTCCCTCTCTCTCTTCCTGTCCCCCGCTCATACTCTCTCTCTCTCAAAAAAAAAAATAAACATTAAAAAAAAGAATTTAAAAAACTGGTATGATTTTATATTAAACCAAAAAAAGAAAAAAACAAACAAACAAAGGAATGAAAATTTTGTGTGAGCCCATGAATACAGATGCACCTATCATAAAATAAAAAACACAACAGTGACTAAAAAGTAAATACATAGCAATAGCATATTTAATAATAATAATAATAATAATAATAATAATAATAAATAACAACGTGTGGTGACTGTAGGATTTATGTATCAGGATGTAAGAATGATCCATGTTAACATACTAGAATAAGTAATGGTGGAGGGGCATTCAACAGATACAAAAATAATTCAATAGGGGGCACCTGGGTGGCTCAGTCAGTTGAGTGTCCGACTTTTTGGCTCAGGTCATGTTCTCAGGGCTTGTGAGTTCGAGCCCCACATTGGGCTCTGTGCTGACAGCTCTGAGCCTTGAGTCTGTTTCAGATTCTGTGTCTCCTTCTCTCTCTGCTCCTCCCCCACTCATGTTCAGTCTCTCTCTCTCTCAAAAATAAATAAACATAAAAAATAACTCAATAATTGGATTTTATTTAGTATAGAAAATATGCTGTATATTTAGTTTAGACATAATCTGAAATGTGAAATAATAAGAAATTTTTGTCTTGCTCTATAATGTCAACATTTAGAATTTGACTACAGATGTTTAAAAACAATACAATTATTTAATGGTAATATTTGCCTTCAACCTTGTGTTTAGCCACATGCATGTATATACATATACACAACAGAGATTAGTGATAAATGTTTAAAAATTAAACCATTCTACATATGCAATTTTCAATTATTATTATTTTAATGCTAATCCATTCTAGACTCTTAACATAATTGTTGTCATGTCTACAAAAGCTAAAGCCTTATTTGAACATTTCTTCTAGAGAGCCTATGAAATCTACTGCAGTGATATACACCTTATACACAACACTGATATTCAGAGAAGATAAAGAAAATTATTATCTTCCCTCCAGATTATTGCTATAGATTTTGTGATATAATGTTCAAGACAGTATGTATAAACCATGGTTGTTAAGCATGTGAACTTCTGTTTCAGAGAGGCATGGTTTCAAATACTGCCTTAAGAATATTACTTATCCTATTATAAAGTGGTGATTACATATGCAACATAAATGTGATGGGAAGATAAGCAAGAATAATGCATCAAAACTGCTTATACGGGGCGCCTGCCTGGCTCAATTGGTTAAGTGTATTACTCTTGATTTGGGCTCAGGTCATTATCCCAGGGTTGTGGGATGGAGCCCACTAGGCTCTGCTCTGAGTGTGGAGCCTGCTTAAGATTCTCTTTCTCCCTTCCTTTGTCACTTTCCCCTGCTCACACTCTCACTCTACCAAATTAAAAAAAAATATATATATATATTCTCTTTCTCCCTCTGCTTCTGCTTCTCCCCTGCTTCTCTCTCTCTCTCAGCAAAACAAAACAAAACAAAACAAAACAAAACAAAAACCTGCTTATACATAACACATATTAAATAAATGCAGTATTTTTAATATTAGGATTTTTTATGGCCCCCCAAAATGCTGTTATTAGAAATTGAGATTTTTAAGACATCTTGAAAGTAAGCAAATTAAGTCTCTGCTTTGCTCTGGTTCATTTTAAGTGTGTGATACTTCCCTTCACAGAGACCAGGGTTGGGCCAAATGGGATTCCAGTCATATACCCTCTGGTAGTAGAACAAAGTACCAAAATTATGGAACATTTTTTTGTGTTGATTCCCCAAAAGGAGAAATACGGAAAATATTATGTAGTTACGGAGTAACTATATCAAAAGGACCCAAAGAGTTAACAACTAAGTGGGATGAGGAACGAAGATAAACAATGTAAATAACTCCAGAATCAAAAATACTGCCATAAATTAGTTCATAAGCTGTCTAGCTCCTACTACAAATATATGGTTTTTCCTGATTAAAAGGCTTAATGTTGGAGCACATACTTATTATAACTAATATAGTTTTTATTTAAAGGAAGAAGTATTAATAATACAAGACATTTATATTACACCTAGAACATGTAAAACCTTACAAATCAAATAGAGAAAATTCAACAAGTATAGATATTGTATAGTTACTTGGTCCTTCATTTGGGTTTTTCCTGGTCTTTTTGCCAAAAACTGTAACCATTTTATGTAATTCTCAACAGATTAGCAGTAATAATACCAGTAGATTGAACCGACTCATACATGAGAGTAACTCTTTCCATACCACTTCTATTAATTTATTATTTTATAAGACATTTTTTTTTTTATTTTTTTTTCAACGTTTATTTATTTTTGGGACAGAGAGAGACAGAGCATGAACGGGGGAGGGGCAGAGAGAGAGAGGGAGACACAGAATCGGAAACAGGCTCCAGGCTCTGAGCCATCAGCCCAGAGCCCGACGCGGGGCTCGAACTCACGGACCGCGAGATCGTGACCTGGCTGAAGTCGGACGCTTAACCGACTGCGCCACCCAGGCGCCCCTATAAGACATTTTTTAAAAAAGGAACAGACAGTAGTTTTTTCCTTAGATCTGGAAAATTTTCTAAAGAAAATTATCCTCTGAAAAAGTTTCCATTTCTGTTTCATCTTCAGCATATGTTATCTAATTTTTAATTTTTCTCCTTAAATTTGGTTTATTTTTCAAAAATAAACACATCTTACCTCCTTTTGATTTGGCATAGCTTAGCAATTTAACTCTGTTGTTGTTGTTTAAGAAGAAAATATATTTTTAAAGTAATTTTTAAATATATGATGTTTTCCCATCATGTTTTAAGTAGGGCAAAAGTAGATTTATTTAGAGCAATAATCTGTATTTAAATTAATTATTTTCAACTTCACAAAGCAGAATATAGTAGTTGAAGCTGTTTTACTATGATAGAATTTATCAGTAAAAGGAGCCATAAAGATCAACTGAATGAATATTAATTAATCAAATAATGTTTGTAAAAAAAATGTTTGTCAGTTAAAAAATAGGTCATGATTAGCATTAAATTTTATTTGGCTCTTTTTTATTAATTTCCAGGATTCCATAATGACTTTTTCCTGAAAAAACAAATGATTTTTAATTTTTGAGATATGATTTATTCAGCAACTTTTCAGTAACCATAGAAAAGAAATCAATATGCCAGCTAGTTAATTGTACAAAATGACTTCTTGATGGATTTTTTTTTTTTTTATTTCCCAACTAGGGAATAGTTGTGCTGCATATTCTGAGTATTGATAGTTTTATTGGTGCTACAATTAACCAATATTTTAATCTTTTTTAATGAGGCATAGGGAGGGTACAGCCTGTTGCCTTGTTAATCGAGATCAATGTTCTGGAAAAAGTGAGAACTAATAGGAACATTCAGTACTGCTTTCCTCATATCCTAAAATATTAAGACTAACAACATGTTGAAATACAATGTAAAACAATTAAATCAGAGAAAAACATATGAAAAAGCAAATAAGAATACTGAAGAAATTACCAAAACTAAAAACTGTAGAAACTATCCATGGATTATTTTTTTGAAATAAGATACCATATGATTTATCAGCTCAACTGTAACAATAGTCAAATGTGTTTTGATCATCTGTAATGGTATAGGAAAAGGACTGGCAAAGATTAAAATAAATATTTTCTAGAAGCCTCAGCCTTTGTAATGCTGAAAACATGCTCAGGAATCCCCTGACTCTAAATTTTGGATGTTAAGACAGCAGACCCATTACAACAGACAGCATTTATATAATAAAATTTCTATGCTTTCAGTAACTTGAAAATGACCTTGCTTACTAGGTCTACTGAAACCCAGTCATTATTTTTCCCTACTCCTACACTCAAACTTCCAATCTTCATTCCTACATTGAAATAGGTACCAAATCCCTTCTCTCAAATCCTTCCACTTCTTCCTGTCTCCATAGCTAATACCCAGGTTCAGGCCACCATAACCTCTCAGACTTATAAATGAATATTTGTATCAGACTCTTAATCCATGTCCTGGTGTCCAATCCAACAAATACTCTAAAATACAAATGTGATAATGTCACTACTGCTTAAAATTCAGTAGACGTTTCAGTACCATTGCTTTTTGGGTAAGTTCTAAAGCATCTTAAGATGGCCCAGGAATCTTATAATCTGATCTCAACTGATGCATAGAACTGCTTCACCTCCCACATACACTGATTTGAGTACACTGATGTTAGGGACTCTGTTTTCTTGTTTATTTTATTTTTTTTTTCTGGGTTTTTGTTTGTTTTGATTTTTTTGTTTTGTGTTTTTGTTTTTTATGTATTCACTGGACCAAACTCAGAACTTTTAATTCAGTTAGAACTCAATAAATATTTAGTGAATAAAGCCTGAGCAAATGACAAGCTCCTTAACCATAAACCTTGTGCAAGGAAGGAGGATGACATAATCCTCAATTCATACTACATAGTTGTCTGAATGAGTCCATATACATTTCTCTTCTCAAAACTCCTACAAACATTTCTCTCCTCAATGCATAGAAAGATGCATCTAAATAAACAGCTCTTTCCCTAAAGGATTGGCAGATGCTGTAAAGGGATGCTAAGGTCAGCAGAGGATGACTGACCTGTTTCCATTTTGCCTAGTTCAGATAATACAGATAGTAATTAAGGAGGAATTAGGTTCCATATTCAAAAGCCCTCTACTGTCTTAATGCTTCTCAAATAAAAAGGTGATTTCAAAAGAGCAATTCCAGTAAACACTGTCATCAAATATTCTTTAAGGAAAATATTTACAATTTTTATTTTGCTTTATTTTAAGTAGCTCCTCTGTGGCCACAAAGGTTGACATTCAATACACACCTAATGAGATATAATTTTCTTCTCAGTGAGAAATATTTTTAAAATTTCTGGTCTACAACCTGTTTGATTTTTGAGGCTACTTGAAAATGTCTTTATTATTCTTGGTAACCTCCTCAGTCATATTTCCAAAAATAAATCACTCTAGTTGGGGTTCTACTCAACCTTATAGCCTTCCTTTTCAGTGCAAAGAAGAAAAAAAAAACAGACTTCTACCTCAGGTAACAATTCAGCCTAT
This sequence comes from Leopardus geoffroyi, assembly GCF_018350155.1. Classification (NCBI taxonomy): domain Eukaryota; kingdom Metazoa; phylum Chordata; class Mammalia; order Carnivora; family Felidae; genus Leopardus; species Leopardus geoffroyi. The sequence continues at coordinate 101,616,507 of NC_059333.1, forward strand.
CAAGTGTAAGTGGTTCAGCATCCCAATTACCTCCTCTTAGAAACAAATTGATATAAATGAGTCCTTGTTTTAGTCTTCTTTGGTCCCAAGGAAGGAGAGGTTACTTGTCCTAAACAAATGTAGTCCTTCTACATTGATCTCAATTCCTTCCCCACTGCATTTCCTCTGGATCTTGCCTGTCAATCATCATAACATCTATATCGTCAGCTTCCCTTCTCTACTGCTCCTTGGCCTCCACTTATAACAGGCTTATATCTTGCTCTTTGCATTCTCATGGTGTTCTCATTTGGAGATTAGTGTGCTCTTCCAAACTCATCCAGGTTGCTGACAGAATTCAGTTCCTTGCTGCCTATTGGTCAAGGCTACTCTCACCTTCTAGAGGCTACCCACACTTCTTGTCATTAACTCCTTCCATCCTTAAGGCCAGAAATGAAGAATGTCTCTTGTGTTGAGTTACCCATCATATTTTAATTACCGGTCCAGAAGGATCTTAGCCTCTTTCCTTATGAATTCAGTTAGTTACATTGAGAATACTCTATCTTAAAATCAACTGAGTTGGAACCCTAATAGCTTATTTAGATATGCAAAATCCCTTCATAGCAGCCTGTTAGTATTTGATTGACTAACTGGGTGGTGTTTATATACCAAGGATGGGAATCTTGGGGGATATCTTCAGATTCTGCCTACCATACTCATTTTATTTTACACTTTCCCCATTTTGGGCTTACTTAGCTATTTGTTTTAAATGTTTTGCCATATAGTCTATAGATTATTGCCTGTTTTTTTTTTTGTTTTTTTTTTTTTTTTGTGTGTGTGTGTGTGTGTGTGTGTGTGTGTGTGTGTGTGTGTGTTTTTAGTTGGGGAGGGGCAGCGGGAAAGGGAGAATCTTAAGCAGGCTCCACTCCCAGCTCAGAGTCTGAGGTGGGGCTGGATCTCAGAACTGTGAGGTCATGACCTGAGCTGCAATCAAGAATTGGATGCTTTACTGATTGAGCCACCCAGGTGCTCAATTTTTGAGATTGTCTTTTTGCCCTCTTTCAGCAACAGGAATGCTATATCTCCTTAACAAAAACAATGATGGCAGCAAAGAGTTTACTCAGTCTAGCTCCATTAAGACCTATTTTGTATAAAGTTTGTCAGGTTTGTGTACATAGACTGTAAACAAAAGGTTTACATGTTTTTACCTTTTAGAATGTCTCCAAAAATATTTTAGAATAAAATAGAAATAATTTATTGGTTGTTCTTTAAAAATATCACTTTAGATGATTGTTCAGATTTAAAATAGGCTTTTATATAGTAATATTTTTATGTAACACCACACTAATATTGCTAATTAAACACCAAAGATATATAAGTGAATTTTACAGTTTTAGGAATTGGGGTCACTAAGCTGATATCATTTTGAATGCCTGACAAAGCATTATTTTTACTAAGGAATTAAAACTTGCGTATCACCATAGACATTCTCATCTCTGACTCTCTGATGTTATAATTAACTGCTCTCAGTCTTAAAGTGCTGAGATATTAGACGAACATCACAAACCAAATAAATGGAAAGACATTTTAATAGCCCTTGTCTCTGGTGAGGCCTATGGTCTTGATGTAAGATTGGCCTTATCCTGCTGTGAGAGACACAGAAGATCTTTCTTTAGGTTCAATGGTGGTTCAGTGGCCTGCTGTGATTTCCCCCAAGTCAATAGTTGTCATCCAGTCTGTTGACTATCATTTGAGATAATAAATCTTGATCCGTGCCATAGTAGAAGTCAATATCCACTTAAGTTAAGAAAATCACAGTGTTTTCTTTTATTGTAAACCAAGAATTGCCTAGACCTGGCTTGACCTAATCAACTAATCTATCTCCTGTGGTGAAAGCCACTCTAACATGCCTTGACTGGGTGAAAAGAATACTATAGACAGTCACTAAAACGTCAGGATGCTGTGATTTACCTTTCAAAATACTGTTTCCAATTTAGATGTGGAGATTCTTACAATGAAAGTTACAAACTCAGATTTACTGGCTTTACTATTGTCTATCACTTGTGTGAAGCAAAGTATTTACTTATTTACTAGTATTTGCATTTACCTTTAAAAATATAATTGCACTTAGGTATAACTTTTAATAATTGTTTCATATTTTATTGAATACATAGCCATCAGAATATTTAAAGCCTCACCTTTCTGAGAAACAATTTTCCCACATGCAAATTAGTACTAATAATTATACTGTTACTGTGAAAGTGAAATATATTATTTCTTTTTTTTTAATGTTTATTTATTTTTGAGAGAGAGAGAGAGAGAGAGAGAGAGACAGACAGAGCATGAATAGGGGAGGAGCAGAGAGATAGGAAGACGGAATCAGAAGCAGGCTCCAAGCTCCGAGCTGTCAGCACAGAGTCTGACGTGGGGCTCTAACTCACAAGCCTCGAGATCATGACCTGAGCTGAAATCAGCCGCCCAATCGACTGAGCCACCCAGAAGACCCTGAAATATATTATTTCTAAGTAATTTATTGCATAGAACTCTATAAGAGGCACATCATAAACACAGATGTTTGGTTTCTTTTTTTAATCTGGATTGGAGTCCTCATTGATTTACTGTGCACAAATAGAATTGAGACTGGTAGTATCCCTTACCTGACAATCCAGATAGACTAATACTGAGGATATCATGTCAAAGTATTTTCCGGATATCCATCATCTCATTAATCACTAATTCCAAAGTAGCCAAGGACTAATAATGAGCATCTCATATCGAAATATTTTCTGGGTATCTATCATCTCATCGATCACTAATTCCAAACTAGCCAAGGAGTGATTTATCCTTTTTTCCTTTTGTTTAAATTATTTCATTTTAGACATTTTCATATGTTCTGGCCACAGTTATTTTTGTTTCTCTAATCGTTGTAATATATTTAAACTTTTACTCTGCCCTAGGGATTCCTCTCCCCTGATCCCCATCTTCCATTTCATACATTCAAGCCAGAGCAATATTTCAAAAACACAAAAATCTAGGTTTTCATAGAAAATTGTAGCTGCATAAATCTATCATCTCCCCACTCACAAAAGACACATATATCAACCAAAGATAATAAACTACCGGTACTTACAGTTATATTGATAGTAGGAAAATAGTCCAGAGAGCACTCCAGACATGGATTAGGTGGAAATTGCATAGAAAATAGGAGGATTTGTTAAGCATGATACTATGAGTGTTGGGATCCATATTAAATTATCTGCCAAAAAAAAAGTCCCACATTATATAAGTAAATATTTGGAATAAGTATAATATCTAGAGGTTCAGATATCGGCAACTAGGGAATCAAAAGGAAGGGACTATGTTTGAAATACAGGAAAGGCACTCCCTCTAGGGAACTGAGTTGACATGAAAAGAGAAAGTGTCCTTTGCAGGTTTGATGGTAAAAGAAAAGAAGGAATCAAAAGGTGCAAATGAAGACTCTGGCATAAAGAAAATAAAAAATAAGATCACAAAAATCAGAAAACATACAAATTCAACACCTCAAAATGGCACAATTAAAGAAACTGCACTTCACTTTGCCAACAAAAGAGAGCACTCTTAAACTAATAATAAATAATAAATTAATAATAAATTAATTAAATAATTAATATAATTAGCAACCATACTAATAATCTTATTGCTGTTAGTTTGGAAAATACTGCCTGTCTCCAACACTTTTTGATCACATCTTTACTTCTTCAGTGGACCACAACGTTCCAGGACAATCTTGTATTTTTCCTGCCCAAACCCAGGAATTAGCCACTTCTCCCAAGATAAAAATTATCCCTGAAGAGGAATCAAGAGCAGAGAAAAAGTGAAACAATAATATTGCAACTTAAATTATATACCTTTAAACAGCCATTTACAGATAGGCAAAAATACTTCAAATCAGAAATTCAAAAACTCAGAAAGTCATGTAAAAAAGAAAAAAAAAGCTTAATGTAGAATGAGTTAAATAAATTTGAAAAAAAATAAAAAGAACAAAATCAAATCAGAAATAGACACTAACTTACAAGTTTCTTAAGAGATAATAGGTCAGACTATTATAAAAAGAATTACAAAAAGAAAAAAAAATTAAATTAAGAAGTATAAGATGCCATACAGAAGGGGACAGATAATGAAGGCTAAAATATGTATATATATACATGTATATATACATGATATATATATACATATTTTAGCCTGCATTTCATATATATATATATCTATATATATATCTATATATCTATATATATATCTATATATCTATATATATATCTATATATATACACATATACAGATATATATATATATAAAATGTATATGCATATACACATATACAGATATATATATATAATGTATATGCATATACACATATACAGTTATATATATATATGTGTATATATATATATATGTATATATATATATATATACATATATATATATATATATATATATATGGAGTACCTAATAAAAATATTTTAAAAAGTACTGCCTATCTCCAAATTGGCTCAGATGATCAACTCTCAGACCTATACTAGCTGAGCTATAAGATATTAAAAATAAAAATTAAATCCTTTGTCTTGGGCTCCAGGTAAAATAGATTGTCTACTGAGAAAAAGAATAACAGTTTAGCCTCAATTTTCTCTTCAGCAAGGCATGAGAAGATAAACATTTTTAGGAAACTCAGTGAAAAAACATAGGAATGAAGGATTTTATACTCACTAAACTCTTCTTCAAGTATCAAGATTAGAAAGTATGTTTTAAGCATGTATGAATCCAGGAAAAACTATATTCATGATTCCTTCCTGAAGACAAGAAGAAATGATTCACTAACTAGAAGAGAGGGGACAATTTGGCAAAAGGACTGAATATGGAGTGGTAAATATGACTGAAAGTAGATCTAACACTAAAACAACAGGGAAACAAACTTTTAAAAATATCATGTAAATTTTATATTCTGTCATATATTAGAACATAAATTCCATGAAGAATTAAGAAAATGAGAGCAGAGAAAAGGAAAAAAAAGAAGAGATTGATGTAGTAGTACTAAATGAAATTCAAAATATATCATTTAAAAGTGACAAAACATGTAAAGTTTAAGAAAAGTAAAAGAAGACTAGAGCTTTATAACAGGTATTATTATAAATATAACTAGTATATATACTAAAACCTTCCTAAATACCACTCCCCCTTTTTTTCTATAGAGCCAAAGTACAAACACTGCACTTCTCAAAACAAAATGGCACAGAACCCATTTTGATAGATCTCCAACTGAACAAATCTGAAACATCTTGCTTATTAAAACTAAAAAATGATAACACATTGCAACTAATTTAATGAAATATGAAGTCATGAATCCATAAATGTATACGTTTGTAAATAAATAAATAGAGAATAAGGAAAAACTCATCCTTCAAGTAGGATGCTAAAGAAAATATAATGAAAGGCATGTTAAATTACATAGTAAATCATTCCTTTGTTAAAAAAAAAAAAAAGATGCAGCAAAGACCATCAATGAATGCTGTAATGAGTGGATGAAAGTATGGCGGAAAGCAACATATTTATACAGTCTCAAAGTATTCCTACAAGTGACTTATAAATAATAAAAGAAAAACAGTAACTTTAGAGTGGAGAAGCATGTATCAAAGTGAGTTATCACCAGTAATTGGAAAAAATCAGCATCACATGACTCCACACATGCCCTGAGAGGAATACAGTATTGCATCTGTGGAATTCCAACAACAGACCCTAAATCAAGGTTGATTCTATAAATTCCTGTCTTATATTCTTTTAAAAAAATGTCAGTATCAAGGTTATATTGGTAAATCCCTGTAAGGAAGCTCATGAAAGACAAAGAACAATTAACTGTTCCACATTAAACTACAGAGACATGTCAAATAAATGTAATAATGTGTAACACATGATCTTGAAGTGAAAATTTCATATATTTTTTAAAGACCAGTATTAGAACATATGGAAAAATTTAATTAAGGTCTGCAAATTAGGTAATGGTAAGACATCAGATCGGGAAATTTTTATCATTATTCCATGGTTATACAAAAGAATCTGTTCTTATGAAATTGACCAAAGTTTGAGGGATAAAGGGGCATCAGTTTTATAACTTTCTCTAAAATTGCTCAAAAAATAATAATATGAGTTATATAGAGAGAGAATTTCAAAGCAGAGTAGAAAAATGTTAACAACTGGGGAATTCTAGTGAAGGTTATAAGGGGATTCTTTGTATACTGTCCTCCTTATTCTTAGGAGGTGCATATGGAAGTATTTAGAGATTTAGCACATAAAAGTTAAATGTGAAAATGTTTGATATACTTTAAAATGATTCTGAGAAAAGGAAGATGTGTAGGTGCTGCCTGGGTGACACACTTGGTTGAGCATCAGACTCTTGATTTTGGCTCAGGTTGATCCCAGGGTCGTGGGATTGAGCCCCACATCAGGCTCAGTGCTGCGCGTGGAGACTACTTGAGATTCTCTCGCTCCCTCCCTCTGCCCCTGTCCTCGTTTTCTCTCTTTCTAAAACAAAACAAACAAACAAACATACAAACAAAAAGTGGGGGGAGGGGCACCTGGGTGGCTCAGTCAGTTAAGCATCCAACTCTTGATTTTGGCTCAGGTCATGATCCCAGGGTCATGCGATTGAGTCCCACATGGGTTCTCACTTCCTCTCTGTACCTTCCCTTGCTCATGTGCTCTCTCTCTCTCTCTCAAAAAATAGTAAAGTTAAAAAAATTAAATGAAATTTAAAAAAAAGATGCATACATATATATGTATGTATGTAAATATGTTACATATACATATATTTTTATATGCATATACAAATAAATACATACTGGAAACAAATACATAAATGACAGAAAATTAGTGTGGCCAAATATGAATAAGTAGTAAATCCTGGTAAGATATATAGAAATATATAGTGTTTATTGCATTAAACTTTAAAAATTTCTGTATGTTTGAAATTTTTTCAAATTAAAGATTAAAGAAATGAAATTTATCAACTCTAGGATTTGTCCAAATCCCCTTAGTAGTTTTTTATGGCCTTCAGCGTCTGCATAGCCTCCACACACTGCTACCTGTCATTCTAATTTTAGGTTTGAAGTCACCTCCTGTAAGGAACTCTGTCTTGACCTTAAACATGATTAGCTACCTTTCTGGTGTGGTCCCACACATTCTTTTTTTTTTTTTTTTTTTTACATTTGAATAGCTCAAAAGATGAGCAATTGATAGGTAAATCAATAAATGGATAGATAGATGAATAATTGAAAGGAGATAGGGAAAAAAGGAGAGGGTGAGAGAGATAGTGCCTTTATGTTTCTTCTAGCAAACTGCTTCAGATCAAAAAGGTATTAGCAAATAATTTTATAGATGAATAAACCTATTTATGCAATATGTGTATATATACATATAAATAAATGTAAAATGGTTGAATATCATCTAAACTATTGGTGATATTATATAATTTTTATGTAAGGAAATCTTAGAGTTCTTGCAGACATGGCTCAAGGGACCACTCACAGTGTGAACTAGATGTAAGAGAAATTTTAGGAGACCAAATATAAAGATTTCCATATCTCATCCCATATTTTACTGATTTTTTTTATTTTTAGGTTTTATATATTAATACTCCTAACAAGACTTCATTTGAAAAAAAATTTTTTCCATGGCTAAAACAAACAGAAATTTCTTTGCATTTCAGTAACTTTCTTCTCTACAATGGTGAAGTAAAACACACAACATTCATTGAGCCTTTAATATATAGCCATATTCATATACTTCATGTAATTCATTAGCCAGATTCCTGACTCAAATTCACAGCCATTGAAACAGCAGTATCTAAGGCAATAGGTGACAGGAAGAGTCTCCAAACCCTTAGGAAACACAGAACTCCTATTCTAAAAAAGTAGACCACTGACTCATTCTCCTACTTGACCAGGAAGAGCTGACACAGTGTATAATAGCTGCTAGTCGCTTTGAATAAGAAAATAAATTAGAGGTTCAGTATTGAGTAGAAAGACTGTAATTAGCTTTTGGCAGAAATTAATGGGGGGGGGAGAAGCAATTTCCTGGAAAAGGAGAGGAAGAAATGGAACCAATTTTATATATAAAGCTAAATAGTTAAGTGATAATAAAACAGTTTATAACAAGAGAATGAAAGTATCTCAGTGGGTTGAAAAGGAGAATAAAAACAAGTCACCAGAAAGAGTGAGGAAGAGGCATTCCTTGTAACAAGGTGAGGAATATGAGGGAGCAGAGACAAGGACATTTTTTACTTCTGAATATTCAGTCTAAAAAGCATATATAAAAGTATATTTACATATTTTATTATTTATGGTTTTAAGTAGCATTTATATATATTTTCTTATTTGATGTCTATAGAACAGTAATAGACAGGTGAGGCAGATAAAGACATTATCCATATTTTTCACAGAAGGAAATAATTAAGATGCTATATACTACATTTAAAAAGATATCTTAGTTGAGAAACAGTAAGACATCTTATACACAACTATTATTCTGAAAGCCAGTGGTCAAGGCAGGGCCAAAATTAGTCCAAATCTCCGAACCATGAGGGTAGAAAGACTGCTAGGACTCATGCAGTGGAAGAGCTCATACACAAAAGATTAGAAAACTGAAATTAGAGGGGTGCCTGGGTCGCTCAGTTGGTTAAGCATCAGACTCTTGATTTTGGCTTAGCTCAAAATCTCATGGTTTCATGAGTTCAATCCCCAGGATGGGGTCTGTGCTGGCAGCACAGAGCCTGCTTGGGATTCTCTGTCTCCTGGTCTCTCTGCCCCTCCCCAACTTGCACTATCTCTTTCTCAAAACAAGTAAATAAACTTGAAAAAAAGGAAGAAAGAAAGAAAGAAAGAGAGAGAGAGAGAGAGAGAGAGAGAGAGAGAGAAAGAAAGAAAGAAAGAAAGAAAGAAAGAAAGAAAGAAAGAAAGAAAGAAAGAAAACTGACAGAGACAGAGGGGGTTAAAAAAGTCTAGTTAAGAATAAATGGGGGTCTGAAACAAAATAAAGGGAGATGTCAGAGTAACTGTAGAAATAGACATTTTGGAATTTTCCTAATTGAGTAAACGAGCAGACATTGAGAAAAGAAACAATATGAAGACTTGGTTGTGCAGAAAAGAAAGGATATTGGTTCTGTATTTGATATGCTGAATTTGAGTTTCTCTTCTGGAATAGATTTCAGTGCTTTTGAGGAACAGGAGTAACAGTATTGGACGTTCATACATAGCTTTGTAGTTAAAAGTAAAGTTTAAGAGTTGGAATTCTAGAGCCAGCCTGCTTGGCTCAAATACCAGCACCATGACTTCCATGTTTTGTGCAAGTCTCAATTGCTCAGTGCATGTTTCCCTACATGTATAATGGGCTAATAAAAGTATCTTTTGTAGACTAGTGTCTGATACACAGTAAGTGTTAAATATTAATAGCTATTATTTGTAGGGCTTATTTGGCTGCAACACAGGGTTTTACAAATGACAAGTGAAATTTTGGAAAATAAGAATTAGTAACAAAGAATGCAGAAAAAAAAACATTGAGGTAGCAGTGGGAAAGAAAAACTAAATTCAGACCATTCCTTGTGGTCTCGTGAAAAAGAAATATTAATAACAAAAACTCAGCTTTAAAATTATGGGAGGAGCGCCTTGGTGGTTCAGTTGATTAAGCACCTGGCTCTTGATTTCGGCTCAGGTCATGATCTCCTCATGAAATCCAGCTGGGCATGGAGCCTGCTTAAAATTCTCTCTCTCTCCCTCTCTCTCTCTGTCCCACCCTTGCTTGTGGGAGCTCTGTCTCAAAATAAATAAATAAATAAACAAACAAACAAGTAATAAATAAAATTATTGGAAATAACTATATTTTCAGGTCTGACAAGAAGGAAAATAATGTTGGTATTAAAATGAACCATATCTGTTGAGTAGCTTCTCACAAGTGGAGAGGGTTCCATAGGACAGAATCCAAGGAAGATGGCTGGAGGTAAAGAAATGTGAGAAAAGAAAGAGAGAGCTGTGTGAGCATTAAAGTAGTGGAAAGTAGAGGAGAGTAAGAGAGATACAATAATGATATCAGTAATCATTTTTGAAATGTGCCTACCACTTTAACACTCCTCTGACCTCTAGGGTCTAGAGGAATTCTTATGTGAAACAATAGTGGTCTCCTGGAGGGGATACTAATAAACTAAGAAGAGGCCTATGTTCCACGATATGCAGTTGTTGGCTTTTCTTTCAGATGAACATAGTCAATTATGTTCAAAAACAATGCTTTAAATTAACTGAAAAACTCTAAGTTTCTCCAGCTGATAAATTTCAATATAATACAACATAACTCTATTTAGCCTTGCTACAATAACCTTCATTAAATTAAAACAACGGTGATGGCAGAGTGGGAATGAAGAATCCAAATTGCTTCTGATATTTGAACCATGAGATTTTACTTTTTAAAGGATCGGTAGTAATTGCTAAAGGCATTTTGGAAAATTGTATGACCTTTAGATTACATTTGTTAAGACCTCTCTTTCAGGCAATCTTTGTAACCCCACTAACCTGAGTTCACGCCTCAGTGAGTTACAGATAGAGTACACCAGGTGGAGTTGTCACACAAAGGATATTTTACTTGCAGCAAATGAGGAGATCACAAGGAATAACTTCCAAAGCTGTGACTCCCTGAACAGGGTTGAGCAGGTTCTTTTTATTTAGGTTTTAGGATGAATATTCAGAAAGGGAAGCTTTGTCATCGCATTTAAAGGCAAACAGAAGGCTACACTGATGTACTTAAAAAAAAGCGCCTATAGGGGGCGCCTGAGTGGCACAGTTGGTTAAGCATTAAGCATCCCACTGGAATTCTGCTCAGGGTTTATAAGATCCACCTGTTTTGGGTTCTGTGCTGAGAAAACAGAGCCTGCTTGGGATTCTCTCTCTCCCTCTCTCTCTCTGCCCCTCCTCTCTCCCTCTCTCTCTCTCTCTCTCAAAATAAATATATAAACATTAAAAAAAAAACATGCCTACACATGCATATTATGTTATGTTAATGAAACTGGTGTTCCTCTGTGGGCAGAGACTTTATAAGCAGAGATAACTGTTGAACTAGGGGAAGGAGCTATGAGCAAGCTCTGAGAGTTGGTATAACCTGGATGGGGGCATGGCCTCCTTATCTCTGGTGAGGAATGCAGGGTCTTGCTTACTTTTGAAACAGCACTAGGAGTTTTACCAATGATTTACTGTGTTATGGTTAGGTAATTTCTTGGTAGAGACTGGTAGAGACTCTTAGTCTTTGCATTCCCTTGGTTCCCTTATAATCCTAAACTACTGAAGTTTTTTCCTTTCTTGAAATTCTGACACCTCCTGGAAAGTTCTGCAAGCAATGTGCTTGGACAAGTAGAGTTCCTAGGACATAGATCACAGAAAACAGCTGGTGGGGAGCCAAAAAATGACTTCACTTGTGTCATGAAAGCTGTGTCTCCTCTTTGTTTTTCTGGGGACCCCTAACTTGTTCTGCTTATATCATCTGTACAATAAGGTTGAAGTCTTCAGTTATGTTTGGGCATCACATACATATTTTCTATATAATGACAAAATAAAAACTTATGCCAAAAAAAGAAACAATGCAACTGAGAATGTTGAAACTCTAAGACATTTTGACTATTCACAAGATACAAATGATAGGAAGAGTTCTTGGAAATATGTAAATTTCCATAGCAAGTCAAAACGATCAAAATACGATTATAATAAAGAATTTTAAGATATTGGAAAATTAACATATCTACTCTAAGCCCCTGACCTGAAAAACAGCATTTCACTCTCATATTACCTCCAGGATGAGGATATCCACTTGTCCATACAAAACAACTCTAGAAATCAATGGAATTACAAATTGTAGCCAACTCACCCACAGACCACGGAATAACAAGTAAAAAGGGTTTCATGAATTTGCAAGATGATACAATACAGACAAGGATTCAACTGAAGTTATGCATTAGCTGGAGAGTATTAGTTTGTCCCATAAAATATTTCAATCACAACATTTGAAGAGAAAATTTCAAAGCTACATATAAAATATGATGTTAAATGTCATCGTAATTTTATAAAACATTTAAACAAAATAACCTATGTGCTATTATTTTAAACTTACTAGTTTCTTACTTATCCAAAGTTGAGAGACAAGATTTGATTTAGCCAATATGATGCTCTAAGATTCCCCCATCTCCAATATTTTTATGTTTCTATGAAATGTGCAACGGCAATAAAGGCTATATTGAAGACAATTTAATTATGTTTTCATCTTTCGAGACTACCAGCATTCAAAAGTATTATTTTCTATAGCCATGCCCTCTAGTTCCACTAAGGACTAGGGTGATCTGCTTCTCCATGAAATGACTAAGACTCTGTGACCATTTTTGTTAATGTTGAGTTTTTTTTTTAATTCACATATAATAAAATTGAAGTGTGTGTACAGTTCTACACATTTAACACATTATAAACTTAGGAAACCACTACTATAGTAGTAATACAGAAAGGCTCTTTCAACCCAAACCACCGCCTTTTACTGTGTCTTCATAGTCCCACCTTCCCCTCACCCCAACTTCTGGCAAACAGTAATCTTTCCTCTATTACAATAGTTTTGTCCTTTAGAAAACATCATAAAAGTCAGGTTGTAAAGTATGTAACCTTTTCAGATCAGCTGTTTTAACTCAGCATAATACCCTTGAGATTCATCTCAGTTTTTTTTTTTTTTGTGTGTGTGTGTTCATCAATATTTCAGTTGTTTTGGGGCCAAACAGAATTTTATCGTAAGGATGTTTCACCCATGGGTCTTGCATTTGAAAAGTGTTTGCTTTGATTTCTGAGTTGGGAAATTTTGAATAGGGTCATTATATAAATGGATGTATAGGTTCTTGTGAAAATTTAAGTTTTCAGTTTTGTATGGTAAATACCTAAAATTGACATCATGGAGTCATATGGTAAGTTTAAGCTTCATTTTATTAGAGAATGCCAAACTGTTTTCCAGAGTGGCTGTGCCATTTTGTATTTTCAGTAGTAAGAGGGGAAAGTTTCAGTTGTTCCACATTTTTGACAGCATTTGGTATTAATTGTATTTCTTCTTTTATCCCTTCCAATAGATAGGGAGTAACAATTCATTATTGTTTGTTTACATTTTTTTAATGTTTATTTATTTTGAGAGATAGAGGCAGAGCATGAGTGGGAAGGGGTAGAGAGAGAGGGAGACACAGAACCCAAAGCAGATTCCAGACTCTTGAGCTGTCAGCACAGAGCCTGATGCAGGGCTCAAACCCACGAACAGTGAGATCATGACCTGAGCCGAAGCTGGATGCTTAACCCACTGAGCCACCCAGGTGCCCCAGCAATTCATTATTGTTTGAATTTGCATTCCCTAATGGCTGATAATGTGGTTAATATTTTCATATTATTAATTAATATATCATATTATTGATATTAATACCTTTTTTAGTGAAGCGTCCATTCTTTTGCCCATAAATTGGGTTATTCTCTTACTGTTGAGTGTTGAAAGTTCCTTATGCATTTTGGATAAAAATCCTTTATCACACCTGTTCTTTGCCAAGTGTTTTCTCCCAGGCTGTGGCTTGTCTTTTCATTCTTTACCTGTGTTTTATGCAGAGCAAACATTCTTTAATTCTGATGAAGTCCAATTTATTGTGTGCTTTTATGCATATCATTCGATTATGAGTGTACTTTTGGTGTCATGTCTAACAACTCTCAGCCTAAGCCCAGGTCACAAATATTTTCATATGTTTTCTTCCAAAGTCTTTATAGTTACACATTTTATATTTAGACTTATGACCCATTTTTTGAATCATTTTCTGTAAGGTGTGAAGTTTAGGTCAAGACCTGTATTTCTGGAAGTGAATATCGATTTAAAAAAAAAAAAAAAACCCTTTCATTTAATCGCTTTGTACCTTTGTGAAAGCTCAATTCACTATATTTGTGTGGGTCTATTTCTGGACTCTCTCTTCTATTCCATCAGTCTATGTGAGTCTAATCGGTCACTTAAAATCAGATGCTGATTTTAGGAAATTTATTCTTTTTTCAAAAATTTTTTTGGCTATTCTAATTCCTTTGCCTTTTCATATAACTTAAAATCAGCTTGTCTATATCTAAAATTTTCTGCTAGAATTTTGATTGTGTTAAATCTGTAGGTCAATTGGACAGGATTGTAATCTTTACCATCTGAGTCTTCCAATCCGAGAACACAGTAATTTGATAGTTTTTAAAGCAGCTTTTTATTTTATATAATAAATCTATACAGCATGTAAATATTAATTGTTATATATATCATACTAGCAATTACTAACAAATTTGATAGCAAATTTAAGAGTGGATCAAAAATACATGTATTCATGGGGCACCTGGGTGGCTCAGTCCGTTAAGTGTCTGACTTCAGCTCGTGTCATGATCTCCCGGTTCATAAGTTTGAGCCCCACATTGGGCTCTGTGCTGAGTCCTTGGAACTCGCTTCAGATTCTGTGTGTCCTCTCTCTGCTCCTCCCAGGCTCATGCTCTGTCTCTCTCTCTCAAAAATAAATATTTTTTAAATAATTTTTTTAATGTTTATTTATTTTTGAGAGGGAGAGAGAGAGAGAGAGACAGAACGTGAGCAGGGGAGGGACAGAGAGAGGGGGAGACACAGAATCAAAGTAGGCTCTATGCTCTTAGCTGTCAGCACAGAGCCTGATGTGGGCTTGATCTCACAGACCGCCATGATATCATGACCGAAGCTGAAGTCAGAGGCTTAAATGACTGAGCCACCCAGGTGCCCCCAAAATAAATAAACATTAAAAAAAATACATGTATTCATGATAATAACTATGTAAACTATATTCTGTAAATAACTGGATATAATTAATACTTGCTCAGTTTATTTTCAAAAATGTTAACCAAAGAATTTAAAAATAAAAATTATTTTAAAAATTATGAAAACAAGTAAAAAGGGGCTGTATCAGCCTCAGCACAGCAAAGCAAGAACCTGTGTATGTGTGTCAGAAAACTGCCAGGTACTAAGATTCTTAAAAATCTTAATGAAAATTCCCCCTTTTAAAGATGATCTAAAAACCAGATACATTAATCGACTGGTGTAAAGAGAGTAACAATCATTAGAAGAGCTAGGAATAACTTGTAATTTTTACCACTGTCGATCTCATTAAACATTACACACATTTCTCTTTTATACAGGTTATATGAAAACAAAAAGCACACATCTAAGAAACATTCCAAACCCCACAACAAAGTGGATATTGGAAAAGTTCAATATCTTTATGTCATAGGGGTCAGCGAAATAGGTAAAGGAGATTAAGAGGCATAAACTTTCAGTTGTGAAATAAGTAAATCATGAGGATAAAAAGTATAACATAGGGAGTATAGTCAATAATGTTGTAACAATTGTATGATGACAGGTGGTCATACACTTCTTGTGGAGAGCAATGTATAAGGTATACCATCATCAAATCACTCTGCAGTACACTTGAAAATAATATAACATTGTATGTCAAATATACTTTGATAATTAAACAAATGTGTTTTCTTTAAAGGAAACATAATATATTAATTTTAAGGTGGCTTTGAAGATACTTGGTGACAACAGGGGCATAGTTAAATAGCTTAATTTGCTGTGTAAAGAATCATCGCTCTGTTGAAGGTATTTGTTCTTTATGAAGATAAATGAGACATCTAATTTTTCTAGACTGCTGTGGGGTGAGGCAAATTTAAATTCACTCTAAAAGAACCAACAGAACTTTGCTATTTTATAAAAAGTGACTTTGTCTTTAATTAGGGTAGTTTTAATCTGCAGTTTGTTCATTCTCATATATTTTCTTGTTTAAAGTCAACTCTTAATTTTGAGAAGGACATAAAAACTTAAAAGACAAAAATTAAAGAGCTAGAAATCAGGAACTATACCAAGCCTTAGTTTATATTCCTAAATACTTTCCACATTTTGTGAAACATTGGCTAAAATCCATATGCTGTTGAATTATGGCAATTTTGCAATACAAATTACATTCTAAAGAGGCAAAATGAGTTTTGAAGTCCTGAATACCAAAGATTATGCAGTGACTTTGGCTATATCAAATTGCCTTGCTGGAAAATCTGTCTCTCCACCCACACTGCCCCCCTCACCTGGCACTACTCGCCTGGCCCCAAGCATAATCTACCTTTCCCCACCTTGGTCTGTATCCTGAGAAGCTCAGCTGTGTCGTCTATGTGACAGTGATCCCTTGGGCCTTCTCATCTTGGATCCAACCAACACAGGCTACCACAGATTGGAGGGAGAGAAAGTGAAGTCAGGAAATTTATTCCTCTGACTCACTTTCTAAGAGGTTGCTGTAGGCTGGCTATACCCTTCCATGGAAGTTCTCACCTGTCAGTTAATACTCTCCACACAGACCTCTCTGTCTCCTGGATGTAGTAACTGCTTTCTCTCTTCACACCTCCAGGTCTAGAAATTATATTAGAATATCCCTGCCTGGGGAGTTGCAAAATTACTTAGGGTTTCCCTACCATCCGAACCTTGTAGATATTACTCTTATAAAACTGTGGCCAAATTGTACTAATTTAAGTGTGTTATCTCTTTCTGCTGGGCCCTATTACTGATACAATGTCATTTTCAACTATTACATAAAATTTCATACAAACAAAAGCCTATATGCAACCTATGTGAAAATTTTGAAACGCCAAAATCAAATGAATACCTATAAACTCACCACTAGTACGAGAACGAGAATGCTGTCAATATCATGACATAAATTTATTTATTTATTTTTTTAATGTTTATTTATTTTTGAGACAGAGAGAGGCAGAGCATGAACAGGGGAGGGTCAGAGAGAGAGGGAGACACAGAATCCGAAACAGGCTCCGGGGTCCAAGCTGTCAGCACAGAGCCCGACGTGGGGCTCGAACTCACGGACAGCGAGATCATGACCTGGGCTGAAGTCGGACGCTCAACCGACTGAGCCACCCAGGCGTCCCTCATGACATAAATTTAAATACGTTGTGCCATCGCCACTGTTTCCACCAAAGGTCACCACTATCTGAATTTTGAATGACTTTATCACATACATGCTATGTATGTATAAGCACTATATTGTTTTCCTTTGCTTGATTTGTAAGTATATCTAAATATGTATGATATTTCTAAAAGTATCATACTCTAATTACAGCATGCTTTTTCCTAAGTTCTATTCCCAAAGATTTTCCTGTGTTGCTACATGTAGCTTTTTTCTTTGTGTTTTGAACACTATTGTCAAATTCTTAGAAACATCTGTGTACATGTATTACACGCTATATATGTAAAAAAATGGAAGTATATGTCCACGAAGAGAATTACTGGATATAGTATATAAATGTTGAATTTCAAAAGAGAACTTGTTATTGGCAGATAATTTGTCTCAACTACTATACTCAAAATAGTTTTTATATCTGAATTTGTTCCAAAATAACAAAACAGGAAAAGGAAGATAATATAGCACATGCAGAACCAGTTTGGACTAGAAACAAAAGTATAATAAACATACATATGGTAATTATATAACATGTAGTATATCAGTAATCATCTAATTGATATTATACATGATAATGAGGTTAGCCCTACTGGCTATATGTTAAATTACTCCAATTACATTCAATATGATTACTGATGTATTTGAATTTTCTTAATTTCTCATTTTTTCATTGTTTTTCTATGGTTTCTTTTTTACCCTTCGAAATAATACAGTGATATTTTCTTGTTTGCTTTTACTCCTAATCTATTTTTACCTCTCTACTTGTTTGAAAGCCATACAACCTTTAGAAATTACATATTTAGGGTTTTTTTAATGTTTATTTTTTTAAAGAGAGAGAGAGAGAGAGAGAGCGCGCGCGCGCACATGCGTGAGCAGGGGAGGGGCAGAGAGAGAGGGAGACACAGAATCTGAAGCAGGCTCCAGGCTCTCAGCTGTCAGCACACAGCCTAACATGGGGCTCAGACCCACGAACTGTGAGATCATGACCTGAGCTGAAGTCGGACACTTAACGGACTGAGCCACCCAGGTGCCACGGTAATTACATATTGATGTTTACTTTTAAATTTTATCACGCATATCTATCAAAATCTGTAGTTAATATTTTCATTCTTCTCCCCAGTATAAAATGACCTTAACACATTTCACCTCAAACCTTTCCCATATTTGCAGGCTATTCTTATCTAATAATTGAGGTTTGTTAGAATTTTTATTTACATTATTAGACTAATTTCTGTAAAGTAGTAGTTGTAGTAATATCAGGATCTAACACTTACTGAGCTTTCTGTACATCAAACACTGACATGTTGTAGTTCATTTACTGATTTAATCCTCACAAAACCCATCTGGAGTATGTAATTATTAACCTTCGTTGTACTGATGAGGAACCAGAGACAAAGGGTGAATAAATGTCTCTACCCACCTCTAATGAGTGTCAGGGCTGATTTAAAAATGAGACTGTTTAGGTACACAGCCTATTTTTTATTACCATAGACATTATGTGTTTAGGTTTACCTTCATATTTACTAACTGCTCTTATTATTTGTTTACTTTTATTAATGCAATTAAAAATTTCCTTCTAGAATTGTTTGTCTTCTCTCCAAAGACATTTTTTAGAATTTATTCCACTTAGGGCCATTGCTGTTAAATTCTCCCAGGTTTTGTTTACTGAAATATGTTGTTATTTTACCTAATTTGTTTTGTAGGTCTTTTTACCTCAGTGCTTCAAAGATATTATTCCACTTTCTTCTGACTTCTATTTTTGCTGCTGGAAATAATGCTGTCAGTTTAATTGCTGTTTCCTTTTCTCTGGCCACTTCTAAGATCTTCTTTTTGTCTCTGAGGTATTTGAGGTCATTGATATTTCATTACAATGTGCCTAGGGATGGATATCTTATTTTTATTGCTTGGAATTTGTGGGTCTTAACTGCAATGAAATTTCATTTCATTGAAAAATGAAATATTTTTCAAATATTTTGGTAAGTTCCCATCCACTATTTCTTCAAATAATTGCTCTCTTCTATTTTGTCTTTTCTCTCCTTCTGGGATTCTGCTTTGATATATGTTACACTGCCTAATTTTAATTGTTAATCTTTAATTGTTACTCTCACTTTCAGGTTTTTTTTTTTTTTTCATTTTTTTATGCTTTTGAACTTCATCATCAGAAATTTTTTTCAGATAGAGCTCCCTATTTACTGTTGCTATTTCAGCCTGCTTAAAACTCATCTAAAATGGTTTGTTGGGGCGCCTGGGTGGCACAGTCGGTTAAGCGTCCGACTTCAACCAGGTCACGATCTCGCGGTCCGTGAGTTTGAGCCCCGTGTCGGGCTCTGGGCTGATGGCTCAGAGCCTGGAGCCTGTTTCCGATTCTGTGTCTCCCTCTCTCTCTGCCCCTCCCCCGTTCTTGCTCTGTCTCTCTCTGTCCCAAAAATAAATAAACGTTTAAAAAAAATTAAAAAAAAATAAAATGGTTTGTTAATTTTTATTTAAATAATTACCTTTAAAAAATATTCTGTTTGGTTCTTTGATAGGTCTGTGTGGTTAGATTTTAGTCTTCTTCTTGCTCATTTTTTGTATTTCAGATTTTATTTTTTTAACCATTTCACAAGCGGTGCTTTTCTTTACAGTGTTTGATGCTGTCCTGATTCTAATATATGAAATCTTTAGGGATAAGAACGTGTTGTTTATTTAAGTATTCATTTCATTGTAACTTTTACCATTCTACATTTAGTTATTTTAGATTCAAATCTTCTATTTAGTAGATTTTGAACTATTGAATACCTAAATTGAGTACCTAAATAACATTTTAAAAATCTGCTTCTATATCCACCTAAACTATAATCAAGATGTTGGTATAGTCCAGATGTCCCAGGGTTAGCTCTAACTCTTTCGCCTTTCATGCTTCCTTCCCTAAGAGAAATGCTATAAATATTCACACTCAGGGCAATTCCACTGTATTCTCAGTTTTATGTATTTGTCTTTTTTTTTTTTTTTTTTTGAGAAAGACGGTGCAAGTGAGTGAGGGGCAGAGAGAGAGAGAGAAGCGGGGCTCACCCGATGTGGGACTTGAACTCACAAACTGTGAGATCAGGACCTGAGCCAAAGTCAGATGCTTAAAGCCTGAGCCACCCAGGTGCCCTATATATATATATCTTCTTAGAAATATACTTTATTCCCCCCAAATCAGTCTATACAAAAATTAGAATGTTATACAAAGCATGGTTGTATTTTAGCATGTAGTTGCTTTGGATTATTTAGTTTGCATGCTGCCCACCACACACCGTTTGAAAATACATCTGTATGAATATTTAAATACAAATATTTAAATATTTTGAATACAAATAACGATGCTTATTACTTGAAACACATTCCTTCTCTGACTCTTTTATGATCATTTATTTATCTAATGTTGGGTGAGATATTAGGATGTGGAATAAACAATAAAAATGTAAATAAAACAAATACTCTACTGTAATAAATTGAGGACTTCCTCTTTTGTGCTAAGTTTCATGGATTATTCAGAGAAAGATTGCAATTTCAGAAAACGTACGTAAGTAGATATAAACAGAAGATACTGCCACCTAATAGGCTGAGTGGGAGTGACTAAGTGATTTTAGGTAATCTCACAGATAAAAATTCCTGGTAATTGGGGGAAATATTTTTCATAATTTTCTTCTAGAGCTTGTTATGATATTGGTCCAAAGGAAGAGGTTAATAAAAAATTTATTGCTCAATACCTAAAATTTTAACTTCCTATATCACAAAATGGAAATGAATCCCATTTCTAAAAGAAAACATAAAAGAAAACATGAATGATTTATTTTTTCATCTAGCATTATATAACCCACTTATTTTTCAAATGTGTCTATTGAAATCCACATTTTGGTAGTATTCTGTACAGAGACTGATGTCTTTCCGGTCATAGTGGCTATTGGATGCTTGTAAGAGAAGGATTCTTTTAAGTTCCAATTGTTCAAATACTTGGGTTAGAAGTGAATTGAAAGTAATGGCATATATGTTGTTTTTAAATTTATTTCCGCATCTGAGAAACCACATTGGCTATATTATCACTTACATGTATTGCTTATGTGACAAGAATTGGGGTTTTACACTTCAGGTGTACTGTGTAAAATGTTCCATACCTCAATTTGTTCAGCAAAGTAACAGAAAAAGGAAAAGGAAGATAATATAACGGATGCAGGACCAATTTGGATTATAAACAAAAATATAATGAAGCTCAATTAAACATATATAATTGGTAACTATATGGTATGTAACATACAATTAATTATCTGATTGGTATTGTACATGATAATGAGGTTAGCCCAATTGGTAGTCAGGTCACACAGCTGCCTGTTGCATGATTTGAAAACTAATGACAGTTCCCCTCTCCTTTCAAGTATACCATGCACTGACTGTTTTGATTCATGATAGCTCAATGATATAGATTCATTCTTACAGGAAATACAATTCCTCCACAAGCTTGTTGCTACCTCCCTGTATTTGAAGTAGGAGCTATTTTTTTGTGATCCAAATCTCTCTGCATGACCTGTATTGTGGCATTTATCATATAATTTTATGGCACACCATATTAGTTTGTCTATAGCCCATTAGATTATAAATGCTATAAGAAGTTAATTTACTTATTAATTTATTTAGTCAATAAATATTTACTCAGCACCTATACAAAGCCAGGCACTGTTATAAGACACTGGAAATAATGCAATAATTCGGAAACATAGTTTTTACCTTCAAAAGGCAATCTAGTGAATGGGAGAATAGATTTGCAAATGATATGTCCTACAAGGAGTTAATATCCAAAATAGAAAAATAACTTATACAATAAAACATAAAACCACTATGATTAAAAAGGGCAGAGAACCTGAATAGACATTTGTCCAAAGAAGACATAGAGACGGCAAACAGACACATAAAAAGATGTTTGGCATCACTAATCATGAGGGAAATGCAAATTGAAACCACAATGAGAGATCACCTCACACCTGTCAGAACAGCTAAAACCAAAAACACAAGAAACAACAAGTACTAGCGAGGATGTGGAAAAAAGTTACCCTTGTGCACTGCTGGTGGGAATGTGAATTGGTGCTGCTTCTGTGGAAAACAGGAAGGAAGTTCCTTAAAATTTTTGGAAAATAAATACTATATGGTCAGGGCGCCAGGATGGCTCAGTCGGTCCAGTGTCCGACTTCGGCTCAGGTCATGATCTCAAGGTTCGTGAGTTTGGGCCCGCATCAGGCTCTGTGCTGACAGCTCGGAGCCTGGAGTCTGCTTCAGATTCTGTCTCTCTCTCTCTCTCTCTCTCTCTCTCTCTTCCTCTCTCTCTGCCTTTCCCCTGCTCCCACTCTGTGTCTTTCTCTCTCTCAAAAATAAACACTATATATATATATATATATATATATATATATATATATATCACATGATCCAGTAATTCCACTACTAGATATTTACCTAAACAAAATCAAAACACTAATTTAAAAAGATATAAGCACTTCTCTGCTTATTGCAGCATTATTTACAATGCTTGATATAGAAGCACCCCAAGTGTCCATTGATAGATGAATGGATAAGAAAAATGGGGCTTATACGTACAATGGTATATTATTCAGCCATAAAGAGAATGAGACCTTGTCATTTGTGACAACATTGTTGGACCTAAAGAGTATTATGCTAAGTAAAATGAGTCAGAAGAAGAAAGATAAATACCATCTGGTTTCTCTTATATGTGGAATCTAATAAACAAAACAAATAAACAAGCAAAACAAAAGCAGAAGCAGACGCATAAATAAACTAATGGTTTGCCAGAAGAGAAGGAAGGTGGGAGGCTGGGCAAAGTAGATGAAAAAGAGTGGGAGATGACAGGCTTCCAGTTATGGAATGAATAAGTCACAAGGATAAAAGTTACAGAATAAGGAATGCAGTCAATGGTATTGCAATAGCTTGTATGGTGTCCGATGGTAGCTACATTTTTGTTGAGCATAGTATAAAATGTAGAGTTGTCAGATCACTATGTGGTATACCTGAAAGCTATGTAACATTATGTGTCAACTATACTTCAATAATAAATAAATAAATAAATAAATAAATAAATAAATAAATAAATAAGTCCCAGATCCTAAAATAAGTATTTGTTGTTCATGTGAAATTCAATTTTAACTGGTGGCCTTGTATTTTTATTTTCTAAATATGGCAACCTTATGACTGGAGCATGCTATTTTATCTTCGCCTGTGTTGAAATACTTAGTATATACCAAACAATCAATGTTAGTTAACCGCATGCTGTGCCTGAAAGAAAATGTATAACATATTCAAGGAGGTACTCAGAGGCTTAGAGGGTACTGGAAGGGTAAGAGGTCAGGGAGGTCAAAAAGCAGAAAAGAGGGTCAGGGGATTGGAGGACATTAAAATTCATATCTGCCTATTTTAAATGCTGTGGAATATTGATCCTGAGTATCAATGGTCAATAAATACTGAACTTGAAAGTATTTTACTTGGATATTTATCTTAGATTCTTATATTTATATATCATCTCAATATTATTCCAAAATATTTAATATAAACCATATTGAGATGAGAAATGAGTAATTTGGACTTTTACCCTTACATTTTCTGCATTTCTGCATTATATATAAATATATATATATATAATATAGTATATATATATTGTATAGTATATACATATTATATAGTATATATATATAGTATATATACATTATATAGAATATATAGTATATATATATAACCTAATGTAGCATAGGTCTGTACAATATGCTTGATCAAAATAATTCATATCTAGATACAACATTAAATTCAGGCATGCATAAATTAATAATCCTTTTATTTTGATGCCTTTTTGCCAAATTATGCAGACTAAAATGACCATCTTTCTAGTAAATTGTCTTCAGTGTGTAGTAAAGCTCACGTTTGAAAAGAGTACCAAAGAAATGTGTATAGCAATTCACTTAATAGATCTCCAAACAGATGTTTTCAATGTGTGTTGTTGAGCTTGATAAAATGAAAATTGGGAATTGTCACTATTGATTGATAGTCATGCTATCACGCCCCTGGAAGGCTACATCAATGTTAAATATTTTGAACTTTTCGTAGATCTCTGGAGGTGAACAGCAAAAGCAAAACAAAATAACAACAACAACAAAAACCTGGTGCCTTCAACAAGTGCCTCAGGCCAAAAAAAACTCCTGCAAAGTTTAAATCTGGTAGCTTATAGTCTGGACGTGATAAAAGCTACGACAAAATATAAGCCTTTTTTATATTTCTTTAGAACAAAGCTTCTCAGACTGTGGACAGCAGACCCTTCCACTGTAACAGGGCTTCAGAAAAGGGTGAGCCTAGAGCCTGCTGGAACGTAACTTCCAACCTCATTGCCTTCTCCAGAGCATTAAAATTTAGAATAACTTTGGTCTGATATTAATGAGTTTTATGACTACTGACTTGGTTTGTGGTTTTTAACCTACACAGTCCTAGAGCTGATATATATGTTCAGATATTTTTTCATGTAAAATACATCATATAATTTTCCTTAAAATCATTACTTACTGTTTAGGCTGAGAAACATAAAACCGACTCTCAAGAGTTACAAAGGAGTCATAAGAAAGGCCTCATGTCCTCAAAACATCTTTTCAATATTTTTCTTAATGTAAATGATTCAACACATTTGTCTTTATGATGTTGGGTCAAAATTTAAAAAAATCTATGACTTTTCTGATATGAAAACAGTACTGAAATTGTTGGGCTTTATCAGTAAACCATAATTTATTGGGAACTACTTTTTCACATTATTTCTTGAGAACAGTTTTAAGTAGAAATGGTGGTCAGAACCATTGCAATAAGATGGCAAAAGGTGAAGAATGGAGGACAGAGGATGAGTAGTAAGAGACAGGAGACTACAGACACAATTTGACCAAATTAACAATTCTGATATAAAATCGCATATGATGTTTTACTTCTCTTTGTATCTGTGCCATTCCTTCTTATTTCTGAACATCAAGACTCTCTGTTTCTGCAGTCCATATAAAGGGTGATAGAATTCAACCCCTACAGTTCTCATCTAGTTTATGATGCCAGTAACTCCAAAATAGGCCTCAGCTCCAATTCAAACTCCCCAGGAAAAGATTACCATGTTTGGTTAAATGTCCACATTGGGAACAATTACATCAAATGCTAAAGAGGATCCTGCTGTCACTATGTCGAAGGTAGTGGTACAGTTCACAGTGGTACAGTTCAAGGAACCTGGACAAACTTCTAGCTGTTTCTACCATGTAAGCATGTGTGTGCATATGTGCATGTGCGCACACACACACACACACACACACACACACACAAGCTTCTTTTCTTACATTCATTTCCCACAAAGTCCAATTACTCATTGAATACTCAGTAGGTTGTTTCCAAGCAGATATTTTAAATGTATATAAAAGCATCACACCTTATTTTTTTCCAGAGCTAAAAGACTTAGGTCATAACAAATAAACTAAAACATTTTTTGTTTGGGAGATAATGTCAAAATTTTAAGAAGAAGGATGTGATATGCCAATAGAAAGATCTTGGAAAAGACATGAGACAGCTTATCAAGACCTGAGTGCACTGCCAGAAGAAAAAAATTTTCAGCAATACTATAAAGAGATCTCTATACCCAGAAGACCATGAGTAGGAATTCCCCAAACTATTTACAGTGGTGTAGATGAAATAAAATGAAGCTCTTTGAAAATAAAACAAATGAAAAATCCATTGGCTTATCATACCTCCTAAGGGAGGTAACGCACACCAGAAAATTAGGACATCAAGTGGAGGCAGGGCATTTAGGGCAAAGGGCAGCATAAATCCTGGGGAATAATACAGTATCATGTCAAAGACATAACTGATTTCTTTCAAATGCATTCACCAGAATATTTCAGAATAAACATTTTAAAAATGCCAGTCAGAGCCTCTCTTTCTCTCTTTCTTACTCAATCTTCCCCTCTGTTTGAGTGGATTATAGAAGAGAAAGAAGGTAGGAAGCAGTAGTCTAGCTGATTCTTGCCCTTGCATAACTAGAAAGTATGTAATATTCAAATATTAAATTTAAATCAACTCTATGAATGCTTAAGTACTACTCACAGGATGAAAACAAAGATTTCTTGACATAACATATTGAATTAAAATACGTAACACTCAGCTGATTTACAATGGGCCTATCAAGTGCACTTGCAGATCAAAGGAAGATGATTTTTTTAGAATTTATAAACTGGAATTAAAAAAAAAAAAACAACTAAAGCATTTGGATAAAAGATAGTAATTAATATATTTTGGGGATTAATTTAAGTCCTAGAGATTTCAATAGAAATCAATTTTAGTGGATCATTCAATTGCCATTCTCTTAATTGCCTGGGAACATTTCTTAGGAAATACCAAACTTAGATATAAACTAAGAACTTCTCTATATCTAAAAACTTTTTTCAAGTCCACGACAATAGAGTGTGTATGGAATTAATTCTTCTTCTTTTTGAATCCTAATATTCTTAATTTAAATTTTAAACCTTAAAAATCCTAATGCTGGTCAGTAGCTAAAAGCAACTGAAGGTATACATAGAGCTAACCAAAGCACAAACATACTTTAAGAAATTTACTTATCAAATTCACTGGGATATTGACTGGAACCAGAATGAGACACATTGTATATAGGCTGTCTGTAATACTATAGTGGCACCATCTTAAAATCAATGAAGATTTAGACAAAACTTAAAATGCTAGGAACCTTACACATATGAAATTTTTAAGCAAATAATTTAAAATCTCAATTTTAGAGTGAAGATAATCTGATGCAATGGATTACTATGCTTTAATTAAAATTATAAATATGAATCTTGTTGGAAATTAAGATATGTCACATACAAATGAAGATATCAATACAATATATTTTAAAACCAATGATTATATCCCTAAAATTACATTTATATGTACTGAATGAGAAAGTGCAAGATACAACACTAAAAATAGAATACTTGTTACAAGAGTATAATTCAATGTTTTTCTTTCTTTTCCTGATTGTCTAATTGTGCACCGTTCTTTTGTCAATAAAACAGAACCCATACTATATATTCAAGTATTCAAAGTATAGATTGTCTAAACATAGGAAGTAGAAACTTGTGCTAGAAGTTGGAGCAGGTCTCAGCTTGAAGCACAAAATCAACTAATGCTCAAGAAGTTCACCTAGTTAACATGACATCTGCCATGTTTCTGTCCATGTGATCTCTGCAACCACTTAAGGGAATAAGGATCTTTCACTGGTAGGCTCTAACCAGCATGTGCACAGTGAAAAAGAAGTCTGGAAATCGAAAATCCCTCCTGGTTTCTTCTCTGTGATGGTAGAAGAAACCTTAGCAGGAGTGTCAATGATGCCAAATTGGGTAAAATTAACACAATATAAACAATACTGCATAATAAATATTGTTCCATAACTCTAAAAGGTTTAAGGCAATAGGGGGGAAGAGAGCTTAGATTATGGAAATCATCAGCCTTGGACTCCTAGCTTTCAGACTGATATCATAGTGAAAAATGGTTTTAATGCCCTGCCTAACACTATGGGCAATTTATAACTAATCACTAATTTATTACATACAGAGAATTTGTATTGCTTTTCTTATTCATTTTGGTAAAATACAGTATTTCATCATCACAACTAGCAATCATTGATTGTACGACACATCATTAGTTCATGTAAACACTAAAAAATTGTCAGTGAAAATAATGGTACACCATTCATGATTAGATGCATCCTAAGTTCAGAACATTAAAAGGTGAAGAAAATACTCACTTTAAGATCAGTGGGATTGAATACAATTATCCTAAATTCAAAAATAACAATAGAGTAAAGATATATATCACTGTTACCTTGATGGTTTAGTAATGTGGTGAGATATGCTGTGTATTATTTCTACGCAAATAACTAGGTTCATGCAAGTGTGCTAGTTTCTTTCCTGAAAGGCATAGAGTCAGATTCAATTCCTGATGCTCCTTCCTTACTGACTTAAGTCAGTCCTTGTCCACTATATAATGTGAAATATCATTCTAATTACACAATTAATTCAGAGTATATTACTTTTCGGTTTTTAGATTTCTTTTGTAAATTTAGTATTTTATGTGCTAATAAAATTATATACATATAATTATAATTTGTAATTTTCTAAATATTTATCAAGGATTTACTATGCATAAAGCCTTTGCTAAGTGCTATAAGAAATACAAAAAGGAGTAGGATATAGCCTGTCCTCTCAGGGAATTTATACTATAATAGTTTGAATAGTACTAGGTCTTAATTAACTATTAGACTAAGGATGATTTCTGCAACCAAGAGAGTTACAAAGGGTTGGAGGACTACATTGGACACAAATGAATCTGTATTAGGAAACAGTTCCAATGGCAAATGTTTTTGTTTGTTTTATTTTCTTTGGGCTAATGAAATTAAAGTATTCATAGAAATACATTGTTGTATTAAAATAAAACCGGGCAATATAGAATGGTATGGGGGACAAACACTTATCAAATATTAAGAGTGTGATTTCTGCCAAGAAATTTTATCTTTCTGTGCTTCAGAATTTTTATTGTCATACTAGGGAAAGTAGCCAAGCAAATAAATTTGCAGAATATATCTACGTTGCCATTAAAAAGCTTTAAAGCTGTATTAGCACTGTTTATAAATGTAAAACACCATGTGTTATCATTCCATTTGTGTTTTACAATTTTTATGTGTGTTTCTTTCCTTTGAGCTTCTCCATCGTGTTCTTTTTTTTTTTTTTTCCTTTAGCGTCAATCAGTAGATATCTGGTGCTAAAGCATGAACCTCTAGGCCTACCTAAACTTCTTGTAAAATAAATGTTAACAAGACAAGTATAAGGTTTCTCCTCTTTTGAAGATGCAGAAAATATTATTCAGTATAATTAAAAAAAAATTTTTTTTTCAACGTTTATTTTTGGGACAGAGAGAGACAGAGCATGAACGGGGAAGGGGCAGAGAGAGAGGGAGACACAGAATCGGAAACAGGCTCCAGGCTCTGAGCCATCAGCCCAGAGCCTGACGCGGGGCTCGAACTCACGGACCGCGAGATCGTGACCTGGCTGAAGTCGGACGCTTAACCGACTTCGCCACCCAGGCGCCCCTTCAGTATAATTTTTAAAAAGGTTTTCCTTGAAAATATTTCATAAGAAAAAAATCTTCAAATAATCTGTACTTCAGAAATTATTGCTATATCCCTTGTGAATGTAACATATTACCTCTAAAATTTTATGACACTCTTTGGTGAATTATATCAAGTTTCCATATATGAGTGGTGCTATTTCCAAGCTCCCTATTTTATTGACCTATTTGGCTATCACTATTTAAAAATTTTTTAAATGTTTATTTATTTTTGAGAGATACAGAGACAGAATGTGAGTGGGTTGGGGCAGAGAGAGAGGGAGGCACAGAATCCAAAGCAGGCTAAGGCTCCCAGCTGTCAGCACAGAGCCTGACGCGGGGCTTGAACTCACAGGATACGAGATCATGACCTGAGCCGAAGTCGGATGCTCAACCAAAGGAGCCACCCAGGCACCCCAATTTGGCTATCACTATTAAAAGCATGATATTTTAATTACTATAGCTTTATATTAAGTCAATATTTTGAAGATGAGTCTTTTCCTTCTTATTCTTCTCCAAACAGGTTTGGCCTTACTTGCTTTCATGCTAATAATCTGAAATTTGCATTAGCTTGTTGAGTTTGGGGAAATTCTCATTGTAATTTTGACTACAAATGAATTTCACTCAGCTTATTCAGGAAGAAAGGTCATATTTATGGTATTGAGTATTGTTTTTACCGAAAAAGTTATAATTCTATATTTTTTATATATTCCACATGAGTTGGAAGTGAAATCCATGAAGGAAGTTTAGATTTAAGTTTAGCAGCTAACTAGCTATATGAAAGGCATGTAGTATGGTCCGTACCACAGCAAGAATTTGACAAGGATTAAAGACCTAAGGATTGTGAATTCTTTATTTTTTTAATTATTTTTTTTAATGTTTTATTTATTCTTCAAAGAGAGAGACAGACAGAGCATAAGCAAGGAAGGGGCAGAGCGAGAGAGGGACACAGAATCTGAAGCAGGATCCTGGCTTTGAGCTTTCAGCACAGAGCCTGACATGGGGCTGGAAGTCACAAGCTGTGAGATCATGACCTGAGCCAAAGTCAGACGTTCAATCAACTGAGCCACCCAGGCACCCCTGTGAATTCTTTCTTAAGAAGAAATGAAATTGAATGTCTTTATAGCATTGAGAAAAACTATGCTAAAATTAGTAAAAATCACAAAATATACAAAAACATATTGATAAAATTCTTTTTACAAGATTGAAGCATCAACAAAGGAAAGATAAGTCACAGAAAGAAAAAATGAAAAAAATTAATATTAAAAAAATTAAAAACAATATTTAGTGAAAATTATTAAGATTCATATAAGCTACAATTGTATGTGTAAGAAACCCTTGTGAAGGGGCGCCTGGGTGGCACAGTCGGTTAAGCGTCCGACTTCAGCCAGGTCACGATCTCGTGGTCTGTGAGTTCGAGCCCCGCGTCGGGCTCTGGGCTGATGGCTCAGAGCCTGGAGCCTGTTTCCAATTCTGTGTCTCCCTCTCTCTCTGCCCCTCCCCCGTTCATGCTCAGTCTCTCTCTGTCCCAAAAATAAATAAACGTTGAAAAAAAAAATTAAAAAAAAAAAAAAAAAGAAACCCTTGTGAAAAGAAATGAAATAACAGTGTGATCAGAATCATGTTGAGGATTTTGAGGAGTATTCTGAGATAATCCAGTTTAATATGATTAAAAAGTCTTCAGAATATCTACATTCCTTTGACCACAAGAATGTGAGGAGCAATGAAAATTTTTGTGTAATTTAAAGAGAGAGTAGGTACAGCTGATTTGACCTTAAGGATGTATTTCATGGGAGCTGGGAGGGAATGCATAATGATACCACAAGGGGATTTGGGACTTCAAGTAAAAGACAATTTTGTTGTAGCATTTTTAGGCTGTTAAAAACTTATTTTGAAATAATTTATAGTTTGTCATTTTATTCCAGCTGGAGAGCATTCATCTTATAATTGAATATGATATCTATCTTACTGCTGATTTTAATCATTTTCAGAATTTTTCTATGTAGAACATTCTTAATAGGAACTTGTTAGCCTGTGTCTTTCCTTTCCTTCCCGTTCTCCATTTCATTCCTTTCATGTGTTCATTTGGGAGACCTAGGATTACAGTGATTACTTGAGTTTGCATCCATAGTGATAGACATTTTACGTATAATTTCTAACTTCTACTCACTACCCACCTATTGACAAGGGAGACTTTATTTTATTCCTATTATGTGCAGTGAGAATGACTCTGATGTTCCACCTAAAGCTTAGAACTTCAAGTCACTACTTCACCAGGATATTCATTTCTGTCAACATCTTTTGAATTGAGTCACATCAAGTTTGTTGCTTCACCCCAATGTCTCCACTTTGTTTCTATAGAACTTTTGGATCATGAATATTTTGTATCACTTTCATTTTCAGATAGGCCTTTTCAGTTTTTATTGTTGATGTTATTTGTATCATTTCAATATATTTGGAGCAGGCAGTGTAAACACACACGGGAATCATCTTCACCAAAGTCTGAGTAAATGTATTTCTATTTTTTTCAGTTTATTTACTGTTTTTGAAAGACAGATTGAGAGAGAGACCGAGAGAGAGAGAGACAGAGAGAGAGAAAAAACTAGAGGGGGAGGGGAAGAGAGCAAGAGGGAGAGAGAGAATCCCAACCTAGGGCTCGAACCTACGAGCCATGAGATCATGATCTGAGCCAAAATCAAAAGTCTGCTGAT
This sequence comes from Leopardus geoffroyi, assembly GCF_018350155.1. NCBI lineage: Eukaryota > Metazoa > Chordata > Mammalia > Carnivora > Felidae > Leopardus > Leopardus geoffroyi. The sequence goes on from NC_059333.1 coordinate 101,648,451, forward strand.
GCTTAACTAATTGAGTTACCCTGATCAAATATATTTCTAAAGAACTGTGTGTGTAGTTTTAAAGAACTATACAGTTCTAAAGAACTGTGTGTACTGTTTATATGCATTAGTTTTGAATTTTAAAATAACTATTCCTACATCTAATGACTAATTCTGAGAACATTTTTAGAGGAAAACTTACCTGAACAATTTATACTTATAATAAAATAAATGATTAGTCAAGTCTAACATATTCTATATTTATAATATTATTTGATAGGTATATTTTCTCAAGAACTTAAAGTATATATTAAAACACAAACAATAGAGAATCAAGTAATAAACTGAATGCATTGGAAAAGTAACACCAAAAATTTAAAAATAATTTAAAGTATATATACGAGTCAATTCTCTATTGAAATTTAGGATACCTGAAAATATCATGAAGTTCTCCTGAACAGCTTTCAGTACATCTATGAATCTTTAATATTTCATGCTGTTAAATTTGCTCTTATTTATTTTTCCTTTGATTATTCTCACTAGTATTATATTCATTTCACTGGTCTTTCCAAAAAAACCAGCTTTTAACTATATTGATATTCTCTATTGTATCTTTTGTCTTAAGATTAAGTTCTGATCTTTAATATTTTCATATTTTTTGATGAATTCTAGTATTTTGACTCTATTCTAAATTTTTCTAACTTCTATAACTGCATCACCATGATACAAGCATCAGTCATTAATTGTTATTTCCTAAAATAAATAAGCAAAGTTATATGTTAGTCTCTAGGGACCATTTTAATATATAACAAAAACTGATAGTGGATCATTAAATATTATTAATGTCTGGGAAGTTTATATACACATATCTTAACATACCTGTACAAACATATATACATTTCTTCTTATACACAGGTATAAACATGTTTATTGTATTATTGCTTCTAATAGCAAAAGTTATGCAGCAATCCAATTAAATGAAAAACCATTAAATTATGATACATTTAGCCAAGGATTAATAAGAAGCTACTAAGAAAAATCTTATAAAATTTTGTGGCTTTTTGGCAAAGCTTTCCCCAAATATAGGAATTGTAAAAGCAAGAAACAAGGACTCGACAGTAAGATTCAATTTTAAGTTCCCTGATGTTGAGTTTTATTACATTCATATGCTATTTTCTTAATAATAAAAATATTATACCCTGTGGATAAATTGAAACAAGAATACATATGATTAATATTTTATTTTGTAGTAGTCATAAAAATTAGCACTTTTATGTGATAAAATTCATCAGTTGAGGTGCCAAGAGGAAAACTGTATTGTGTGGGGGTGCCTGGCTGGCTCCATTGGTAGAGCATGTGACTCTTTGATCTCAGGGTCATGAGTTTGAGCCCCATGATGGGTGTAGAGATTACTTAAAAAAAAAGTGTATTGTGTAGTTAACTCATAGAGCTATACCTTTTAACAATATTTTTGAAATTAATTTGGTAAAATGTTTATCTTTAATAATCCTCACAACTCTGGCACAGCAGTATCCCAACCAGGAAAAATTATTTTACAAATACAATTAAATCAATTAAATACAAACATTAGTACATGAATGTTTCATGTATTATGATTTGAAAATACATGGCATAAAACTAACCAAACCTTACACACTAGCAGAGTATTTAAGCAAATTATGTGTTATCAATTACATTTAACTTTATACAGTTTTTTAATATTTGAATTTGATGTAGTAGGATCAGAAAACATTTCTGAAATAACTTGAGTTGAGAAAAATAGATACAATTTTTACTTAGATATTTGAAAGAATAGACAATAGTATGAACAGAAGGAAAGGGGAATACAGAAATAGTTTTACAAAAATGTTTTTATCTTGTCCTTTCATTAAAAATCTTCTTGTGTAATAGGATTCAGCAACATAATTGCATTTCTTGCAGTTAGTAAGTTTTTTCTAGTGCAGCATGGTTGTCCTCTTTTTAAAATTAAAACAAAGCTACTTGAATGTTACTTAAAATACTGGAGGTGGAGGATATTTCTATTTCAGAAAGATGTGTTCCATATTTTCCTGGAGAAATACAAAGTGACACATACAGAAAGGGGCCAAGAAGTTTAAATTCACATTGAAATCATCATAATATGATTTTATATTATTGTCCATGAACTTTCCTTGATCTTTTTGTGGAGCCTCTTTTCTTTCTCTTTCTTCCTTTCTTTCTTCCTTTCTTTCTTTCTTTCTTTCCCTTTTTTTTTTATCATAGTCAGCTCTGAAGTTATTTTCCAGTAGTTGAATCATCCTTACTAACCCCAATGTACATTACATTATATATACACAGGACAGTTATGCCTCATTTTATTCAATGTAGCTGTAGTGTACTTTGCGATTATTGCATTTCCCACAAAGTGAAGGTTTATGGCAACCCTGTGCTGAGCAAGTATGTTGGCACCATTTTTAAAATAGTATTTACTCACTAATATCTCTGTGCCACATGTCAGTAGTTCTTGCAATATTTTGAACTTTTAAAATTATTTTTATATTTGTTATAGTGATCTGTGGTCAGTGATCTTTGATGTTACTAATGTAATTTTTGGGGGTGCCCTGAACCACAACTCTTATAAGATGGCAAATTTAATAGATATATGCTGTGTGTACTATGACTGTTTTACCCACTGGCCATTTCCTTGTCTTTCTTTTTCTCCTTGGATCTCCCTATCCCCTGAGAAACAATACTGAAATAAGGCCAATTAAGAATGTACAATGGAGACATGCCTGGAAGATGGTGGAATAGGACACTGGGCTCACCTCATCCTGCTGATCGCTTAGATTCCACCCACATCAGCCTAAATAACCCAGAAAACCGCCAGAAGACTAACAGAACGGACTCTCCGGAGTCAAGGGTAGACAACAGGCCCACGGCAGAGAGGTGGCATGCTACAAGGACTGTCAGGAGGGAGCCAGAGCAGTGGAGGGGCAGCCCTCTCCCCCCCCACCCCCGCCCCGGCAAGGCAGAGCCCCCAAGTCTGGCTTGCAAAAGCGGAGGGGCCGGAATCTGTGCATTCTGACAGCCAGAAGGATTTAACATCTGGAATGTTAAAAGTCAACAGCTCTGCTCTCAGAGAGTGGGGAGGACAAGAGGTCTCCAGGAGGGAGAGTGGTTGAGTCCTGGAAGGACGGAGCTCTGCAGGGGAACAAAGGCACTGGCAAGCGCCATTACCCTCTCCCATCCCCCAACAGAAACTCCAAAGGGAACCTGTTCCCATCACCAAACTTGCTTGCACCACGCAAACACCCAATGTGGCGCTTCTGTGGATCCATCCCTCCAACGGGACTGCCTCCCTCCAGGTGCTGCAGGTCCCCTCCTGCAGCAGACCACTGGTGGCAAAGCTAGCTAAGCCTGCCCCTCCTGCCCCTGTGCACCTTGTGGATCCACCCCAGCTAATACGCCTTTGGCCAGATCCCATCGAAGCAGCACCACAAGCCCGGCAGTGTGCAAGCAGCCCAGACAGGGGCCACACCACTCCACAGTGAGTCCTGCCCCTGGGAGAAGGGGAGGTAAGGTACACACCAGTCTGACTGGAGCCCCAGCGGTGGGCTGGGGACAGACATCAGGTCTGACTGTGGCCCTGTCCACAACACAAGTTATTCTGGACCGCACAGGGGAAGTGCCCTGCAGTTTGGAGCTACCACAGGGACTACCCAAAATGACGAAACAGAAGAAGTCTCCTCAAAAGAAACTCCAGGAAGGAGCAACAGCTAATGAATTGATCAAAACCGATTTAAACAATATAACAGAAAAAGAATTTAGAATAATAGTCATAAAATTAATCACTGTGCTTGAAAAAAGCATAGAGGACAGCAGAGAATCTATTGCTACAGAGATCAAGGGACTAAAAAAATAGTCATGAGGAACTAAAAAATGCTATAAATGAGGTGCAAAATAAAATGGAGGTGGCCATAGGACGGATTGAAGAGGCAGAGGAGAGAATAGGTGAATTACAAGATAAAATTATGGAAAAAGAGGAAGCTGAGAAAAAGAAAGATAAAAAAATCCAGGAGTATGAGGGAAGAATTAGAAAATCAAACAGAACAATATCCATATCATAGGAATTCCAGAAGAAGAAGAGAGAGAGAAAGGGGCTGAAGGTGTACTTGAACAAATCATAGCTGAGAACTTCCCTGATCTCAGGAAGGAAAAGACATTGAAATCAAAGAGGCACAGAGAACTCCTTTCAGACGTAATTTGAATCAATGTTCTGCAAGACATATCAGTGAAACTAGCAAAATACAAGGATAAAGAGAGAATTCTGAAAGCACCTAGGGATAAACTGCCCCTAACATACAAAAGTAGACACATAAGGGTGGTAGCAGACCTATCTACCGAAACTTGGCAGGCAGAAAGGAATGGCAGGAAATCTTCAATGTGATGAACAGAAAAAATATGCAGTTGAGAGTCCTTTATCCAGCAAGTGTGTCATTCAGAATAGAAGGAGAGATAAAGGTCTTCCCAAACAAACAAAAACTGAAGGAATTCATCACCACTAAACCCACTAAACTACAAGAGATCCTAAGGAGAGCTCTGTGAGTGAAATGTTGCAAGGACCACAAAGTAACAGAGACATCACTACAAGCATGAAACCTACAGATATAACAATGACTCTAAACCCATATCTTTCAATAATAACACTAAATGTTCCAACCAAAAGACATAGGGTATCAGAATGGATTAAAAAAAAAGACCCGTCTATATGGTGTCTACAAGAGATTCATTTTAGACATGAGGACACCTTCAGATTGAAAGTGAAGGGATGGAGAACTATCTACCATGCTACTGGAAGTCAAAAGAAAGCTGGGGTAGCCATACTTATATCAGACAAACTAGACTTTAAATTAAAGGCTATAACAAGAGATGAAGAAGGGCATTATATAATAACTACAGGGTCTATCTATCAGGAAGCGCTAACAATTATAAATGTCTATGCACCGAATACGGAAGCCCCCAAATATATAAAAAAATTATCACAAACATAAGCAACCTTATTGATAAGAATGTGGCAATTGCAGGGGACTTTAATACTCCACTTACAACAATGGACGGATCATCTAGACACAGAATCAATAAAGAAACAAGGACATTGGATCAGATGGACTTGACAGATATATTTAGAACACTGCATCCCAAAGCAACAGAATATGCTCTCTTCTCGAGTGCACATGGAACATTCTCCAAGATAGATCACATATTGGGTCACAAAACAGCCCTTCATAAGTATACAAATATTGAGATCATACAATGCATACTTTCAGACCACAATGCTATGAAGCTTGAAATCAATCACAGGAAAAAGTCTGGAAAACCTCCAGAAATATGGAAGTTAAAGAACACCCTACTAAAGAATGAATGAGTCAACCAGGCAATTAGAGAAGAAATTAAAAAAAAAATATGGAAACAAGTGAAAATGAAAATACAACAATCCAAACGCTTTGAGATGAAGTGAAGGCAGTCCTGAGAGGAAAATACATTGCAATCCAGGCCTATCCCAAGAAACAAGAAAAATCCCAAATACAAATCTAAAGGAAATAGAAGCAGAGCAGCAAAGACACCCCAAACCCAGCAGAAGAGAAATAATAAAGATCAGAGCAGAAATAAACAATAGAGAATCCAAAAAAAACTGTAGAGCAGATCAATGAAACCAAGAGTTGGTTTTTTGAAAAAATAAACAAAATTGATAAACCTCTAGCCAGGCTTCTCAAAAGAAAAGGGAGATGACCCAAATAGATAAAATCATGAATGAAAATGGAATTATCACAACCAATCCCTCAGAAATACAAGCAATTGTCAGGGAATACTATGAAAAATTTTATGCCAACAAACTTGACAACCTGGAAGAAATGGACAAATTCCTAAGCACCCACACACTTCCAAAACTCAAACAGGAAGAAATAGAAAACTTGGACCCATAACCAGTGAAGAAATTGAATCAGTTATCAAAAATCTCCCAACAAATAGTAGTCCAGGACCAGACGGCTTCTTTGGGGAATTCTACCACACATTGAAAGCAGAGATAATACCTATCCTTCTCAAGCTGTTCCAAAAAATAGAGAGGGAAGAAAAACTTCCAGACTCATTCTATGAAGCCAGCATTACTTTGATTCCCAAACCAGGAAAAGAAGAGAACTACAGGCCAATATCCCTGATGAATATGGTTGCAAAAATTCTCAACAAGATACTAGCAAATCGAATGCAACAGCATATAAAAACAATTATTCACCATGATCAATGGCATTCATTCCTGGGCTGCAGGGCTGGTTCAACATTCGCAAATCAATCAATGGGAAACATCACATTAATAAAAGAAAAGACAAGAGCCATATGATCCTGTCAATCGATCCAGAAAAAGCATTTGACAAAATTCAGCATCCTTTCTTAATAAAAACCCTCGAGAAAGTCGGGATAGAAGGAACATAGTTAAATATTATAAAAGCCATTTATGAAAAGCCCACTGTTAATATCCTCTTTTGGGAAAAACTGAGAGCCTTTTCCCTGAGATCAGGAACACAACAGGGATGTCCACTCTCACCGCTGTTGTTAAACATAGTGTTGGAAGTTCTAACATCAGCAGTCAGACAACAAAAGGAAATCAAAGGCATCAAAATTGGCAAAGATGAAGTCAAGCTTTCACTTTTTGCAGATGACATGACAGTATACATGGAAAACCCAGTAGACTCCACCAAAAGTCTACTGGAACTGACACATGAATTCAGCGAAGTTTCAGGATACAAAATCAATGTACAGAAATCAGTTGCATTCTTATACACTAATAATGAAGCAACAGAAAGACAAATAAAGAAACTGATCTCATTCACAACTGCACCAAGAATCATAAAATACCTAGGAATAAACCTAACCAAAAATGTAAAAGACCTGTATGCTGAAAACTATAGAAAACTTACGAAGTAAATTGAAGAACACAAAGAAATGGAAAAACATTCTGTGCTCATGGATTGGAAGAATGAATATTGTGAAAATATCAATACTACCCAAAGTTATCTACACATTCAATAAAATCCCAATCAACATTGCACCACCATTCTTCTCTAAGCTAGAACAAGCAATCCTAAAATTTGTATGGAACCACAAAAGACCCGGAATAGCCAAAGTAATATTGAAGAAGAAGATCAAAGTGAGAGGCATCACAATCCCAGACTTTAGCCTCTTCTACAAAGCTGTAATCATCAAGACAGCATGGTATTGGCACAAAAACAGACACAAAAAACAATGGAATAGAATAGAGACTCTAGAATTGGACCCCCAAAAGTATGGCCAACTAATCTTTGACAAAGCAAGAAAGAATAGCCAGTGGAAAAAAGACAGTCTCTTTAACAAATGGTGCTGGGAGAACTGGACAGCAACATGCAGAAGGATGAAACTAGACCACTTTCTTACACCATTCACAAAAATAAACTCAAAATGGATGAAGGACCTGAATGTGAGACAGGAAACCATCAAAACCCTAGAGGAGAAAGCAGGAAAAAACCTCTCTGACTTGAGCCGCAGCAATTTCTTACTTGACACATCTCCAAGGACAAGGGAATTAAAAGCAAAATGAACTATTGGGACCTCATCAAGATAAAAAGCCTCTGCACTGCAAAGGAAATAATCAAAAAACTAAAAGGCAACCAATGGAATGGGAAAAGATACTTGCAAATGGCATATCGGACAAAGGGCTAGTATACAAAATCTATAAAGAACTCAGCAAACTCCACACCTGAAAAACAAATAATCCAGTGAAGAAATGGGAAGAAGACATGAATAGACACTTCTCTAAAGAAGACATCCAGATGGCCAACAGGCACATGAAAAGATGCTCAACATCACTCCTCATCAGGGAAATACAAACCAAAACCACACTGAGATATCATCTCACGCCAGTCAGAGTGGCTAAAATGAACAAATCAGGAGACTATAGATGCTGGAGAGGATGTGGAGAAATAGGAACCCTCTTGCACTGTTGGTGGGAATGCAAACTGGTGCAGCCACTCTGGAAAACAGTGTGGAGATTCCTCAAAAAATTAAAAATAGATCTACCCTATGTCCCAGCAATAGCACTGCTAGGAATTTACGCAAGGGATACAGGAGTGCTGATGGATCGGGGCACTTGTACCCCAATGTTTATAGCAGCACTTTCCACATCAGCCAAATTATGGAAATAGCCTAAATATCCATCAACTGCTGAATGGATAAAGAAGATATGGTTTATATTATACAATGGAATACTACCTGGCAATGAGAAAGGATGAAGTATGGACTTTTGTAGCAACGTGGATGGAACTGGAGAGTCTAATGCTAAGTGAAATAAGTCAGGCAGAGAAAGACAGATACCATATGTTTTCATTCTTATGTGGATCCTGAGAAACTTAACATGAGGCTATGGGGGAGGAGAAGGAAAAAAAAAAAGGTTAGAGTGGGAGGGAGCCAAAACATAGGAGACTCTTAAAACCTGAGAACAAACTGAGGATTGTTGGGGGGTGGGAGGGAGGGGAAAGTGGGTGATGGGCATTAAACAGGGCACCTGTTGGGTTGAGCACTGGGTGTTGTGTGGAAACCAATCTGACAATAAATTTTGTATTAAAATAAATAAATAAATTTTATAAATAAATAAATAAATAAATAAATAAATAAATAAATAAATAGAAAAAAAGAATGCACAATGGACATAAAAATGTGGTCTACGATGGAATATTATTTAGGTATAAGAAAGAATGAAATCTTGCCACTTGCACAGACATGGATGGAGCTAAAGAATATTAAGGTAAGCGAAATAAGTCAGTCAGGGAAAGGCAAATACCATATGATTTCACTCATATGTGGAATTTAAGAAACAGAGCAAATAAACAAAGGGGGAAAAAGCAGAGAAAGAGGAGGCAAACTAAAAAATAGACTCTTAACTATAGAGAACAATCTGATGGTTACCAGAGGGGAGGTTGTGGGGGATGGGTGAAATAGGTGATGGGAATTAAGGAGTTGTGATGAGCACCAGGTACTGCATGTAAGTGTCAAATCACTATCACTATATTGTACACTTGAAACTAATATTACACTGTATGTTAACTGGAATTTATATAAAAACTTAAAAACAAAACAAACATAAAATAAAATAAAATAAAATAAAATAAAATAAAATAAAATAAAATGTCCCAGGTCAAAATAAAAAGATCCCTAGAATGATTTGTAACCAGTCATGTGAAAGGAAAAGTCTCACAGCTCTTGCTTTAACACAAAAGCTAGAAATAATGAAGCTCAATGAAGAAGACATGTCAAAAGATGAGAAACGATGAAAACGAGGTCTCTTGTGCCCAACAGTTAGCCAAGTTGTGAATGAAAAGAAAGAGTTCTTGAAGGGAATTACAAGTGCTGCTCTGATGAACATAAATGATAAGAAAACAAAACAGCCTAATAGTTGATATGAAGAAAGTTTGAGTGGTCTGGATAGAAGGTCAAACCAGCCACAACATTCCCTTAAACCAAAGCCTAATCCAGAGGAAGGCCCTAACTCTCTTCAAAGCAGGTGAGGAAGATGCAGAAGAAAAGTTGAAGCTAGCATAGTTTGGTTCGTGCAGTTTAAGGAAAGAAACATCTCCATTGCACATACAAGTGCAAGGTGAAGTATTAAGTGCTGGTGTAGAAGCCACAGCAAGTTATCCAGGAGATCTAGCTAAGATAATTCATAAAGGTGGCCACACTAAACAAAGATTTTCAGTGTGGATGTAACAGCCTTATATTGGAAGAAGACGCCATTGAGGACTTTTATGGTAGAGAGAATTCAAGGTCTGGCTTCAAAGCTTCAAAAAAGGCTGACTATCTTGTTAGGGGCTAATGTAGCTGGTGACTAAGTTGAAGTCAATACTCACTGACCATTCTGAAAATCCTAGGGCCCTTACAATTATGCTAGATCTATTCTGCCTATACTTTATACATGGAACAACAAAGTCTGGATGACAGCATTATATTTACAACATGGTGTACTGAATATTTTAAGTCCGCTGTTGAGAAGTACTGCTCAGCAAAACACAATTTGTTTTCAAAATACTACTGCTCATTAACAAGACAACTGCTCACCCAAGAGCTCTGACAGAGATGTACAGAAAAATTAATTTTGTGTTTATGCCTACTAACACTACATCCATTCTGCAGTTCATAGACCAAGAAGTTATTTTCACTTTCAAATCTTATTATTGAAGAAATTAATTTTTAAAGGCTATAGCTGACATAGCGATTCCTCTGATGGATCTGAGCAAAATAAATTGAAAACCTCTGGAAAGGATTGACCATTCTAGATGCCATAGAGAACATTCACAATTCATGCAAAAAGGTGCAAATATCCAGATTAATAGGATTTTGGAGTCAGTTGATTCTAACCCTCATGAATGACTTTGAGGAGTTCAAAATCTAGTGGAGGAAGTAACTGTAAATATGGTAGAAATAGCAAGAGAACTAGAATTAGAAGTGGAGCCTGAAGGTGTGCCTGTATTGCTGCAATCTCATGTTAAAACTTTAGTGGATAAGAAGTTCCTATGGATGAACAAGAGTGTTTTCTTGAGATGGAATCTACTCCTAGTGATGATGCTATGCATATTGTTGAAATGACAACAAAGGATGTAAATGTTACATAAAATTAGTTGATAAAGCAGAAGATGGTTTGAAAGAAATAATTTCAATTTTGAAATAAGTTCTACTGTGGCTAAAATGCTATCATTTGTGTTATTTTAAGAAATTGTCATAGTCACCCCAAACTTCAGCAACCACCACCCTGATTAGTCAGCAACCATAAACACGTAGGCAAGATCCCCTACCCAGCAAAAAGATTACAATTTGCTGAAAACTCAGGTGCTGGTTAGCATTTTTTAGCAATAAAATATTTTTTATTAAAGTATGTCTTTTTTAGATGTAAAGTGTGTACACCATTATTTAGAAATAATGCTATTTAACACTTAATAGATTACAATACAGTGTATATGAAATTTTTATATTTACTGGGAAACCAAAACATTCATTTGACTCTATTACACTCTTCACTTTATTCAGAGTTCTGGAATTGAACCACAATATCTCCAATGTATGCTTGTATAATTACATTATAATTAGTACTATTAGCAATATAAATGGCAATAATAGTAGTAATATTTACACCCTTAGCTTGGATACCTTGATATAATCTATAAATTCATTTTAGTCATATCTCCATTATGGAATATCAACCAATCCACCTACTCAAATTAAATCATTCTGACTGGTCTGCTATAAACAATTTATTATGTATATATTAACACATATTAATATTACAAATACCAATGTATACCCCTTTTTTCTATTGTGTCTATTTTTGATATTATGCTATAGATGCCCATGTTATCTTCCCAATTCCTTAGAACTATACTTCAAAATCTCATTATTTTTTGTTCAAAATCTTATTATTTTAAAGTCCAAAAGTTCTTCCCACAAATTAATTTTCTTTTCCCCTGATATACTTGTTATTTACTTATCAGAAAATATATGTAAACAACTTATTAAACAGTCTTTCATAATAGAGTATTTGTCAAAATAAATCTTAATTTAAAACATAAGTGTGTGTAATTGTATTTGCCTTATTTTCCATGGCATTAAGGGTTTTATCAAGTCACAGAATCATCACTTTTTTTTTCCAGCTCCAATGAAGAATACTCAAACATCTTAATTTATTTATAAAATATTTAGCTTACCTTTAGTAAGAAATTTTCATTTTTACATTTTTCCTCTACCCTACCTTCTTCCAATGATAAGTTCTGTTCACTTATTTATCATATTTAGTACAACTTTCCAACAACAATTTGTAAAAGTTTCGTTGGAAAAACAAATTTCTTAACATGTAAATGCCCAACAGAGCAAGATTAGATAGGGGCATCTAGGTGGCTCAGTTGGTTAAGCATCAGACTTCGGCTCAGGTCATGGCCTTATGGTTCATGAGTTCAATCCCCGTGTCAGGCTCTGTGCTGATAGCTCAGAGCTTGGAGCCTGCTTCAGATTCTGTATCTCCCTCTCTCTCTGCCTTTTCTTTCCCTGCTCTCTTTGTCTCTCTCTCTCTCAAATAAGTAAACATTAAAAAAATAAAAATAAATAAAAAACAATTAGACACCAACATGATTTGAAATGTCATATTGACACTCAATTGATAGTTTTTTTTTCCCCAATTGATAGGTTTTTAAAGGGCTTTGGTATCTTTCAGTATGTTTTGGAATTTTATATATATATGGTTTTCCATAAGACTGTCTAGGTCATATGATTTAAATACATAATGCTTTTCTTCCCCCCTCATTAAATGCTCATATTTAACAAATTTGGTTTCCCTTGTCTGGGAAAAGGAAATATTTTAAATTCTTAATCCCAAAGGACATTTAACTTACATCTAATTATGACATCTGAAACCACAGCACAACTTAAAAACACAAAAACCATGTAAGCTAACATTTTCCAATGAATGAATTCCATATTTTATGCACACTCTATTCCAGTGCTCACATACCACTGCACTTGTCAAGCTGTATCTCACTGGTCTTGGGCACCTGAGCCTAGAGGCAGGTCTTCTACTGGTTCAACTGGCAACTGAAGGCTGAGATAGGTCTTAGCAAAAGTCTCCATGAAAAGAACAATTCTAATTAAGCATAGGGGGATTCCCTTCCTGATTCTCAGCTCATTATTGCTCTGGTTCTTATTTGCCACCCGCAAAATGGAAGGGCTTCAATTCCTTTGGGGTGTGATTCTTCATGACTGAGTAGGCCAGAATAAAGAAAGGCATTATAGAGCAGATCATGATCATCCCTACCTGCCCATGGTGTTGATAATACCTACCTTCCAGTGGAAGCTCAGCACTTGGCAGCAGGTATTCTAAACAATGGGCAATGCAAGTTGTGAGAGATCCTAAGCATCACCACTGCACTAACACTCTATTGTCTACCCAACTGAGTCAGCCAACACTATGCAGTAGTTGTTGCTGCTTGGACAGAATCGGGTGGATTATGAATAGCCAGGCAAAGGTCACAGTTACCGTATCAGCCAGTCCTTGATTTCCCATTTGTTTGGAATGGGACATGTGTGTAGAACTTCTTCAGATATAAACTGGCTCTAAAAGATGTCCCTATAGATAATATTTTCAATTACCTTCCTTACTTTGTGTAGATCCATGTTTTCATCTGTTGTCATTGTTTTTTCATTAACATTCGTGTAGTGAGATTCTGCTAATGATGAATTCTTCCAGCTTTTGTATTTCTCAAAGTGTTGATTTTTGTCTCCAGTTTGGAAATTTTGAGTACACAGAATTTTAGATGGACTTTTTGTTTTTCCTTGAATACTTTATTTTTTTTTAATGTTTATTTATTTTAGGGAGATAGAGAGACAGAGCATGAGCAGAGAAGGAGCAGAGACAGACGGAGACACAGAATCGGAAGCAGGCTCCAGGCTCTGAGCTGTCAGCAAAGAGTCTGACGTGGTGCTGGAACTCATGGACTGTGCGATCATGACCTGGGCTGAAGTCCTACCCTTAACTGACTGAGCCACCCAGGCATCCTTTCTTTGAATACTTTAAATATGTGCATACTTTCAGTATCTTTGAAGAGAAATTTGATGTCCTCTTTATCTTTGTTCCTTTGTACATATCATGTCTTCTCCCTTCCCCACTGGCTGCTCATTTTTTGAACTTTAATTTTAAGATAATTGTAGATTCATGTGCAATTGTGAAAAAATAATACAGAGAGATCCTAAGTATCTCCAAATATATATATGTGTGTGTATATATATATACACACACATATATATATATTTGGATATATATATATATAAATTTGAATAAGAACTATATAGTTTCCTTAGTTGTTTGCCCTCATGAGTGTGCAGGTGTGTGTCTTGGTATAGTTTTCTCCAGGTTTCATGTCCTTAGGCTTTGTTAAGCTTATGCAAACTGCTGGATTATTCATTTCATCAGATTTGGAACATTTTTTTATTTGAAACATTTTTGTCCATTATTTCATCAAAATTATTTCTTACTATTCAAAAGAGAACATAAAAATCTCTAGAAATTCATTTAAAATACTGATGGAAGTAAACAAACTTAAAGTAATGTATAACTGAAAAATGAGGTAATGATTAAACAGAATCTAGGAAGAATAACCACAATAACTATGAAAACTAAAAAATCTGAAGCAGCATCAATTTTGAAAGAGCATTAAAATTGTCTTTATAAAATTGGAAAATTGTTAAAAAGCTTAGGCCATATCTTGAAAATATAGACAAGTGATGAGAATTTTGACTGTATTGTGAGAGACTATGCACTCAGTAAAACCACTGCATTGCCTCATTTCACTGGCTGCTCCACATGTCCATGTGACTAAGTTCTGAATAAAGAGATAAAACTGAAATGTATAATGATAGGAAATTGAGAAAAGCCATTTAAAGGGAGCTAACTCAGCTGACATTTTATCCTTTATATCTTTCTTATACTCTTTTTGGGCTTGGATGAGGTAATGAGTGTTGAAACATCAAAAGCTACCTTGTACAATGATGCAATCTGGAGGCTGGAAGATAAATACTAGCACAGTCTAGAGAGATAAGAACATTTGTGTCCTTGATAACAAGAAGATATTCTACCTGGCCATGTGGAGAATACATAAACTTGTTCAGCTGCTGTTTGAGTTGGCTCCTATATGGAGCAAAACCCACAAGCCAACCAAGCCACTGTCCTCTCCTCTCCTCTGTTACTAACAAGGAAGAATCTCCTTCTTAACTTATGTAAACCTCAACCTCCCTCTCTCTCTTTCTCAACTAGATCTTTCTTTCTTAAACAAAAGTATGACCAACTCTTTCCACTTTAAAGGAGAGAGTGAGAAAGAGAGAGAAGAGAAAAGACAGAAAGAGAGAAATAAATATCATATAGATTGCTCAAAAATAAAAATACAAAGCCTGTAGTAGAAAAATGAGCAAAAATGAGTAAAGGATAATTCATAAGGAGGATTGGTCAGTTGGTCAATTAGCTTACAGAAATTGGTCAGATAGTAATACAAGGGATGGCTATTATAATAACAATAAAATATCATTTGATTTTACCTAAAATTTGGCAAAAATACAGAAAACAACAGTAACGTCTCATGCTGTTTTGAGTGCAGAAAAATTGACAGGTTCATAGAATGTGGGCAATCAATTGAGTCATTTGGTAACATACTAAAATATTTAAAAATAAATCAATAAATAGATAAATAAAAAAATAAATAAATATTGCCTTCCTAGCCAACAAATTCCTTTTGTTTTAAGGAAAATATTAAATATTAATTAAATCCTAATTAACCTTATTAATATGCAAGTGCTAGAATACATATTTACAATAAGCTTAATTGTATAGCACAAATTGAAACTGACATTAGTGTTTAACGTATGATATTTGTGGAATCATTAATGGTACACCGGGCTTGTGGAACTCTTGTCATTAAAATCATTTGAAAAGTGCATTGGTAGATCCCAAAAGTTCATAAATATTTTAAATATAGACATGAGGCTATAGAACAAGGTGCATATTAACTCCAAATATATTCACATAAAGTGGGAAAACAGTTGAAAAGGTTATACAAAATATTTCAAATATGCTGGGAGTAACATTCTGGATAACTCTATTTTTCTCTTTTCTACTTTTTAATTTTATGTTTCAGGCATTAAAAAAAAAAATGTTACTTTGAAAGAGAAACTGTCAATGAGAGCGCACCAAGGTGAATAATCAAAATAGCAGGCTATTGTGATTTCCAAAATTCAAATCAGTTTTCAAAGACCAATTATCATGAGAAAGAATTTCATTTCAACCAAGTGTGCTGCTTCTCCTGGTAGTTACTGGGTAGAACAAGTGATGCAAAATAGATGCCAGATACTTTTAATACAATCACTCTGATCAAGTCAGCAATACCCAAGAGTTTCCATGTATGTACGTATATTCATGCCTGCATTGTCTTTTATTCGAAGTCCCCTAAGTTCCTCTCTGATATCATTATGCATTCCCTCCCCAATTCTCATGAAACACTTCCTTGAGGATGAACCAACTATACCTATTCTTTCTTTACTCAAATTACACAAAAATCTTCATTACTTTCCACATTCTTGTGGTCAAAAGAATAGAAATATTCTGAAGACTCTTCTTCATCTCATTAAACTGCATTTTATAAGAATACTTTTTAAAAGCCTCAATGTGATCCTGATCACAGTATCTCATTTCTCATCACAAGAGTTCATTACAAATATAATTTGTAGCCTTTATGAATCTAAATAATTTTCACTAAATATTGTTGGCATTTGTTTTACCTAATCACAATATATTCCCTTTCTTATTAAAAAAAAATACCAAAGTGAGACAAATTGCTTCAGCCTGTCTGTAGTTTCTCCAGATACACTTCTTTATACTTCCTGTTACATTTAGAGAAATGGACATTAAGTGATAGGTGATCATGAACAAAAGGAGTAATGTACTGGGCTTATGAGTAGAAGAACCTCTGAAAAACAACTGAATTATCCAGTTTTATATCTATGTCATCAGATTTCAAATAGAAAAACCCACTGGGTTAGTTCCAGTGTTGATTTGATGATTTCAACCATATATGGAATCAAAATAAAGTTTGAAAGTTCATTATTTTGAAGGTAAAGCATAACCATAACATTGTACATGGTATAATAAATTCCATTTAAATGTTTAATATTAAATTCAAATTAAAAGAGTACAAATTATGGCAGAGGACAGATCATATTATTAGTGAATTACAAACTTATTCAGAGAAAAGTACTTGGGGTTGGTTATAATGGCCACGTAATTCATATTTACATCCAAAATTCTACCAATCAAAATAGAGGTGATGGCTATCAAAATATACAAATACTTTGAATACATACAGTAAATAAGATAAAACTTTGTGACAACTAATACTGGATATTAAAATATTAATTAAAATTTAAAAATGAAATATCCACTTTCACAACTGCTGTTCAATATAGTATTGGAAGTCGTAGCCTCAGCAATCAGACAGCAAAAGGAAATAAAAGGCATCCAAAATGGGAAGAAGTCAAACTTTCATTCCTCACTCCAAATGATATGATGCTCTAAATGGAAAATGTGAAAGACTCCACCAAAAACTGCTAGACCTGATACATGAATTCAGCAAAGTTATAGGATATAAAATCAATGTACATAATCAGGTGCATTTCTATACACCAATAATGAAGCAGCAGAAAAAGAAATCAAAGAATAAATCCCATTTACAATTGCACCCAAAACCATAAGATACCTAGGAATAAACCTAATCAAAGAGGTAAAAGATCTGTATGCTGAAAACTATAGAAAGCTCCTGAAGGAAACTGAAGACACTAAGAAATGGAAAAATATTCCATGCTCATGGATTGGAAGAACAAATATTTTAAAATGTCTTTACTACCCAAAGCAATCTACACATTCAATGCAATCCCGATCAAAATAACACCAGCATTCTTCACAGAACTAGAACAAACAATCCTAAAATTTGTATGCAACCAGAAAAGTCCCCAAATAGCCAAAATAACGTTGAAAAGGAAAACCAAAGCTGGGAGCATCACAATTCCGGATTTGAAGCTGTAGTATAAATATGTAATCAGCGGGGCCTGGGTGGCTCAGTTGGTTGGGCGTCCGACTTCCCCTCAGGTCATGATCTTGCAGCTCACAAGTTCGAGCCCCACATCTGGCTCTGTGCTGACAGCTCAGAGCCTGGAGTCTGCTTCACATTGTGTGTCTCCCTCTCTCTCTGTCCTTCCCCCGCTCGTGCTCTTTCTCTCAGAAGTAAATAAATATTACTTAATCATTAAGTAATTAAGTAATCATTAAGTAAATATTACATTAATCATTAAGACAGTATGGTATTGGCACAAAAACAGACATATATATCAAAGGAATAGAATAGAAAGGAATAGAACCCAAAAAAATAGACGACCCACAAATATATGACCAACTAATCTTCAACAAAGCAGGAAAGAGTATCCAATGGAATAAAGACAGTCTCTAGCAAATGGTGCTGACATAGGACCCAGCAACTTCTTACTTACATGTGTCCAGAGGCAAGAGAAACTAAAGCAAAAATGAACTAGTGGGGCGTCATCAACATAAAAAGCTTCTGGACAGCGAAGGAAACAATCAACAAATCTAAAAGGCAACTGACAGAGTGGGAGAAGATACTTGCAAGTGACATACTGCATAAAGGGTTAGTATCCAAAATCTATAAAGAACTTACCAAACTCAACACCCAAAAATCAAATAATCCATTAAAGAAATGGACAGAAGACATGAATAGACACTTTTCCAAAGAAGACATCCAGATGGCTAACAAATACATGAAAAGATGCTCAACATCACTTATCCTCAGGGAAACACAAATCAAAACCACAATGAGATACCACCTCACACTTCTCAGAATGACTAAAATTAACAACTCAGGAAATAACAGATGTTGGCAAGGATGCAGAGAAAGGGGAATCCTTTTGCCCTGTTGGTGGGAATGCAAACTGGTGCAGCCACTCTGTAAAACTGTCAAGGTTCCTCAAAAGATTAAAAATAGAACTACCCTACAACCCAGCAACTGTACTACTAAGTATTTATCCAAAGGTTACCAAAATTCTGATTTGAAGGGGCACATGAGCCCAATGTTTATAGCAGCGTTATCAACAATAGCCAAATTATGGTAAGATCCAAAATGTCCATAGGCCGATGAATGGATAAAAAAGATGTGAGATTATCTGTATCTGTATCTGTATATCTATATCTATATCTATTCTATATCTACATCTACATCTATATCTATATCTATATCTATATATAGATATAGATATCGTATTCCATTGTATATATACAATGAAAAATGTATCTGCAATGAAAAAGAATGAAATCTTGCCATTTGCAACAATGTAGATGGAACTACAGGCTATTATGTTAAATGAAATAAGTCAGTCAGAGAAAGATGGATATCATATGATTTCACTCATATGTGGAATTTGAGAAACACAACAGATGAACGTAGGGGAAGGGAAGGAAAAATAAGATAAGAACACAGTGGGAGGCAACTCAAAAGACTCTTAAATACAGAGAACGAACAGGGTTGCTGGCAAAGTTTTGGGTGGGGGGCTGGGCTAAATGGGCAATTGGCATTAAGGAGGGTATTTGTTGGGATGAGCACTGGGTGTCATATGTAAAAGATGAATCACTCGGTTCTACTCCTAAGGCCAAGACTACACTATATGTTAACTAACTTGAATTTAAATGAAGTAAATAAATAAATAATTAAAAAATAATAATTAAAATAAGGGGCACTTTAACATAGCAGTAGGTATTTTCTCTTTGGATGTATGCCATCAGTCTAGTTTTAAGAATATTTGAGTCATGGTAAAATTACCTTGTAAATATGACTATTTTGAAATGGGAGTAAAAGTATTTGTAAATGAGTTTGTTGAGTTTGGTAGCATTTTATTCAATATCAATGAGACTCTCAAATGAAAACTTATTCTACAAATGGAATGACAGAATTTCAACTTTTGAATCCTTTTTGAATTGCAATTTACTGAAAATAAAACTTGCAAGGAGGAAAAAATTAAATTTATCCCTTTAAATAGGAAGGAATTAAACAAATTAAGTGATCAGATGTCAAAAATGTTAAAGATTCAATTTTAAAATGTAACTTGGAATATTTCATCTAGTAGAAAGAGATATTCACAGTTCAATAAATTTGTATTCTGAACCAGAACTGAATAAAGTTGAGAGGGTTTATGATTTGGCACTGACTAAATTTGGCAACACCCTTTTTGAAAAGAGCTTTATTGATATAATTGATATATAAAATAGTAGACATATGTAATATATACAGTTCATTAGTTTTGGGCATATGCACACAAGAGGAGTAAGTTCGAAAGATCTGCAGTAAAGCATAGTGCTTATAGTCAACAATGCTGTATTATGCTCTTAGAAGTTTTTGTAAGGAGGACAGATCTCATGTTAAGTATATTTACCACAAAAAATGGGAACGATTTTTTTTTAAGTTTATTTATTTCTTTTGAGAGAGCAAGAGAGTGTGAGTTGGGAAGGGGTAGAGAGAGAGAGAGAGAGAGGGAGAGAGAGAAGGAGAGGGAGAGAGAGAGAGAGAGAGAGAGAATCCCAAGCAGGCCCCTTGCTGTCAGCACAGAGCTGGAGGTGGGGTTCAGTGCCACAAACCTTGAGATCATGACCTCAAGAGTTGGATGCTCAACAGACTGAGCCACCCAAGTGCATTGACATAAATATAGGCAATTACAATGTGTTTGCATTGTAAAAATATTTGTTGAAGAAAGATAATTTGAATAGGAACCAAAAAATATAACAGAAAGAATAAGTGTTGTCTACAGAAAACTAGAATTTATAAACATCCATTAATTATCAGAATTTTCCCTGAGCTTACCAGGTACCTCAGCATCTAACAGAAACATTATTTTCTCAGTTATAAACAGGCTTCCAGAAAACAGTGAGATAAAATGTCACCAATTACAACTTTTTTAGATTAACAAACCTTAAAACAAACAAAAAATATTGCAGGCAATTCTACTAAATAAATAAAAATAAGATTATGCTCTAAATAATTAGTCTTCAAAAAAAAAACAATCCCACAGATTTAGAAATATATGGGGTTTAATAACTGAAGTATATGAATATAAAGCAATTATGATTCTTTTTAACTTTTGCTTTAATAGATATTATATTATTTTTATTTAAAAAATAGTACCTGAATAGTATTATTTTTACTAAGCCATTAATATAATAAATAATTTGGTTAGCCAATAATAAATATATGAAAATTATACATGATTTTTATTATTTGGCACATCATTTTATTCTCAAAATTTTCATATTTTAATGATAACTTATACAATCACACTTAGAAAAGAGAGAATGACATTCTGCTTTATTAATTTATACATTTAGAAGACTACTCAAATCTCCAGAGCAGTGGTAAATAGCATACATTATTCCAGGATAACTGTGATGGCCAAGAATGTTAGTTATCTCTAAAATTTGTTAGGATTCTTCTTTTTCAGTGTAAATAATATTCCTCTGAGGGTTCAGGGTGGTTCTGACTCTGCACTTCCTCCAAAATGCTTATTTTCTGTACTCATAATTTAAATTGTCTATTCATCTGCGCATAGGGATTTCTATGAAATGTATATCCATTAGACAGCATTTGTACCAGGCAATCTCCTTGGTGCTTTTTGATGCATTATTTATTTTAATTTAATAATATTCACAACATGCCTTGTGAAGTCTAGGACTTTGAATCTCAGAGAGAATTAATATGTTCAAGAGACACAGTAAGTAGTTAAGTTGTGAAAGTTTGCAGTTATGTTCCAAAATATAATGCATTTATAGTACTGTTTTATTAGTAATGCAAAATGCATTAGTAAATGCAAAATATAATGCATTTATAGTACTGATTTATTAAAAAATAAATCTAGGATATGAAATAGATGTGCTAATAAGAAAAAATAATTTGAGGAAGGAAAATGTCTAGGTCTCATTGTCACATGATAAATTCATCTTAAAAACAAGAGCAGAGAGGCTTCTGGGTGGCTCAGTCCGACAAGCATCCAACTTCAGCTCAGGTCATGAACTTGCAGTTTATGAGTTCGAGCCCCTCATGGGGCTCTGTGCTGACAGCTCAGAGCCTGGAGCCTGCTTTGGATTCTGTATCTCCTCTCTTTCTGTGCCTCCCCTGCTCATGCTCATGCTCATGCTCATGCTAATGCTCATGCTCTGTCTCTCTGTCTCTCTCTCTCACTCTCTTTCAAAATTAAATAAACATTAAGAAAAAAAGAGCAGAAAATGTGCTGACAGTGCAGAGCCTGCTTGGGATTCTCTCTCTCTCCCTTTCTCTCTGCCCCTGCCTGTTTGCTCTCTCTCTCAAAGCAAATAAATAACCTGAAAAAATAATAAAAAATTAAAAAAAAAAAACCCACAAGAGCAGAAAAGAGGTAAGATATAGACAATTTGAATAGGAACTGTGTGAAAATGCAATTAAAAGGATTTATGGTAAGCAAACTTCAAACTGCAAACAACAAAACAAAACATCATAAAAACTCTGATAAGTTGATGTAGAGGAGAATCTTGGAAATCACTATCATTATTGAAAAAAAATCAAATAAAATTAGATGGTCCAACCTCCTTCCAGAGCAGTGGGCCCATGTGACTAAGTTCTTCTTCTTTTTTTTATTTATTTTTTTTTTTCAACCTTTATTTTATTTTATTTTTGGGACAGAGAGAGACAGAGCATGAACGGGGGAGGGGCAGAGAGAGAGGGAGACACAGAATCGGAAACAGGCTCCAGGCTCTGAGCCATCAGCCCAGAGCCCGACGCGGGGCTCGAACTCACGGACCGCGAGATCGTGACCTGGCTGAAGTCGGAGGCTTAACCGACTGCGCCACCCAGGCGCCCCAAGTTCTTCTTAATAAAGGGATCAACCAGTAGTACAGTGTGTAAGCTTCTTAGCTTTGAGTACATTACTGCTGATGAAAATCTCCTATAATCTAGCATTTTTGCCATAGACATAACATATGAAAGTGTTCAGAATTAGTATGTTAACTTAGTGTAAACATCACTTCTTATAAATGCTTTCTCTTCACATAGTCCTCTTCCCCCAGACTAGGTCAATCCCCCTCTTTTACGCATCCATAGGGTCCAAACACTTTTCCTTCAAAGACTTTTCACAAATATATTAACCAGTCACTTGAGTATTCTTTAATGTTTATCTTCTACTACATAGTAGAATCAATTTGAGGACAGCCCCATGTCTGTCTGCTTCATTATTATACTCCAGCAATAGCATAATGCTTGACACAGTAGATAATATATAATCTATTTTCCATATATAATAAAAATGAAAAAAAGGAGCTGACCATAATTTTTCTACACTATTCATTCATTTGATAAATATGTATTAATTGCCTAATATGCCAGACACTTACCTAGCAACTTAAGATATATTAATGATCAAAAGAAGCAAAAATATCTGCTTCATGGTGATATTCTAATTGTGTGAAACAGAAATTAAACAATAAAAATAACCAATTTAAGTCTATACTTTATGTTGGAAGGTGAGAAATACTTTGGGAAAATAAAATCAGTGCAAGGAAATGGGAACCAAAAGTGAGGGGGGGGGGTAAATATTAATAGGGGACAGTAACTGTAACTATAAATAAATGTGACATTTGATCAAAGTCTTGGAAGAGATGAAGACGTTAGCTCTGAAGATTTTTGGGTAGAGCATTTCAAGTACATCATCAAATCCCAAAGGGGAAGCAAGCCTTGAGAGTCTGAGGAAAAGCAAGTAGATCAGCATTGTTCGACCTGAATAAGCCAGCAAGAGATAAGTGGGAAATGATTAGAGAGTAATTATACTTAGTGCATAGCTGAAGAGCATGTTGGCAAAGTTCAAGACATTTTTACTTTGAAGTTTATCCATTTGGATTAATTTCCCAGAGGACAAGAACAGAAAGACATTAGGCTTCTTTTACTGAATTCAGCAATTCTGAAAAATACTTGAACTGAAGAAATATAGGAGTGCGATTATTTATTCTATCAAGCACAGACATCTTATTGATCCTGTAAATTTTAGTTAGAAGAAATGTATAATATAATTACTTTCATTTCATTGTGTATATTTCAATATTTAAAATAGTTGATATGATATTTGTTTTGGGACAGAAACATGCTAATGTTCTCAATAAAAATCATATTTACAAATAAAAATTACAATTAATTGTATATTTATTTATGCATTTATTTAGTTTTGAGAAAGAGAGAGAGTACACATGAGGAGGAGCAAAGGGAAAAGAAGAGAGAGAATCTTAAGCAGGTTCCATGCCCAGCGTAGAGCTCAATGTGGGGGTCAATCTCATGACCTTGACATCATGACCTGAATTAAAATCAAGAGTTGGATGCTTAACCGACTGAGCCACTCTGGAGCCCCCAAATATTACAGTTAATTTATTGAGTGAGTACTCTAAGTTATAACGTGTTGAGTCATCATCAACACTAAAATGCAAACAAAATCTTGAAATTCATAATAAAACCAACAGAAGGTTATATAGTCCACAGACCACAGGGAAATAAAGCTGAAAGGTCAACACGGTACAGTTGTAACAGAGATGATTTTTAATAAACTCTATAATATGGAACTCTTAATGCAGAGAAAATATGTTAGGAGAATTTCATATTTCTCTTCACCATAATATTGTTTTTGGTCTGGCAAATATAAAATATAGCTAGACACACACAAACACACATACAAAACAGAAAAAAAAAACTCTCAATGTTCTCTTTAAGAAACAAAAAAAAAACATTTATGCTTTCTGAGAATGAGTTGATGAATGACATGCTTTTCAGTATTACATTTGGTGAGTAGTTTTATAATGTGTAATTACAGAATAAAAGGGAATATACAGTTTAACTTGATTTATCTACTGAATATTGCATGCCAATATATATTATTATACCAGTTGATAAACATTTCTGAGATATAATTGACATATATTATGTCAATTAAAATATTATATAATTATATATATATATATATATATATAACCATCTTATATAACTTATATAACATTATAAAATATCATGCTTCCAAAACTGTTGCATTTTTTGTTTTCAGATTTTTACTATTTTAAAGACAATAGGAA
The DNA here is from genome assembly GCF_018350155.1 of Leopardus geoffroyi. Taxonomy (NCBI): domain Eukaryota; kingdom Metazoa; phylum Chordata; class Mammalia; order Carnivora; family Felidae; genus Leopardus; species Leopardus geoffroyi. The sequence continues at coordinate 101,673,205 of NC_059333.1, forward strand.
TTAGGTGGATGTATAGAATTTCTCATCAGAAAATTCAAGACACCTGTAAAACTCCACTGAGTTCTCATTTTAAGGAGGTAGAATTTTCTGACTGCTCAGTTATATAATCAGTGAGAAAATATACTTAAAAATACCATTAGAAAATGATTTGATTATTATTTCTTTATAAGTATGCTGTCATTCTTTATCTACTACCCTAGTCACAGATAAATACTTATTAATATTCCAGGTTGTGGATTTTCTGTCTTGTCACTATGGCTATGGTTCATGTAGAATTGCATATCAAAGAAAAGCAAAGATACCTGCTAAAGATGCATAGTGTTAATACCTGTTTATTTCATAGTCCTTAATATTCTCTGTAAAATACAGAACATTTGACAATAAGTAATTCTACATAGTGATACAGTTTTCCATATGAGAGTTATACAGATGATTTTTATAACTTGTACCAAGAGAGAAAATATATTTTTACTGTGATGTTAGGGTATATATTAATCTGAAAAAAATCATATTTGTATTAGATTATGCACCAATAAACTGTGATTTCATTTTTACTTTTCATTAAAATAAAAGATCTAGATCAATTATACATTTTTTTTGGTTACAAATGCTGAATTGTTAACTTAAGAAAAGATGCCAGTTGCTAATTTCTTGGATAAACTTATTTCCCTAACAAGCATAAATTATCATTTTCTTGATGTTCTTACAGTTGCTCCATGATAAAGAGGTGAGCAAAAGATAGTCTCCAAAGAAACCAGAAAACCAAAATGGTACAAATAGTTCATGGGTGGTGATGGTGAGGAGGAATTACATTAGGTACAATTTGAGTGAAAAGATGGCAATAAGTTTCATATCATGTGTCTAATTCTATGCATAGAAAACTGTGAAGTCCGGGGGTCAGTGGGGTCTTTTGGAAGCAGACACAGACAGATTTAGAATTACAAGAGCTGTATTGACAGTCAAGATTGTAAAAGATCGAAGAGGAACTAAGATTAGTCAGGGGAGGCAAATCTGACATCTGTGTAAATGATTTGGCAGGGAGAGTGTCACAGACATTAGTTCTCTTGTTTATAACATAATGGTAAACTTAACTATCCCTAAGATATTTTCTTACTAGATTTTTGTTCTTGTCTCTGTAAGGATTCTGTGTGTGCGTGTGTGCAATATATGTTTGTATGTGTGCCACTTAGTCTTTTTTTTTTTTTTCTTAATGGACTGCTAAATGTATTCATTTAATTAGATTTTTTACATTTGTTATCTTTCCTAATTTCTCAATCCCATCTAGGCATCAAAGGCTATGTCACTTTCATTGGCTTTAGTAATCTAACTTCTTTTAACGGATAATCCTATACCAAACAAATTCCCAATGTGCTCTGCAGTGAGACTCCCAAATGTTCCATGATTAGCTGTAAAGGAGAATGTGAAATAGAATTTCAGCCTTTTATTTCCAGAAAGCAATATAAGTGTCTACTCAATATCTCTAGTTGGATTTCAAAATGTAGATTCTTGGGAAAGAAATGTTACAGGTATCATTAATGCTGTATTCTGAGTATGTCCTAGGACAATTAGGATACTTTAGATGATACTGGCTGTATGCTTCACTGGGAGGTACTATAATATTGTTGTTAAGGGCTCTGCCTTTGAGAGCAGACATTTCAAATTCCACCCACCTATTATCACATGTTTGATCTTAAAAAGTCTGAGTTTCTACATCTCTAAAATAATAATATTACCCAACTCATACATACAGTTGTTGTAAAGAAAAAATAAGATAATGCCTGTAAAGCAGTTTGCATAGCACCTTTCTTCTAAATAAATTATAAATCTTTATTATTTTTTCTAGTACAAATTATACTGCTGGAATATTGATTTTTAATTTTAAAAGGTAGTTAAAATAAATCTTTTTAATATTATTAATTTGTGGATAGAAGACTACTTCATCATTACTATATTTCTTTTTCTATTTTATTATTTAAAAAATGTTTAATGTTTATTTGTATTTGAGAGACAGAGGGAGAGAGAGAATTTGCAAGTGGGGCAGGAGCAGAGAGAGAGACAGAAACAGAATCTGAGGCAGGATCCAGGCTCTGAGCTGTCAGCACTGAGCCCAACACACAGGGCTCGAACTCACAAGCAGTGAGATCATGACCTGATAGTCAAAAAGCCAAAGGTGGATGCTTAACCGACTGAGCCACCCAGGTGCTTCACAATATTTCTTTTTTTTTTTTTAATAAAAAATGCATTGGTCTTATGTTCTAACCCATTTTTCATGTAAAAACACAAAGGAATTTAGTTAATAATACTTGGTATTAATGTATTTTATTGCTTCTGTATTTTAACTCAAGGAACAGAATATATGTACTCATTTCTGCCTTAGAAAATTGTGAGAAATTCTCTACAAGCATGTGGTTTACGGTGTCCAAACCTACTTATGATCATTGCAAAGGTTCTTTCAGCAGTATTATAAATTCCTTAGGTATTATTTTTTATTAATATACAGTTCTGAAAAGAAGCATAGATTACCCTAAGGCTTATGTCTTTTCAAAATGTATATTTTATTGTTAAACATACATCGCATGCTGAGCTATAATAAAACACAACATTATTCTTTACAACTTAACAACTGGGGAAATGCTGTTCACTAAAATTGGAAAGAACTTAGACAGTGTCTTAGGAATTAACATATTACATTATGTTTCAGATAAAAGGGGAATCAGTCTTAGAGAGCATTGGGTTGTAATTATGTGATTGTCTATTGAATCTTTATGTTTCATTTTCGATTCTTCTGCACAATTGGGGCAAAAGAGGTACAAATTGGAAAATAAAGTTTTTTTCCCCAAAACCATGAAAAATTCTCACAGGATAGTTTTTGTGATGCATAATACTACCTAAAAGGGGGAATCATTATGTTTTTAAATGCCATAATTTTCTATTTGCAAATTTTTTTCAAAATATAATGTTTGCAAAAAAGATATTCAATGGAAATCTGCCAAGCTCTTTGTATGTGAAAGTTTGGTTATAAAAGATCGTTTCCATAAAGATACAAGCTTAAAAAATGGCTTTATTTATTTTAGGTAAAACATGATAGGCCATTTCGGTTTTTGGCTTTCTGGCCTATTGTGGTGTTTACTATTGAATAGATGGCCTAACATTTGATTTCAGTAACCCAGAAAAACAACTAATTTATTACTTGCAACTGGTATCAGGGAAGCTGGGTGGGTCCAAGAGGAAAACTGCCTATTTTCTTCCCCATGAACTTCTCAAGAACTTCTGCTCTTTTAGTTGTACAACAACAAAAACAAAATGACAAGAACACACAGGGACAAATAACAGAATTGTTAATAATAAGGCAAAAATTTATTAAATATAAAAGTTTTCAAGCCTGATCAGATAATCAAAATCTTCTTAAAATTATTAATTTTTGATATGAGACAAAACAGTCACATCTGGCTTTATTAATGAAATAATGAGAAAAAAATATATAAATTAGAAATTTACCTATGTCACTCCTAATCAGAGACATCCCTGATAGAGAGGCAGGACTGAGTACACAATTATGAGGCCCGATGCAAAATAAAAATGTAATGTCCCTTTTTCAAATATGGTTAAGAAATTTAAGACAGCAATAACAGAGCCTTAAACCAAGCACAGAGGCCTTTTAAGTATGCGACCCTGGATGACTGCACAAGTCACATGCCCATGAAGACTTCTGTTCTGGCAGGAATCTCAAGAGGCCTCAGAGGAGGATCCAATTTGAGGATCTAGGGCCATGACAGTCTCAACTGGAGCTCAGTGAACCTCCAAGGTTATTGAATACTGGCTTTCTCAAAAATACCATTAAAATAAATTGTTGATGAGAAAAAAAACTGAGATTCTTCTTACTGAGGCATGGGAGAATACAACTCTGAGAGAGTCTTGGTAATGTTGAAGGGGGAAGAAAATGAAGTTGGAACACTTATGTGTTTTGGAGTCTGGTTTAGGATGGTATTTTATCTGGGGTCTTTATTGGGATTGGGTAGTAATTATGATATTATAATATTTGAAATTGTAACGAATGAGGATTTTGAGGTGAGGATTCTGAAGAGTCTTGGGAACTCAACAGTCATTTAATGAAATCATTTGAAGAGACAAACAGTTTGTTGTTCATTTAAATGAGTTTTTCAGGAAGTTCCAGGAATGAACAATGAGGTTAATGTAACTTTTCTCTTCCTGAACAAGATCCTTTAATACTAAAAATATGTTAATGAGGATAGAAATACAGTGGAATACAGAATGATGTTAACATAGTTATCTGTGTAGACAGTTTTAATTTACAATAGATTTTTGTAAAATCTATTTTACGAAAAAAAGTTATTAAACAGCAGTGCTTTTCAATATGGATTTCAAAATCAACATTGGAGAAAGTGTAAAAATGAAAGGTGGGGGGGGGGGGGCGCCTGGGTGGCTCAGTCTGTTAATCGTCTGACTCTGGATTTTGGCTCAGGTGATGATCTCAAGGAATGTGGGATCGAGCTCCGTGTTGGGCTCTGTGCTCACGGTGCAGAGCCTGCTTAGGTTTCTGTCTCTCTCTCTCTTTGTGCCCCTCCTCCCTCTCAAAAATAAATAAACATTAACAATAAATGAAAGGGAAACATAATTTCCAAGAGCTACTCCAAAGAGAGAGGAAGAAAGAGAGAGAGGGAAAGAGAAAAGAGAGGAAAAAAAAAAAAAAACAGAGAAAGGAGACAAGAGAATCCCTTGGGAGACAGAAGTCTGTCTTGAACATTTGCCTTTCCCTTGATTTGCCTGACAATAATCATTGCCAGTCTTTTCATTGTAACAAAATAGCAGTAGCTACCCAGAACCCTACGTTATATGAAAGGAGCATCATATGTCTCCTTCAGTGAGGGTTTAATTAACACATATGCAGACTGGAGCACCAAGGTGGCTCAGTGGTTGTGTCCAACTTTGGCTCAGGTCATGATCTCACAGCTCATGGGTTAGAGACCAGCATCAGGCTCTCCACTGACAGGTTGGAGCTTGGAGCCTGCTTCAGATTCTGTCTCCCTCTTTCTCTCTGCCCTCCCCCCTTGTGCCCCCTGTCTGTCTGTCTCTCTCTTAAAAACAAATAAACATTAAAATAAAACACACATATGCAGACTGACAAGCTAAATTTGAGCTTTTATTTCTCTAACCACTTTCAGTACCAAATCCCTGTGTTGGTTGATTTTAATCTTTTAAGACTGCCTCTCCCCATTCCTGTTTTATGCTAAGGATTTAAAGGAGAAATCTTGGGGCGCCTGGGTGGCGCAGTCGGTTGAGCGTCTGACTTCAGCCAGGTCACGATCTCGCGATCCGTGAGTTCGAGCCCCGCGTCAGGCTCTGGGCTGATGGCTCCGAGCCTGGAGCCTGCTTCCGATTCTGTGTCTCCCTCTCTCTCTGACCCTCCCCCGTTCATGCTCTGTCTCTCTCTGTCTCAAAAATAAATAAAAAAATAAAAATTAAAAAAAAAAAATAAAGGAGAAATCTTGACGAGTAGAGTTTGTGCTATCATGGCAGTGAGTGAGAGTAATTAACAGTCTTTCTCTGATGCCTTAGCCTCTTGCTTTGGCCTTTCTCTATTATAAATTACTACAGAGTAGTTGGTATCTCCACAGAAAGTGAACTTGTAATTACCTTAAAAGGAAGGCACCAAACTGAAATATATATGTGTGTATATATATACACACATATATGTATTTATGTATAAATAAAAGAAAGGCACCAAACTGAATATGAATATATATATATATATATATATATATATATATATATATATAATGAAACACACACACATGCACATACATACACATATTTAGATATATATAGGTGCATGATAACAACATGAACCAAAAACCATTCAAAAAGAACCATATGGAACTTTTACTTTATAAAACCTATAAAGGTTAAAAAAAACCCTAAGATGGAATAAATATAACCCAAGATCTAACTAAATGATAAAGGCAGAATGGAAAGATAAAAAATAAGACAATAAAAAAGAAAATCTAAGAGACCAGGTGTATGGAAATATAAAAGCAAGTGTTGGGATAATGGCAATCACATAAGAAGAAAAAAAATTCAAGTCAAATAAAAGAAATATTTGAAGAAATATTGAAGATACATGATTTGGAATTAAGAGTTCTATTGGAAAGGGTCCATCAAATGCCAAACAGGAAATAAAACAAATAACTAAGACTTGGATATACTATAGTTAAATTGGAAAATGTCCTAACTAAAGGGACAATATAAAGGTATCCATAAAGAAGGTTAACTCAATGATAAATTTAGAGTAGATTTTCTTGACATAAACATAGTACTCAAGAAGATATTGAAGTATTAAAATTTAGCTAATGGCAGAAACTTATTTTGAATATAGAATATTTAAATCCAAATTTGTATTCAAATATGAGTTATAAATATATTCTTACACATGTAAGCTCACATTACTCATAATAAAAAGAATTTTAGCTGAAGTATTATGATAATAAAAAACAAATATATTATCTGTCACAAAAGATTTTGGAAGTAAAAAGAATACAATACATGAACATTCGGAACAAAAGACACACTAAAGTGAAGGAAAAGAAAAAAATAAGTATATGGATAAAACTCAAAGTTAAATTCCAGGTATTCTCTAAATAATGGGGAGAGAGAGTGAAATACAAAAATACATCAGTACACATTTTTTATAAGGGAAGTAAATGATAATTTAAAAATCAATATGGGGAAATAAATACAAATATGTATGTAGATTGATGGAACCACCATAAGAACAAAATATAGCATACCAGTTATATAACTGTAGTTATAATAGATGTACATGGATTAAACTTACCAATTAAAAGACTCTCACATTGTATTTAAAACCAATATGTAATTTTATGTTGTCTGTAGGAAACCTTAACACACATACACACACACACACACATAAACCCACACTGAGTTTGAAAATAGATTGATGGAATAAAATACACTAGGCAATTATGAACCAAAAAATTTTGAGGCATTGACTTTAATATCTGTAAAAAACAGAATTATAGGTCAAATTTTTTATAAGGAACAAAATAATATATGCATGTAATATATATAAAACTAGAAGCTATATTCATTACTATTAAATATGTACATTCTAAGATACCTTAATATATATCAAATGATAAATGATAGAACAGAGATAAATGATAAATCAGCCTTTGCAATCAGTAATTTTAATACACCATCCCCAGAAACTGTTTAAGAAGACAAAAACACAGATAAAAGCCTTAAACAATACTAGTCATTAGACTGACTTAGTAGATATACTTAGATATCAATACAAAACTGTGCATTTTAGTACACATTCTTTCCAAGTACACATGAAATCTTACAAAAATAAACCCAGTATTAGGCCAAGCATTAAACCTCAACACATGCCGAAGGATTGATGTTTTATATATTACTTTCTAGGAAAATAATGTAATAAGGTTAAAACAATAGCAAAGCTATAGCCTACAACAATTAAGCGCATATTAAAAAGATGTATCTGTATGTTAAAAGGAAATACTTTTTAAATAAAACTAATAATACATTTACCATTTTAGATTGGACAAAAACCTAGAACGTTTTCAGAGAATCAGCGTGTGAGTCATTATGAAGGGGTATGAAAACCAACCATGACTACAAGATACTCATTAGAAAACATTTATGTTTGTAGTTGAAAACTTTGAAAAAAAATTAAGATTTTTTTTAACACTTTATATTTTTCTTTTCTTTTGGAGAACTAAGGTAAAAATCTGAAATCAATCTCTGTGTCCTTGGAGGTTATGAGGAGTTTCTAAATGTAAACATTGTTCAGCATACACTCGTTGTATACCACATACTTCTCAAGCTGATCAAAGAATGGAATTTTTCTATTATCCCACCATGTTGATGACAATACGGAAGTCAGACAGGTGGAGGCTGAGCCAGAAGCAAGTGCTCTAAGTAAATGGCATAAACTGAAACATTTGCCATAGCACAGAGAGTAATGTTCAAGGGTTGTTAGTGTGATATGATCTTTGTAGTTATCAATTCCAGGTAGCTTATGGATAGAGCATCAGAGAACTCTAGTAAGTACGATCTGAAGGAAGAGGTGAACAGCTGGGCATGCAGGAATTTGAGTCGTAGGGGTGTGGAGAATGGTAAATGCAAGGATCCAAAAGGATAAAATTGAACTTTCACTGTAAATGTTGGCCAGATTGCTTTACTGTGTTCCTTCATATGCTGTTGATACTTCATATATTGTTGTTATAGTGTTTAAATGGTATTTTCACTACTGTTACTGCTGATCTGATTGAAAACATCTCTCTTCTTTCCTTAATTGAGCCCTTTTATGCTGAACCAAACTTTATATAAACAGAAGTAATTTGAAATGTGCAACGAAAAGCAAAGCTCTTTGGTGCTTTATTCTTTGCCCCTGAAGGTCCCATGGATTTTCTTCAAAGTACTATTTCTAGAATTTTTCTCATTTGTTTTTGTCATTCTTCAATCTGACTGATGATGCTGGAACATGGCCTTGGAGGCTAGTATGTATGTATGTGTGTGTGTGTGTGTGTGTGTGTGTGTGTATTAATTATGCTTATTTATTTATTTTGAGAGAAGGGGAGGAGCAGAGAGAGCGGGAGAGAGAGAATCCCAAGCAGGCTCTGCGCTGTCAGTGCAGCACTTTGAGATCATGACTTGAGCTGAAATCAAGAGTCAGACACTGAGCTGACTGAGCCCCCCAGGCGCCTCCCTGGTATAGTTTTAAAGGTTAAAAACAGAGCCTGGTATGAACCAAACCCAAATTCTGTATATCTTGCAATTTAACAGAAGAAAAATGAAGGAAAGGGGCCATACAGGTCAAGATATAAAATAAAATGGACCTCACTTTGTCAGTATGAAAATTGATAGAAAATTTACCATAAATGATGTGACTATTTTTTCTTTTCATTTTTTTGTATGACTTTATTTTAACAAATATAGTGGGACAATCCAGAATTAATATGATGTCATGCAGCATACAGAAGATTATACTTCTGGAGTTATATGTGCAATACAGAGTACCTTTATGCAAAGCAGATGGTATATGAATAATCAGAAATCCAAGGGCAGATAAATAACTATAAATTGTAGCAGAAATATGGTTCCGATTGTTGGCAACAAAGGCATCCAGCTGAGGTCTGGATTAATTTATTTAAAGGTTAAGTACTTTACACTATGTTATGTGATTGACACTGGATAGTCCTGCCACTGATAGACCCAGCTGGCACACAGGGGATGATTTTGGGAGAGGATTCAGAATTATTATAAAATAGTAACTTATAAGAAGATTAGATTTTTTTAGAGCTGTACAAAGTATATTCATCATTTTTTTTACATAAAGAATTTTATACTGTAGTGATGTACCATTAACAGCATTTAATCCATAGTGACTAAATAATCCATAGTGACTATAAATATATGAATAAAAGTCAATGGAATGGGCACATTTAACTTATGAACATGAAATGGGATGGGGTAAGAAAATAAGACTGACTTTCATTAAATATTCCCAACCTGGGATACCTAGTTGACATAGTTGGTTAAGCATCCGACTCTTGACTCAGGTCATGATCGCAAGATTTGCAAGGTTGAGCCCTGTGTCTGGCACTTCACTGTCAGTGGACCCTGCTTGAAATTCTCTCTCCCTGTCTCTCTGCTCTTCTCTTGCTCTCTCTCTCTTTCAAAAGAAACAATCTTAAAAAATAAATAAATAAAAATAAACGTACCCAAACTCATAGATCCAAAAAGATGCTTTCTTCCCTTGCCCGCAAACATAAACCCCAAGATGATTATAAACTAATTTCTATTCTCTTTATAAGAAAGAAGAATGGAGACTGACATATACATACCAATGATTCTCTGAGTTTTACAAGCTGTGATTACTCAGTTGGGTGCTCATAGGAGTTTTGTACATAATACATTGTTTTGGACACTAAACAGAGGTAAGATAAACCCCTCCCTCAAAATTTGGCTCAGAGCAATGTTAAGGATTTGACACATGCACTGAGAAAGTGTGAAAAGTTCTATATGCATAACGAGGATTTCTGTGGAGAGGTAAAACTAGTTTGGGGTTTTATGGTTGTTTTGGGATAGAGCCAAGGGTGAGGATTTCTGTGCAGGAGAGTCAAGGCTTTTTTACAATTTGAACCTCTTGCCAGTCCCACAGGAGGAAGCACCCAAGCCTTTCTGATATGGCACAGAAGAGAAAGGGGTAATTGTATGGCTTGAAAACTGTCAGTCAACAAATATCCAATATGGAGTTGAATTCTTTATTACTTTCCCTGTGCTTAATTACAAAAATTCTGACATAAACAATGTCAAATGGATTTCTTGAGCTTTTAACATGCAATATCGTTTGAAAATGCCTATAATGGTAGATAGTTACTGTTTTTCCCAAATACATACAGCCAAGTACGTTTTCTTCAACAGGATAAAGCTCAGTTTTCTCCTGATGTAGAAGAACATAAAACCTAATTTTTGGCAAGCTTCGTGACCTAAGCCTCAGCTTCTCATCTCTAATTTGGAAGTAATTTTTGCCAGTACTTACTTCCACACATTATGTTGAGCTTCAAATATACATGTGAAGCTGTTTAAAAAACATAATGTGTGGTATAAATTAAAAAAAAGTTCACTGTAGGTGTTCAGTTCTAGTGTTTCCCAAAAAACCAAGATCTCAAAAAGCTAGGCTTTTTTGTTAAGTGAATCAACACTTAAGATAACAGTAATCGTGTGGTATCATGGACTATTCTTGAGTAGATATTCTAACACTCAAAGGAAAAAGTTTTGTAACTTGAAAGGGTGGGAAGGCTGTGTTTACTAATCCCAAGTTGAATGATGATACTTTTTATCTGATTTACAATATGTAGTTGAGTACTGTGCAAAGGGGAGACATGCTCCCTGGGAAGATACTATCCAACATGTTCTCCTTACTATTCAGAAGGTGCTGTGTGTATAGGTGAAGTTACGTACTAAGAAAAGTAACCTCTCATAAGACTGCAATACTCATCTAATGAACCTGTTTTTATTTGTCCAACTTTGTCCATATACTTAAGTAAAAAATATATTTTTCTGAATTAACATTCAGAAATGTTATCTGGGAAGCTGTAAAAGATAAATGACAATGACTTTCAACAGGTGTTAAAATAATATATTGTTCCATTGCTAAAAGAACAAAGTGTTTACTTGTAAATGCTAATACGTAAGAAGAATGATTTCAGCTATTTTGAAGGTTATGTAGCTTGAGGAGAATCTAGTATAGCAGGCTATCTTATGAAATCATTCATTTTCATAATACACTGTACTTAAAGGCAGAATGTTAATAATTATTATTTGAAAAACTTAAAATGTTATTATTGTATGAATTTACTGGCAGAACATGGTTATAGTACACAATAAATGCTATTGCAAATGTCCTATGCATTTAAACATTCAGTAAAAATATCTGTTCAACTGTTTAAATTACAAGTATAAATAGTATTCAAATATCCATATGTTTACACACTGTGTAGTCAGTACATATACTTAAAACAACTGAATTGATCTTGCTAAGCATTTCTCCTTATTTTTGAAATTGATTTTCTTTGCAAAGGAAAAATGTGATTTCTCACTTGGAGAAAATCTCTGCCTTGGGGGCATTTTATAATGAATGACTTGGCTTTTTTGTGAAAATGCTTGTACTATTTTGAGAAATGGATATACAGTATGATGGTTACCAGCAGTTTGCTTTGTTGTAATTTCTGAAAAGCAGCTTGCTGTGTTTCAGAGAATAATTGATTTTTTAAAATAGTACTCTCTTAGCTAAGAACTTATTTATATCATTTTTCTTATTGCTTTTAAAAAGACAGATGTTTAATTACTTATTGCAGCAGTATGCACAATTAAATTACATAGATGTATTTTTTCATTTTAGTTTAATATTTTTTAAATCAAGAGTAAATCAAATATTAATGATGAATATTTTTGCATAGATTAAGATATTCAAGTCGAGTATTCTCAATTACAATGTTCTATAATAAGGCAAATAAGCATACATGAAGCTGTGTCATAATAAATTACATAATAAATTTGGCATTATCACAATGTGAGAGGATATGAAATTTAGTAATTTTTAAAAATATTTTGTTAATGTTTATTTCTGAGAGAGAGAAGAGAGAAAGAGAGAGAGAGAGAACAGGGGAGGAGCAGAGAGATAGGAAGACATAGAATCAGAAGCAGGCTCCAGGCTCCAAGCTGTTAGCACAGAGCCAGATGCGGGGCCCAAATTCACAAACTGCAAGATCATGATCTGAGCCGAAGTCTGATGCTTAACCGACTGAGCCACCCAGGTGCCCCAGTAATTTTTAAAAACTGAAGGGGCGCCTGGGTGGCGCAGTCGGTTAAGCGTCCGACTTCAGCCAGGTCATGATCTCGCGGTCCGTGAGTTTGAACCCCGCGTCAGGCCCTGGGCTGATGGCTCAGAGCCTGGAGCCTGTTTCCGATTCTGTGTCTCCCTCTCTCTCTGCCCCTCCCCCGTTCATGCTCTGTCTCTCTCTGTCCCAAAAATAAATAAACGTTGAAAAAAAAAATTTAAAAACTGAAGAATATTGTCCTATTGAATCATAAAAAATATTTTAAAGGAAAAAAGGCTAAATAGGAATAATTTAATTAAAATCACTTGAGGTAAAATTTCAGGTTTCTTTTTACACTGTGTTTAATATTATTCAAAAGTCTCATACGAAAATAATAAAAAAAAATCTGGCATTTCCAAGAAAGAAATAATGTTTTCTATGTGTGTACATAATTAATCACTAAGAATACAGAAAGTTACACAAAATTTAGAGTAAAATCAAGTTGAAAATCCAGATGGGTTGTGTATTAAACAAAAATATTGTTCAGATCTTTAAGGCACTCAGAATATGGTCTACAGGGCTATAAATATCATGTTATTGTTCCTTAGTCATTATCATTCTGCAAATATATGAATATATATGTATCATATATAAAATTTACTTATATTCATTTATATTCAGAAATAAATATATTTATGAATATTTTCCTGACTCCTCACATCAGTTACTGAAAACCAGATTTGATTAATGATTCTTCCTGCCTCCTTTTTTCTCCTTTCATTCTTGTTTGGTTGTTTTCCTACCCTTCTCCCATCCATTTTTCATTGTTTAATTTGTTTGTTCAATAGGTAAATAGTCATTTTTGTTGTGTTTTCATCAAGCCATATACCAAAATACAGGAATTAGATCTAAAAACTGTAAAAGAAAAATTGGTTTACTTAATGAAATGCATTCCCATAAAAATCACCAACTCATAGAATTAAAGTAATTCCCTCAATGTCATTTCTCTTTTCCTGAAGACTCCTACACAAGTTGGTAATTTTATTTAACTAATTTTCTATGATAATCTTCATGTATAATAGAGTCCTAGAAAAAATTGTATTATTTTTTTTCATCTTTATGAATATCTTTCCCATATTTCAAGATTTCTGTGGGATTACAGAAGTTGCTGTTTTGGATCCAGTTATCCCATCATAAATTAAAACGTTCTCATTCATAATGTCCTCTATACTTTATGTATTTATGTGGTTTATTTGTTTTGAGAGAAGCAGAGACAGCATGAGTTGGGGAGGAGCACAGAGAGAGGCTCAAACTCATGAAACTGCAAAATCATGACCTGAGCCGAAAACCAAGAGTCACTGACTGAGCCACCCAGGCACCCCTAACGTTCTCTATAATTTATAATGGATAAATGTTCTAAATGTTTTTGTAACATTCCCATTAGTCTTCACATTATTTCAGTGTCTACTCCAGAGTTAGCCCTAATTTGATGGGATATGATCCTGTATTAGGTAGTTATGTGAAACAACAGACAAAAATACTATGCAAATCTTTAATATTAAAATATCACAATTCCTACCTTTAATTATACTTATGGTCCTCAAAATATACTCAGATATTTTATACACATTAAAAAAGTTTTATCCACCTTGCTGCATTCAACTGTTATGTGTACTCGACTATGTCATTTCTTTGAGATAGTTTACTCAATATAAGTCATTATATCATTAATTCTCAAATTATGAGATTACAAGGATCAAAGGTTTTAATCCATTAGCTAATATCCATTGGATATCAGGAATCATAAACAGAGAAGTCATGGTAGTCCAAATAAATCTTCGTGCAGATAAGGAGAATGACAGATTAAATGATTTACCTACTTTGCTTTAAAATCTACATTAATTACTAACTTTATGGGTAACTTTTAGAAAACAAATGACTAAGTATACATTTCATTTACTTTCGTGAATATTTAGAAAAACAAATGAACATTAGGATGCATTTTCAACTAAATTGGGTCTCTGACATTTAATGAAGAATTATTAATATCCTACAAAATATTTAATTCTAAACATTGTTCCGATTTTCTGAAAGGTGGTAATTTTTTTTTATTCATTATCTTCTTGTATATATAATCCATGTTGGTTTAGAAAGATTAAAAAAAAGATTTTATACTTCTCTAAGGATTTACAGTTTTTAAAGCATTTTAATTATATAGTATTATTCAATGATATATTATCCTTCCCACTCCACAGAGTGGGAAATATTTTCAAATATACTCTAAATACTTCAAAAATATATCTCCAAAATAGGAAATAATTATTGATGTCTCTCTTGTAATCCACCATTCTGTCTACAATGCATTGTGCACACAAGTAATTCAGAAAACACATTTTATTCGTGATTTTTAAAATATTAGATATCTTATTTTTTATTTATATATTTATTTATTTTTTAAATTTTTCAACGTTTATTTATTTTTGGGACAGAGAGAGACAGAGCATGAACGGGGGAGGGGCAGAGAGAGAGGGAGACACAGAATCAGAAACAGGCTCCAGGCTCTGAGCCATCAGCCCAGAGCCTGACGCGAGGCTCGAACTCACGGACCGCGAGATCGTGACCTGGCTGAAGTCGGACGCTTAACCGACTGCGCCACCCAGGCTCCCCTAGATATCTTATTTTTATAAATATTTCCTGGAAATAAAAACTTCCACTTTTCTTTCTGGTAGTTTTCAGTCACCTTTATTTACCACTGTAAATTTCCCACACTGAGAAGATGCACACATAAATTAACAGAATGTAGAACCAAAATTTAACCCTCTTTAAAATAAGACAACATGGAATGATTTGGGAAAGATGGTGGTGTCAGAAGTGTCAAGAATCTGTTCCCTCACTGGACAAAAACTGCACTGAAGGAATGTGTGATGTAAACATGTTGGAACTCTGGAAGGTATTGAAGGTGTTTAACTTCCAGAGAAAGACTTGGATGGTATATTGTGGCCAAACTATTATTATCATTATTTTAATTATTTTAATGTTTTTTTTATGTATTTTTGAGAGAGAGGGACAGAGCATGAGTGCGAAGGGCAGAAAGAGTGGGAGACACAGAAAATAAAGCAGGCTCCAGGCTCTGAGCTGTCAGCACAGAACTCTACAATGGGGCTAGAACTCAGGACCTGAACCAAAGTCAGGAGCTTAAACAACTGAGCCACCCAAGAGCCCCTATTTTGGTCAATTTGTAAATTTCAGCTTAATTTAGCACAGTAGTGACTACTTTCCTCCAACCTCCAGCCTAGTGGCAGACAGGTGTGCATGTATTTCTGGAGCACCCAGCATAGAGCTTGGCTTGAGAAAGCCAGGGTGGGTAAAAAGGATCTTGTTCTCCAAACATGGGAGATTGTGCTCTGCTCATCAGTTGCTGATTCTGGTCACAGAAATTCAGACTAAGGGCTGGTGGCCATTTCTATTATGCCTCTGCTGCAGGTGTGGTAAGTCCCTCCTCCTTTTGGCTGAAATCACTTGCAGGGGATTTAAAGGAACAATGGCCTTGCCTTTCCTTTTATTTAGCTCCTTTCCCCCATTTGGGAGGCAGACGTGAGCATTAAAAACGTGAGCATTAAAAAACGACTGCATACATGAGGAAAATTAGGAAGTGAACCATGATGTTCAGGAAAAGACTCAGGAAAGACCTGAAAAGACCTTAAATTTATACCTCAGGCTGATCCTCAGCACAGAGATGGCCTATAAGAATCAAAAAACAAAAGCCATATCAAAAAGGAACAAATGACCAGTGTCTGGCTCAGTTGGTTAAGCTTTTAACTTCAGCTCTGGGCATGATCTCCTGGGTTTGTGAGTTTGCGCTTTGGGCTCACTGCTATCAGCACAGAGCTTGTGTCAGATCCACTCTCTCTCTCTCTCTCTCTCTCTCAAAAATAAATACTAGAAACATTTTTTAAATGTTTAAAAAGAAAAGAACAAGTGATGGGGAAGGCAGATAATTTAATTTCCAGAGTTACCACATTATTAGATTCAAATGTCCATTTTTTAACAGCAACAACAAAAATCACAAGGAAATAGGAAAAAAACAAAACAAAACAAAAAACAGAAACGGGAACTATGTCATTTTCAAAGGAAAAAAAAATCAAGAAACTGTCCTTGAAAAAGACCTGATGGCAGATTTATTAAATAAACACTGAAAACAAGGCCTCAAATATGCTCAAAGAACTAAAGTAAGATAGGGAAAAAGTCAAGAAAATTATGTATGAATAAATTGGAAATATCAAGAGGTAACCCCCCCCCAAAAAAAGAGTCCAGAGTTGCAATATACAGTAACTGAAATGAAAAACTCCCTAAAAGAATTCAAAGGTAAATTTGAGCAGGCAGAAGAATCAATGAACTTGAAGATAGGACAATGGAGATGATTGAGTTTGAGGCACAGAAAAACAAAAGATTGAAGAAAGGCAAACAGAACCTAAGGGACCTGAAAAACCTTAGGCACTGTGTTCTTGAACCCTCATAAAGGCAGAGCTCTCCATGCTTTAGCACACTCTCTGTCTCCGGTCTCAATCTTACTTTGTGCTCCTAGGACATATCATGTACCCTCCAGGACTTGTGATTAATAAACCTTGTTTCTTCAAAGTTCCCTAATGATTGTTGCTGAGGTATATCTTGCAATCATAAGAACCACAAGGGTCCATCCATCCATAAAATTGGCTCTGATTGAGGAAATGTGTGTGGGGGCTGGCCCCAAGCAGTATGGGTCCTGGTGAGCATCTGTCATTCTTAGCTGATACTATTCTAGGGATAGGCTGAGACCAACACAAAACCCCTGGAGTTTTTCAAGCATAGATATGCATGATTCCTCAGACCCCAATGCAGGAAAAAAATGTGGGGAAGTGCAAATTTAATGTCATAATATAAATGTAATGTTACAAATTACACATGAACTGATATAACGTAAATTTAACATGGACTACAATGAGTTAAAGTGGCATATTGTAAACTCAAGAGTAACAACTAATGAAAAAAAGAACTAAAAGTAGTGACTCAATTAGAGGTAAAAATGGAAAACCAAAAACTATTCAACCCATCCAAAAGTGGGAATGAAGAAATAAAGAATTCAGAAAAGAATAAATAGAAAATAAATCAAAAGTTGATATATTGAAACTCCACCCTATGAGTTTATTGATCATTATATTAAATTAAATTGATACACCAATTAAAATGTGGAGATT
Organism: Leopardus geoffroyi; assembly: GCF_018350155.1. NCBI lineage: Eukaryota > Metazoa > Chordata > Mammalia > Carnivora > Felidae > Leopardus > Leopardus geoffroyi. The sequence goes on from NC_059333.1 coordinate 101,690,825, forward strand.
TTCATGGTGGATAAAAATGCAAAACAACTGTATTTTGTATACAAGTTGGTTGATAATGTTATTCTAGTTTTCCATTAAGCACTAAGATATACTTTTTTGACTGCTTCTTCAACTAATTACTGAGAAAGGAATGATTACAATTTTAAATATGCCTTATTTTCCTTTTGTGTCAGTTTTGCTACCTTTATTTTGAATATATGTTCATAAGTGTATACATATGCACATACATACACATATAATTTTCTTCTTTATGAATGTACATTTTGTCTTTGTAATGTATTTTTCCAAATATTATTTTGTATAATTTTAACAGAGCTCTTTTCAGTTTTCTTACCATTATCATTTAGTATTTGTATTTTTTCCATCTCTCCACTCATTTGTCTGACTTTTATGTTTGTTAAAATTTGTATTTTTGATCAACTCTACTCTTAACTTTTTTTTTTAAACATTTTATTTATTTTTTGAGACAGGGAGAAACAGAGCATGAACAGGGGAGGGTCAGAGAGAGGGAGACACAGAATCTGAAACAGGCTCCAGGCTCTGAGTTATCAGCACAGAGCCCGACATGGGGCGCAAACTCACAGACCGCGAGATCATGACCTGAGCCGAAGTCGGCCGCTTAACCGACTGAGCCACCCAGGTGTCCCCTGATCAACTCTACTCTTTAGAGATATTTCATTTAGGGTCTCTTTAAAAAATTTTTTTTCAACGTTTATTTATTTTTTTGGGGACAGAGAGAGACAGAGCATGAACGGGGAAGGGGCAGAGAGAGAGGGAGACACAGAATCAGAAGCAGGCTCCAGGATCTGAGCCATCAGCCCAGAGCCCAACGCGGGGCTCGAACTCATGGACCGCGAGATCGTGACCTGGCTGAAGTCGGACGCTTAACCGACTGCGCCACCCAGGCGCCCCTAGGGTCTCTTTATTTTAACTTCCAATCTTTTTTTTCCCAATAAAATTATTAGTGGAATGTACTAAAGTATTTTAAATTTATATCCCAGGACAAGACTCATGGCTTCAACACACAAAAAACTTTTACAAGTAATGAAAATATATAAAAACTGACATTCCATGCAAATGCAGAGATTTCTTTAAAAACTATACATATATATTTATATAAATTATAAATATATAAAATTTTATATAAATATAAATATATAATTTATATTTATTTTTATATATAAATTTTAGGAAAGGAAGAACCTTGTTAGTATTAAAATATACAAATTAAACATTTGACTTTAAAGAATAAATATTGACTAAAGACAGTAGATAGTACTCCAAGAAAATGAGCAGGTTTTTAAATCTGGCTATGCTGATACCACAATTCTAGAGAATTATTGGCAATATAAACCAAAATATCTAAAAGTGAACATGTACGTTATATAAATAATATCCATTTCATGAATCCAAAAAATAAAATGAAATAAGAAGACTCTGAACAATGGCTGAACCTCAGGACAACATCTGATCAACTTATGGCATCTTATAAAATGGTATGTATTTACTCTGCAAAATACTGTCAGTGTAATTCTGAAATGAAATAACTTAAAGTCACCATTACAAAAGTGGAATATTAATGTTCTAGAACAGCTTATCCAGGTGATTCTGATTTTAAAATATATTTACTTTAATATGTTTATATGACCAGAAGTAACATGCAGGTAAAAATAAAAACATTAAGATAATTTTTTGGTTGTTTTTGGGGTTAAAATCCTTTTTGATTTTCTTTATTGGTTCATTAATGTTTTCTATTCTTTCTACATAAATAATAGCTATTTAAATTTGTTTAGCAAATAAATTGTTTTAAAATTATTAACAGAAGATAGTGTTTGTCTAGGTCATAGTACAACTCATACAGTATTAAATAGCTTCATTACTTTATTTGAATCAGCTGTGGCATACACAAAAGGCCAAAATTTAAATCAATAGAGAAACCTTAAAAATATTTCCAGTGAGGGGCTCCTGGGTAGCTTAGTCGGTTGGGCGTCAGACTTGGGCTCAATTCACGATCTCACGGGTTCGTGAGTTTGAGCCCCACGTCAGGCTCTGTGCTGACAGCTCAGAGCCTGGATTCTGCTTCAGAATCTGTGTCTCCCTCTCTCTCTGTCCCAACCCCGCTCGTGCTCTGTCTTGTCTCTCAACAATAAATAAATATTTAAAAAATTAAAAAAAAATCTTTCCAATGAAATACAAGTTTGTTTCCAGTCCTGACAGATGTCACAGACAAGTTCTTGTTAATATCTTAACAATATTATTTTATTTATTCTTACAAGTCACTGACCTAAATATGTCAGTATAGTTTTTAAGCTTTTAATATTGATAATTTTAGTTTTACTATACAGTTTCATACCCTTCTTGATATGAGCTCATTAATACTAGAGCTTAGTTCAGTCTTTATTCCTTTTGTATAATGAATCCTTCTACAAGGCTATGGAAATAATAAGGAATATAAGCATTTGCTGTTCTGTGTTTGAACTATTGTAAGGATTAGGAGTATTCTGGTTGTGAACACTGAATTTAACTTGGGGAGACAAAGCTAAAAGAAAGTTTCTTATGTGATGTTGATCACTATAGCTTATGCCAAGTCAAATTCTGAGACGATATTTAGAGATATGTGACTGAGATAGAAATATTTAGAGATATGTGACTGGTACTCTTTAGATACTGAAACTTGCATAATAAGGTGTCATATATTCGTGGCACAAAATTTAAAAAAAAGATATACATCATATATATTATTTATATGTAGAAATAAATGATAAAAATCAAAGGATTTGAAAAGGCAAATAAATAATTCTCAAATCCTTTGAATTATAAGTTCTCCTTACCAATAAAATCTCTATATATTTAGTGAACAAGTCAAATATATTGTAACACTTTCCATTTTCTTATATAATTTTTCAGATTAAGTGTACTGCAAATTATTTTCTAACTAGGAAACAAAGCCTCAGGATCATAAAAATCCCTGCTAGCCAGTCAATTTCCTCAGTAAAGAATGCCAGGTCGAATTCCTACTGTATGAAATTTTGAAAATACAGCAGCTTGGTTTTAGCAAAGGATGCCAAAAACTTAAAATTATGGTACAAAGTACCATAGGACTAGGAAAGTCATAGTCCTTTTTAAATAAAGTTACTTGAGAAATTAAGACATCTTTCATACATATAAAAGAGGATATTGATTCAATTTTTTAAGAAAGAAAATATTTTGATGAAAGTGGCTCACAGAAACTTTTTATAAAAATGATAGGAATTGTGATCATGGTAGAGACGTCAATTACCTAAAAATATATACGTTGAATAATTGGAATAATGGCAATCAAACTTGCTATGTATCCTCTTTAAATTCTATGCACATTCTTTAATATTTTTTGTCAGAATCATTTAAACTCCAAAATCGGGCCTAATACAGTGTTATATATTAGTGCATTTTGCCACTATCCATCTATATGCTACCTGAATTTAATAATTTATAACTGTTTTTCAAAAAATATCATAATTTAAGTGGGCTTACTTTTTAAAAAATCCTATCATTTGGCATATTGAGTAACAACCACATACATATTGATAGGGATCAAATCCTCAATATGATATAACCTGGAAAATGGTTTACAGTTGTCATTAATCTCAAACTTGAGATATTCAAATTGTTTAGTCATGTACTTACTCCTTACTTTGGTATTCTGACAATAGTGAAAACTCTATATATCTATTGTTTATGTTCTCACCACTGATTGCTTGGATGTTTACAATAAAACTCCCTCTTTTCCCTCCACCCCAACAAATGCTATTACTTTGAGATTTGGATAGAGCTGATAAAAATGTGGGCATCTGAAACAGGCTTCCCCCACTTCTGGTTTCTGTTTCAAAATATAAACAGTTTGGAAGTTGTCACTCCCAAACTTATAATAAGCAAAAGGCTGAACAAATTAAAATTCAATTCTTCTTAAATCCACCAGAGAATTGAGGTGACAGGGAAAACTGATGCCCTGAAACTGGAAAAAAAAATCAAATACAGAGAATCACAGCATACCTAGAGTAGAAGCCACTAGGGTCAGTACTGGTAAGAAAGCTCAAACAGTAATTGACTGATATGTAGAGGCTGAGCCTGGACTAGCTAGAGAGTTAAAATCTCCTGGAGGAACAGGCATTTGGTTTCTTCCACATTTTCATGGGTTTTATATCTAAGAGCCCATCAGCTTCTCATTTTTATGACTAGAGAAAAATTGCCTCTTGCTTTTAGTAGGGAGATGGGAAAAGGAACCATACTGATGCCTGCCCAGAACATTTTGTTCTCAGTAGCAAAGTCCTGCCTGCCCTCAGGGGAAGCTGCTTTACCAGAATCTGATATATTGTAGAGAAAGGGCAATTATATAACTTGAGACTTTCTACCCTCTCTGTCACACATATGGAGAAGCAAAAATGGTAAGAAAGTCTTCTAAAGATCAAAGCCCAGGGACTCTTGCCCATTAAAAAGTAAGATTTAATCATGTGGTTACAGAATACTTCCTCTCCCCAAAACTTTAACACCTTATCAACAGTACTCCAATATAACAATGTATTATAACTGAGAGAACTGTTAGCAACAGACTTTATTTAAGATGTTTCTAAAGAGACCCTAAGGCAATAGTGGAGCCATAAATAAAGACATTAGAGGAAACTGAAGCCTCTGAAATCTACAGCTACAGCAAACATTAAACACAGCCTAACTCAATATAAATATTTTCTTATTTTTTGAAGATAAATATAAAACCTCACATTAATGGGCTATTTAACTCCTTTCTGTTAACCAATATCATGTCCAGCTTTCAATAAATATTACAAGGTATGGTAAAATTCAAGAAAAACACAGTAAAAAGAGACAAAGCAAGCATTAGAAACATACTAATATGTGACAGAGACTTTGAAGTTCTTATACTTGGAATTTAAAATAACTGATAATATGCTATAGTCTCCAGTGGAAATAGTGGATGACATTCAAGAACAGATGTGCAGTGTAAGAAAACTCTGAGAACAAATCAAAAGAGAATGCTAGAAAACAAACACCGTAAAAAAAAAAAAAATGAAGAATTCCTTTAATTAGCTGCTCAGTAGACAGGACACAAATGTGGAAACAATCAGTGCTTTGGAAGAAGATATGTCAATAAAAACTTCCAAAACTGAAAGGCAAAAATAAAAATAAGAATGAAAAATAAAGTATTGAATATTCAAGAAGTGTGAGAGAAATACAAAATGTGTAACATACATGTAATACATTTGTATTCTCTTCAAAAATCATGTAAGCAAAAAAAGAAGGAAGTGTTAAAGGAAGGAAACTCACGAATCCAATTTAGGATTTCCTATGCAGTGAAATTATGCTTCCAAAGTAAAGGAGAAAAATATTTTCTCAGACCAATAAAGAAATGAGGAATTTGATGTCAGTAGACTAGCCTTGAAAGAAATCTTAAAATAAGTTCTTTATAGAAAAGGAAAATAATGTCAGAAACTCAGATCAACCTAAAAAAGGAGAAAATTAGAGGAAGAATAAACAAAAGTAAGTTAAATTTAAAAATTTTTCTTCCAAACTGCTCAAATAGATAACAATTCAAAATGATAATAACAACAATATATCAAGTGAATATAACTTACAGATAAGTGAAATGAATGACATCTAGTGAGTAAAGTGTGGAAACATTCAGGTATAAGGTACCTATACCTCCTGTAAATTAATATAGTGCTATTTGAAAATGTGTTTAGATTACTTATAGACATGTATTGAAATATTGAAGACAATAATTAAGATTATATTAAAAATATAATTGATATGCAAAGAGAGTAGAGAAAATAAAATCATATAAAATAGTTAAAACAAGAGAAAAAGCAAAAAAGTAAAAAAAAAAAGAAAAAATTCAATGGGTAGAAAACAGTTACAAACATGGTAGATACTAACTGAACAAATCAACAATCACTTTAAATATAAATGGTCTAAATTCACCAATTTAAAAAAAATGGACAAAAAAGCAAGACCCAACTATATGTTCTCTATAGGCTACCCACTTTTTCTCAAGTTTCTATTTAAATTCAAGTTAGTTAACATACAGTGTAATATTAGTTTCAGGTATACAATGTAGTGATTCAATAATTCCATACAACACTTTGTGCTCATTACAACATATAAACTCTTTAATCCTCTTTAATCTTTAAACTCTTTAATGGGAGATTAAACTCATTAAACTCACCTATTTAACTCATTCCCACACACCTCTCCTCTAGTAACTATCAGTTTATTCTCTATAGTTAAGAATATAGGAGACTCACTTTAAATATAGACACAGATAGATTAAAAACAAAAGAAGAGATAAAAATATGCCATTCTAACATTAACCATAAGAAATTTGAAGTTAGCTATATTAATTTCAGAAAAAGCAGGGAGAGTTCAGAAAAGCAAAAATTATCAGGGATAAAGAGAAATAATACATAATCATAGAAGGATTAATCTTGCAAGACATATCAATCCTTAATGTGTATGCATCTAACAACAGAGCATAAGAATATATGAGGCAAAAACTGATAGAACTGTGCTGTGATCTAAACTGTGCACCTCCCTAAATTCATATTTTGATGTCCTAACCCCTAGTATGTTAGAATGCAACCCTGAAGATAAGGTTTTCAAAGATGTAATTTCTACATTATAATGAAGTCATTAGTGTGGGTCCTCATCCAATAGAACTGGTGTCCTTATGAGAAGAGGAAATTAGGATACAGACCAATACACAGGAAAGACCACATGAAGACACAGGGAGAAGCCAGCCATCTGCAAGCCAAGGATATAGGCCACAGGAAAACAAACAACAAAATAAACAAACAAGACTGCCAATACCTTGATCCCAGACTTTTAACCTCTAGGATTGTGAGAAAGTAAATTTATGTTGTTTAAGTCACTCAGTGTATTCTACTTTATTATGGTAGCCCTAGCAAACTAACACAAACTGCAAGAAGAAATAGTTAAATCCACTATTATAGTTGGAGATTTTGACAGCCCTCTTTCAGTAATTGACAGATTCAGCAGGCAGAAAAATCAGTAAGGGTAGAGTTGAACTGAACAGCACCATCAATCACCTGGACCTAATTGACATTTATAGAACATTTCATCCAACAACAGCAGAACACACATTCTTCTCAAGCTCTTGTGAAATATTCACCAGGATAAACTACATTCTGGCCTTCAAATACATCTTAACAAATTAAAAAAAAAATAGAAACCCTACAAAGAATCCCTCAGAACACAGTGGAATTAAACTAGCAATCAATAGCAGAAAGATACCTGGAAAATCCTAAAATATTTGGAGAATAAGCTTTGCACTTCTAAATAACAAATGGAGAAAAGAAGTGTTAAGAGAAACTAAGAAATAGACATCCCTAAGTCCAGACCACCAGTTTTACCAAGTATGGCATGGATAATCTGCCTAAATTAGTGGAACCCCAGTTTCCCTAATTGAAGAATAGAAATGACATGTTTCTTTCAGGTGGGTAGAGATAATTAGAGATAATAAAATTAATTCAACTTAAAGTTTGAATTGTTTTTACATAGCCAATCAATGGTAGTTTTTATTAATGTAGCACCTTAAACACATCATTTACTTATTCTTTTACAGGACTGATAAGGGGGTCATGAGAACCCCCAACTTGTGGCCAACTCAGAGAGAAGTCTGGGTACCCTGGAGATTCATTATTTGTGACTGTTATCTAAAGTAGGAGCTGATCTTGTAGAACTGAGCCCTTAATTTGTGAGGTCTGTGCCAATGCTACATAGTTAGTGCCATAATCGAATTGTAGGACACTCAGTTGGTGTCTGGAGAGTTAGAGCTTTGTTTGGTGTGGAAAATTGTCAGCATTTGGTGTCAGCAGTGTTCTCTGAGTATGGAATAAAACAGACACAGGTGTTTTTCCTTTCAGTAACATAACACAGTGTTTGGCAATAATATGCACTCAATAAACATCAAAAGGATGTTGAGTGAATAAATTAAAAATATATTTACTGCATCAGAAGTTTCTGTAAATTAGAAATTTTGAAAAAGAAATTCTTTTGAGTATCATAAGACGATGGAAGAAAATCATTATCCAATTTACCAACATAATAAATGCTGTGCTACCTTCAACCCATCCATTCACTTATGCCCTATTTTAAGCACTGGAAGCTAGCACAATAAACAAAATACTAAAATTCCTGACCTCATGGAGCTTATTTTCTTAAATATAGACACACATTCAAGAAGTCCCTAAATTACATATAATGGTTCATGTGTTACAGAAATGTTAATACCTAACAGAATTCTTGCCTGACCTTTAGACTGAGGTCTCTATTATATGTTGTCAAATAATACTGAATAGCTTTTCTTCTTAACTCTTATCAAATTACATTTTATTTGTATAATTATTTTAATATATGCCTCACCCATTAGACTTTAAACTCCATGAGAATGGAAGTCAAAATGTTACTTTATTTATTTTTAATTTTTTAATGTTTATTTATTATTGAGAGACAGAGAGAGACACAGCATGAGTATGGGAGGGGCAGAGAGAGGTGGAGACACAGAATCTAGAGCAGGCTACAGGCTCTGAGCTGTCAGCACAGAGCCTAACACGGGGCTCGAACTCACAAACCACAAGAGCATGACCTGAGCTGAAGTTGGACGCCCAACCAACTGAGCCACCCAGGTGCCCCCAAAATATTACTTTAAAAAAATGTTTTATGTTCATTCTCTAACAATGTCTCTCATATAGTAACAACCAAAGAAACATTCAATCAATAAGTGAATGAATGAATGAATGAATGAATGAATAAAGGTATGAATCAGTGGCTTTATTTAGTCTTCACGTCTGTGAGCTTAGAATAATTAATGAAGGATTGCATATGGTAGAGCCAAGATGAAGAACAATTAAATAACTTGTTCAAATCATTTTCATGATAGCACTAACAACAAAACTTGTCTCTTCTGAATATAGTTAATTTTTCCAATACCACATAGACCCACTGTGTTAGAGAAATACTAAAATTTAAAACAAATTCTATCAAACTATGAGTATTATATTGCAGGTAAGCCAGTAAGAAAATGATGAACTGCATTAAAAATTCCTGCTCTTACAAGAGTTTGACATACTATCAGCATCTTCCCTGAAGACCCTCTATTACAGTATTTCCTAAAGTGTATTGTGTTGCTAGTGATAGTATCTTAAACATATCAAAAGCTTTGGAATATTTACCCAGAAAAGGACACTTCAGTCCCCCCTTTCCCCCCAAAAAAAGTGAAAAACTGTGCAAATGCTAACATAACTCCACATTTCAAATTCCATGTAGGATGTGAGGTAATGCCATTCTGACAGTTTTATGTATATAAACTCTAAGCAGATGAGATACGGTTCAGGAGAGTTAATCATTCTTCTGTTTCCATTGCCTGAATTCATGCTTTTATTTCCTGCTTACTGTCATCACAGGATGCCACTCTCTCCATTTTTCTCATATTATTTGGTCTATTTTTAATCTGGTATTTAGCTGTCTCAATTTTATATCTTTATGCATATGAAAAATGAAAATAGCTGAATATGTTTATTATTTCCCCTGATCGAAAACATGACAATTAATTTCAATAATATTAGGCCCTATCAATATCAGCTATATATTGGTTAGTCCAATATTTACCAGAAACACTTCTTATCTAAGAAGTATAGTAAACATACTGTCAATATTCATGCAAATATGAAGTGAAACTCATTTTGAATTACATGAAGAATCTGGGCATTATTTTTGGTGATATTTGGTATAATATTTTTGGTAATTATGGTCATTAACATATTTAAGAAATATAAATTGATAGGAACAGAAACATTTCCTCTGAAAATTTTACGAAGCAGAAATGACTTGTTTTGTCTGTCTCAATACACAGCAGTGTAAACTACAGGAGGCAGGGATATTTTCTGTTTAATTTATTCTTCTAGCATTGAGAACAATGCCAAGAATGTAAGAGGTACTAAGTTTTTTTGTTAATATGAAAGAACATTAGATGACTCCTATAGCTTAGTCACACTAGAAGTACTTTGTAGAGCCATTGTTTTAGCTAAAACAAACAAAATAATGATAGAATACATTTCTTCAGAATTCATCATCTGACAGAATTAAGAAGTGAAGTTTTGGGGACGCCTGGGTGGCTCAGTGGGTTAAGCATCTGCCCTTGGTTTCGGCTCAGGTCACGATCTCACGGTTTGTGAGTTGGAGCCCTGCATTGGGCTCTGTGCTGACAGTGCTGAGCCTGCTTGGGATTCTTTCTCTCCCTCTGTCTCTGCCCCTTCCACTTGTCCTCACTCTATCACTCTCAAAAATAAGTAAACTAAAAAAAGAAGTGAAATTTCAGGGGCGCCTGGGTGGCTCAGTCGGTTGAGCGTCCGACTTCGGCTCAGGTCATGATCTTGCAGTCTGTGAGTTGGAGCCCCACATTGGGCTCTGTGCTGACAGCTCGGAGCCTGGAGCCTGCTTCAGATTCTGTGTCTCCCTCTCTCTCTTCCCCTCCCCCTCTCATGCTCTGTCTCTCTCTCTCTCTGTCAAAAATAAATAAACATAAAACAAAATTTTAAACAAGTGAAATTTCATAAATCCACATTTTAATTAATCAAAACTGAATGAAACGTGTCTGTGTTTGCAAGCTAAAACACCAGGATTTAAGTTCACCTGCTTGCTAATGAAATGCACTGCAACAAAAGCAGCAGGCTGCAGGATGTGTATTAGCCAGGGAACTAAGAAAAAAAAGAGCAACTTTAATTTTTTAATTAGATTGAGGTGAAAGTATAGAGTGAGATTAATTTACACTACGCTCTATTCTTTGCCATGAATGACACATTTTTATTGTTGTTGTGTTTGCTGACAATTCAATTTAAAGAAAACAAAGCTCTAGTTGTCACTATTTTACAATTGAGCTTTTTACCGGTCTGAAAAGTAACCCTTTTGTCTGCCTGAACATTATGTGTTGATAAACATTACATATATATATAACTATGAAAAGTCATTAAATTTGGCTAGTGTAGGAAGGAATTCTTACTAATTGTACCTAGCAGTGGATTTACTGTGAAGCTTGAGCATGAGGGCCCTTCACTTGCTTGAGCCTCATCCAAGGCCCTGAGAGGGGCCTTACTGATATGTCCACATGGTCATCTGCTTTTGGAGAGTTAGGAAAAAGGGAATTCATTTTAAATTTGTCAATTTAACATTTTTGCAATACTAATCTGATAGCATTTGTATGGTAAAAATATTTCCAAGATCGCGTCTATGACACTATAATTGTTATGAAGATACCACTACCTGGGCACCTGGGTGGCTTAGTCAGTTGTGTCTGACTTTGGCTCAGGTCATGATCTTGTGGCTCATGAGTTCGAGCCCCGTGTTGGGGTCTGTGCTGACAGCTCAGAGCCTGGAGCCTGTTTTAGATTCTGTGTTTCCCTCTTTTTCTGCACCTTCCCCGCTCTCTCTCTTTCTCTTTCTCTCTCTCAAATAAACATTTAAAAAAAAAAAAAACAGATTCCATTACCACTGTTGTGTATGTGTGAGTGTGTGTTTAAAGCTTTACACATATTTAACAGATAGGTTGACTTTGCATGTTATATCACATAATACACACAGAATCATGTGGGTGTGTATCATATCAACATCCATAAAGTTATCGTCCAATATCTTGATTCTAGATCTTGCTTGTGTTGTTTTTGGAAATGGAAACCACAGTTCAGAGACTCCTGCCATTTTGCATTCGCTCCTCATGAGCTTTAAAGAAGATTTATATAATTTTCAAAGTTGAAAATATCTGGGCAAGTCTAGTCGTACAAGCTTGACTTTTCAATTTTTCTAGGAATTTTGCCCCATCAGTCTAGAATCCATGGCAGAGATGGGTTTTCTTTTTCTCTGTGCTATTACTGAAGATTTTTCATTTTCAAATCACTTTTTTTTTCCCCTGAGAAAGTAGCCTTCCAGAAGCTTCCAGAGAAGCTTCCACTTCTCTACTTCACATGGATCACAGTCAGGTTTCTTAGGCTTACATGAGAGTGACAATCCCAGTAACTCTCTATTATGGTCTATTTTGTTTGAATTTATCTTCTGATAATTGATGGAATTGAAATGAGTCAACAGAATATAAATGCAAACTTAAAACTCATTTTCTATTTGGCAAAAAAAATCTCACCAGTACATATATGTGAGACTGTGTGGGTGTGAATATGTATGAGTATATACATATGTGTGTGCATGTGCGTGTGTCTGTGTGTGTATACAAAAACAAAATATTAGTTTTCACTTTATATTATACCATATAGATTACAGTGATAATAATTTATTACATATGTTTTGGTCTTTTTAAATCGAGCTATTTTTTAGATGTAAGAAAATTTGTATGTGTGTTTGATGCATAGTTTTTCAATGTAGTATTTGCAGACATGATCAAAGTTTTTAGGGTTTTGAAAATAAAGAGCAGACTTTGGGTGGTTTTGGATCAAAGATTTGATTTGCATTTAACTGTAAGCTATTTTTTTCCATCCTTTATACAAACACAGATTAGACTTTCAAATTAAAGAGAAAAAAAACAAAATCCATAACATCACCCTCAGTTAAGTAGAAATACTAGAAACATATATCCATTTACTACTGGTATTATGAGTAAAAACATCTGTGATAAGATATATTACTGTGGCTGACTGAGCCCGACAATATGAAAAACACAACTATTAATAGAAGGGGGGGAATGTTTACATGTTTCTGAGCTCCAAAAAATGCTACCTTCAAAGAATAATATTTACTTTTAAAAAATACTTTTTACTTTTCAAGAAAACAATACTCATCTGTAACCTAGCAGTTTGTGGAATTATTTTATAAGCTTAAAATTCATGAAGTTTCCTTGAAAGTTGCCATAAAAAGACTATTAAGAACTTGAAAACAGCAAAGGTTTAGACAATATTTGGAGAAGAATTCAGTGTGATAAGTAATTTGTTAAGTAGAAATGGTTCTTGGCAGGAATGACTTGATCTCATCTGTCATTCTACCCTTATTAACTTTTTTTTTTTTTACTGTCTTCCCAGTTGATTAGTGCTCAGATTGCCTTTGCACTTTGAGTTGCACTGTTATAATGTACTTAATGTTCCAGTCATGTGATCCTCTTATTGTTACAAACCACAATTTGTCCTGTGTCTCATTCCTTCAGGTCTTATTGAACAGCAGGCAGCTTAGTCTGGTAAAACTGACCAAATGACAGAGCTATGTTTAACAAACATGATATTCATGTGTTATTAAATTAAATACTGAACTTAAGATTGTATAAACTGGATGATATAAGGTAGTTTAAGACTTAAAAGAAAGGAGGAACAGAATGAAAGTATTCAGAGAGGAAGATATTGTCAAATTCTGGACATTACAAGATTGATCATTAATAGTCTACCTGACTATTAGTCTACCCTGACTAACTAAATATCAGCTTTGTAGAAAACATTTTGTTTTTTTCTTGAATTGTCAATTAATTCTAGTGCGTGATAACAGAATTATTTACCAACAAGTAACAGAAAACCTTATGTCAACTATCTTTAATAATGAATTTATTAATATCTTTATTAATAATATCTTTATTAATATCAACTATCTTTAATAATGAATTTTTTATATTAAAAATGATCAGATATTAAAAAGTTGGTCAGTAATTTGATACACACACATTTCTAAAATTTTTTAATGTTTGTTTTGAGAGAGTGAGAGACAGAGCACAAGTCGGGGAAGGGCAGAGAGAGAGAGAAGGAGACAGAATCTGAAGTAGTGTCTACACTCTGAGTTGTCAGCACAGAACTCAACGCGGGGCTCCAACTCATGAACCGTGAGATCATGACCTGAGCCAAAGTCAGACACTTAACTGACTGAGCCACCCAGGCACCCCAACACATACCTATTTCTGAACCGATCAACGACAAGGGGGATGAGATAACATAAGTGCCTATCCAGTCATGATTCACCTTTTACACCTGTGTTTGAGACGCACCTCATCTGAGGTCTGAAACAGATATGTGAACAAAATTGGAATTACTTTACTTAAAAGAATAAGGAGAATAGGTCAATTGTTGGCTTAGCAACCATGATCTAAAGGAACTTCTTGTTCTTTTATCCTTCCTCCTCTTTAACACTAAAAATACAAGTAAGCCAACAAAACAGTTACGTTTTTAATTTTTATAGATATTCTTCACTTTTAGCCAGTCCCCTGCACATTAAATAGTAAAAACTATGAAACAAAATATATCTCCCCATCTGTCCAGGCATGTCAAAAAATGTATAATTCAAACAAATGTTATGAATGATATGATGATAGTTTGATTATGGTTCCATGTTTATTATAGAGTAAATCAATGGTTGTTTCATACATGCTAAATAGAGGCCTCACTCTGGATAAAAATTGTGACAAAATCATAATGCCCTACATATTAACTAGATATTCCAGTCCCTTTTTCTTTTTCTCACCTTAGCTCTCAAGCAAAATTGTAATGAATGCATGAACAAAATCTACAGTCATGCTGGTACTCCAATATTATAGTCAATTAAAAAGGGCTCTATAGTATCAAAATTGCATAATCGTCACAACTGATTTTAACTCAATGAAAAGTAATTCACCTGTGTTATGTGTAAATTTCCATGCTAGGTAAGTACCATGGGAGATACAGATTAAATGAGTCACGATTCATATTTTTCAGATACATTCATCTAAGATACATTGCATTGAAGCAGATACATGTACACATATGAATAAATATAAAGGCAAGTGCTTTGTGACATATTCTATAATAAAAGTTGAGATATGTACAAAGGAAAAACCTTAGCAATTTTAACAAAGCAAATTGATAACAATTCCTAGTGGAAGATATATAAATTTGATTACAACTTTAAAGTTCAGACATTGATAGATATATAAGTGAGAATTTATATATATTTTAAATAAATTTAAGCACATTTATTATGTATTATGTTTATATAACTACATATGTGTTCTACTGCTAAGATCTTGATCCCTGACAACATATTTTCCTTATATAATTTTTTCACTATAATGTACACAAATGCTACTCTTAAATAATTTTAAAAGTTAGGACACTTAGATCATTTTTCATTAATTCAGTTAGTACTCTTTCTTAGTTTGATAAATTTTCTACACTCATAAGATTGGTGGGTGGAAAAAGAGGGGTAAGTTGAAGATATCAGCAGTCTAGTATAGGCTTATGTGAAAAAGTGAAGATGGAGATAAGAAACTTCTCTAATATACAGGTAGGTAAAAAGTGGTAAAACATACTGATGTATTGGAAGTCAAGTGTTAAGAAAGAAAAAAGTAATAATGATTCAGCCCAGAGTTTTATATCAGCAACTGAGTGAATGGTGGTACCATTTTACTGACACTTGGAAGGCCTGACATTGGGAACTAAGTGAGGAGTTTTATTTATTGAATATGACAAATAGTTCAATAAAATGTCTGGTGTTTAGAGAACTTTGGAATATAAGTGTAAATTCAATAGCCTTCCTTTTCTATGTTATATGTAAAGCCATGGGACTGAATCAGATCATTTAGAAGAAAAGTATCAAAAGACAAAATGTGGATACCTAAACATCATAAAAGCCATTTATGAAAATCCCATAGTTAATATCATCCTCAATCGGGAAAAACTGAATGCTTTCCCCCTGAGATCAGGAACACTACAGCGATGTCCACTCTCATCGCTGTTGTTTAACATAGTGTTGGAAGTTCTAACATCAGCAATCAGACAACAAAAGGAAATCAAAAGCATCAAAATTGGCAAAGATGAAGTCAAGCTTTCACTTTTTGCAGATGACATGATATTATACATGGAAAACCTGATAGACTCCACCTAAAGTCTGCTGGAACTGATACATGAATTCACCAAAGTTTCAGGATACAAAATCAATGTACAGACATCAGTTGCATTCTTATACACTAACAATGAAGCAACAGAAAGTCAAGTAAAGAAACTGATCCCATTCACAATTGCACCAAGAAACATCAAATACCTAGGAATAAACCTAACCAAAGATGTAAAAGATCTGTATGCTGAAAACTATAGAAAGCTTATGAAGGAAATTGAAGAATATACAAAGAAATGGAAAGACATTCCCTGCTCATGGATTGGAAGAATAAATATTGTGAAAATGTTAATACTACCCAAAGCAATCTACACATTCAATGCAATCCCAATCAAAATTGCACCAGCATTCTTCTCGAAGCTAGAACAAGCAATCCTAAAATTTGTATGGAACCACAAAAACCCCTGAATAGCCAAATATTGAAGAAGAAAACCAAAGCGGGAGGCATCACAATCCCAGACTTTAGCCTCTCCTGCAAAGCTGTAATCCTCAAGACAGCATGGTATTGGCACAAAAACAGACACATAAAACAATGGAATAGAATAGAGACTCCAGAATTGGACCCACAAATGAATGGCCGACTAATCTTTGACAAAGCAGGAAAGAATATCCAATGGAAAAAAGACAGTCTCTTTAACAAATGATGCTGGGAGAACTGGACAGCAACATGCAGAAGGATGAAACTAGACCACTTTTTTAGACCAGTCACAAAACTAAACTCAAAATGGTTGAAGGACCTGAATGTGAGACAGGAAACCATCAAAACCCTAGAGGAGAAAGCAGGAAAAAACCTCTCTGACCTCAGCCGCAGCAATTTCTTACTTGACACATCTCCAAGGACAAGGGAATTAAAAGCAAAAATGAACTATTGGGACCTCATCAAGATAAAAAGCTTCTGCACTGCAAAGGAAATAATCAAAAAACTAAAAGGCAACCAATGGAATGGGAAAAGATATTTGCAAATGACATATCGGATAAAGGGCTACTTTCCAAAGTCTTTGAAGAACTCAGCAAACTCCACACCTGAAAAACAAATAATCCAGTGAAGAAATGGACAGAAGACATGAACACTTTTCTAAAGAAGACATCCAGATGGCCAACAGGCACATGAAAAGATGCTCAACGTCACTCCTCTGGGAAATACAAATCAAAACCACACTGAGATATCATCTCACGCCAGTCAGAGTGGCTAAAATGAACAAATCAGGAGACTATAGATGCTGGCGAGGATGTGGAGAAATGGGAACCCTCTTGCACTGTTGATGGGAATGCAAACTGGTGCAGCCGCTCTGGAAAACAGTGTGGAGCTTCTGCAAAAAATTAAAAATAGATCTACCCTATGACCCAGCAATAGCACTGCTAGGAATTTACCCAAGGGATACTGGAGTGCTGATGGATCAGGGCACTTGTACCCCAATGTTTATAGCAGCATTTTCAACAATAGCCAAATTATGGAAAGAGCCTAAATGTCCATCAACTGATGAATGGATAAAGAACATGTGGTTTATATATACAATGGAATACTACTTGGCAATGAGAAATAATGAAATCTGGCCATTTGCAGCAATGTGGATAGAACTGGAGAGTCTTATGCTAAGTGAAATAAGTCAGGCAGAGAAAGATAGATACCATATGTTTTCACTCATATGTGGATCCTGAGAAACTCAACAGAAGACCAGGGGGGAGGAGAAGGGGGAAAAAAAGTTACAGAGAGGAAGGGAGGAAAACCATAAGAGACTCTTAATTACTGAGAATAAACTGAGGGTTGATGGGGGGGGGGTGGGGAGGAGGGGAAAGTGGGTGATGTGCATTGAGGAGGGTTCCTGTTGGGATGAGCACTGGGTGTTGTATGGAAACCAATCTGACAATAAATTTCGTATTAAAATAAATAAAATGTTAAATTGTCTCATCCAAAAAAAAAGACAACATGAGGAAATTAAGAAATAAACTTTATGGAGAACCAATATAGAGAGGTTAGAGTATCTAGGAAATGACCTGCATATTAACATCTGTAGAACCAAGAGGAAAGACTGTTTCAAAGAGGAGAAAGTTGTCAACTCTGTAAAATGCTGCTTTGTAAGTAAAGAAGAGGAGGGCATAAAAACTGATTAGACTACGAAGAAAAGAGAAAGGAGAAAAAGGCACTAATAAAATACAAAATTCTAAACAGAATAAAACTATACATAAAAATGATTAAAATTGAGAAATAAATAGAAAAACTGGAATAAAATTAATTTGAAAAATTAGATGGAATAAATTAATTTCTCGAAGAATATAAAATGCCATAGGTAGTGCAATAGAGAAGAGCAAACTTGAATAGATCTATAACATCTCATGAAATAAAGGTCTAATCAAAGACCACAATTTCAAATACACTCTAGGAAAATTTTACTAAATTTTAAATAAACTGAAAATCTATTTTATAGGAGTTGTGTGTAAAATAGAAAAAATGAAAAACCAGTCAGTCATTTTGGGAAGTTAGGATAGCCATGATTCCAAAATCAATCAAAAGTAATACAAACCATGATGAATATAGGTTAATTTAATGTATGAATAGAGATTTAAAAAGCCTAAGTTAGCACAGACCCAAACTTAACAGTGTATTAAAATATCTATATAATGATTAAGTTAGTTTATATCAAGAGTTTAAGAATTCAACATCACAAAATCAATTATTATGGATTTATACCTCACATAATATACCAAAGAAAAAAGCTCAAATAATTTTAGTAGCTGCCAAAAGCATTTTACAATATTAAATGTCAATTTATAATAAATGATTCAAGGTAACTTTATGAAGACTATAAGCCAAAAAATGATAGTAAACTCTTTGGAGATGCCTCACTAGAGTATTGAGCTTCTATGCATCTTACTGTGTATGTAAGGAATTCAAGGTTTCTTTAAATGCTCTTTATCTGGACCATTTTAGGTGGTTTTGATGGCAGGAAACAATCTTGAGGGTTGGGATAATCTCTCTCTCTCTCTCTCTCTCTCTCATTTAGTTCCTTTAAAATAGTGGGTTCCCCAAGCCCAGTGTTCATATATTGTAAAACAATGCACAGTTTATAGTTGTCATCAGCCTTTATCTGTTGCTCTGTAAAAACTAGACTCAGAAAACCAGTGTAAATGTATTCATTCTCTTGCTACTGATACTGCTGTGAGTGCCTCTGTTCCAGAGCATTGGGTCTTCTGTCAACATCTATGGAACTGTGGCAAATTACCATGTTAGCTTGCAAGTAGGGTAACAATCTTATACCCTTCCCAATCGTTGACGTAAGTATTATGCTTAGTATAGAATATTACAATAATTTATTTTAAGTACTGGATAATACAATAAAATATGAAGAAATAGTGGATTGAGTTTTAAAATAAAAATCACAATACCGTTACTTGGAGATATGATAATCAACTATTTAGAAAACCTAACAAATTAAAACAAACCATTTGAATTGAAAAGATTAAAGATTAAATATAAAGTCATCACTAAATAAGTTATAGATTATACAACAAAAATTCTAAAATGCATGTGGAATTTAAAACTCATGAATAAAATAGCAATTAAAAAAACATTTTTCTACCTGATATGTGAGTAAAATTCTAGAGTAATAATGACTAGTAGATCATAGTACATAAATATGCCCATTTATAAATGATGAGTTATAGGGGCATGTGGGTGGCTCAGTCAGTTGAGTGTCTGACTCTTGGCATCCGATCAGGTCATGATCTCATGGTTTCATGGGTTTGAGCCCCATGTTGGGCTCTGCATTGGCAGCTGAGAGCTTGTTTGGGATTCTCTCTCTCTCTGTCTCCCTATCTCTCTGCCCGTCCACACTCATAGTGTCTCTGTCTCTCTCAAATAAATAAATACTTAAATAAATAAATAAATAAATAAATAAATAAATAATGAGTTACAGAGGTGGAAACCCAAATGATTAAGAAAAAAATATATTGGTTAGTAGATAGTGATTGAAAAGTTATCTCACAGTATGGAGAAAACTAAAACATGTTCTCCTTTAAAAGATGTATAGATGTGATCTTAACCCTAAGAGAATAAATTTACAGAGAAAAAAACGTGGGGTGACAAAAGGCTCTCTATATAATACACTTTTATTCTCCATATAAATTTAGAAATACATTTGTTGATTTCCTTGAAAAATGTTGCAGAAATTTTTATTGGAATTAATTACATTCATAGGTTTATTGGAGAATAATTTTGTGATCAGTATGTCCTATGTAAGAGACTATCTCCATTCGTTCAAGTTCTTTATGTGAATTGTAATAATTTTATCATTTTCTATCTAAAGATATTGTGTTTTATAATTTGCTTTTTAATAATTGTTTTATAGAGGCAGTATAGATTTGTCCTTGAGTGATAGATCTGTATTCCAGTCAGGTGTGAATCCATGCTATAACTTATCACCTGTTTGTTTTTCCATATATTGCTTAAACTTTGAGCTTCGGTCTTCACATGTTTAAAATGATTATAATAGCCTTTAATTCCTTAGGGTCATCATGAAGATAAAACTTACTAATATATAAAAAAATACTTATATAAGTGTCTAACACATGTTAAGTGTTAAAGTTATAATCATTATTGTTAACATGTTTACTTACAAATCATAACAAAATGATATATTTGATTATATTAGTATTATATATTTCACGAGACACACATATAATAAATAAAGTAAAAGACTAATTGAAGACATGTTATTCTATAAAACTGACAAGGGTTTATTAACTAAAAATGCGAAGACCTCCTGAAATTCAACAAGAAAATAAAGGAAAATGTAACCACATATTTTAAAACCTGAGATTGTGTTCTGACAGAGCCAAAGAATGGAACTGAGGAACAAGGTTAAGGGCAGCACAGGCACTAAGTTGATTAGGGGGAGAATGAAACGAAAGAACTGCCCCCCTCTGCTCCCCTCCCTCTCTACAATAAAATAAATAAATAAAATAACATAGGAAATAAATGTAAAAGGGAACAATATTGGCTTAGAAAATGTGGAGGTAATTGAATTTGAAAACCACAGCTCTAATGAAATGAATGTGAAACCAGGATAAATTGGGATGGTGAGTAAATATGTCCTAGGAATATGCAGACAGAATGTGTTGACACTGACAACTTTTGTTGTGTGAGGACTGGAAACCAGTAGAGTGGATGGACATTTGTACGAAAGAGGAAGGGCTGCTGTGGTTGGTGTCATCTGGAGAGCTTAGAACATTATTTGGGAAACAGCATGCTTTTCTGTTCATGTTGTAGATAGACAGAAACTGATTTAAAAAAAAAAAAAAAAAAAAAGCACGTCTGTGGGGCGCCTGGGTGGCTCAGTTGGTCGTCCGCCTCTTGATTTCAGTTCAGGTCATGATCTCACCGTTCATGGGTTCGAGCCTCGAGTAGGGCTCTGCACGGACAGTGCCTGGCCTGCTTGGGATTCCCTCTCTCTCCCTCTCTGCCCCTCCCCCGCTCGCTCACTCTCTGAAAAAGAAACATTTAAAAAAAAATTAAAAAAACAAAACAAAACAAAAAAGCATGTCTGGAGAAGGAGTGTGTTTGAAAGTTAATGAAAATGGAATCCAGGGTACACTTAGGGGTATTTCCATTTGACAATAAAAGAGATCCTTGATAGGAAAAAAAGCTTTCAATATAACTTGACGATTTGATGGTAGAGGCATAAGGATTCAATTTTCTTGTGCTTTATGTTTTATCATTTGAATATTAAATCATGCTGTTATTTTTGGTGAGAAGGAAGTAAGTTTGAGTAAGGAAAAAATCAGGTGCAGCAGTTTTAAAGAGGAGGAGAGTAAATTTACTAAAAGAACCTAGTAGACTTGCCAGGCAATATATGCAGGTGGTATTTTAACCCTAAGGTCATGAAATCAAGGGCATTTTGTGAGGGTACGTATGATGGAAAAACCTAAGGAAAAAAAAGAAAATGAAATAATGATCACGACAGACCATGGGATCTAATGTACATAATAAGGAAGTGTAAAGTATAAAGTAGGGTAAAATGATGGAAAAAACGTGACATTTTCTAAGGATTGTTAGCCACAGTATGATGAGTGATTTTAATTATGACTTCTTGAGCAGGGAAACTAAATGTCTAAGAGGCTGTTAATGTACATGGTCCTTATTTCCATTTAACACTTTTGAAGAGGGATAGTTTGGGATAATGACAAGAATATTGGTAAATGACAAGTATAAAGTAGTAAGAATGAAAAACCCACATGATGTAAACAACAAGGGCACAAGACAGAATTGGAAAAGATGTGAAAATAATTTCAAGGATTACCTAGAAAATACAGCATAGTTTTGGATTCTAACTTTACCCCTTTCCTGCAGCATATGTTTCCTTTCCTCAAACCTTATTTATATATCTGAACTAGTTTTACTAAGTTGCTATTTGATTCAGTTTGCATTCTAAGTAATTAATTAGAATGTTATTCATTTTGTCTATATTCCAAAATAGTAGGGCTAAACATCACTTATTTAAGAATAACTTTTCAAAAATATCCTCATAACTCCAAATAACTACTTTATTTGATTAAGAAACAAACAAAAATAATCAAAACTCTCAATCTCTGAGGCTGTTAGAGGAAGACATGTGAGTAAAATTCACGAAAAGAAGCACAATATAATATAATGATACACTGTGGCTAGCAGTAGGAATCCACTGGTGGATTTGAAAACTTATTAAGTGTTGAGTAACTAACCAGTATTTATGATAACTTTATAGTGGACCGTGGTTGGACTATTCAGTGGTAGGCATTTTACTTTAGAAAGGAGTAGGATTATTAGGAGGAGGTTAGGACTAAATACTAGGAAGAAAAGATTGTTTTGAATAACCTGAAAGATCAGGAGGGATGAGATCTGGAATTCTAACATCAGGAGAAATCAGTGTTTCGTTTGTGGAATATAACTGACAGTATTAGGGTGTTCCACCTCACAGTTCAGCTTTATAAATTAATAAAATTCACCTGTTCTCTCAAGGCAAAAAAGCCACATAAGGGCCACAAGGAACTCCTTTTGAACTCTACAAAGTTTTAAATTATGATACAAATAAATAGCTTTGACATTATTTCATTTGCAAGAAGACACTGACTAATTAGGGTAACCTGATACTCCAATTATAAGTATTACTGACATCTAATAAAAACTTACTCAAATTGCCGCATGCATAAGTCTTTATGATGTCACATCATTTTGTTTTAACTCGTATTCCCTCAATTTTTCTCAAATGATGCTGAGATCTTGGAAAAGAAGCTTGGAAGAATTTTTGGGGAAAGAACAATTTTGACTTTTCTTTTCCACCTGCAAGTTAAATTTCACTTATGTTTATAAAGTGGAAAGGTTACAGTAGTAGATTTCTTACTGTGTATTCATTATAAAAGTAAACTTCTAAAATCATTGGAGAAATTAGCATCAGAGTACTCTTCAAATTAATTAAGTAGAATTTTAATATTTTCAATCCTCTCTATGCCAAATGTTATGAATTTAAATGCTAACTTGAAAGTCTGGCATTTTATGATTTTAACATTTTGCTTCCTTTCACATAATTTTAGTGTAAAATTATTGAGACAGTTGACATTTTAATTCACGCTAGTAGGTACTGTGGAATTGAGGAATGTGAAAGATATGTGTTCAAACTTCATTTTATAAATATATGTGGGGGTTGGTGGTGGTGGCATTTTCCCTAAAAGTTAAGTGCCATTTTGCAATGATAATAATCTACATTGGAGAGATGCTCTTGTCCACGCTGTTTGAAAAGTTCCAGGGTTCTGGTTAATAGTCATATATGATGCATTAGAAGGGATAATCATGAAAAAAGGAAGCTATATGAATATACAATTATAAATAATAAATTGAGTTATTTCCTTGCTAAGGAGGCCTCTACTGTCTCAACTTAGATGAAATTCTGGGTACAGGTATTGACAGCAAAGAGCATCACCTCACTTGGCAAGAATTAGGTTGAGATATTCTTTGTGATATTCTTTGTGATAGTTTTGGTCGCATTGTTTTGCTTTATAGAAAACACATCCTGTCTGGCCAAACTCTCCTTCCAGTGTCTTGACCACATTCTTTAGGGGAAACACTCTACACATTGAAACTATTTCTAAAGGAATCTCATTCCAACTTCTCTCAAATTGGCTTTCTCCAGACTAAAACCCACTCTCCAACTCTGTACCTAAACATGTTTCCTAAGAACACTTCTCTTCTATCATTTTCATACTCTAAAATGCTGAATGCAAGGGAGAGTGTTCGGTGTCCATCTTTCTCTCAAATGTATATTTCAGGCCATACTTCTGATATCATTGCTTCACCATTTTCCAACTGCAATCTGCTTTTACTACTCTTTCCCAACTCATTTGTCATCCTTGAAAACAGCCTTGGTGATATCAGAAGTCCTTCACATATTTCTCCGCATCATCTTCCATGCTAATATTTTTGGTATGTAAATTTGACATCAATAAAGGGGGAATTTTAATACGGACTCTGACATTTTTGAATGCCACGGGCATCTGTTCTTCAATATTCTGTAATCTCTCTTAAAGATCTTCAAATTTCCATTTGTGCTGGCATCATATCTTTCAACAAAACCTTAACCCCAAAGCCAGAATTTTTTTAATGATAAGTTCTGAGCTATTCTGAGTCACTGGGTTATTCAAAGTGTAATATGGTGCCTTCCCTTGTCTGCTGCAGCTAGTCTTTCTGTCTAGTGTCTTCCATTACAACATGAACGTGGTTCCTGGTTCTGCTTTTCAAAAGTTTACCCTTTCATTCCTGCTCAAATTATGTTATTTTATTGCCTCTTTTGATTAGAATAAAATATTTTCACCGATTTATTCTCATAGATTTTAATCTCTTTTGTAGATGTTGCATTTTTCTGCATACACAATAACTAAGTGTATATGCTTCTTCTTCCTTTTGGTATGTTTGAATATTTAGAATACAATCAGGTCTTTAATTTTTATATCCCATCTAAAAACGTCTAACATTTTACCTAATGCATATGAAGAATCCATAAATTTGCTAAAATAATAGAAATTCTGTTAGGGAGAATATCCGCAATGAGAAAGGTAAAAAATAAACTGCTTTTGAGTCATTGGGATAGTTTCTACAGGGCTGAAATAGAGTGACAATAGGAAGGCACATGTTTTAGGCACACAATATAAGGGGCATGAAAACAACCATGTTAAATTATACTTTAACAACCAAATGTGAAGCAAAATTCCACAATGAACAAATATCAGATTTTTAAATAAAGTTAGGAGTATTGATTTTTCCTTCCGCTTTTGTCTCCAACATGACTCAATATGGCACTGGATGGGAACGAGAAGGCCATGAGATAAATTCTAGGAATAATAGTACCATGACTAGTAATCGGTACAGAAAAATAAGAACCATGCACACGAAAGAACAAATATTACATACATTACATACATTACATTTTTTTCTCCAATATTGTTAAGTTGAGCAGCTCTCATTGTAGGCAGAGAATGAACATAATTTTACTCTTTGTTGTTGTTTTGCAAAGAAACAAAGAAAGACAGACCTAGAACAAAATCACTTTTACCATATCACAGAGTTTGGAAAGTGAGGAGAAAAGTTTCCTAGGGTAATAAAATTCCTTTGAAAAATCTTTTCCATTTTGTCACCACAGATTTAACATATTTCATTCATGTAAACATAACATCTCTTACTGCTCAATGCTCTTTTCTTTAGTTGCTTTTGATTAATCTAGGAAGCCATGAGCATACTGTGAAAGTTCATGCAATTGGAACAGATGCTTTCTACAATCTTAAAATAGTAAAATTACATTTATTAATGGTATAGAGTATGGTATACTTTATTCTCCTTTGATTAATATGTTCTCACTCTACTCTCTTATTTTTGGAAAACCAAGCAAGTGTTAGAGCAGATAATGACCGCATTTACAGTCCATAAACTACTCAGCAGTGTGTGTGAAAAAACAGGAAATATTAATTTCTCAACACCCCAATTCCTAGTAAATAGAAATTTGTCATTGTTTTCTCTTATCAGGGTGAAATGTCCCCCCCAAAAATCATAGAAATATGGTTCCTCACTTGAATTATTGAGTTCTATAAGAATTTATTGTGTTGCACCAGGAAAAAATGCTAACATTAGTAGAGCCAAGAGACCTAAATGAGGACTGGTTCTGTTTATATGTGATTGCAGGTAAGTAATTTCACACTTTCAGGGTTCAGTTTCTTAACTTGTCAAGTGAAGAGTTTGGAGTACATTGCATCTAATTTTCTAAGAGCTATACAACATTTTATAAAACCGGGAAGTATTACCTTTCTCCCTAACTCCAGATATAGTCACTTCTATAGTTGAGGTAGTTATAAATAAATAAACAAACAAACAAACAAACAAACAATGTAATCTTTAGCTTCTTTGGCTTCATGTAGTTAATGTTATATTACCAGACCACTGGAGTGTGTGATCTTATAGCCACATGTAAACTTACTCGATCAGTTACCTTCTTAAACAAAGCTCAATTTTCTCTCCACAAGGGACACAGAAACCCAATTACGGGGATCTCTCTCTCTCTGTGTTTTAATTGTAGTGTAATTGACATATAACACCATATAAGTTTAAGGTATACAATGATTTCTATATTGCAATATGATTACCACCTAGCTTTAGCTAACACCACTCTTAAGCCACATAATTATAATCTCTGTTCTATGGTGGGAACAATGATCTCATCTCTCAGCAACTGTGAAGTTTATAATACAGTATTTTTTACTCTAATGACTAACCTGTATTACTTCTCCAAGATGTATTGATCTACTGGTTTCCTATTTGTATCCTTAACCATTATGTCCTCAATCCCTCCACACCCCAGCCCCTGGTAACCACCATTCTTCTCTCTGTTTTTACGAGTTCATTTTTTTAAATTTATTTTGAGAGAGAGAGAGCAAGTAGGGGATGGATAGAAAGAGAGACAGAAAGAGGGAGAAAATCTTAAACAGGCTCCATGCTCAGCACAGAGCCTGATTTGGGGCTTAATCCCACAACCCTGGCATCATGACCTGAGCGAAAATCAAGAGCCAGACACTCAACCAACTGAGCCACCCAGGTACCCCATGAACTTGGCTTTTTAAGATTCAACATATAAGTGATATAAGTGATAAGTGATATGCCTTACAGTATATGCATACAGTATATGCCTTTCTCTGGCTGACATATCACTTAGCATAATTCCCTCAAGGTGAATCCATGTTGTTGCTTATGTCAGGATTTCCTTCTTTCTCATGGCTGAACAATACTCGTGTGTGTGTGTGTGTGTGTGTGTGTGTGTGTGTGTGTATACACCACATCTACTTTATCCATTCATCCACTGACAGACACTTAGGTTGTTTCCGTATCTTGGCTACTTGGCTATTGTTAACATGCTGCAATGAATAATAGAAGTACAGATATCTCTTTGAACTCCTATGTTCATTTCCTTTGAATATATGCCTCAAAGTGTAATTCTTTGTACTTCTAGTTTTAATTTTTTTAAGAACCTCCATAATGTAATCCACAGTGGCTGAATCAGGGCTCTTCAATTGTTTTTCTTAGTCTGCAAAAACATCTTGCTCTGTGCAGTCATCTACATTATCAATCCTGTCCCTACATCTGTATTTTCTTAATTCTTACAAATCATATAAAGTCCATTTGTAACACTTTTGGAGGCTTATTACAATCAATGGTCTCTTATAGCTCTTAGGCATAAAAATCAAATAAGGCATATTCTCTTTTCTCAAAGAACTTCTAGTCTACTAAAGCATCTGTTTATCGAAATGAAAGATATTTATTTGCACATATGATACTATAACTGTTTTAACATTTCATAATAGTTTACTTCCTTTTGGTTCATTCCCTAAATCAGTAACTTTTATCTCTTTTTCTACAGAAATTTATGTTATGACATTATAATTTGCAAACAGTTGTTCTTCAATCACTTTTTTGTTTTAATGTATCGTCATTCAGAGTTTATTTTTGAGTAGAACTAGTACTTGAAAGAGTTGTCACTACATGGTGGCCTCTCCCATTATGAAACTCAGGATGACATTTTAATTTCCAATGAGTCCTTTTAGCTCTAGCCTGGTAGTGAAATTTAGCCCCTCTTTTATTTCCTGAGTAACAGTAACCATATATGCAAAAGATAATTTTAATTTCTTTCAAAGGCTTTGTGAATTTTCTATGCTTCTGGCACTTTGACTTTCACAAGACAACATAAACATTTGTGCTCTGACAGATAACCTATTTTCTGAACTGGGTTTCAATTTATACCTTACGAAACATGTTTAAGTTATGGAACTTAAGGAGTAAGAGAAAATGTATTCTTTCCAAAAAAATAAAAATAAAAACCTGTTCTTGTAGTAATTCTCAATTAATGTTGCTAACCAAAGTTATTTTTGTATACATTCTCTTTTCATAATATATTAGCAGCCTGTATTTCTAAATGATATCTGAAATGTGCCCAGTTGAAAAAAAAAACATGCATTGGTGTTTTCTAGTTTCTAATTGTAATAAAACAGGTGATGATTTGTATCTGTAAAAATAAAACTAAAAACTGGCATTCAACTGATGGCATATGGAAATATGTTTATCTAATGAAAAATTTTCATTTTAACTTTATCTACATGTATATCATTGAACTGCACTGTGTAATTTTCACAAAACCACTTGGGCTTCAAACAAGTCATCTACGTACATGCATATCTAAATGATTCTGTTCAGAATGAGATCATGATTCAGTGACCTCATTTTATACACAGCTTCTGGATTCCACAGCTCACAGCTTGACTGGTTCTTATGCTTAGAACAGTTTGCTTTTTTTCTGGTGGCTTAGCAACTCACTGGTGTGGTTGTTGGCTTGCCTTTTATCATCTGCTTAAATATAAACATCTCAGCCTGTATGTAAAATCTCAGTATGCATGGGAGCTTTAAATACAAGCACAAGAATGCGGTACTTACAAGATCTTAAATTTATGTCAACCTACTTTTTAAATCTGTCTTTAAAACGTTATTTTTAAAGTATAAAATTTATCCTGAATGGACGGATTACTGAAGAAATGTCACTGTCACTTAACACTTAACCAAATGACCAGAAGAAGCAACATATGAATTATAATCACTAAGAAAAACAATATGCATTCATGCATAAAATTTTTCAGCTTGCAGGATTTAAAAGCAATAAATCTAGGGTCAGTAGCAGAGAAGTTTCAAATTCATTTATTATAATTTAATTTTTAATATCTTAGCTATGAATACTACAAGTACATGGTAGGGAAATATATCACCTCTGAATAGTTTTCTATTTTGATGGTGGATAAACCATGAAAAGAAGATTATATAATCAAAGTATAAGATTATTCAGAAACTAGGCTACAACAAGGGATGTAATCAAACCTTCCACTGAATTTCCTTGCTGCTTTTTCATTTCACTGAAGCAATTCAGTTCACTGAGTGTCATTAAGGAAGATGGAGCTCAAAAGTCAGAGCAATTACAAGAGAGAAATGTTGAGACGATTTAAATGTGTCCTAAAATGAGACCCTGGTCCTAATGTTACACTATATGTCAATTTAATGCCTCCATTTTAGTAGCTGACCCTCAGCAAACACAAAATGTAAAATCAAATGCTTTTTCTTTGTCACAACTACTGACATTTTATTTCATCCATGTTGAGGTGAAGAGACCTTAACAGTGCACACAGAAGTCCAGAGCCACCTGGAGTTTAATCACATGGATTTTAAGCAACTGTTCTGTAGGTCTAGCATTTAATCTTTTTAAATCACTAGTTTCCTCTTAAGACTTTACCCCAAGCATCACAATTAACCCAGAAGTCCGGGTGTCTATTGCAATTCTCCACATGGTCTCCTATTACACCAGGTCTTCCTATGTGTCTAAATGTAAGCATGTGTGTACATTATAAACAGTAAATTGTTCTCAGCAGTTGTGAACAGGTGGTAAGAAATTCAAAGGATAAGGCTACTGGGACATTAGCCTTTAATGGAACTTCAAAGACAATTACTACTGAAATTAAGTAGAAAAACCAAAGAGGATTCTCATAATCTTTACTCATCTTAGAATTGGTCAAGACAGTTAAGGTCATTCAGAGACTCTTATTATTCTGCTAGTCCCTTAATCTGCTTTATTTCAGTTATTACAGTTGCTTAGATTTCTGGTTTGAAATCTAGCTGTTCATAAGTTTCTCTTAGATTACATTTTGAAATATACTTATCTGACTCTTCTCCCCAGAAGTTTTGCTTCAATTTTGGAAAGCATCAGCATAGAATACCATACAAATAAGACACATGGTTTTCATGTACTTGGTATTTTACAAACTGTAATTCCCAAATACTCATAGTTTTAAATATGACTTCTTTTTTTAACTCATATTCTCTGTTAACCTTGAAAGTGTATATTCATCAAGTACTAAGCCAAATAAATTTTTTTCCAAAAAAATATTTTCTAAAATATCCATGGAAGCCTTCTATGTTTCTTTTATGCTTTCATTCACTTGAAACACATTGGATTTATGATTAAGTTTTAATATATGTGTCAATCTCAGAAAAATATGTGGAAGAGATTCCAATTTTTTGTCCCTTTGTTTTTTTCACAATACCAGAATCCAGTGTTCTGCCTGATGAATAACCTTTGAATAAAACAGTGAATGACGGCAAGAAAACATTCACTCATCCCGAACATCCATTCCAGTAATGTGTGCTTCGATTACCTAAATCCTTATAATTCAACTATAGATAAATCATAACAGTTCTATCACCAATTTTGAATAAATATACAGTAAACGGTGCACTATGTTCAATGTGAGTGGGTAAATACTCAGGCAAATGCCTTAGAAGTTATTACCTTTGTATTTGATTACATGGAAAATCAGGTAGTTACTGTGAACATAGTAACCATTACCAGTGATGTCTAAAACATTCTGTGATCATGGATTGGAAGAAAAAATATTGTTAAAATGTCTATACTACACAAATAAACTTACACATTTGATGGAATTCCTATCAGTGTACCACTAGCATTTTTTCACAGAGCTAGAAAGCGCAATCCTAAAATTTGTATGGAACCACAAAAGACCCTGAATAGCCAAAGCAACCTTGAGGTAGAAAAGCAAAGCTGGAGGCATCACAATTCCGGACTTTGAGTTATGTTACAAAGCTGTAGTGATCAAAATAGTATAGTACTCACACAAAAATAGATACATAGGTTAATAGAACATAATAGAAAACTCAGAAATGAACCCACAATTATATGGTCAACTAATTTTTAACAAAGCAGGAAAGAAGTTCCAGTGAGAAAAAGACAGTCTCTTCAACAAATCGTGTTGGGAAAACTGGGAAAATAATGAAATTGGACCACTTTTTTACACAATACACAAAAATAAATTCAAAATGGATTAAATATGTAAATATGAGTCTTGAAACCATCAAAATCCTAGAGGAGAACACAGGTGGTAACTTCTTTGACATTGGCTGAAGCACTATCTTTCTAAATATGCCTTCTGAGGCAAGGGAAATGAAAGCAAAAAAAAACTATTGGGACTTCATCAGAAATAAAAGCTTCTACACAATGAGGGAAACACCAACAAAACTAAAAAGCAACCTATGGAATGGGAGAAGATATTTGCAAATGGCATATCTGATAAAGGGTTAGTATCCAAAATATATAAAGAATTTATAAAACTCAACACCCAAGAAACAAATAATTTAATTAAAAGATGAGCAGAAGACATGAATAGACAGTTTTCCAAAGAAGACACCCCAATGGCCAACGGACACATGAAAAGATGCTCAACGTCACTGATCATCAAACTTCACTGAAATATCACCTCACACCTGTCAGAATGACTAAAATTAACAAAACAGGAAACAAGTGTTGGTGAGGATGCAGAGAAAAGGGGATTGCATTGCATTGTTATTGGCAATGCAAACTGGTGGCAGCCACTCTGGAAATCAGTATGGAGGTTCCTCAAAAGTTAAAAATAGACTAGGGCGCCTGGGTGGCGCAGTCGGTTGGGCGTCCGACTTCAGCCAGGTCACGATCTCGCGGTCCGTGAGTTCGAGCCCCGCGTCGGGCTCTGGGCTGATGACTCAGAGCCTGGAGCCTGTTTCTGATTCTGTGTCTCCCTCTCTCTCTGCCCCTCCCCCGTTCATGCTCTGTCTCTCTCTGTCCCAAAAATAAATAAACGTTGAAAAAAAAAAAGTTAAAAATAGAACTAGCATGCAATCTAACAATTGCACTACTAGGTATTTACCCAATGAATACAAAAATACTAATTCAAAGGGATACAGGCACCCCAATGTTTATAGGCGCATTATATGTTGACAAATTACAAAACAAATCAAGTGTCCACCAATTAATGATGGATAAAGAAGACATATATACCACGGAATATATTCAGCCATAGAAAAGAATGAAATCTTGCCATTTGCAAAGACATGTATGGGGCTAGAGAGTATTATGCTAAGCAAAATAAGTCAATCAGAGAAAGACAAATACCATATGATTCACTCATATGTAGAAATTTAAGAAACAAAACAAATGAACAAAGAGGAAAGAAAGGAGAGAGGGAGGAAAACCCATAAACAGACTCTCAACAATGAAGAATAAACTGATGGTTACCAGAGGAGAGGTGAGGGGGTCGGTAAAATAGGTGATGGAGATTAAGGAGTGCACTTGCTGAGATGAGGTCCAGGTGATATATGGAACTGTTGAATCACTGCATTGTACACTTGAAACTAATATTACACTGTATGTTAACTAACTGGAATTTAAGTAAAATCTTAAAAATACCCAAAACCAAAAAAAAAAAAAAAAACCAAAAAAAAAAAAAAACCACCAATGTATCCCTGATTACAACAGTTTAATTCCCATTAGTATACTTTCACATTGTTTCTGTTGGTTAAATGATGCCACTTGACAATTCCGAAATTCTATGAAGCTTTTTCCAAAAGCAGTATCTCCTGTTAACCTCTACCTACAGAGGATGGTCACCACTGAAATTCTCCAAAGAGAATGGTGTGAGCCTCACCAGTGAATTTTTACTGCTTTAATCTCCTAGGGAATATGGCCTAGTGCGCATTCTCTGTACACAAGCTATAATATTCTAACACTTCAGTCTTTTCCTTCCAAGCCTTCTGACCCTTTCCTCAGCACTTTTCAAAGGCAGTACTAGAATTCTTTTCTCATCTCAAACTGACTCTCTTTAATTACGAGCTTTAAGGAATCATTTTCAACAACAAATTTGTATTGACTTCAGTAGTTCCTGTTAAAATGTTGAAACTCTAGTCATGAAAGAGTATTCTAATGTCAACAATTTATCTCCTGTCCAACCTTTAATGAGTAGTCAAACAAAAAAGCCCAGTCTCATGATCAGCTCCAAGCATATCTACCAGTTCCTGCTGAACTGCGTTAGACAAGCCTTGCAGTCCTTTCTACATGTACTCTTTTTCTCCTAGAATAAAAAGCACAGATTCTATTGAGACCTGATCGTTGGCTTGCAGACAATAAGGAGAAATAATGAGGAATCTTGAGGTAACAGACAAATCATTTTATACAATAGAAAATCCACGTGCATATCTCACTATATATGAATATTTTGCATTTGATAAAGGTGGCATCTGAAATCACTGGAGTAAAACTAGACTCCAAAATCGTTTTCAAAAAACTTTGTAGCTAGTTGGGAAATAAAAATTAAAATTTAAGAGGCATCTGGGTAGCTCAGTTGGTTAAGGGCCTGACATCGGCTCAGGTCATGATTTCATGGTTAGTGAGTTCCAGCCCTGCATCAGGCTCTGTGCTGACAGCTCACAGCCTGGAGCCTGCTTCAGATTCTGTCTGTCTGTCTCTCTCTCTGTCCCTCTCCCCCACCCCCACATGCAAGCTCTCTCTCTCTCTCTCTCTCTCTCTCTCTCTCAAAAAAAAAAAAAAAAAAGAAAAAGAAAAAAAACACTAAAAAATTAAAATTTAATCTTCATCTGATATCATACATCAATAAAAATCTAATTGGTTTGGAGATCTAAGTATAATAAATAAAATTAAACAATTACCAGAAGAAAACATTGGGGAAAGACTCTACATATAATTTAAATTTCTGACGTATTAAAGGATAAGAGAAATAACTATGAGTAAATAAAATAACTTTTTGAAAAGAAACATAAAGAATCAAAAGGCACATGATAAAGTGGAATATGTTATTTACAACATATCAGAGACAAAGGATTAATATGCATAAGGCTTAAAAGTCTAGGAAAAAGAGGTTAAAAACCTGGTCACAAAAATGATATCAGAGTAATCTAAAACATATGTAAAATAAGTAAATTTAACCATAAGTAAGATGCAAAATAAAATACATGAAGCTTTTATTTCTCACCAATTAGGCAAGAATTCAAAAGTGTGACAAATATACACTTTTGCAAGAGGTAACAGATATTTATAAGCATTGCTGCAAATAATGAAAAAGATACAAGCTTACTTTTTTTTCCAATTTATTTATTTATTTTGATAGGGGGCAGGGAGGGGCAGAAAGGAGAGAGAATCACAAGCTGGCACCACACTGTCAGTGCAGAGCTGGATGTGGGGCTCAATCTCACTAACTGTGAGATCAGGACTGGACCAGCAGAAATCGAGAGTCAGACGCTTAACTGACAGTCTCTCAGGCACCCTCAAACTCATTTTGTTTGTTTTTTTCAATAAAGATAAGCCAGACAGTGCTTTCCATTATATATTGCTAAGTGAAAAAGCTATTGGAAAAGATTGTCTACAGTAAGCCCTTCTTTGCATTGAAAAAAAAATGTGGCAGTTAAAAAAATGCATTCATTTGCTTACGTTTGCATAATAATAATAAAAACCTAACGAATATATTTACCTATGGGGGGGGTGGGGCTACATTGAGAAGGAAAGAAGGCAATAGATATTACTTGAAGTTTACCTGTTAGTATCATTTTGACTTTTGAAATAATATGGTTTACATAATTGAAAATATGTAAAAAATAGATATGGGGAAAAATAGGGAAAATCTAATACTGACTACAAAAACAAAAATGTTTTACACTTGAAACTAATTAACATTGTGTGTCAACTATACTGTTAAAAATATTTTAATATAATTTTAGGTAAAATTTTAACATAACCACAGAGCTTTTAAAATAGAACAAATTAAAGAAATTAAATAATTTTCTAACATATTATTTTAACTATATATTCTTAGCAGGATATATTCTGAGAGAAAAATAAAAATATTGCAAAGATATTTTGCACTTTAGTACGTTTGTTTTTTACTGTACTAAGTGCAACAATTCTAAGAATATTTCCTGCTTATTATAGGATTGAACAAATGAGTAATATATTAATGCACATATTGTTTCACTATGGGAGAAATAAGATAAAAATTATGAAATAGGAAAAAAACATATTTTTGGATTGGAATAAGTGGTATTACTAACATAGTGACAACATAATACAATCTATATCCTAGTAACAATGAAAATACTATAATCAATAATGACAGATTCTAAATTGGTACAGGGAAATTAAAAAGGGCAAACAGAATATTTAGTTGTTCCAGTTAAAAAGATGGGGAAGTGTCTACAAGAACACAACAGCCAGCCTGAAGTGTTCCCACTTTGGCCAAAATGTAGAAGTACACATGAAGCATGTATGAATGTTCATTTTATTGT
This sequence comes from Leopardus geoffroyi, assembly GCF_018350155.1. Taxonomy (NCBI): domain Eukaryota; kingdom Metazoa; phylum Chordata; class Mammalia; order Carnivora; family Felidae; genus Leopardus; species Leopardus geoffroyi. The sequence goes on from NC_059333.1 coordinate 101,726,460, forward strand.
TCATGAAAACTGTTTGCATGTCTGAAAATATTCGAAGTAAAATGTTGAAGACTATAAGACTCCTTATTAAGTGAATTAAGATAATTCACATACGTTGGTGGAAGTAATGGTGTCACCATCCTTGCATATCATAACAAAGATGTACATTACCCTATTTTTACTGTATTTCTATCTCTACATGTCTTCCCATTGCTAATTCACAAATTCTAATAGGATTATTCGTTCTAAAGTTTTATTTTTGCTCTTGTGGCTAGCTTTATACTTTTATTAAATTTTATAAATACTTGTAATACTTTTAATCTTTACTTAAATCCCTCATTAATTTTTATGATATACTTTCTTCTAACTAAGCAAAAATGATTTGAGGTTATTTAGCTTACCTATTATTTCTTCTTCTTCTATTTTTTAGCTGTCTTATTTTTACCTTATAAAATAATATGTTTCCATATTACTCTCCTATACATTTATCCAGTTTCCTTTTTCTCTTTAATTAAAACAAATATAGTCATGCTTACTGTTACAAATTTTCCTGGTTTCCTCAGCCGCTAATGAGTTGCTTGAAGTGTATCTTCTAATACATTCATCTGAAAGGGCTATCATAGCTATAGCTATCCTTATGTTCTTTGTGTGTATGTATGTGTGTTTAAAGACTATTTCTTAAAGCAATTTTAAGTTAACAATAAAACTCAGAGGAAGGTACAGTGATTTCCCATATATCCTCTGCCCCTACACATGCACAGTCTCCTCCATTATCAACATCACTCACCATCAGAATGATATATTGGTTACCAAGGATGAACCTACATTTACACATCACAATCACCCAAAGTCCCTAGTTTACTTTACAGTTCATTCTTTTTTTTTAATATGTATTTATTTTTGAGAGAGACAGAGACAGAATGCGAGTGGGTTAGAGGCAGAGAGAGAGAGGGACACACAGAATCCTAAGCAGGCTCCAGGCTCTGAGCTGTCAGCACAGAGCCTGACGTGGGGCTCGAACTCACAAGCTGTGAGATCATGACCTGAGCCAAAAAGTCGGACGCTCAACCAACCGAGCCACCTAGGTGCCCCAACAGTTCATTCTATATATGTGTATGTGTGTGTATATGTGTGTGTGTGTATTTATAAATTATATACATATTTATAAATTTATAAATTATATATTTATATTTAAATGTGTCTACACATATATGTATTTGTGTATATATATATCCTACCGTTTTAATATCATACAGAGTAGTTTCACTGCCCTACACATCCTCTGGGCTCCACCTATTCATCTTACTACCTCCCCACCCCAGACAACACCTAAAAATTTTACCATTTCCTTGGTTTTGCCTTTCCAGTGTGTCATACAGTTGAAATCACACAGTATGTAACCTCTTCAGATTGGCTTCTTTTACTTAGTAATATGTATTTAAGTCTCTTCCATGTCTTTTCATTTCTTTTTAGGGCTGAGTAATATTCCATTGTCTGGATGTACCACTGTTTATTTATCCGTTCACCTACTGAAGTACACCTTGGTTGCATCCATCTTTTGGCAATTATGAATAAAGTTGCCATAAATATAAACATCTATCTTCAGGTTTTTGTGTGGACATAAGTTTTCAATTCCATTGGGCAAATAGGAAGGAGTGTGATTGCTGGATCATATTGTGAGTATGTTTAGTTTTGTAAACAAACAAAAAACAAACACAAAAAAACAAACAAACAAAAAAACACCAAACCATCTTCCAAAATGGCTATACCATTTTGTATTCCACCAGCAATGAATGAGAGTTGCTGATGATATACATCCTCGTCAGTATTTACTATCATCAGCGTTTCAGATTTTGGCCATTCTAATAAGTGTACAATGGTATGTCATTGTTGTTTTAGATTGCATTTCCCTGATGACATATGACATGGAGTATTTTTCATATGTTAATTTGCCTCTGCATATCTTCTTTGGTAAGTTGTGTGTTTAGATCTTTGGCCAATTTTTAATTTTTTTCCTTATTGTTAAGTTTTAAGAATTCTTTGTAATTTTGGATACCATGCCTTTATCAGATAAGGGTTTTTTTTTTAAAACATTTTCTCACAGTCTGGGGTGTGACTTCAAATTCTCTTATTGTCTTTGCAGAGCATAAATTTAATTTTCATGAAGTTCAGTTTATCACTTTTTATAGAGTGTGTCTTCAATGTTGTGTCTATAAAGGCAACACCATACTCAAGATCATCTAGGTTTTTTCCTAGGAGTTTTATAGTTTTGTATTTTACATATAGGTCTATGATTCATTTTGAGTTAATTTTTGTGAAGTTTAATTTTTGTGAATCTGTGTCTAGATTCATTATTTTGCATGTGGATGTCCAGTTGCTCCAATACCATTTGTCAGACTATTGTTGCTCCACTGTATTGCCTTTGCTCTTTTGTCAAAGATAAGTTGGCTATATTTATGTGTGTCTTTTTCTGGCTCTCTATTCTGTTCTATAGATCTATTTGTCTTTTCTTTTGCCAATGCAACACTGTCTTGATCACTGTGGCTTAATAGTTTTGAAGTCTGGCAGTGTCATTCTTCCAATTTTGTTCTTCAATATTGTATTGGCTATTTTGGGTATTCTGCCTCAACATATAAACTTTAGGCTCTGTTGAGATCCATAAAATAACTTGCTAGGATTTTTACTGGAATGGCATTGACGTATAGATCAAGTTGGAAAGAACTGACATCTTGTCAATATTGAATCTTCCTACCTATGAACATGGAATGCCTCTCCATTTTTTTTAGTTCTTTGATTTTGTTGATCAGAGTTTTGTAGTTACCTTAATATAGATTTTGTAAGTATTCTGTTTAAGTAGTTCATTTTTGAGGTGATAATATATATAGTATTTTTAAAAATTTTTAATTCCATCTGTTCATTGTTCGTTTATAGGACTTTTTTCAGGAAATTAGAAATAGAAGAGAACTTTCTCAACATGATAAATCAATAAACTTTTGTATATTAACCTTGTGCACTTAAACCTTGCTATATATAATCTTTTATAAATTTTAGAAGTTTTTTGCCCATTCTTTTGGATTTTCTACACAATCATGCCATGTGCATTAAAAATCTGATATTTTACTTACCAATCAATGTATCTTTTCTTTCCATACCTTGCCTCCTTGCATTACTAAGGACTTCCAGGATAATGTTGAATAGGAGTGTTAAGAAAGAACATTCATGACTTGTACATGCTTTGATGGGAAAATTTTAGGATTCCCCATAGTAGATTTTCTGTAGATAGTCTCTACCATGTTGAGAAAGTTATCTTCTATTTCTAATACTGAGAATTTCTATCATGATTGGGTCCGAGATTTTGCCAAATGCTTTTTTTTTTTTTTGCATCTATTGATATGATCATGTGATTTTTCATTTTAACCTGTTGGTGTGATGGGTTACACTAATTAATTTTCAAATGTTAAAACAGTCTTAATACCCTGGATAAATCTGTTAGAGCAACTAAGAATTAGAAAAAAAACAAAGTTTTGTTTTTACCTTCATTTATTCCTTCTTTGATAATCTTCTTTTCTTTATGTAGACCTGAGTTTCTGACCTATGTATTTTTCAACTCTGTAAAGAACTTCTTTTAACATGCTTGAAAGTCAGGTTGGTTGGCAACAAATTTTCTCAATTTTCTTTGTCTGAGAAAATCTTCATTATATCTTTCATTTTTTGCAAGGTACAGAATTCTAGGTCTGTGTACATTTCTGTAAATTTGATATTTTACTTCACTCTCTTCTTGCTTGCATGCTTTCGGAGAAGAAATCCTAAGTAATTCTTATCTTTGTTAGGTTTGGTGTCTGACGTTAATTTAAAGAAGTTCTCAATCTTTATTGTTTCAAATATTTCTTCCTTACTTCCTTTCCTCTTCTTCTGATATCCCATTATGTATATATTATACCTTCTCTAATTGTCCCACAGTCCTTGGATATTCTGTTCTGATTTTTTCAGTCTCTATTTCCTTGCTTTTCACTTTTTGAGGTTTCTGTGGATACATCCTGTACCTCAGAGAGTCTTTCTTCAGGGATATCCAGTCTACTAATAAACCCATTAAAGGCATTCTCCATTTCTGTAACAGTGTCTTTTATCTCTAGTATTTCCTTTTGATTGTTTCTTAGGATTTCCTCTCTCTGCTTACATTGCCTATCTGCTCTTGCATACTGTCTATATTATCCATTAGAGCTCTTAGCATATTAATTATAGTTATTTTAAATTCCTGGTATGATCATTCCAACATCACTGCCATGCCTGCCATAAGATTATTGTGATGACTGAGTAAATTAAATAAGCGTAAGTAATTATCTCAATAAATGTAAAATATATGGTAATCATGGTTATCACAATATTCACCTTAGTGGACATATTTGTCCTAATTCCCATGTCTTATCTAGTGACTCCTTCAAATGCAGCTATACACACAGCTACTTAAATGATTTTAGGCTATTAACAAATAAAAACATTTTTTTCTGACTCCTTCAGGGTAAAAACATACTAAGATTGAGCTCTATCTATCTATATATGCACGTAAAATGATTAGGAAGGAAGAATTAAAACTGTCATTATGCACTGGTGGCATGATAGCATAATACAAAATCCAAGGAACTACAAAATAACCACTAGAATTAATAAATAAATTTGCTAAGATCACTAGATAGGTCAATATAAAATATTATATTTCTATATAACAGCATCATTCTGTAAATGACAGTATACTGATGTAAATTATAATATCACTAAAATAACTATGCACAATGTAACTAAATAGCTATAACATACGCATAATAAAATATAACTATGTATAACTATCACTATGCATGAAAAACTATGCAAAATATGCATAATGTCTATATAGAAACACTATAAAATATCATAGATATATAGTAAAAAGACATGAATGTAAAAAAGGCTACAATTTTGGTGAACTGGAAGACTCAATATTTAAAAGAGGGGTGGTAAATTTGCAATTTATCCTTTTTTTCTTCCTGGCTATTGACTTTGACATTCTAATTCAAAAAATTTTTATAACGACATAAAAGAGAAGGGATAGCCAAGAAAAAATTGAGGAAAATAAATAAACTTGAAGGATTACACTATTAAATATTGAGACATTATGAAGTTACAGTAATTAAGGTAATGCATAATTGGCACAAGGAAAGAAAGGTAGATCAAAGTAATTACATTAAAAGTTCAGAAATCAACCCTAAATATGTGGACACATGACTTATGCCAATGTGGTGCAAACAGTGAGGAGTATAGAACTACATTTTAAATAAATGGTGCATGTCAACTGGGTATCCTTATGACAAACAATATAACTTGATGCTGATTTCACAGCATACGTAAAAAAGTGAAATCAAATGGATTGTAAATTTATATATGACAGATGAAAATAAAATCTCTGAAAGACGATGTATGAGAATATTTTCATGACATTGAGATAGGTTAATTTTTCAACAGAACAAAAAAACTAATCATAAAGAAAAATGCTATAATTTAATTGACAAATTATAAAACTATCTATTTTAAAAAGGAAACAAAAAAAAAAAGAAAAGGTGACTTTAAGAAAGTGAAAATGCAAGCCACAATATGGGAGAATATATTTATAATAAATACAATAAAGGATTAATATTTGTAAATATTAAAATGCTAATGAATCAATAGGTAAAGACCTACCATCCAATAAAAAAATGCGAGGAACACTTTAGATAGGCACTTCATATTATAGGATATACAAATAACCAATAATCTTATAAAAATTTGTTCAACTTTGATAGCATCAGTAAAATGCAAATTAAAACCACGTGAGATGTTATGACATCCCACCAGTTCCTAAAATTAAAAGACAGGCAGTAAGATTCAAAAGCATGTTGGGTAAATGCTACTCTTATAGATTTCTAGTGGAGTGTACATTAATGCAAACATTTTGAAAAACACTTTGTCATGATTTACTATTTATAGATATAGCAGATCCTTTCACACAACAATTCCATTTCCAGGTACATCGAGAACAGGAGTATGGGACCATGCAGATGTTTACTAAAAGATTTGTACAAGAATGCCCATAGAAACATAATAACCCACAAAACAAAACATCCAGCAACAACAGAAGAGACAAATTGACACGTAAGAATGCAATGGACAGCAAGCAACAACATGAATGGATATTGAAATCATAATATTGAAGAAAAGTTGCTATGTATGAAGAGTACATATATAAAGTTCAAGAACAGGCAAAGCATCTTTGGTATTGTAAGTCAGGATAATGGCTGACTTTGTGAGGAGAAGGAAATGCAATGAATGAGAATGAGTCATTGGGTGGGTGTTCTCAAACATTGGTGGTGTTCTATATTTTTCTATCTGGTGGCTCAAATGGTGTGTTCACATTATGATAATTCACCAAACTCTGTATTTATGAATTGTGTACTCTTCTGTACTTTTTTTATGTTTCAAAATAATATTTATTTTAAAATATTATTTACTCAACATCTTAATTTTTTTTATTTGAATGTAGTTGACATACAATGTTACATCAGTTTCAGGTGTACAACATAGTGATTCAATTTTTATGTTATGCTATGCTCACCACAAGTATAGCTACTATCTGTCATCAATATATAAGGAAGATATGGTATGTGTATAAATATATACATACATCCACACACATATATATAGCATGTGTGTACTTAATGGAATATTGCACAGTTTAAAAAAGAATGAGATGCATTAAATATACTTGATGTTATTAGATTGTGTGCACCACTATTTTCCATTGCTGGCTTTGAAGTCATACATCCTATTACCATTATTTTAATGTTTTTATTTAAATAATTATAATGTCTTTAAATAAAGCATAAAGAGTCTATTATATCAACTTTTGGAAAACAAAACAAAACTCAAAAAAGTATAAGACAGTTCACTTTGTATCCACTCTCATTTATGTTCTGCTAAATATTTATAGGTTTCATTCTGCTTTTTGTTTGCTTATTTATTTGTTTTGTTTTTTAGATCCCACGTATAAATGATATCATATGCTATTTGTCTTGCTCAGTCTAACTTATTTCACTTAGCATAATACCCTCCAGATCCATCTATAATGTTGTAAATGTACCATACTAGTACAAGATGTGAATAATAAGGAAAACTGTGTATATCTGGAGGGGTGGGGGTAGGAGATAAGGGAATGTATGAAAACTCTGTACTTTCAGCTCATTTTTTTTCTCTGAAACCAAAAGTATTCTAAAAATAATAAAGTCTATAACTTAAAAAATATCATATATACAAGATGCATATGATAGAAAACAAAGCAAGGATAATTGCATAAATACCAGACAAAATGGGATTTTAAAATACAGGAATTTTTAGGGTATAGAAAGATTCACTACATAATGAGAAAATTTTAATTTACTTTCTACAATTTTTTGTACTTAAGAAGATGTCTCAAAACCCATAGCATAAACATTGTCATATTACACGATGACTTTATGTATCCACCATTTTAAAGATAGATTTAAAATTGGGTTTTTAATTGGTTCATAAAACTACAGGCAAAAAATTGATACACATAATGAACATATGAACAAAGGCAGATATAATTTTTAAAAATATATAGATTCTGGCACATGCAACAACATATTACAAAAACTCTAGGACTCAAAAATCACACAGAACATTTTAACAAAAGATAAGACCATCAAACAAAGCTCTACAATTGTCAAATACCCAGTATTACATAGATGGTGTTCTATGAGTAAAGAACAATTTGTAATAAATTAGAAATACATTACTCATTTGTCTGGAGATTAATAAAGCATTTCTAATTAACTTATGAGTATAAGAAAAATATAATTGAAATTTTAATGTTCAAACGTGAAAATACTAGGCCAAAATAAATAATATTAGAAAATAAATTTGGATTAAATTACAGTAGAGATGAACGTTACAGTAAAAGGATGCAATAAATAATCTTATGTCTATATATTTGAATAATTAATCTAATTAATCTAGATTGATAGGTTCTGGAAAGATTTGACAATATAAATTCAAGCAGAAATACAAAGCTTGATTATTCTTGTAACCATGAAACAGAAAATCAGCAATTTTACATGCTCCCACAAAGAGCCACAGGTTGAATAAAAGTCAAATCATCTGATTCAAATATAAATTACTCAGCATATTCTATTATTTTCAAAATTTTTATTTAAATTCTAATTAGTTAACATATAATCTTAATATTGGTTTCAACAGTAGAATTTAGTGATTCATAATTTACATATAACACCCAGTGTTCCACCAAGTGCCCTCCTTAAAACCTACCACCTATTTAGCCCATACTCCACCCACCTCCCTCCATCAACTCTATTTGCTTTCTATAGTGAAGAGTTTCTTATGACTTTCTTCCCTCTCTTTTTTTTCCTTTCCCCTATGTTCATTTGTTTGGTTTCTTAAATTCCACATATAAGGTACATCATACAGTATGTGTCTTTCTCTGACTGACTTGCAAATGTCACAATTTCATTCTTTTTGAGGTTAGAATGAGACAAAATAATCTTGATATCACTACCATATGATGATAAGATGAAAAAGGAAAATTTCACACCTTAAAGATATTTTAAAAATACTAATATAATACTAACTAAATACATCTAGCTAAAGATAACATGTATTTCTCTCTAAAAAAATATGACCAATTTGGGTTTATTATGGGAATGGGAGAGTGGCTTAAAATGAGAACATTTTATACATTTTATTTGGTTCTTCAACAGATAAATGAAAAATAATGTAATCATTTGAAAACAATGGAGGAAATTTATTTGCTAAACTTCACCCTAGAAACCATTTGGGAAATGAGGAACATAAGAAAACTTGTGAACATGATAAAGGGTACCTTTAAGATAAATTGATAGCAAATATGCTTAAAGGTGGAATATTAGAAGCATTCATTCCCTTCAAAATTAGGAGCAAGACTTGCATTTGATATTGTACATTAGAAATTAGTCAGTCCCTATACAGGAATAAAGTCCACAAAGACCAGAAAGGAAAAACCAGAATGGCAGTATTCTCTGATTATACAGTTGTATAAATAAACTGAAATAATCTGAAGATTAGTATACAAAACAATTGACTTTGTAATTAAGCCCCAAATTATTAAAATTATAATTAATAATAATACAATGATATCAAAAGTTAAGGTACTTAGTAATATATAAGAAAATGTATACATCCTTATTAGAAAAAAAATAATGAATATTAAAATCAGTAAAAAAGGCCTAAGTAATGAGACATATAGTATTTGTGGATTTTTATTTTAACATTATTAATTTATAAATTCATTGTGATTTCAAGAAAAACCTCAAATCTCAACAGATTTTTTTAAGAATCTTAACAATGGATTATAAGATGTATATGAAAAAAGAAAAGGACAAAAAGATAAATGAATAGTTATGAGAAAAACAATGCTTGGCTGGAGGTGGGGTGGGACCATCTCTACTTGTCATTAGGGCTTACCAATTATTAGACTAAAAGTAACTAAGAAGCTATGGGATTAGCCCAAAGATAGGCAATTGATCAATAGAACTAACAACCCAGAAACAAACTCAGAAATTGGTTTATGATTAAGATGGCAGTACAAATCATGGGGAAAAAGAAAGACTAACAGATAAATGCTCGGAGACAACTGATTAACCATGTAGAAAGGTAAAACTGGAGACCGACATCACATTGCACATAAATAAAAATTTTCAATGGAGTAATCACAAATTAAAGGCATTTTTTAAAAAATTAAAATGACATAAAACACAACTTTAAAACAAATATATAAGGCAGTGTTTTTTAAGGACTTCAAAGCTCTAGTCATAAAGAGACTGAATTACTCAAACTAATTGAAATGAAAAACCACTTGTAATTAAAACACACTTTACAGAGAATGAAAAGATAATCCACATGCTGAGAAAAGATATTTGCAACATATATAACTTACATTAATTCAGCACAGAGAGCTTATCATTAGATTCTAATACATCTACAAACAAATGCCAACCAGACAGAAAAACAGGTAAATAACATGAACAAGAATTTTACAAAGAGAACTAGGAAAAGTACCTACATGAAAAAATGTTCAGCTACATTGGTAATCATAGAAATTCAAATTTAGATCACAATTAGATAACATTACATATCCACTAGACTGTTCAAAATTTAAGTTGGATAATGATACATGTTAGTGAAAATGTTGATCAACTTTTATGCACTGCTAGTGAGAATGCTAAATTGACATAACAACTTTGAAAAATGCGGTCACTTAAACTATGCCTCCAGCAATTCCATTCCTGGTGATATAATCTAGGGAAATCAATGTGCACTTGTTCCAGGAGACAGGTATAAAAAATGTTTATAACAGAAAAATATGAAAAAATGTTTTAATAACTAGTAAATGAATAAATTAATACTACAATCAGTAACAATGTATAGTGCATAGAACTGTGGCAGTGTATCATAGATCAAAATGCCTAAGGTAAAATTGCAAGCCTCAAATACTAGGTAAATTAAGATACAATTTATAAAGTTTTAAAAACAGAAAAAACAATATATTGAACAATGATATAATTACACAATATTTTTATAAGTTATAAAAGAAGAAAAAAAACATAAATTCAGTACATCTTTGATCTCAAGAAAGTTAAGAAAATAGAATAAGGGGTAAGGCCGTTCAGGTTATTTATAGTATTATCCTTTTTAATTGTAGTGTTTCACTCATAGGTTTCTTTTTTTATTTGTTTCTTAAGTCTTTTGTGTTATACTTCATAACTTACAAATACGTTACCATCTTTTTGAATGTATCAATAGTATCAAATAAATTCATATGACATTTTAAAATTCAGTAAGTATATCGTCTTTGAAAGACTTTAGGCATATTAGAAAGGATCAGACAAATATGCAAAAGCCTACAGTGCATAGTAAAAAGTGATTAATGCCCAAAAATGATCTGAAAGGGAGTTAAGATGGTGGAGTACTATGGGGACCTTGAGTTTGTCTCATCCCTGAAATGCAGCCAGATCAGCATCAAGCCATTCAGAACACCAAGGAAACTGATTTAAGGATTAACACAACAATTTATGGCACAAAATTTTAGCCACAGAACTTGACAGGTATGTAGTGTGGAGAGGTGAATTGGGGGAGAGAAAAGTCACAGAGCTTTGGAGGGTAGGGAGCTGTTTTTACAGAGATAACAGAGAAAGATAAAGGGGAAGACTGCAGCATATGGAGATCAGACAAGAAAAGCAATCCCCCCTTCCACCACCCCCCCCCAAGTGCCTGGAGAGAAAGAGAGTGAAAGAGCAAAATCACTCACAGGGGACTGGACAAGAAATATGTTCCCCAAACCACTGACAGAAAGAAAAGGAGAGGGTTTTAATACCACCAGGATTCTATAAACAGTGGAATGCAGAGTCTGAAGGTTCGGAGCTCACAGTGCCTTGTGGTGCTCTGGTGATGAAGTAGGGCACATCTCCAGGGGCAGGCAGTAGTCTGAAGGGTCCATGTGCCACATGGGGAGAAGTGGTTCCCCTGCTTGGAGTGTATTTGGTAGAGGCCATTTGGCCTCCCAGTAGGCAAAGGTCCAGGGGGACCTGGAAAGCAGCCATGTTTGCTCCTATTGGGACAAAGATGCCAGAGTGAAGTGAAAACTGGCACCAGCTTGTGTTGTGATTTACCATAAATTCTGAACCTCTGCCGCTGAGTGATCACATGAATGTTTTCTGGGACAAGCGGGCACCCAGCCATTGCTCAGTGAGACCCTCCACCTGAGACTTGGTGCAGGTCCAAAATTCAGGGATCTCTGAAGTGTGGGGTTTTGAAACACAGTGCCACCTGAGATAAAAGTCTAGAGGGAGGCACCACCTAAAAGGCAGACAGTCTGGACAGGAACGGGGTAGAGGAAGGGAGTAGACAGAGGCCTGAGACAAAAAAAGACTATTGTGGATCCATGAAATTGCGAAGTTCCTGTGCCAGAGACAAGTGAGGTGGGTGAAGCGATTGTCAACTCTGGCACACCGTGCACATGCCCACTGGCACACACAGATACACCCCAGTAAGCTAAGTAGCACCATCAAGTGGAAGATGGAGCCAATACACCAAGCCCCACCCAACTGCACCCATCAGGCACATCCCCCAGAGCAACACAAATCCATCACAACTGCTTAGTCTATAGACTATAGTGCTTCAAAGTTCAGTTCTAGGAGAAACTGGATGTAACTTCAATAGGGTTTCATTCTGTGTGCTGGTTCCTTTATTTGTTTCAAATCTTTACATTTGCTTTTGCTTAAATTGTTTCCATTTTTTCTTTCTTTCTTTTCTTTCTTTCTTGGACACAGAAATAGCAAATTCTTTTTTATATTTTTTACTTTTTCTTTCTTTAATTTTTAAATTTTTTTCTATTCTATTTATTTTCTTTTATTCTATTATTATTTTTGTTTAAATTTAACTTCTTTTCTTCCCTTTCTCTTTTTTCTCTATTCTATCCTGCTTCTTTAAACAAGTGGATCAAAACACACCTAGGATCAAGCTTCCTTTATTTGATTATTTGTTTTGTCGTTAATTTTTTAATTTTAATTTTATGGATTTATTTTCTAAAATGACAATACAGAGGAATTCACTGCAAAACAAAACAAAACAAAACAAAACAAAACAAAACGGGAAGAAATGATGGCCAGGAATGTAAACAACACAGATATAAGTAAAATGTCTGAATTAGAATTTAAAACCACAATTATAAGAATTCTAGCTAGGGTCAAAAGAAGACACCACAGAATCCCTTTCTGTGGAGATAAAAGAACTAAAACCTAGTCAGGCCAAAATTAAAAATGCTATAACTGAGAGGCAATCTTGAATGGATGTCAGGACAGAACGGATGGATGAAGCAGAGCAATGAGTCAGTGGTATAGAAAATACAATTATGGAAAATAATGAAGCAAAGAAAAAAAAAGGAAAGAAAGAAAGGCAAAGGCTCACAATACAAGACTTAGGAAACTCAGTGACTTATTAAAAAGAAATATCATTCGAATCATAGGAGTCCCAGAAGATGAAGACAAAGAAAAAGGGCAGAAGGTTTGCAGCTCTAATTTGCTCACGTAAACCTTCTGCTCCTTTTTCTTTCTCCTCATCTTCTGGATTAGTGCTGAAAACGTTCTCAATCTGGGAAAGGACACAGACATCAAATTTCAAGAAGCACAGAGAATTTCCATTACATTAAAAAAAGTCCAACTATCACCAAGGCATATCATAGTCAAATTCACAAAATACACAGACAAGGAAAGAATTAGGAAAGGAGGAAGATAAAATAGTCATTAACCTACAAGGGAAGACAGATTAGATTTGAAGCAGATCTGTCCACAGAAACTTGTCAGGCTAGAAAGTAGTGATAGGATATATTCAACATGCTGAATCAGAAATATGTAGCCAAGAATGATTTACCCAACAAGGCTGTCATTCAAAAGATAAGGAAAGATAGAGTTTCCCAGACAAAAAAAACTAAAGGAGTTCATGACCACTAAACCAGCCCTGCAAGAAATTTTAAGAGGGACTCTTTGAGTGGAAAAAACAAAACAAAACAAAACAAAACAAAACAAAGCAAAAAGACCAAAAGCAACAAAGACTAGAAAGGGCTAGAGAACATAGCCAGAAATGCCAACTCTACAGGCCACACTAAAATGCATATCTTTCAACAATTACTATAAATGTAAATGGACTAAATACTCCAATCCAAAGACATAGGGTATCATAGGAGATTAAAAAAAAAGATCCATCTATATGCTGCCTACAGGAGATTCATTTTAGACCTAAGAACACCTGCAGATTGAAAGTAAGGGAATGGACATTAAAAGAAAGTGGATGCTAGTGGACATCAAAAGAAAGCCAGAGTAGTCATACTTATAACAGACAAATTAGATTTTAAAAAAGAGTGTAAAGAGATGAATAAGACCATTATATCATAATTAAGGTGTCTATCCACCAAGAAGATCTAACAATTGTAAATATTTATACTCTGGACTTGAGAGCACCCAAATATATAAATCAATTAATCACAAACATAAAGAAACTTGATAACTGTACCATAATTGGTAATAATACCATAGTTGTAAGGGACTTTAACAACCCATGGACAGCAATGGAAAGATCAACTTAGCGGAAAATCAACAAGGAAACAATGCTTTTGAATGACACACTGGACCAGATGGAATTAACAGAAATATTCAGAAATTTATCCTAAAGCAGCAGAATACACATTCTTCTTGAGTGCACATGGAACATTCTCCAGAATAGATCACAACCTGGGGCACAAATCAGCCCTTAACAACTACAAAAAGCTGAACATTATACCATACATATTTTCAGACCACAATGCTATGAAACTTAAAATCAACCAGAAGAAAAACTTTGAAACAAATACTTGGAGAAAAGAACATCCTACTAAAGAATGAATCGGTTAACCAAGAAATTAAAGAGGGAATTAAAAAATACATGGAAGCCAATGAAAATAAAAACATGACAGTTCCAAATCTCTGGGGAGCAGCAAAGGCGGTCATAAGAGGGAAGTATATCACAAAACAGTCCTTATTAAATAAGGAAGAAATGTCTCAAATAAACAATCTAATCTTACTCCTAAAGGAGCTGGAAAAAGAACAGGTTTTTTTGGGAAAATAAATCCCCAAACCAGCAGAGGAAGAGATATAATAAAGGTTAGAGCAGAAATCAAAGATATGAGGGAGAAAAAAACCAATACAGCAGATCAACAAAACCAGGAGATGGTTCTTTGAAAGAATTAACGAAATTGATAACCCCCTACAAGACTGATCAAAAATAAAAAGGAAAGGACCCCAACAAATAAAATCATGAATGCAAAAGGAAAGATCAAACCAACACTGGAGAAATACAAACAATAATACGATGATATTATGAGCAATTGAATGCTGACAATTTGGTTAATCTGGAATAAATGGAAAAATTCCTGGAAATATATAAACTAACTGAAGTGAAACAGGAAGAAATAGACAATTTGAATAGACACATAACCATTAAAAAACCTGAATCAGTAATAAAAAATCTCATAACAAACAAAAGTCCAGAGATGGATGGCTTTCCAGGGGAATTCTATCAACATTTAAAGAAGAGTTAATATCTATTCTTCTGAAGCTCTTCCAAAAGATAGTAATGGAAGGAAAACTTCCAAACATATTCTACAAGGCTAGCATTACCTTGATTGCAAAATCAGACAAAGTCCCCACTGAAAAGGAGAACTACAGACCAATTTCCAAGAAGAACATGGAATGCAAAAATTTTCAACAAGATACTAGCCAACCAAATCCAATAAAATATTAAAGGAATTATTCACTATGATTAGGTGAGATTTATTCCTGGGCTGTAGGAATGGTTCAATATCCACAAATTAATCAATGTAATAAATCACATTAATACAAGAAGTAATAAGGGGATCCCAGGTGGTTCAGTCGGTTGGGCGTCAGGTCAGGTCAGTTGGGCTTCACCTCAGGTCATGATCTCACTATTTGTGAGTTTGAGCCCTGCATCGGACTCTATGATGACAGCTCAGAGCCCAGAGCCTGTCCAGATTCTGTGTCTCCCTCTCTCTCTGCCCCTCCCCCGCTTGCACTCTGTCTCTCTCTCTCTCAAAAATAAACATTAAAAAAATTAAAGAGGGGCGCCTGGGTGGCGCAGTCGGTTGGGCGTCCGACTTCAGCCAGGTCACGATCTCGCGGTCCGTGAGTTCGAGCCCCGCGTCAGGCTCTGGGCTGATGGCTCAGAGCCTGGAGCCTGTTTCCGATTCTGTGTCTCCCTCTCTCTCTGCCCCTCCCCCGTTCATGCTCTGTCTCTCTCTGTCCCAAAAATAAATAAATGTTGAAAAAAAAAAAAAAAATTAAAGAAAACTTAAAGAAATGATAAGAACCACATGATCCATTCAAGTGATGCAAAACACACACACACACACACACACACATTTAAGAAAATACAGCAACCTTTCTTGATAAAAACCTTCAAGAAAGTAAGGATAGATGGAACATACCTCAAGATCAGAAAGGCCATATACGAAAGACACATCTAATATCTTCTTCATTAGGGAAAAAACTGAGGAGTTTCCCGCAAGGTCAGGAACATGACAGGGTTATACACACCTACCAATGTTCAACACAGTGTTGGAAGTCTTAGCCTTAGCAATCAGACAACAAAAAGTAATAAAAGGTATCCAAATTGGCAAGAAAGGAGTCAAACTTTCACCCTTAATAGATAACGTGATATTCTACGTGGAAAACCCAAGAGTCCACCAAAAAATGCTAGAACTGATACATGAATGAATCAAAGTTGTAAGATATAAAATTTACGTACAGAAATCAGTTGCATTTCTATACAGAATAACGAAGCAGCAGAAAGAGAAATTAAGGAATCAATCCTGCTTACAAATCGCACTGAAATCAGAAAATACCTAGGAATAAACCTAACCACAGAGGTAAAAATTCTGTATGCTGAAAATTACAGAAAGCTTATGAAAGAAATTGAAGAACACAAAGAAATGGAAAAACATTCCATGATCTTGGATTGGAGGAACAAATATTGTTAAAAATGCAATCTACACATTCAATGCAACCACTATCAAAATAAAACCAGTATTCTTCACAGAGCCAGAACAAACAATTCTAAATTTGTATGTAACCAGAGAAGACCCCAAAGAGCCTAAGTAATGTTGAAAAAGAAAACCAAATATGGAGTCATCACCATTCCAGACTTCAAGCTGTATTACAAAGCTATAATCATCAAAACAATATGGTACTAGCAAAAAACAAACAAACAAACAAACAAACAAACAAACAAAAAACAGATACATAGATCAATGGAACAGAATAGAGAACCTAGAAATGGACACGGAAATGTATGTCCAACTAATATTCAACAAAGAAGGAAAGAATATCCAATGGAAAAAAGATAATCTCTTCAGCAAATAGTGTTGGGAAACTGGACAGAAACATGCAGAAGAATGAACCTGGACCACTTTCTTACACCATACACAAAAATAAATTCAAAATGGATGAAAGACCTAAATGTAAGACAGGAAACCATCAAAATCATAGAGGAGAACACAAGCAGCAACCTCTTTGACCTCGGCCACAGCAACTTCTTACTTAAATGTCTCTGGAGGCAAGAAAAACAAAAACAAAAATGAACTTTTGGGACCTCATCAAGATAAAAACTTCTGCACAGCAAATGAAACAGTCAACTAAAAGGCAAACGACAGAATGGGAGAAGGTATTTGAAAATGAACTATCAGATAAAGGGTTAATATCTAAAATCTATAAATAACTTATCAAACTCAACACTCAAAAAACAAATAATCCAATGAAGAAATGGGCAAAAGACATGGACACTTATCCAAAGAAGACATCCAAAATGCTAACAGACACATGAAAAGATGCTCAACATCATTCATCATCAGGGAAATACAAATCAAAACCACAACGAAAATCCACTTCATACTTGTCAGAATGGCTAAAATTAACAACTCAGGAAACAAAAGATGTTGGCAAGGATGCAAAGAAAGGGGAACTCTTGTGCATTGCTGGTTGGAATGCAAACTGGTATAGGCACTCTGGAAACAGTATGGAGGTTCCTCAAAAAAACTAAAAATAAACTACCCTATGACCAAGCATTTGTGCTACTAGGTATTTATCCAAAGGTTACACAAATGCTGATTCAAAGGGGCATATACACTCCAATGTTTATAGCAGGACTATCAAGAATAGCCAAATTATAGAAGGGGCCTAAATGTCCTTAAACTAACAAATGGATAAAGAAGCAGCAATACACACACACACACACACACACACACACACACTACATATATACATACAATGGAATATTACTCAGTGATCAAAAAGAATGAAATCTTGCCATCTGCAACAATGTGGACGGAACTAGAGTATATTATGCTAAGTGAAATAAGTCAATCAGAGAATGACAAATACCGTATGATTTCACTTATATGGGGAATTAAGAAACAAAATATATGAACATAGGGGAAGGGAAGAAAAACTAGGATAGAAACAGAGAAAGAGGAAAACCATAAGAGATTCTTAAATACAGAAAATAAACTGAGGATTGCTGGATGGGTGGTGGGTTGGGGGGTGGGCTAAATGGGTGATGGGCATTAAGAAGGGTACTTGTCGGGATGAGCACTGGGTGTTATATGTAAGTGATGAATCACTAAATTCTACCTCTGAAAAAAAAAATTCAGGTACACCTAGATTTCATAATCATTCCTTTGATTCAAACGAATTTCTTAAATGTATAAATTCACACAAGTAACCTTTATTTTAATATCTTAATTTTTATATAAAAAAACAAAAACAATGATAAAAATACCCCTAAATACACCCACGTGCATATATAAACCTACAGACTCTCCTCCCAGGAAGTTAGTATTTAGTTTCTTGTGAACCACCTAGAAATATCCTAAGCATACAAACTTATCTTTCAAACAACTTTTACTTATATGAGCATTATACATACTCTTTATATGTGCATGTGTGTATAGTTTTATATTTTCTTAGAATATGTTTTACATAGTTCAATATAAGTATATAAGTACAGGAAGCCTATTTATTTCAAGACCTAATATTACAATTGCAGCTATTACAATTTTTAAGACAGACTATTACTACAAAACCTTTAGGTCCATTCCAGGATATTACCACTAGCTAATAACACTGAAATGACAAACATTTTATGTGATAATTTTCATTCATATTTGTAAATATATACGTAGGTTACATAAATGGTCACATAAAAATATGTACATTTTTAAAAATTTGATATTGCCCAATTGCACTCAAAATGATTGTTTCCTTCTTTCACTTTTTTTTCCCAGCAGAATATGTGCAATGAATTATAAACTTTCACATCTGTGACAATATAAACAATAAATAGTGCCTCTAATTTTCATTCGTCATTCTTTTACTCAGGATTTGATTTTTCTAAAGGACTTGTTCATATGCTGCATATTATTATCTCTGTAAATTGTATGCTACTACATTTGTCCACCTTTTTATTGTTTTGGGTTTTTTTTATTAATACGAAAGAATTCATCATATGTCAACAAAATAAGCCCTTTACCATAAAAAATGTGATTAATGCTATAAAAGACTAGGAAACAGTATTTTCTAAAATCTCAAAAGAAGAGGAAGTTAATATAAGCCAGAATAACTATTTAGAAGAAGCAGGGACATTGCTGTGGTCTTGAAAAATACATTTGATTTGCATATTGGAGAAGAGGAGTGTCAAATGTGTGTTTTGCAGTTGCTGAAGTGCCCTAAGAGTGTATTTTGGCTCTTCCTAATACATCATTTATTGGACCATGCTGTATATTGAGTTATATTTAAAATAATTGGAAGAGTTCTGGTTAAGATGTTGATGTAGGAAGACCCCAAACTCACCTCCTCCAGGTAACACACGAAATTACACCTATTAATAAAACAATTCCTCTTGAAGAAGAACAAAGGGCTGACTGAACAGCTACTGAACAACCAAAAATAGAGAAAACGTCATCAAAATAGCAAAAGAGACAGAGACATGGCTATGGCTTAAAAGAGTAATGAGCATATACAGCCCCAGCTCCAGCCAGCCAGCCAGCCAGCCAGCAAAAGCCACCAAGCACAAATAATCGGCAAGAGAGACTACATGCATAAGACCACTCCTTCCAGTTTAAGAGAAGCGGCCATTTCACCTAATCTATAGAAAAAAACACATAAAGTGAAGCAAAATGAGGAGACAGAAGAATACGCTCCAAAAGAAAAAAAACAAAAAAACAAAACAAAACAGAACAAAACAAAAACAAGAAAAGACCTCAGAAAAAGAACTACATGGAACAGAGGTAATCAATATGCCTGATAAAGAATTTAAAGTTATGTTCATAAAGATACTGGGCTGGAGGAAAAAGTGGAAGAACTCAGTGACACCTTTAATAAAAAGAACCAATCAGAGTTGAAGAATACAATAACTGAAAAAATATAACACTAGAGGGAATAATTAGTACATCAGAGTATTCAGAAGAATCAATCAGCAATCTAAAGACAGGGTAGTGGAAAGCAGACAACTGAGCAGCAAAAAGAAGGAAGAATAGATTAAGAGATCTCTTGGAAAACATTATGTGAACATTCACATTATAGGAGTCCCAGAAGAAGAAGAAAAGAGAGAAAGATGTTGAAAACTTATTTTAAGAAGTAATAACTGGGGCACCTGGGTGGCTCAGTCAGGTAAGCATCTGACTATTTTGGCTCAGGTCATGGTCTCACAGTTCTTGAGTTTGAGCCCTGTGTTGGGCTCCGCGATGACAGTATTGAGCTGCTTGGGATTCTCCCTCTCTCTCTTTGTCCCTCCTCCACCAGTCCTCACTTTCTCTCTTTATCTCTCTCTCAAAACAAATAAATAAACTTAAAAAAAAGGTAAAAACTGGAAACCTTACCAACCTAGGAGGGTGGGATAAAGGACATTTAGGTTCAAGAAGCACAGGGAGTTCCAAACAAGATAGACCCAAGGATATCCACACCATGGCACATGATAATTAAAATACGTTAACGATAAAGAGAATCTTAAAGGCAGCAAGAAAGAAGCAAAAATTTACCTACATGGGAAAACATACAAAGCTATCAACTAATTTTCTGCAAAAACTTTGCAAGCCAATAGGGAGTGGTATGGTATATTCAAAGTGTTGAAGGGGGCAGGGAGAAAAAAAATCCCAAAAAACAAAAAAACAAACAAAACCTATTACCAAGAATATCCAGCAAGATTATCATTCATATTTGAAGGAGAAATAAAGAGTTTCAGAGATAAAAGAGTTTATCACCACTACATCAGCCTTAGAGGAAATGTTAAAGGGAGTTCTTTAAGTGGAAAAAAAATGACCATAGACTTAAGAAAACTGTGTAAAGAAGATGTAAAATATAACAATATATAAAATGTGGAGAAGGGTTGGGAAAAAGAAAAAAAGAGAATTTTTTTACAGAATGTATTTAAACTTAATATACTCTTAATTGGACCATCAAATTAATATGGACTGCTATTTAATTTAGGATATTATATATGAGACATATGGCAACCATAAACCCTAAATCTATTATAGATATACAAAAACCCTAAATCTATTATAGGCACAAAAAAGTAAAGAGAAAGAAAGCCAAACAAAACACAAAAGATGTTCACTGATCATAAAGAGAATAAGAAAAGATGAAATGAACAAAGAACTACAAAAAAGAAAGAATAATAATTTAATAAATTATTAATAAAGGTAATAAATAATAAAGGCAATAAATAATAGCTATCAATAATTACTTTATATGAAAATATATTCTATGAGGCCAGCATTACCCTGAAACAAAAAAAACAGACAGATACCACAAAAAAAGATAAAAAGGCACCTAGGTAGCTCAGTCGGTTCAGCATCCGACTTTAGCTCAGGTCATGATCTCGCAGTTTGTGAGTCTGAGCCTCATATCAGGCTCTGTGCTGACACCTCAGAGCCTGGAGCCTCCTCTGGATTCTGTGTCTTCCTCTCTGCCCCTTCCCTGCTCATGCCCTGTCTCTCTGTCTCAAAAATAAATAAACATTAAAAAAAATTAAAAAAAGGAAAACTACAGGCCAATATATCTCATGAACATAGATTGAACATCCTCAACAAAATATTAGCAAACCACCTACAATACATTAAAAAGGTTATTCACCAAGATCAGGTGGGATTTATTTCTGAGATGCAAGGATGGTTTATTATTTGCAAATCAATCAATGTTATACACTATATCAACAAAATAAAGGATAAAAATTATATGACCACCTCAATAGATGAAGAAAAAAGCATTTGATGAGATTCAACATCCATTCATGATAAAAAAAACTTTCAAAAAGAGGTATTAGACAAAACTCACCTCAACATAACAAACGCCACATATGAAAAACCCATAACTAACATCTTATTCCATGGTGAAAATCTGAGAGCTTTCCTTCAAGGATTAGGAACAAGACAAGGATGTCCAGTCTTGCCATTTTTACCCAAAATTGTAGTGGAAATCCTAGCCACAGCAATCAGACAGGGAAAGGAAATATGACACATCTATATTAGTAAATAAGAATTTGACATTTCACTAATTGTAGACAACTTGATACTATACATAGAAAATTTTGAAGAATCCACCAAAAAACTACTAGAATTGAAAAGTGAATTCAGAAAAATGACAGGATACAAAATTAATATCCAGAAATAGGTAGCATTTATTTACAGTAACAAAGAATTCACATAAAGAGAAATTAAAAAAAAAAAAACAAAACAAAAAAATAAATAAAAAACAAAACACAACTGCATCAAAAAGAATAAAATAACCAGGAATAAATTTAATCAAACAGGCGAAAGACCTGTACTCTGAAAATATAAAACACCAATGAAAAAATTTGAAGATGACACAAATAAATGGAAAGATATTCCATGCTCATAGATTAGAAGAATTAATACTGTCAAAATGTCCATATTACCCAAAGCAATCTACACATTCAATAAAATCCCTATTAAAATACCAATAGCATTGAGCACCTGGGTGGCTCAGTTGGTTGAGCATCCAACTTCAGTTCAGGCCATGATCTCAAGGTTCATGAGTTCAAGTACCACATCAGGCTCACTGCTGTCAGCACAGAGCCTGCTTTGGATCCTCTGTCCCCTCTCTCTTTGCTCCTCCCCTGCTCACAAACTCTCTCTCTCTCAAAACATACATAAACATTAAAAAATACCAATAATATTTTCTACAAAACTAGAACAAATAATACTAAAAATTATATGGAACCACATTAGACCCAAAATAGCCAAAACAATCCTGACAAAGAATGAAGCTGGAGGTATCACAATTCCAGATTTCAAGACATACTACAGAGCTGTAGTAATCTAAGCAGTCATGTTCTGGCACAAGAACAGACAGATAGATCAATGGAACAGAGTAGAGACCCAGAAATAAATCTTAATCTATGACAAAAGAGGCAAGAATATACAATAGGGAGAAGACAATCTTTTCAATAAATAGTTTTGGGTAAAATGGACAGCTATATGTAAAGGGCTGAAACTGGATTACTTTCTAAAAACATAGACAAAAATAAACTAAAAATGGATCAAAGACCTAAATATTAGACCTGAAACCATAAAAATCCTAGAAGAGAATGCATGCAGGAAATTCTCTGACATCAGCATGGAAATATTTTTCTAGATATGTCTCCTTTGGCAAGAGAAAGAAAATCAAAAAGAAACCATTAGGACTACAGTAAAATAAAAACCTTTTGCACAGCAAATTAAACTACTGACAAAACAAAGAGAGAACCTTATGCATCAGAGAATATAATTACAAATGGTATACCCTATCAGGTGTTAATATACAAAATATATAAAGAACTTATACAACTCAACACCAAAACAACAAGCAATCTGATTAAAAAATGGGCAGAAGAACTGAATAGACACTTTTCAAGGAAGACATAGATGGCCAACAGACGCACAAAATGATGCTAAACACCACTAATATCAGAGAAATACAAATCAAATCGATAATGAGATATTACCTCACACCTGTTAGAATGGGTAAGATAAAGAAACAACAAAAAACAACCGTTGAATCCCACTCACAGCAATAGACAGATCATCTAATCAAAATATCACCAAGGAAACAATGGCTTTGAATAACACGCTGGACCAGATGGATTTAACAGATATTTTCAGAACATTTCATCCTAAAGCATCAGAATATACATTCTTCTCCAGTGTACATGGAACATTCTCCAGAATAGACCACATACTGGGACACAAATCAGCCCTCAGCAAGTACAAAAAGATCAAGATTATACCGTGCATATTTTCAGACCACAACGCTACGAAATTCAAAATCGACCACAAGAAACAATTTGGAAAGGTAACAAATACTTAGAGACTGAAGAATATCCTACTAAAGAATGAATGGGTTAAAGAAGAAGTTAAAGAGGAAATTAAAAAGTATATGGAAGCCAGTGAAAATGATAACACCACAACCCCAAACTTCTGGGACGCAGCAAAAGTGGTCATAAGAGGAAAGTATATGGCAATCCAGGCCTTCCTAAAGAAGAAAGATCTCAGATACACAACCTAACCTTACGCCTTAAAGAGCTGGAAAAAGAACAGCAAATAAAACCCAAAACCAGCAGAAGACAGGAAATAATAAAGATGAGAGCAGAAATTAATGCTATCAAAACCAGAAAGACAGTAGAATAGATCAATGAAACCAGAATATGGTTCTTTGAAAGAATTAACAAAATTGATAAACCACTAGGCAGTTTGATCAAAAAGAAAAAGGAAAGGACCCAAATAAATAAAATCAAGAATAAAAGAGGAGAGATCACAACCAACACAGCAGAAAAAAAAAAAAAAGAGAATGTTATGAGCAATTATATGCCAATAAAATGGGCAATCTGGAAGAAATGGACAACTTCCTAGAATCATACACTACCAAAACTGAAACAGGAAGAAACAGAAATTTTGAATAGACCCATAACCAGTAAGGAAATTGAGTTAGTAATCAAAAATCTGCCAAAAAAACAAGAGTCCAGGGCCAGATGGCATTCCAGGGGAATTCTACCAAACATTTAAGGAAACATTCACACCTATTCTCTTGAAACTGTTCCACGAAATAGAAATGGGAGGAATTTCCAAACTCATTCTATGAAGCCAGCATTACCTTGATTCCAAAACCAGACAGAGACCCCACTAAAAAAGAGAACTATAGACCAATTTCCCTGATGAACATGGATGCAAAAATCCTCAGCAAGATATTAGACAACTGGATGCAACAATTCATTAAAATAATATTCACCATGACCAAGCGGGATTTATCGCTGGGATGCAGGGCTGGTTCAATATCCACAAAACAACTGACATGATTCATCACATCAATAAAAGAAAGGACAAGAACCATATGATCCTCTCAATAGATGTAGAGAAAGCATTTGACAAAATACAGCATCCTTTCTTGATAAAAACCCTCAAGAAAGTAGGGATAGATGGAGCATACCTCGAGATCATAAAAGCCATACAATGCTAATATCATCCTCAATGGGGAAAAACTGAGAGCTTTCCCTGTAAGGTCAGGAACAAGACAGGGATGTCCACTCTCACCACTGTTATTTAACATAGTATTGGAAGTCTTAGCCTCTGCAATCAGACAGCACAAAGAAATAAAAGGCATCCAAAATCAGCCAGGAGGAGGTCAAACTTTCACTCTTCACAGATGGCATGATACTCTATATGGAAAACCCTAAAGATTCCACCAAAAAAAACTGCTAGAACTGATTCATGAATTCAGCAAAGTTTCAGGATATAAAATCAACGCACAGAAATCGGTTGCATTCCTATACACCAACAATGAAGCGACAGAAAGAGAAATCAAGGAATCAATCCCATTTATAGTTGCACAAAAAAACATAAAAAACCTAGGAATAAATCTAATCAAAGAGGTGAAAAATCTATACACTGAAAACTATAAAAAGCTTACGAAAGAAATTGAAGAAGACACAAAAAAATCGAAAAGATTCCATGCTCCTGGATAGGAAGAACAAATATTGTTAAAATGTCGACACTACCCAAAGCAACCAACACATTCAATGCAATCCCCATCAAAATAACATGAGCATTCTTCACAGAGCTAGAACAAATAATCCTAAAATTTGTATGGAACCAGAAAAGTCCCAGAATAGCCAAAGCAATCTTGAAAAAGAAAACCAAAGCAGGAAGCATCACAATCCCGGACTTCAAGCTATACTACAAGGCTGTAACCATCAAGACAGTATGGTACTGGCAGAAGAACAGACACTCGGATCAATGGAACAGAACAGAGAACCCAGAAATGGACTCACAAATGTATGGCCAACTAATCTTTGACAAAGCCGGAAAGAATATCCAATGGAATAGATAGTCTCTTCAGCAAATGGTGCTGGGAAAACTGGACAGTGACGTGCAGAAGAATGAACCTGGACCACTTTCTTACACCATACACAAAAATAAACTCAAAATGGATGAAAGACCTAAATGTAAGACAGGAAGCCATCAAAATCCTCAAGGAGAAAGCAGACAAAAACCTCTTTGATCATGGCCGCAGCAACTTCTTACTCAACATGTCTCCGGAGGCAAGGGAAAGAAAAGCAAAAATAAACTACTGGGACCTCATCAAAATAAAAAGGTTCTGCACAGCAAAGGAAACAATCAGCAAAACTAAAAGGCAACCGACAGAATGGGAGAAGATATTTGCAAACGACATATCAGATAAAGGGTTAGTATCCAAAATCTATAAGGAACTTATTAAACTCAACACCCAAAAAAACAAATAATCCAGTGAAGAAATGGGGAAAAAAAAAAACATGAATAGACACTTTTCCAAAGAAGACATCCAGATGGCCAACCAACACATGAAAAAATGCTCAACATCAGTCAACATTAGGGAAATACAAATCAAAACCACAATGAGATACCACCTTACACCTGTCAGAATGGCTAACGTTAACAACTCAGGCAACAAAACATGTAGGCGAGGATGCGGAGAAAGAGGATCTTTTGCATTGGTGGGAATGCAAGCTGGTGCAGCCATTCTGGAAAACAGTATGGGGGTTCCTCAAAAAACTAAAAATAGAATTACCCTACGACCCAGCAATGGCACTACTAGGTATTTATCTAAGGGATACAGGTGTGCTGTTTCAAAGGGGCACATGCACCCCAATGTTTATAGCAGCACTATCAACAATAGCCAAAGTATGGAAAGAGCCGAAATGTCCATCGATGGATGAATGGATAAAGAAGATGTGGTATATATATATATATATATATATATATATATATATATATATATATATATATATACAATGGAGTATTACTCGGCAGTCAAAAAGAATGTAATCTTGCCATTTGCAACTAGGTGGATGGAAGTGGAGGATATTATGCTAAGTGAAATTAGTCAGTCAGAAAAGACAAATATCATATGACTTCACTCATGGGGACTTTAAGACACAAAACAGATGAACATAAGTGAAGGGAAACAAAAATATATAAATAGGGAGGGGGACAAAACATAAGAGATTCATAAATATGGGGAACAGACAGAGGGTTACTAGAGGGGGGTGTGGGAGGGGAGATGGGCAAAATGGGTAAGGGGCACTAAGGAATCTACTCCTGAAATCATTGTTGCACTATACTGTAACTAATTTGGATATGAATGAATAAATAAATAAATAAATAAATAAATAAATAAATGGTTGATGAGGACGTGGAGAAAAAGAAACTCTCAAGCACTTTTGGTGCTATGAACTGGTATAGCCATTATGAGAAATAATACAGAGGTTCCTCAAAAAATTAAAGTTAGAAATACCATATGATCAAATAATTCCATAACTGTTTGTTTACCAGAGAAAATAAAAAGACTAACTCAAAAGATATATGCATTGCTATGTTTATTGCAGTATTATTTACAATAGCCAACACATGAAAGCAATCAAAATTTCCATCAATATACGAATGTATAAGGAAAATATGGTACACACACACACACACACACACATATACACACAATGGAATATTACACAACCATATAAAATGAGACCTTGTCATTTGAGACAATATGGCTGGACCTAGGAGATATTATGCTAAGTGAAATAAGACTGAAAGAGAAATACCATGATCCCAGTCATAAATGTAATCTTAAAAAAAATGAATAAACTAAAAGCAATTAGAATCAGAACTATAAATACAGAGAACTGCTGGTTTCCAGGAGGGAGGGGTAGACGGTTGAGTAAAAAGGGTGAAGAGAAGAGGGAGATACAGGCTTCCATTTATGGAATGAATAAATCACAGGATAAAAAAGCAAAGTATAAGGACAACAGTCAATGATATTGTAATAGTGACATAGTAAGACAGATGTAGCTATACTTGTAATGAACTCAGCATAATGTATAAATTTGTCAAATCACTAAGTTGTGCACATGAAATGAATGTAACATTGTGTGTCAACTTTACTCAAAATAAATAGATAAGTACAGAATTAATGAAATTGGAAATTGTGTCTTTTTATATTTAATTTTATTTAAAAAGTTTTTTTTTAATGTTTATTATTTTGGAAGACAGAGCGCAAGCAGGGGAGGGGGAGAGAGAGAAACAGAATCCAAAGCAGGCTCTAGGCTCTGAGCTGTCAGCACAGAGCCCAACACAGGGCTCAAACTCAAAGACCGTGAGATCAAGACCTGAGCCAAAGTCAGATGCAAATGATTGAGCCACCCAAGCATCCCAGAAATTAATTGGATATTTTATGGACATTTATTACCTTGAGAAAAAGTGTGTTATTGTTGTTGGTGTTTTCTTTTCTAGTTCATCACTTAAAAAAAATGTTCCTGGGGCACCTGGGTGACTCAGTCAGTTTAGCATCCGACTTCAGCTCAGGTCAGGATCCCACAGTTTATGAGTTTGAGCCCCGTGTCAGGCTCCATGATGATAGCTCAGAGCATGGAGCCTGCTTCGGATTCTGTGTCTCCCTCTTTGCTCCTCCCCTGCTCATGCTCTCTCTCTCTCTCTCTCTCTCTGAAAAATAAATAAACATTAAAAAAGATTAAAAAAATGTTCCCGTAAATATACTGGAAAGAATATGTGATGAATAAATTAGTGAAAATTGGCTGAATTTTTCAAAAATTATTGAATCAAAGATGAGGGTTTCATTCTTCTGATTTTTTTCCTCTTCCTGAAATGTATTTTTAAAACCACTAAATCCTATTTCTTCACTATTTCTATTTAGTGGTCTCAGGTTTGGTGTGCCCTTTGAAACATGACCTTAGGCCCCTTTATCACTAGCTCAATGACCCAAAGACATCTTTTCATCATTTAAATGTACTTCTTAAATAGCAAGTCTACTTTCATGGGGTCAGTATAAAGTAATTACAGTACACTTCTTTAGGTACTTCTGTTAAGTGTTTTCAACAACTTTGTAGAAAATCTACACATATTATTCACCAGATGACATTTATAAAAAATGTCTCACTGAGATTCAATTGGATCTATTCTCATAAATTGATTTTAAAAGATTTCAAGAGGGGCACAAATCTGGCTTGGCTGGTAGGGCATGAGACTCTTGATCTCAGGGTCATGAGTTTGAGCCCAAAGTTGGGCATCCGGCTTACTTAAAAAAACAAAACAAAACAAAATGAAAAGAAAAAAAAAGAAAAAGGAAAAAAAAACTTTAAATGTATAAAAGATTTCAAAGTTATCACATTATTCTTTAAAATAATTACTATCATAAATTTAAAACACAGATTAATGACACCATTATTTTTAAATAATTTAAAATAAATTCTAATGATGTTTTACATTTAATTCACCTGGTAAATATATTGCATTAAAACTAATCTGGAAGGCAGTATTATTGGAAAAATACTTTCTAGCCACATATTCTGTTTCTTTTGTGAAAATAGCATAACTTTACAGCAAAGAAATCACTTTAATCACTCAAGATAAGCCTATATTTCTGTAATGATAGAACCAGTTACGTTACTTCTTTTATTTTATGAAATCATACAATTCTATTTCTTTTATGCTTAAATTCATAGGTACTTTACATTCTAACATTTTCTAGAGATAAAGAAGAATTTTGCAAACTACTACAAAACCATTTCATTAGCAGTGGTGAAAACTTCATAGTAGCTAAGTTGTGTTTGTAAATTACTTTCTTGAAAAATCCAATTGTGCTTTTTCACATTCAAGATGAGCTTTTTCCTCTCATTGATTTAAAATTTTGAATGCCAAATCTCATTTTTGAAATGTCAGTTACTTATCAGATACAGCATACCTCCATAAACCACCTATACTCGTAACATTACTTGTAACTTTGTCTTTTTAAATAAATATAATGATAGGTAGAAATCTCATTTGCAATCAATGTTCACTAGGAATAATTCACTAGTGTGACCTCGATTCTTTAATTAAGCATGTATGCAATGCTTCAATACTCTGCTGATCCATTATATGGCAATCCCCATCTTTTTCTTTTAGCCAATTTTAGGACACAGTTTTTGAGCCTATTTTTATCTTATTTTAAAATATATTTTAAGTAGTTATCTCTGTTCTGGTGCTTGTGATTTAGATCCACTGTAGAATATTGTGTTACCAAATTATTGACAGGAGAGTGAATATCTACTTCATCTTAAACCACATTCTCCTCAAACAGGGCCAACCACTGTCATCTCAATTTTATTTCAGTTGTCATCTTAGTGTTTATTGAGAGGTTTTTTTGTTTTTTTTTTTTTTTGAGAGGGTGTTCTGTTGTCATGGCTTTCATCTCATTGAAATTGCCATAATCCAAGTATCTATTTCTAAGAGAAAAATAAATGAAGATACCAGTGAATTAAAGACTTAACAACATACCTATGTCTCTTTCATGTTCTACTTTTTTTCTCCCAAAGATTTTTATCAATTTCATGTATACTGTATACTCTGCTGTTACTATTTACTATTTATTGTCTATCTCCTCTTGCCATCTGTCCTGTTCTTTCATTATATAAGAGGAATAAGATTATATAAATCCTCATTTACTTTGCTCATAGACATATCCCAAGCATACAGATGCATAGAGGTTGAATCAATATGTGATGAATTGATGCAGGAATGCTTGAGGAAAAGGACTCTAGTCTCAGCTTATATATTCAGACTTTCATTACCTTAAATGTCATCAAAATCTATTAGTATATTTGAATATAAATTTATGCAGATACTTTGGAGGAGAAAAAATTTCTTGGCATCTTTTTTCTTAAATTAATTAAACAAATAGAAATACACTCATAAAAAGAGACATTGAGATTTCATTTTATTTGCAAGTGGAATATCTGTGCTTCTCCATTGTTCTTTTTTCTGTTTTTTTTTTCTTTTTTTTTTTTTTCTTAAGAACACTAAAATGCTGAGATATGTATTATTCACCAAACTCGAGACATATTCAGGGTAATCTTAAACATTTTCTCCATACTGAATAGAATGTTATACTCTCAATAGATTTTATAGTTTTCAATTTTCCTTCACAAGTCCTAAGTAATCTCCATTTCTCAAAGCCTAATGTATTTCAATGTATGCCATGTGTAACTCAATTTCTCTTTCTTCAAAATTGCTGAAGTCTACTTAAATCCCAATATCTTTGCAACTGCTGGAAATTTTTCTTCAATCTTGCGATTATTTCAAGCTCACAATTTCAACCCTGAAAGGATAATATGCTTTAACCAAAATATGCTGTGACTCCTGCCACTGTTGTAATTTTGCTTCAATCTGTTTCTTCCCCTTTTTGTTTCTATTTTAATTTTATCAGCTATATAAAGTAGATAAGAGGTCATAGAGAAAACCTTTTAAGTTTGTTAGTATCTGAAACTATTCTCCACCAATAATCTGCTAAAGCATATCCCTTAATTCTTATGTTTTGACTTTAATTAAGGAAATAAACCAGATAAGGGGAGAATCCTGAGGGATAAGAACAAATAGAAATTTTAGATTTTCACTGTCTCACATAAAAAGAAACAATAATTTTAACCCCTATGTTCAACAGCGTTATTTCAAGTAGATCTTAGTATGTATTTGAATATTGAATTAGACTGAAATTAAACTTTATTTTCACAATATAATTATTTAGGCATATGAAGAAAAATATGATCTCTTGTTTTGCTACCTGGCCCTCTCTGCTAGACGATGAAGAACTCTTAAGGAAGAGGATAAATACTTTAGGGGATATTCTAGAAAGAATTAAGTAAAAGAGTTATTTACAGTAGTAAGTTATATAAAAAAAAAAAAACAACAGTGATTAACCCCTACCATATTGATGTTCATTTTCAACAGAGTTAATGAAAGCCTAATTTTCCAAGATGAACAACTGTGTAAACAGAAATTCTCATTTAGTAATTCACAGTTCTGAAGAAAAGCACAGGGCACTTTTAATACCCCTACTCCTTCAGAAGCAGCACACTCCAAAAGTGAGGACTGACATTTTAATGGAAGTATCAGTGTTATAACTGAAGGGAGTTTATTATAAAAATTTTACAGAAAACTTGTGTTTCCTAGAACTTTAGCTTTATTAAAGTGACTGTATCTTCGAAACTAATACATATAAAGTTGAATATCTACAAAGAGAAGGCAGTTATAGTTATAAACAGTATTATTTAACACTATGGCTACAGCACAAGTAACACACATTTAACTTGAAGGGCTTAAACAAAATGGGATTTTTTCTTCTCACATAAAATATCTCTTGAAGTAGGTGGTCTAGAGTGGGTGGGAGACTTCTCAATGTTGCAAATATTGGAGACTCCTACCAGCTTTTTTGCTATGCCATTTATTTCTCTTGTATTATAATGGTTCCTGCAGCTTCAGGTTTCTCATTTCAAAGAAAAAAGTAAAATGTGAGATGTTATAAGAAAAAAGCACTAGGTTTTTTCCTAGGGAAAGTTAAAGAACAAAATTACTCAGCAGTAAGAATATCTTGGAAATTCTATACAAATGTCCTTTATGTCCTACTGACCAGTATTGGGGGGGTGGGGCATATGGTCACGACCAGGTGCAAGAGGTTATGGGAAATGAAGTAGGATAAATGTGAAAAAGGAAGACCACCAGCAGTGTTTGCCACAAAAGATCTTCTTTTTATTGCTAAGAAGGTATATTCTCAAATATCAGAAGTGAAGTTAATATATAGCTTCTACATCTATTTTATTGATTACATTTCGGTCTTTTTTTTTAACCTTGCTTGTTTGCTGTTATGGTTCACTTGATTTTTTTGTGCTGAATTTCCTAGTAGTCAGTAAAGCGTCCAGCTTTAGCTAAGGTCATGATCTCACAGATTGAGGCCCACATCGGGCTCTGTGCTGACAGCTCAGAGCCTGGAGCCCACTGTGGATTCTATGTCTCCCTCTCTCTGCCCCTCTCCCTCTCACACTGTCTCTCTCTCTCTTTCAAAAATAAATAAACTTAATAATAATGATAATAATAATAATAATAATAATAATAATAAAGAATACCCGTACCTATAACATATCAACTTCACTAGCCCTACTTTTTTCTTATTTCCATCTTTCAGGTATGCCTTTGGCAATCTTTAATTTTAGCATTTCTAATTCTTTTTCAAAAAGGTTTGCTTCTTTTATACAGAATACAGTTACAGCTTGCTTTGTGAACCCAATTAAAAATCTTTTAAAAGAGCAATTTTTTAGTTGTGACATACGGAAATTCATGTTTATTGATATGAATGATAAATTTTTGTTCTTCACTCCATAATACTATTTTCTAATTATAATTATATATACTATAGTATATGTGCCTTGTTTCTTTCTTTATCAGATGTGTATTTTTTCTCTTTTATTAAAATAAAGATATTTAATTATACCTTAAGACCCTAAGTCTCTCTTTTGGTTTTAACTATTTTATCTATTTTTAGATGGTACACTTTAATCTCACCTATTTCCTATATAAAAACAATGAAGTTACTCTTATTCCCTGTTTTTCTCTCCATTATCCTTGTTTTTTAGTTACGTTATTTTGTCATAGCATACACATTTGTGCATTAGTTTTACACCCCCATCACCATCTTTTATTTAGTCTGAGATATACTAATATATAAATATTAAGTGCTCACAACAGTCCTTTTGTTAACGTTTTCCCAGTCCTGTCTTGGTTGGATAAAGAGCAACCTGCAGTAGATTTTTCAAGAAAATCTTATGGAGACAGAATTCCTTAAGATCTTATATGTTTACTGCCATTCTAATTATTTTATTCTTGTATGTTATTTGACTTTTGCCTAAGAGTTTGGGAATTGTTTTTTCTTTATTTTAAAATCTAATATTTTCTTTTTCCTAGGATCTATATAGCAGATGATTATTCTAACATAATATTCCCATGTGACTCCTGGGTCTTTTCAATATCAAGATTCACATCTTTCATTTCTGGAAGGTTTTACTGGATTATAGTTTCAGACATCAGTTCTGTTCTATTGGTTAGTTTTGCTCTCTCTCCCAGCCTTTCCCAGGGACGTCAGTTATACAAATGTTATTCTTTCTTTGTCTGTTTTCCTTTTCTACATAGTCTTCAGAAATGTTTAACTCTTTCTTCGTCTCACCTTATTCTCTTTCTCTTTTACTTTTATCCAATACCCCTCATAAAATTTTAATTCCTCCTTAGTCACCTTAGTTATTTAGTTTTTATTTTGAGTTGTCTTTTTCATTATTGTCTGAATTCAAAAGTTTTCATCTGGGGATGTGTTTTGAACATTTCTGTTCTGAATTTAAAATAATAATTCCCATAAGAGTGTGTTCTACACATTACAAATGCTGGCTTCAGTATACTCAGTGTAAAGTTTTATCTTACAGAGTTTTTCTGCTTTATTACTGATTTTGGCAAAAAGATTTTCATCAGATACGGTATGTTAATCTCATATTCTTATTTTTTATAAGAAATTAGTGTAGATATAGTTTTTTTTTCAATTTTTGTTCCATTCTGGATCTGTGGTGATTTAATATATTCTTAGTTCAATATTAACCTTGACTCAGTGTAGCAAAATATAGATTCTTATTGGGTTTTTCTTTTTTGGTAGTGAATGGAAGCATTTTGTTTCCTAAAAAAAATATTTTCTTTTATCTTATTGCACCCATATTTCCAATATGCTTTATGGAGTTGTTATATTCCCTGAGTCTACATTCATGATCCAATACTTTTCTTTCCCTCTTCTTTTCAGTTTCCTTATTTTCCATAATTTTATCACTTATTCATTCCTCTGATTCTTAGATCCTTGTGGGCATTACATCCGGTCAGTTTTGCATCTCTGGTTATAGCACTTTTAACTTTGGCCTAGCTTTAGGTCTTTAATCTCTGTGGTAAGGGACTTCCTGGTATCTTCTATGCTTTCCTAGAGCCCAGCTAGTATCCTTATGATTACTGTTGTAAATTATAGATCGGACATATTACTTATATCTGTTTTGATTATATCCCTGGCCTTTTTTGTTCTTTTTCTTTTGCAACGAATTTGTCCATCTTGGCATTTTGTGTAGGTCTCTGTCTTCTTCTGTGTTAGGAAAGCCTGTTACGTTTCCTGCTCCTGACAGTAATAGCTTTATTTAGAAAAGGTCACAAACTGTCTAAGGCATGGTGCTTCAGGATGTATTTCTTATGTATTTTGTGTGCTCCTGCTGCTATGTTTTCACTGCTCTTTCCCTCAGTCCTCTGCAGAGTTTCTCCTTGCCTGCAGTGGAGAATGTTTGGACCTTGCACAGTGTGTGGTGAGTTTTAACTGGGTGTGCTCTGGTCTGTTTGTTAAAAGCAGCCTGATCCTATTTCCACTAGAATTGAAGCTTTGCAATACTCTATAGTCTGTAGATGTGGTGTGTGCAGGGTGTTTGTGCTAGTCTTTTGTAAAAGGAGCCTGCTGCTCTGGTTGTCACGCACACTTGTTCTAGTAAAGAAGCACGTGCAGGGCTATGGTGGCAGGGCTTGTTGTAGGCAGATCATGCCTCCACTGTGGGGGCTGTGCTGCTCCCTAAAGTCAGTTGGTGCTGATGGGTCAGGGAGAAAAATGGCACCTGCCCTCTCCTTCCTCCCTGGAAAAGGGAGTTTGCAACCATTGCTGCCCTGGAAGCCCTCACAGAAGTGCAAACAATCGCCCCTCATGTGTCCCAGACATCTCTCAGATCCCTGTCTTCACTCTGTCTTTGTCCAAATCATCTGCTCAGCAAGCAGCATAGTGTACCTGTGTTTTGCCGCAGACAGGCTGGCTGAGTTTCAAAACTCCAAACAGATTGTTGATTGGGATTTAATGTTTCCTTTTTAGTTATTTAGGTTATTTTGAGGTTGGACAGTCTTCATCTTCAGGTTATGTGGAGAGTGCAATTTTGCATAGTTTTATTCCCTCTTCTTATTTTTCAGTATTTGGAGGAAATATTAGAACACTTGGTTTTTTTTTCTTCTGTGTAAATGTGAAAATGGAATGTTTATATATACTATCAATAAGAAAGCTATAGTCTTTGAAAATATACAAGTCATTAGAGTTGACAAATAACTTCTTTTATTCAAGGAAATGTTATTTTTGTTAATAGACTTCCATATATAAATGTGGAAACTGGAGTTTATTACCTTAGGAATAATTACAAATTTTGAGTAGTGGAACAATAATAAAAATATTTGATGCATTATCATAATATTTAGGCTGACTAACTTCATGGTGATGAAGATTCTCAAAATAAAATTCTTGCTACTTCAAGGCTTCTGGATTTTCTGGGCTCTAAGAAATACTTGGTCATTTAACATAGAATGATTTCTAGCAAGTGTTTTTTCTCTTAGTGTACATGTAAAAGCTTTCGCTTTTTTTTGTGTGTGTGTGTGTGGTTTATTTTATTTATTTTTTATTTTAAAATATGACAGTTTTACCAGTTTACAAATTAAAACATTACAAATTAAATTACAAATTAATTGTTAATTAAATTATTGCTTACAATTCATAAGTAGAAGAGAAAAATGTCTCTTTTTAGTTAATAAAAACTTAATGATTGTGGAAATAATAAAGAGGCATTTTTCTCTTCTACCAAAAAAGGGAAATATGTTGTAGAATATGCAAGCAAGGAAATAAGGGTTAAACGTAAAATATGAAAAATATCTTGAAAGTGGTAATAATAATTATACTCTTGCATTCTATTAATATAATCAATTATATGTAATATGTACAAGACACTATAACAAGCATTTAATTCTCAAGAATACCTTTCCAAATGATGGAATAATTATACCCCTATATAAATGAACAAATAGCCAAAGGGAGGGTGAGTTTCCCAAGTTTACACAACTAAAACATTACGGAGCTAGATATTTTTTTTTAAATTTTTTTTTCAACGTTTATTTATTTTTGGGACAGAGAGAGACAGAGCATGAATGGGGGGGGGCAGAGAGAGAGGGAGACACAGAACTGGAAACAGGCTCCAGGCTCTGAGCCATCAGCCCAGAGCCCGACGCGGGGCTCGAACTCAGGGACCGCGAGATCGTGACCTGGCTGAAGTCGGACGCTTAACCGACTGCGCCACCCAGGAGCCCCGGAGCTAGATTTTTAAAACCAAAACCCATGTTTTAAAGAACATTTCAATTTCTAATTCTCTGTGTCTTCAGTTTACCAAAACATTTTATCTAGAGTTTAAATTGGAGATCATTGATAAGGGTTACTTGACATTTAGAAAGACTAAAGCTTTTCTGGCTAATACTCTTAACACTTATTGTTTAGAGAACAAATAAAATATAATATTCTGCTTAACATAAACTAACTTCAGTTAGAGCAGAAATTATTCCTCAAAACCATGGGTCATAGCCTTTAATATAATAAAATGAAAGTCAAATTTATGAATTTATAAAACACCGTCTGTGTTTTAATTCCGTATTTCAGAATATGACTAGTCTATTCACATCCCCATGAAGGATTTTCCTTCATTTCCACTTCACTACAAGTGGGTATTTATTTCTTTACCATTTCTTTCTTCTGTGTAATTTAATGACCATGAAGAAATAAGCATTAAGGTAACTTTAATAAGAAAAATATAGCATTATCAGAGTGTACATAATTATCTAAAATTTCTACATAAGAATACTGAATTTACTTTCTTTAAAAAATCAATATTAGGGGCGCCTGGGTGGCGCAGTCGGTTAAGCGTCCGACTTCAGCCAGGTCACGATCTCGCGGTCCGTGAGTTCGAGCCCCGCGTCGGGCTCTGGGCTGATTGCTCAGAGCCTGGAGCCTGTTTCTGATTCTGTGTCTCCCTCTCTCTCTGCCCCTCCCCCGTTCATGCTCTGTCTCTCTCTGTCCCAAAAATAAATAAACGTTGAAAAAAAAAAAATCACCCTCTTGTGTTAAAAAAAAAAAAAAATCAATATTAAATACTCCTGAAATCACTGTTTCACTCATTATATCCTAACTAATTTGGATGTAAATTTTAAAAAGAAAAATAAAAAAAAAAATAAAAAATAAAAAAATAAAAAATCAATTATATGTGGATTTCATGAGAAACAATAGTATTTACCATACGTTAATAAAAGCTGCATGTAGCAAAATATAGTAATGATCTTCATTCCAAATATTTCTTATGAATTTACAGAGTTGTCTTCAATTTATATCACTCTACATATTTCCTGTCACTTCTCTAAATGTATATTCAAAATCTTATCAAAAAGAAACATCTGTTTTCTAATGCATACTATCTGAATACAAAACTATCTGTATATTGTATACTATATAAAGGCACTATCTCTATTGAATATACAATATCTGTTTCTAGTTATTTGGTTGATGCCACAAATGGTGGGTATATATATGTGTTTGTGAGAGGGAGAGAGACAGAGACACACAGACAGACAGACAGGGAGACAGAGAGTGTGTGTGTGTGTTTGTGTATATATTTAGCATTTTGTCCTGCCATCCTAACTATTCACAACTGTTCTGCCAGCTATGATTTGGCTCATGCTGTGGAATCAATTGATGTTTTACAGTTCAATTCACAGATTGTAGAAAGTGTAGCAAACTATAATATAAAATAAATCTCATAAATGTATTCTGTGAATTTAGATTTTATGGCATATATATGAAGAGGAAGTATATTTATAAGGAAAATAGGCATTGAGTCCCTGTTTTCAAGTTTGACACAGCAATTTTCTCCATGTTAACTTTCATACAACATTTTCAGAAGATCTCATACTGCCAAATACATTTTTAAAATACTCAATAAAATTATAATTTGTTCCACCACTTTGCTGGATATCATATTGTGACGTGTTAAAAAGTTTGTGGAGATTGGTAGGAGCTCCTATCATGGAATATAAAGTCACATGTATAACTTGCTAAACAAAATAAACCAGAGTATACAAATTTATTTAAGAAGCATAGATGGGGTTGTTTTACCATAAAACAAAACAAAACAAACAAACAAACAAAAAAACAAATGTGAAAATTTGGTTGTGGGAAGAAAATGCAGCATTTAGTTATTTTAAAAGGGGAAAGTGAGACATGGTGTAAAGCTTAACAACACTCATACTATAAGACTGCAACTTCTGGCCAAATAGGCTGAGGTGTAGCACTTGGGCACAGTCCATTACTGTATAAAATTAGATACTCTTTCAAGAGATAATACTTCAGTGATTTCAATAAATTTGCCTATTAAGTCCCTAAGCCTATTTCAACATTCTTTTGCATTATTTTAAAATGTTAACATTATAACTTTCAACGTTCCAAAAGTCAACTTCCAAAAGTTTTCTATAGGTTAATATTGCATTCATATGAATAACCATGCTCTCATAAATGAACAACATGAAAATATAGTACAACATATCAAAATATTAAAGTGTTACTTTATTGGTTGGTTACATATAACTTTAATAAACAGATATAAAAGATATAGGTAGATAGATAGATACAAAATGCACCACATAAGGCCAATCCATTATATCAAATGCTCATGTATTTAAAATCCTTTAATCCTCTTAAAAACCTTTTAAGGTAAGTGTTATTGTAGCCAACTGAATACACAACCCCTCCCCTCCCAAAGATAGTCACATTCTAATCCTCAGAACCTGTGATTCTATTACTTTACACGGCAGAAAGGATTTTGCAGATGTAATTAAGTTAAGGATTTTGTGATGGGGAGATTATTTAGGTGGTACAAATGTAGTCACAAGGTTATTTTTGAGAAGGGCAAAAGAGTGAGAGTCAGACAAAGAGACATGATGACGAGCAGAAGGAGATTTTAAGATGGAGGAAGGGGCCATAAAACAAGGAATGCAAGTGGCTTCTAGAAGCTGAAGTGAATTCTTCCACAGAATCTCTAGAAGAATGCTGCCAACACTTCAAGTTTGACTTCTGACCTCCAAAAATGTAAGATGGTAAGTCTGTGTCTTAATCTAATAAAATTTATGGTAATTGGTTAGAGCAGCAATGGGAAATTAATACAGTTATTATCAATTTAAAGTTATTTTTACGAAAGTCTAATGAAGTTCTATAACTTGCCCAAGGTATCACAACTAATACATGGCAAACAGAATTAGAACCTGTGTGACATTTTTAGCCAACTTTTTCACTGAGTCATGATTTTTTTAGAAGTATTAACCTTTGTATTTTAAAAACTAGATTTAGAACATACTAAAAAGAAAAAAAATCTTCAATAGAAAAAAGCATACTTCATTAATTGCAACTTATTATGTGACAGAAAGAACTATGACTATTGAACATCTACTATATGTTTTCTGTTTGCTAGGTACTTGAAACATAACAGACTAAATGGATGAAGTGCTTTACCTGATGAAGACCATATGTCTCTCAAATATTTATTGTTTCCCTCAGGCAATATGGCGTAGAAGGAAAAGTTTTAATAGCAAAAAGAACTAAAAAACACAGCTACCTAGAGTCAAACTGTCTTTTGCAGGAGGCTTAGTTTTCTCAAAAAGAAGATAATGGTAAATGCATAAGCATGATGAACTGGTACATCATTTCAGTTTTATTTAAATATTCTTGAGCTAAGAAACCAAAAGTAGTTGATTTTCTTCTGCACAATATGAAACTAGAGTGTTTTCACTATCTGTGTAATATGTAAATAGATAACTATTTCCTTTGAATAAATATAATTTATTGGAATTATACTTCCAACATATATAAAAGGAAGATAGTTTCTTTCATAAACTATATGTCAATCTATACATCATTCAGTCTTTTAATTTATTTTATCTAGTTGTCAAATTGATAAAATAAAATATATGAATTTCATATATGTGGTTTGATATATACTGAAATTCTATAAACATGTATATAGAAATGCTACACACATATGTTAAAGGAACATTTAATCTGCAGAAGGAAAGAAGACAGGGGACATATTTCTTTCATTAAAATGCTTTTTTAGAAAATATTTTTGATGATGGTTCTGTGCTCATTGTTTTAATTTGCAGATCCCTAATATACATGATGAAGATCTTTTCATACATTTATTTGTCAACTGTATATTTTCATTGGTGAGTTTTCTGGTCAGGTCTCTTGTCCATTTTTTAAATGTAGTTGTTTATTTTCTTAACATTGAGTGTTAATAGTTTTTTTTTTTTTTTTTTTACAAGTTTATGTATTTATTTTGAGAGAGAGAGAGAGAGAGAGAGATTGAGAGAGAGAGAGAGAGATAGAGCATGAGCTGGGGACGGACAGGGAGATGGGAAAGAGAGAATCCCAAGCAGGCCGCACTCAGCGTGAAGCAGGGGTTCAATGTGGGGCTCGCTCTCATGACCAGGAGATCATGACCAGAGCCGATATCAAGAGTCAGACATTTAACTACTTAACTGACTGAACCACCCAGGCACCAGAGTTTTAATCATTTTTGCACATTTTGGATAATAGTTCTTTATCACATACGTGTTTTGCAAATATTTCTCCTAGTCTGTGGCTTGTTTCTTGACACGGTCTTTTGCAGGGCAGAAGTTTTTAATTTTAAAGAAGTCCAGTTTATCAATTCTTTCTTTTGCAGATCATGCTTTTGATATTGTATCTAAAAAGGCATCAGCATGCCCAAGATCATCTAGATTTTGTTCTATGTTGTCTTCTAGGATTTTTATAGTTTTGTGTTTTTTATTCGGGTTTATAATACACTTAGAGATAATTTTTGTAGATGGTGTAAGGTTGTATCTAGATTTACCTTTTTGCATGTATGTCCTATTCTAACACAATGTATTGAAAAGACTACCTCTGTTCCTTCGCTCCTTTGTCAAAGATCATGAATTATGTTTATGTGGGTTTATTTCTGGGCCCTATTCTGTTTCATTAATATATCTTTCTATCCTTTTGATAATACCAATATCTTGGTTACTGTAGCTTTACAGATGATATCAGGAGGTGGGGCTTGTGTGTGTGTGTGTGTGTGTGTGTGTTTATTCATCTTAGAGCGTGAGAGACACAGAGTGAGGGAGGAGCAGAGAGAGAGGGAGACACGGAATCTGAAGCACGTTGGAACCAGCCTCTGAGCTGTCAGCACAGAGCCCAGTGCAGGGCTTGAACCCATGAGCCCTGAGATCATGATCTAAGCCAAAGCTGGAAGCTTAACGGACTGAGCCACTTAGGCGCCCCAGGAGGTGGGGCTTTTGAAGGTGATTAGGTCATTAGGATGGAGCTGTCATAAATGGCCCTTATAAAACAAGCCAGATGGTCTTCTGTTGTTTTTCAAGTTACCCATATGAGTGAAAACATATCATATCTGTCTTTCTCTGACTGACTTGTTTCCCTTAGCATAATACTCTCCAGTTCCATCCACTTTGTTGCAAATGACAGGATTTCATTCTTTGTCATTGCCAAGTAGTATTACATTGTATATATAAACCATGGAGGATAGGAAGGGGAAAAGATAGTTTCAAACAGAGAGGGAAGCAAACTATCAGAGACTCTTAAATACAGAGAACAAACTGAGGGTTGAGGATGGGGTAGAGAGGGGAAAATAGGTAATAGGCATTGAGGAGGACACTTGGGATGAGCACTGGGTCTTGTATGTAAGCAATGAGTCACGGGA
Organism: Leopardus geoffroyi; assembly: GCF_018350155.1. Classification (NCBI taxonomy): domain Eukaryota; kingdom Metazoa; phylum Chordata; class Mammalia; order Carnivora; family Felidae; genus Leopardus; species Leopardus geoffroyi. The sequence continues at coordinate 101,769,129 of NC_059333.1, forward strand.
CTCTACCTCCAAAACCAAGAGCACACTGTATACACTGTGTTAGCTAATTGACAATAAACTATATTAAAAAATAAAAATAAATAATAAAAAAATATAAATAAATAAATAAATAAATAAATAAATAAATAATAAATAAGCAAGCAGAGAACTCTCTAGTCCTTTTCACCATGTGAGGACATAGCAAAAAGTTCAGTCTGGAAACCAGAAGAGGGCCTTCACCAGAAGAACCTAGTCATACTGACACCCTGATCTTAGACTTCTAACTTCCAGAACAGTGAGAAGAAATTTCTGTTTATATACAAAATACCCAGTATATGGTATTTTGTTACAGCAGCCCAAATTGAATAAGATAGGGATAGAATAAATTATCTTTTTTGCAAGCATATTATAATAATGAGTGCACCTAGTTTAGTTTCTTAGGTACATACCTGTCTACAAAGAACACGTTTTTTTTTTTTTTTTTTTTCTTAATCTTCTCTATGTTGTAAAGTGTGTAAAGGCTCTGATCAGCTCTGCATGAGCCGGACTGCGGCTAAATCTAGATTCATATGTCTAAATCTAGCATTTGGTTGGTAGGACCATTTGGCTCTTATACTAAGCTACATCCTCCAATTTAGCTGTAACTGGTAATAAAGACAGCAATTTTATTATTTGTATTTACTCTGTTTTAAATTAATTTAACTAGGTATCACCATATATGTCTAGTAGCTACTATAACTGTACATGTTTTAAGCCTCCTGTATAGGTTACATGGGGGGGGGTGGTGAAAGTGAGTCTCCTTGTCTGTTTTATTATCTCAAGGAGGAAACCTTTCAATAACTCATGATTGAATATAATGTTTGTTCTAAGATTTTAACAGGTACCATTTATCTGATTAACATAATTCTCTACAATTCTTAATTATTTAGGGCAGGAGCAGCGAACTATGGCCAGTTTTCATAATTAAAGTTGTGCTGAAACATAACAGTGACTATTTGCCTATTTTCTGAGTTAGTTTATTCTACAGTCTCAGTACTGAGTAGTTGTGACTGAAACTGTGTGTTCTACAAAACAAAAACATCTGTATCTTGTCCCTCAAGAAAGAATTTGCTGATTCTCAATGTAGACTTTGTATTATAAATAAATGTTGAATTTTGTCAAACTATATACATCTAGGAATTTTTCTGCGAATTTATTGATTTCATCTATTTTTTAAAAAAATTATTGCCAACAAGGTTTTTCAAAATATCCTCTTAGAACTTCATTTTTAGCATGACTTGTAGTGATATCCTTTAAAAACATATTGACAATATGGGTTTTCTCTATTTCCTCTCTCTCTCTCTCTCTCTCTCTCTCTATTTGTCTAAATCAGTTCTGCTAGGTCTTTATCAAGACCTATTTAGTGTTTTCAAAGAACCAAGCTTGATTTTCTTCATTCTCTTTATTGTACTTTCTCCCTATTTCATTCATTTCTGCTTTTACCATGTAATTTTGCTATTTTCTCAGATTTTTTGGCCGTAAAATGTCTTCATTAAATAGCTTTCAATTTGAATTATATTCTCACCAGGTATTTGAGTTTTCTTCTCCAGTCCCTGCCTTTGCCTTCTCAGTTCTTTGTTCTCTTGGTAGTTCTCTGACATCTCTAAGATGTTGTTTTCTCTGTATTTATCCTGCCTGAATTGTGCTTCTTGTATATGTGGCTTGATGTTTTAATTGATCTGGGAAACTTTTATCTACTATCTCTTCATATATTGCTTTTGTATCTTTTTGCATTTTCTTTACTTCTGGATGTCCAATAAAATTATGTGAGATATTTTAGGATGAAATAATATTCTATTGTAGAAAGTGTCCTATCTGTAACCTGCTGCTTTCCCCCAGTTTCTTTCCCTCTGTATAATATATTCTAGTGATGTGATTTTAGTTTACTAATCTTCTCCCCTTCCATGTCTAATGTGTTGTTAACTGATCTTTTGAATTCTCGATTTATTATTGTATTTTTCAGTTCTAACATTTCTATTTGATTTTTTAAAATTTTTTTAATGTTTATTTATTTTTGAGACAGAGAGAGACAGAGCAAGAACGGGAGAGGGGCAGAGAGAGAGGGAGACACAGAATCGGAAGCAGGCTCTAGGCTCTGAGCCATCAGCCCAGAGCCCGACGCAGGGCTCGAACTCAGGGATCGCGAGATCGTGACCTGAGCTGAAGTCAGACGCTTAACCGACTGAGCCACCCAGGCGCCCCTGTATTTGATTTTTTAAATTCTACATTCTTCTCTTAAAATTCTCTGTGTTGTTTTCAATTTCTCAATAACAGTAATATATGAATCACTTATGGGATTAATGTCCTTTCTTCCCCCCATCTTTCAATTTAGGTAATTTGGTCATGTTTTCCATTATCCTAAGGACTTTTTTTTTATTAAATGCTGGATATATTATTTGAAAACTTATAGAGATAAGTTGAGGATTCTGCAACGAAGATTTACTTTTGCTGCTGGAAGGCAATTAGGACAGTTATTTGGCATTTAGAAAGCCAGGCTATGGTAATGAATTTATAGAAAGACTCTGGTAAATCTAAGTTATGACAGGACATCACTGGATAACGTGGTGTCTATTGTTCTCTAACATCTTCCTGGTTAGTGTTATCTAACACCTTCCCCGTGGTGAAACTGCTAGTATTAGACTGATAAAGGACAGCGTGTCATCCCTTTTGGGAAAAATGAGCAAAGTCACATAACCACACCTGGGAGCTCTTATCTGCAAAATCCTACACTATAATATCTGAATAAGAATTTCAAAAAAGAGGATGGGAATCTAAAATTTACTAAAGAATGACTTCTATTCACTACCTCAGTTATTGAGAACATATGGTACATAGAAAAAATAATTTCTGTTGTTACAGAATAGAAAATAATACTGTAAATTTTACTGATGTATAGTGTGTCAAACATTAGTATCGCTGCCATAACTATGTGGTGTTATAAAGGTCTGTAACCTTATTAACAGAATTAAATGAAAACCAAACATATGTTTGGTTGTTTGAAAATAATTGCCTTATATATTTTGTCCAGAGTATGTAATTGTTACAAAAAGATGGATTACTATAGATACGGGTTAGTCTGTCTTTACTGGAACCATTTTACCAATATTCTTAAAAGACAATTTCACAAAATATCAAAAGTAAGAGCACAGTCTTGAAAACATGCTAAGTTCCTCCCCCTCTCTTTGTTATTATTGAGAAATTAGGTATCAATCTAATTGGAATCATTTGTAAATAGTCTATTCTTCCTTTTGTCTTCATTTTTAAGGGGTTCTCTTTGGTTTTTGTGTTATTCATTTTCACTATTACATGTCTATCATTTTTTTTGTCTTCTTAGAACTGAGATATTTTTTCAGAAATTCTGGAAAAAATCTCAATTAATATTGCTTAGACTATTTTCTCTTTCATATATTTCCATGACATCCCTCTGAAATCTAAAAAAAAATGAAAGTTGTCTTTTTATTCTGATTGCTACATGTCTTACTCTTTCACATTTCCTATGTCTTTGTTTATCTGATTTGAATTCTGGTGAATTAATTCATATCTAATATAAAATTGCTCTTCAGTTTGGTCTAATGTGTGGTTTAACTAATTCACTAAATTTTTAATTTTTTTAATTTTTATGTTCTAAAATTTCTAACCTTTAAAAGCTTCTTAGTCATTTTTATCGACTTTATATTTCTCATACATTCAGTTTTGTTATTTCTTTCTTGTAACAAATGATATAGCACTTTTGTGTATCCTAGTTCCAATATTGTAAATATTTTTAGCTCTTTTTCTGCTCACAATTGTCTATTTTGGCTTAGTCTCATGATGCTTCCTTCTTTGTGTTGTTATGACTTTTCATTGAGTTATTAATTCCTGGAAATGTTTACAGCTGAGTTGAAATTTTACCACTTCAAAAGTGTTTACCTTTGCCTCTGCCAGACAAATGGAAACAGAAACTACTCTAGATCATAGTAAATCAAAACTGTCTGCGAGAATTCCCCATCCCACCACCTTGTATGAAGGCCAGCTTATGATCATAGATTCTTAGTGGAGACTTATCCCCCTCAAGCTAGTATTAAGGCCAAGGTAAGCAAGTCGCTGGCTGATGCCTCTTTTCACCTGTAAAATTAAGGTATATCTTTTTTGGAGTTTCTACTTTATTCTGGGATGTTCTATGAGCCTTCTTACCTGGGCTAGATACAATAACACATTGTTTTCCATTACAATTTACAGATACATATCAAAAGTAAGTACATAAGAATATGAATGATGAATAATACATCAGAGAAAACAAGTAATTTGATTGCTATTTCAACATTTCAAAGGAGCTAGCATGTCCAACATGCTATTAGAAATATAAACACCATATTCAAACCATAAAGCACAAGCTGTTTTGTACTATGCTGAATATTTATTAAATCTTGAACCAAATAGTCTTCACTCTGTGTGTATCAATAGAATGAAACTCGATATGTTTTATAATACCCAGCAGACTTCCTTATATGGAATAGTTTATGTCCTCATAATCATATAACTACAAAAGAAAAGTAAATTAGACCCAACAGAAAGCTCATGAAAGAAGTGATTATTTTGATAAAAGTGTGTCCACATGGAATAGAGATGAATATCTAGACCAATAACTATAGAAACTATTCATTCTATTATGCAAATATTAAATGTGAACAGCTGGTGGAGTGATGAAATTGCCATGCTTGATAGTTAATAGTCAACTTGTTATATAAAGACCTTTCTTAATGTGGGAAAGTAATTTGCTTAAATCAAATGCTTCAATCAACCTTCATAAGATTATGTCATATTTCTACAAGCAAAGAGATTATTGTTTTCCTCCATTCCCTATTTAGACCAAAAGATAAACCTGCTCCCATAAATATTTTTTTAAGAAGTTTTCTAGTCATTGTTAAAAGCATGGTATTATACCAATAGTTAGAAAATATAACATTGATAGCGGGCTTTTTAAAAATATATAATATTTTAATTTTAGAGGCACAAAAACAACATTAATGCAATTAAAAACATGACATTTGATAGAAATTTGTAAAAAGGGAAAAAAGAGGCTAATTGTCATGTGTTGATTGCCTATAAAGTCCTAGGCTCTGTGGTAGAGATTTTAAATACATAACCTAATTGAACTCTCTCAACAGCACTGGAAGTATACATATGAAGAAAGCCAGCCTCCAAATATAAATGGCCTGCACAAAGATATACAGCTACAGAATGCCATGCACAAGTTGCCAGCTGTAATCTGTCAACAAAGTCTTCAATCCTGATTGTTTCATCAATTGAATGATGAATTTGTTTTCCAATGGCATGAAAATCAAGTTACTATAAAAGTGTACTTTTAAGACATGTAACATTTATTTTAGGGTGATGACAGAAATAGTCAAATACATAAGTGATGTATCAAAATAAAATAGAGGAATTAAGCCATGTAATTTTTCAGCAAATAGATCACAATTTGACTCTTGCCATGTTCCAAAAATAGCAATTTTTATATGCACTTATACTTAACAGTTGCAGTGCTGGTGTCAAGATTAATGATATTCTTGGTGACATTCCCTAACATGAGTAAAAACCGGAATTGGTTTCAACAGATGCATTTTGATTTAAATGGAAAAGTGAAAACCTGAGAATGCAGATTCAAGGTGGTGAAATACACTGTTTTTCTTCATTATTTTGGTAAATAACAATGAAGAATTTGAGAAGGCAAAATGAAGAGGAAAAACGGAAATGAGGCAAGAGGAGCTAGATGGAGTGGGAAAAGCACAAAGAGGAAGAGAAGAGGTCAGAGGAGTAGCGAAGCCCAGCTAACGTCAGTCACTTAGATCGACATAAAGCCTTTCAGTTTTATTCTGGAAAAAGACAGAAGTCAAGAGTGGAATTTGATCAAATCAGTGACAAATCCTGTCTTCTTTCCAAAGGAACACTCTGAATATTGTAGCATGAATAGATTGTGAGCATAAATAGCAGATAAACGGCAGCAAGAACATTTAGGAAGCTTTTACAATAATCGAGGCTAGAAACTAATAGACGTGGAGTTGATCTATATCAGAAATAGATGGATTCTGAACACATTTTGAAAGTAGAGGTAACAGGATTGGTTGATGGATTCCAAGCATGAGATTTAAAAAAAGAATATCTTGGGGCGCCTGGGTGGCGCAGTCGGTTAGGCGTCCGACTTCAGCCAGGTCACGATCTCGCGGTCTGTGAGTTCGAGCCCCGCATCAGGCTCTGGGCTGATGGCTCAGAGCCTGGAGCCTGTTTCCGATTCTGTGTCTCCCTCTCTCTCTGCCCCTCCCCCGTTCATGCTCTGTCTCTCTCTGTCCCAAAAATGAATAAACGTTGAAAAAAAAATTAAAAAAATAAATAAATAAATAAAATAAAATAAAAAAAGAATATCAAAGATGACTTCGAAGATTTTGGTCTGAGCAAATTGGTGATAATTTTATAAAGAAGGAAATAAACAAGAAAAAAGTAATTAGATCACTCAAACAGTCTATATATTAGTCATATTAGTCATATATAGTCATATTTTACATATTCTTCATATAGTCATAGTCCAGTTAGAAGCCAAAGTAAAAATTGGCACGATCTTGAAAAAAACTTGAAGCTAAAAAAAAGACATTTTTGACCTAACAGGTATAAAATACCTCATTTGACAAGAATAATAATATAATATTAGTGTATTATTTGACAAATAGATATATAATACATATTTACATACATATGCATACTAATGTATATGATCTATACCACTTATGAAACTATAGATAGAATACTGAAGGATTACTTATGGTTATAAAAGAGACTTTGCATTTTGCTCAATTTATTGTGTTTGAAATGATGCATCACAATATGTTAACTTTAATAATAAATAAAGTTAGAGGGATGGAGTTTAAGAGGAATAAGAGAGTATGATGTGAAAAATAATGGATCAAGGGCCTAAATGAAAGTGAAAACTGTAAGATATGAAACTGAAAACATATAACAAAAAAATAGATAAATTGGACTCAGTCAAAATTAAAAACTTTTATGTCTCAACAGATATGATCAAGAAAATGAAAAGACAATCCACAGACTGGGAGAAAAAAATTCTTACAACTCAACAATGAAAATATGAATAGCCCAATTAATAGATGGTTAAATTATTTGAATAGATATTTCTCCAAAGAAGATATACACATAACCAATAAGCACATGAAAATATACTCAATATCATTAGTCATTAGGGTAATGAACATCAAAATCACAATGAGGTACCACTTCATGCCCATTGGCATGGCTTTATTAAAAAAGGCAGTATCAAGTGTTAATGACAACAGGGAGAAATTGGAACACTCATAATTTGCTAGTTAGGATTTAAAATGGTACCACTCACTTTACAAAACAGCTTGGCAATTCTTCAAATAGTTAAATGTAGAATTACCATATGACCTAGCAATTCTACTTCTAAGAATATATGCAAAAAAAAAAAATTGCAAGCTTATGCATGAAGTACACAAATGTTCAAAGCAGAATTTTTTATGATAGCCAAAAAGTGGGAAAACACAGATGACCATAAGTGATGAACAAAGAAACACAAAGTCATATATCCCTGTAACAGAACATTATTCAGCCATCAAAGCAATGGAGTACTGTTACGTGTTACAAAATAGATGAAGCTTTAAAAGAAGTGTGAAAGAAGCCAGACACAAAAGGCCACACATTTACAATTTTATTTATATTAAATTTTCAGAATAAACAAATCTAGAGAGAAATAAAGTAAGTTAGTGGTTCCATTGGTTGTGGGTGTAGGAAATACAGAGGCTAATGGATACATGATTTCTTTTTGGGATGATGAAAATATTCTGAAATTATTTAGTAGTGTTGGTTGTACAATTCTGTGACTATACTGAAAACAATTAAATTTTGCACTTTGGAATGGTGAATTTTATGGCATGTGAATTATATCTCCATAAAAAAGAAAATAAAGAAAATGAAAGAAGAAAATTAAAATCCATCATTCTAAATTTTGAAGTTTATGGCTCATTTTACATCTCCAAAATCTAAAAATTAATGAAGAAATAATGTATAAACTTACATCAAAGAATAGGAAAGAGGCAATTTTATAATTAAATAGTGGATATAACCAATAATTCTGCATTGAAAACTCACGTATTCTTACTGTATGGTTCTGAGGAATTCTTTAATTTCTCTGGTTTACAGTTTGAGCATCAGAGATAAGACACAATGCCTTACTCACATGATGGCTAAAAATACTGAAAAATCAGGCATGAGAAAGTTCTTCAGAAAGGTACTTACATGATGACTATAAACACTGAAAATTCAGGTGTGAAAAAGCTCTTCAGAAAGGTATTTTGTGTTATTATGGTTGATACGGGTTTACAGCTCATTTCAACACATAACATGATCAGACTCTGCTAGTATAGCCACTCCTTGAGTCAAACCTTAAGTGCCTCTAAGTTTTCTTTACAATTCAAAATTCCCGTACTTCTTTAGGAGGACTAACAATAAAAGTTGAAGCACTTCACTTGAGTTTTAAAGATCACAAGTAGCTGGAGTTAGCCATCTCCTGGTTTTCATCCTGGGCACATTGTTACAACATGGTATTTTCACACTTCTAGATGTCTACTGCTAAATGGACACCACATCCTGTTTTAATATTTTCCTCAACACTAAAGGGGATACAAATTATATTCTCCTAAAAAAGTTCTTGCCATGTTTCTCCCTAATCATTGGAACACCGGAGTGGGCCTGTAGATATCTCAGCTTAACAAACATGTAGCCATCATGCCAGTTTTTCTTTCTGGAATGTACTATCAGACTCTTGGGAGTTTTCTTAGAGCCTCATTATTGTTCCATTCTTGTTCCATTCTCTGATTAATTTACTTTGATAAATGGAGGTATTGGAGAAGCTAGGATGATGCTACTTGGGGGCAACTTGACTTTAACTCCCCAAAAGTCATGAATGGAGTATCTGGCCCAAATAATTGAAATCTCTCTTTTAACCTGGATATTTAGTTCCCCTTTTCTATTAGCTATGAGCTATAACCAGCGGTCAAAATCCTTTACATTATTATTGCAACTATTAATATATATATATATATATATATATATATATATATATATATATAAATATAATACAACGTAATTTTTAATATTATTATAAACCTAATATATACATTTATAGTTAAACAATTAAATTATTATTTCCCATACTGGCATACTGTTTTTCTTCTATATGTACTAAGTGGTATATTGACTTACCAACTGATAAGTCTGTTAGATCAACAAGCATTTGTTGATATAAAATATTTCCCACTTCAAAAAAAGAAGTGTTATTAATAAGCTTAGTTACTTGAACAAGCAGTTGGTGACAACCCACTTTCCACCACAGAAGTATGTGGATGTGTACTCCTAACGCACCTAGGAAAACATCATGTAGAGAACTAAATGTGGGACATATTTTGGTTAGGAAGTATTAAGAATTATTTGTTAGTTTTTTTTTTTTAATACAAGGACTCTATGACAGAAATAAAAGAAAACTGACATTGATAAAAGAAAGTACTTTTTAAAGCAATATCCAGGTTCTTGAATGTGATTACTTTTGAAATATGTTTTTTCCCAGATCAAACTTAATAGCTCTATAATTAAATAAAATTTAATACATTTACATGTTAGATATACCTAAATGTTTAAAAAAAAGCAGAACAATTCAAAAATCATTCATTGAATATCAAACATATGGTCACTTGAGAATCTTCCTTTTTGTTGCTGAACCAATACGGCAGAACTGCATTTTAGAACTGAGCCAGCAATTACTGATAATGTTTCTTAATATTAATTACAGATATTCAATTACTGTAAATATATATAAACCATATATACTTATAATTTATTATTATATGTAATGTATATTACATATATATACTTATATGTATTTTACATTATAGTATATTACATTATATATTTACGTATAAATATACAAATTATATACTTATATTTTGCATATAGATACATTTATATTTATATAATATATATACTTCTTTGGTTGTTACTCAGAAGACAGAAGATTGAACACATCCTTTTAGAAATGTGTGCATGCAACCACAGGGAGGGGTAGAGAGAGGGAGAGAAAGAATCCCAAGCAGGCTCCATACTCTCACTCTGCTGAGAGGATGATGTCTGACACAGGGCTCAACCTTAAGAATCTTGAAATCATGACTTGAACCAAAATCAAGAGTCAGATGCTTAACCAACTGAGGCACCCAGGCACCCTTTAGAAGTAAACTGCCTTCAAGTCTCCTGTTGACTTTGGACCTAAAATTTGAATTCCCCTTTTTTATATTTATAAACACATGTAAACACATACAAATAAACCACATGACTTTGGATAGAATATTTTATTTTGAATTCCTAAATAGTTTACATGTGATATTAATTGAAAAAAGCAAAATGCACAATGATTTCACAGAAAGTAACTGACTTATCTTGTAAATATTATGAAGTATCCAGAAAGTTATACTGATCACTATCCAAATTACTATTTATCATAATATACAATGGGAAGATAAATCATAACTGTCTTTGTTTTTAATTTTTTTAAGTTTGTTTATTTATTTTGAGGGTGAGAGAGACAGCATGAGCAGGGGAGGGTCAGAGAGAAAGGATGCCAAGCAGGTTCCATGCTGTCAGCACAGAGCCTGACACAGGGCTCGATCTCACGAACCTCAAGATCATGTCCTGAGTCGAAATCAAGAGTTGGACATTTAACCAACTGAGCCACCCAGGCACCCTTCATAACTCTTTTTAATGTTATAATAGTTTTTATATAATTCCTTTTACTATAGCATGTTTGAGTTAATTATTTAAGACAGTATTTATTTTTTAAAGTTTACTTTTTGAGAGAGAGAGAGAGAGAGAGAGCAAGCAGGGGAGGGGCAGAGAGAGAGGGAGAGAAAGAAAATCCCAAGCAGGCTCTGCACTGTCAGAGGGGGGCCCAGTTTGGGGCTTGAACTCAGGAACCATGAGATCATGACCTGAGCCAAAATCAAGAGTCAGACACTTAACTGATTGAGTCACCCAGGCACCCCAACAGATAGTATTTAAATAATAGATACTATATACATAAAAAAATAATAGATAACAGAGGTCACATCTTTTCAGGTAAATACTGAAAAGTCCTTTGAACAGTGTATATAAAACTCATATCATGAAATAACTGATATTTTTAACAATTTAAATGCTGTTAAGAAGCATCAAATGTTATTAATCTAACAATATTAACCTACAATATTTTCATGCTAAAACTGTATACAAAATAAAGTTATTCTATAACATAAATTTGTAGCTAATTGTGACTATAAATTAATATACTTAGAGCATATGTATATATGTCTGAATTAAATGCACAGCAAACTCTTTTTAAGAACAACAATACGGATTTTTCAAATTGAAAAAAAAATGAAGTGCCTCTACAGAAATTGTTTTACTTGGATTCAGTAACATTACACTTAAATTATTTTGAAAAGTTTGCATCTTGGCAAAAGTAAATCCTGAACTTAACTACAGCTACAATTCATATGGGGTAAGGGTTGTGACAGTTCTAGGAGAATGAAATAAAGTTAGGTGAAGATTGATTACAGCACAAGCAAGAATTAAGGTATGGGCAGGTCAAGGAGAGAATGATTGCTGATTATGCATAAGCCTAACAGCATCTTAAGAATATAGACAAAATGTATTAAGAAAACAAGTTTTAGCTCAAGAATGACTAATATTTTTAGCCTTGGGAGTAAAGCTAATGTCTGAGTTAAAGAGACAGATTGTTAGTGCAGTTGTCAGCATAGTCATCCAGCTGGAATTGTTTTTTTTCTCCCTTGTTTTTCAGTTTTTCTATTAAAATAATTCTCTCTGTCGAACAAAATGAAAAGTAACATGCAATTAACATGAATATGCTCCCAGATTATCTTTTGGCATTAGAGTTGTCTCTGACATTTAAGCAAATCACCTAATTAGTCTCTGTCTACATTCATCAATGTGTGAAGCAGATTTTAAAGATTTTATATTCTTGATAACAAAATTGGTAAATTTTAATGTGTTTAATGTTAAAATAGTGTTTCATAGTATATAATCTTTATAAAATGCTTATAACTATTTTATTATTATTATTATTATTATTATTATTATCATTATTATTTTAATTTAAAGAATGTGGTCTGTTGAAGGCCTTGGAGTGTTATGCCTGCCAGCAGAATAGCTAGAAAGGCTTGTGGGGTGTGGAAACCAGTCAGAACTAAGCTGAAGGTTTTTTTTCTTTTTTTTAAGTAAGTTCCACAGCCGAAGTGAGGCTCAAATTCATGACCCCAAGATCAAGAGTTGAATGTTCTACTGAGCCAGCCAGACACCCCTCCCCGTGTCCCCCCTTTTTTCTTTGGTTGATCAGCCGTGCTTATTGCAGCACTGGCAAATAATGTAATGTATATACATTAGCTACATACATTTATTAACTATTTTATAAAAGAATAAACGAATGGGGCAGAACTATCTTAAAGACCCAGAAACTGGATTTTAAAAAATGGTTGTATTTTAAGCACAAATTAGTTGACAAAAGGTTGTTTGATTTTTTTCAAAACACTGTGCCTACTTTACATAATGGCATATATTTGAACTTTATATTTAATGTCATCTTTTAAATTTTAGCATACAACCCACCCATACATACACACGGTGCAAATACAGAAATCTCTTTCATAATGAAAATTTGTGATATGAAATTCTACGGTGAGGATTCTTACTATTTTATGCTATTTATCACTTTTAAGGAATGCTAACTGAAATATGCAAATTTTGAGTCATTCTGTTTGAGATCAATTACCCAAAAGCTTTGGAATTTAGGAAGAGGGATGCATATAGTGGAAAACTCAGCCAGACAAGAAGTTTTTGTAGGTTTGCCTTTGAAAAATAAAAGAAATGTAATGTGAAATAAACCAAAGCCTTAAAACTCCCCACTGACTGTCAGAGTTAGGAATCTAGGTGCAGGAGCCCAGTGAGCATTTCTGCTAAGGGCTAGTTTCTAACAGGGGTGGAATTAACACTGGTTGATTCCATGCTTGGGAAGGATAATAAAAAATATTTACACAGCAATGTATAAGACTGAAACTTAATGCATGCCATTAAAAAAAAAAAGTCTTTTAGAAGGTCTGTGATTCTGGAGATGAATGCAGAATGTGACAAAGTAATCTAACTGTATTCAAATGTATAAAGAAGTCTCACTGAAGGGGACAGGGAAACAAGATGCTGAACTAAGTAACTTTGGAAATGAGTGGAGTGTGTAAGACTAAAGGCAAAAGAAATTGCATATAAGTACTGTACTGTAGTTGGTTAATATTTCTCATGAGAGTACAAGTTAAAGATTCTGAAATCACTATACATATGTTTTGGAACTGAACGATAAAATAAATGAATGGCAGATGGTAGGAGCCAATTTTCTCATAATTAAAGTGGAGAATTATATACCAGCAAGGGGAAGAAGATAGAAAGATCCATGTGATTATGGATTAAATTTGGAGATATCAGTTTATTTAGTATAATATAGATATAGCTGATAAAACACAGGGATTTTTATAGATTTTCATATACCAATATACATTGGTTGATATATACACAGGTATTTTCCTTCTCTGTCATCTCAGAGAGCTTACATGAACTCACAGTATCAAAGAGCACATCTAGCACCCAGATCTTGGTTTCTAATACCATTTTTCTAAATAAAGATATCAGGGCTCCTTGGCAAGAGGACTGATTCCATGTTTGAGCAAGAGATAGACACAAGCCTGGAGCATTTTGTAGGGAAGGAAAGTAAAGTCCTCAAACAAACAATCAAATAAACACAAAAAACAAAACCCCAAAACCTAAAACCAAAAAAACAACAACATAAAGCTCTCAAAACCCAAAAAACAAAAAAAAAAATCCAACCCTACAATTATGGAGATGTCAAAGGGATTCGAGAGATAGCTGAAAAAGCTCCCAACGTCAGCAAGAGAATAATTCCATTAGCATATATTAATATGAATATTTAAATGAATAAATAGAAAAAATTACTATGCCACATAATTAAAAAGAATTTATATACATATTCCACCCTCAAAGAGCTAGAGCGTAATTCCCCACTCAAGTGTGGGCTGCACATAACATCCCTCCAAAGAGTTGAGTACGCACAAGGTGAACAACAGACTAACCTTACAATACCCAAACTGAAAAATGCCACCTGAGCCAAGTGATCAAGGTTAACAACGGCAGTAATGTCATTTTGATAATATATATTCTTTTTTCTATATTTATTTATTTTTGAGAGAGAGAGAGAGAGAGAGAGAGGCAGAGCATAAGCGGGGGAGGATTTGAGAGAGAGAGGGAGACCCAGAATCTGAAGCAGGCTCCAGGCTCTGAGCTGTCAGCATATAGCCCAACGTCGGTCCCAAACCCATGAACCTCGAGATCATGACATGAGCTGCACTCGGATGCTTAACCGACTGAACAACCCAGGCGCCCCAATAATATATATTCTTAATATGATGCGACAAGAGATGCGCTTGGCTTCTGTGGTCTTCCTGTCTAAAACACAAACTCAGGCAAATCATTGGAAAAGAATCAGGCAAATGTCAACTGAGGGATATTCCACAAAACACCTGAGCATTACTCCTCAAAACTGTCGAAGTCATGGATAACAAGGAATTTCTGAGAAATTGCCAAAGCCAGAAAGAGCCTAAGGAGACATGATAACGTAATGTATCCTGAATGTGATGCTGCAACAGAAAAAAAAAATTAAAACTAAGGGAATTTGAATAAAATGTGGATTTTGATTAATCATAATGTATCAATATTGGTTCATTAATTGTGAGAAATATATCTTACCACAGAATTGATGTTAATAATATAGGAAAACTGTGTGGGATTAGAGGAACTTCTCTGTACTATCCTCACAATTTTTCTATAAATCTTAAACAATTCTAAAAGAAAAGAAATATTTTAAAGTATATCAGAGAGAGGTAGGGGTGGAGAATAATGACATTGATGTTCTCAATAACATAAATATTATATGAGAGGACTATTTATTGGGCAAAGCAATTCTAGATATCTCCCCTCTTACATTTCATAGAACCCTGATATTGGGCAGGAACATATTCACACACGTTTCTGTTGCAAGGAACATGGTTAACTAAAATATTCATGACACCAGTTACTTGAAATTGAATTAAAACTCATCTCTTTACCACCAAAAGTAAAACAAAACAATATGAAAAGACCCCCCCCCCCCAAATAGTACTTTAAAAGCAAGGTAGTATCTTTTGGAAGAGCTCTCTGCACTATTTTTTTTTTTCACTGTAAATTTGTTCATGTTTTCTTAATGGAATGATGACTATTTTGCCATCCACTTCGACAATGAATCTAGAAAGAAAAAAAGGAGCATTGTGGGTATTATATTCCGTGAAGTTAAAGACAAATACCACAGTGGTGACTTATAATCATACGTAATAACAAAGAAGTAAAATCTGAGTTTAGGTGAAGATGAGGACTGGGGGGACATGTCATACATAGCCAGGGATGAGCGTCCTGTGGGTTTATAGTAGATTCTAAGTTAAGTAGGACCTAAGCGTATCATGGACACTTCTTGTTACTGCTATCATGCGATTTTCTGCTTGTAATGCTCAAATAAACATGGAGAATATATTCATTCTGAGCTTCTAGCAAAAGAACATAATAACTTCTTATTTCTACTTGTAGAAAAAAGATCCTTTGTGTCCGGTGATGTTGTTCTTTCCATCCATCTGATTAGCCAATTCAACATCAGTGAACAATGTAGAGACATCTATCTCAGGCAGATCTAATCCTTCAATTTATTTTTAAAGCATGTGGAACCTACTTCACAGCAACTCATACATTTTGCTTGTGAAAACTTTCTTCCAAAGATGACCAGGGAGGTCAAACAGTAGAGTACTAAGTAGTATATTCTAGCCAGGTAAATTTCTTTCTTTCCCTGAAACAAACATGCCATTTAGTCTTCCTATCACTGTATGTTCCTATTTCCAAAACCTTAATTTATCTTGCTTATATTACAATTTATATTTGAGAGCCATTGTAAGTCACTGGTAATACAGGGCTAGCTAAAGTCAAAAATCATAAATAAAGTACTTTTCTCCTTATTTTCAGACTTCAGGCTGAATCTTATCTTTATTTCTGCTAAACAAGTTTACGACCTCACATTAATGACTAGTCAGTGTGCACAAAGCTCATTTTGACATAGGTCCTTTTTTATTTCAGTAATTAAAGTCATTTAAAAGTTTTAATTAGAAAGTGCACTTTATGGCCAGTAATAGAGAAAGGAAGGTGCCGCTTCGAGAGAGATTCTTTTCTACAGTGTTCCTACTGTGTCAGAAAATTACAGTATGTCCATCTTTTAATTTGGCTCAGTAATAATGGATTTCCACCTACACATATAATGTTTTCCCATTTTTTTAAAAGCTTACTGCTTCAGTGGAAATATGCGATATGCTGCTGTGATAGTGTTTTGCTATAAAATAGTATTACGTTGGTATAAAGAAGCCCAGGAAATGTTAGAACAGGAGGAGGCCAGGAAGTTGTCCACAGTTCTATTGTAGTTAAGGTAGAGTCAGAATTGTGTGGTGCCAGGGTTTTCTCTTAACTGCAGCAGTTGGCTAATTACTTTTTGAGATCTGTTTACTCTAGTTTTTCTGAATGGGCAATTTAGTTTTCTATTAACTACTTGGAAAACTACATTGCTTAATTTTTTTTTTTTTAATTTCTGTCTTTTCCTGAATGTCAGACTCTTAACTCTTCTTTGGAGCACCTTAAAAACAATTTACATATTGGGGAACAGAGAAGAAGAGAGAAACAAATAAACAAGAAAAGTATTCCACCACTTGAGACAAAATTGCAAAACTGAGATAGTAATCTTAATAGTATCTCATTGTCTTCACCCCCTCTAAGTATTCTTAGATATTTCTCATAGACATGTATTTGTCATACTCTTTGTGAAGGCCCTGGACAAAAATTTAAATCATTTAAATTGTATAAATCCTGGGGTGCCTGGGTGGCTTAGTCCGTTAAGCACCTGACTTCAGTTCAGGTCATGATCTCACCATTCATGAGTTTAAGCCCCACACTGGGCTCTGCACTGACAGATTAGAGCCTGGAGCCTGCTTTGGATTCTGTGTCTCCCTCTCTCTCTGCCCCTTTCCCCTCCTCTCTCTCTCTCTCTCTCTCTCTCTCTCTCTCTCTGTCTCTCTCTCTCAAAAATAAATATTAAAAAAATAAAGAAATTGTGTAAATCCTTTGACTCAGCAAATATTCTTCTGTTAATCTATCCTTAGCAAAGATCCATAGAAAAGTGTAAAATTTTAACTGAATAGCTAAATCTAAGAGACATCTTAATGATTAAATATTAGCTAATAGGATGTGATGCCACTATTAAAATCATAAAGATCAAATGTTCAATGATATGAAATATGTGATAATTTAAAAGAAATGTATTCTGTTCAACTGTGTGTGTGTATACACACTACATACACACATATAATATGCTCCCTTTTTCAATTCAAAAACGTTTGTGTGTGTGTGTGTGTGTGATCTAGAACCTAGCACTGCTCCCTGTCTCCACTGTTCCCCCATTAATCTGAGCCACCACCCCCAATCTATTCACAACATAGCTCTCAGAGTAACGCATTCCAACGAAAACCCAGGTGACACCTCCACTTTTCTAAAAATCATGCAGTGGCTCCCGTTTTACTCAGAGTGTAAGCTGAGTAAAGTCCTCACCATTGTCTGAAAGGCCCCATGTGATTTAGTTCCCAGGTATCACCCCTCCTATGCCACCTCCTCCTGTTTTCCTTCTCACTCATTCCTCTCACGTCACCTGAGTCTTCTCATTCTATTTGTCTCTGTGACAGTTTATTCATTCCCTCAAGCCTGCATACTTTTCTCCCCAGATATCCAGAGAGCTACCTCTCTTGTCACCTTCAAGTCTCCACTCAAATCACCACTTTTCTCAACAGAATGATCCTCACCCCTATTTAAAGTGCTGCACCCCCTCATCCATCAGTCAGCCCTACCAACTCTTTTTCTGTTTCTTTCTCACATATATCCTTCCAATGTATTCTGTTTCCTCTCTTGTTTGCTGTGTTTATCAGCTCTTTGTTTATTTGTCAGTGTGAAAGAACAGAACTCCACAAAGGAGGGATCCCTGCTTTCTTTACTGTTGTATCCCAAGCAGACAGAGAGGAAGACGCTTGCCCATTGTAGACACTCAACAAATATTTACATGCGAGTACATAGGAGTCAGTGTTTTAACCAAAATGGTATTAAATAAATGTGGTTTAGCTCAAGGTGGTAAACTCACAGAATTTTATAGGTGACTTGTCACAGTATTTCCAAAATGTATATTATGAATATTTATGTTAGGCCAAGCAAATATGCAGTTCCTGGAAGAAGGAAGTAGAGAAGGAAGGAAGAAATGTGTTCAGTTTGAATTTTTCAATACCAGTAGAAACTCAACCTCATTTTTGATGATTTGTTTCATATTTCCTTCCTAAGATTTGAGGCTTTATAAAACAATAATAAGCAAAAGAACAGTGACAGACCCCTAGGTTTCTAAACAGGATAATGTCAAGATTCCACATGCAAGTAATCTGTTGTTATTAAATTTTAGAGGGTTACGCATTATATTTTCCTTTACCCAGATAATTTGCCTAATTGCCTTTTTCCCTCATGTTTCAATACTATCACTGCATACTTAGTAATTTTGTTATAAATGATCTGCTTTTTCCTCAGATAAAATCTCTCTGGACTATGCTTTATCAAAATTAGAAATATAGATTTGAGTGTAAGCTAATTCAAAACATGGTTTACTATTGTAGACATTTTCCATATCCTTAGAAAAAATTTTATATTAAGTGACTTCTTTCATACCATTTAATGATTAGCCTTTTATTTTGTCTAAAACATCAAGAATGTTTGAATACATATTAAGTCTATAGAGGAGATATCATAAATACATATACATAAACAACTTTATAATATCTATGTTTAACGTATAAGACAATATTGATTTCAAATGCCTTCAAAATTATAAATATTTTGGTATCCAGTCATACAAACTTATTGAGAAATGTGATTGATGTCTTAATTTCTTCCTACTCTAACTGACAACGTATACAGTAATGGGCCATACATGTAATGAGGAATTGCTAAATGCTGAGGTTTGCAGGAGAAGGTGGTTAAAAGCATAATGATCAGGACATTAGCATAGATGATAAAGTAAACAGGTATCCATAATCCCCCCTTCCTGCTTTCTCTCATCTCACAAGTTACAAAAAAATAGAAGGAATAGATGGAGTTGATGTATTCACCACCACTGAACCAAAACTTTCTTTTCTCCTTTGGAACAGTTTGTATTTCTGCTTGTATTTCTCTTACATAAGGGCCTATTTTTAATCTAAATGTGTTTTTAAATAAAATTCTATTTTCTGTTAATATAATTAACACAATCACTTTACAATAAATGTGATCACTCTTTCATTACTTCCTTAGAATATTTAGAAGTGGTATTTCTTTTTTTTTTTAATCACACATTTTGTTCTTCATATATAATACCATCATGCCCTCTAGGAAAAAAATCATTAACTTCTAATTCGACCAATAGTCCATCAGATGGTGTGAATCTCAAATATAGCAGAAATGGAACATTTTAACTGCACTTGAGTGTCTTCGACAAACTGAAAAATAGCAGAATAGAAACTGATCCAAGATGTTTCTTAGAGGTCGAAATGATGTACTGTTTTCTGAATCTTTTATATGCTTGAATGGGTTTGTAACATACCAAAAACAAAAACAACACATTCCAGCTTAAATTCTGTGGACTCAACTCTAAGTGCAAGTGAGTAAATCAGTGGCATCAATTAAAACCCATCCTGAAAAATATGTGTGATAGACCCTTCCTAAAATAGTTCCCAGTGATCCTATCCACACCCTCATGTAATCTCTTCCCCTTGTGAGGGCTAGACTTATATGCAAGAGAAAGAATTACTTTACTGAAGCAGCAGTAGACAGACACATGTGTCTTTTGCATCAGCTTTCCAGTAAGTTGATGCCAATCACCTGCTTACATCTGACATACAGCTGAGATTTTCAGAGGTGGCTTCCTGTGACTCTGGTCTTTCATGATTTCCTGGAAGGTCAGTTTCTCTTTGCCACATTCTAATGGTGTTGTAGGCCATCTAATTTGCTATATTGAATCATTTCCTGCTGAAATATGTAAGTGATTTATATGTTTATGATGAAGTGGTAACTGGTACTTTTTTAGCATGATATAGAAAAGGAGATCCTCACAGAAATGCTAATCAGAGCAGTGCAAAAGATCTAATCATTTTGCAGTTATCACATACTGAAGGCAGAAAACTCTGGAAGTCACTTTCTCATTTTTCCATTTTGCATTCCTGAATTTAATAAATATTTTGGAGCTGAAAGACTAACAAAATGACAAGAAGAGTTTGAGAATGAGAAATTGAGAGAAAAAGATTTTTAAAAGGCCAACAAGAGGGAAGGGGGACATAGGGTGTGCAAGAGACCTATTGAGCAGGAGTTAATAGTCACTTACGTAGCACTGGGGTACAGAATTGAGCCCTTGTGATCATAGGAATTGAGGGAAGAGTACAGTTGAGTAAGAAAAAAGAAACATTTCAAACTGTTCAAATCTTCTCCTCTAAAATAGGCTAGGAATTACAAATTAAAGCCTCAGTAAAATGTTTTATAAATTCTCTCAACTGTGCTGCTCTAGATAGATAGTTCATTCTTCCTAAATAGGATGGTTAGTTGTTGGTTAGTTGGTTAGTTGTTGGCGTGAATAACCCCACAGTGTAGTTCAACCTACTAGAGCTCCGTATTGAGTTTTAGGGGGGTGCAGACTTGTTTTACTTTAATTACTTCTCATTGAAATGGGATAATTTTCAATCCTCTTATTTTATAGAGACAATATCACTGTATAATTGACAATGAAACTGAACAAGAATGTGTGTAAAATGTATTTGTGAAATTTAAAGCATCCTATGCATATTTTGCTAACCATGAATTCTTTATGGGCAAACCTGTTCTAGTGTCTGAAGCATTTTTTTTTTATATTTATGAAATAAGCACTGTTAAAGATGTGCCAAATAAATAAATAAATAAATAAATAAATACTCTGAAAATAACTCTCTTGTGAAAAAGCCCGAGAGGGCAAATCTACATGCTTTTTGAACCTCCACAGTTTTGGGTTAAAAACATGTTTCCTCTAGCAGTATAGACACATTCATCTTTTCATAATTCACAGAAATTTTTCAAATTAAAAACCATGATACTTCTGTACTCCTTGAGCCTTGTGGATCATGAAAAGAACAGAACAAAAATCTATGATATGATAGGTGCTACATTTCAAATTGTGTGGGTTGGTGAATTTTGGGGATCAGAAAATATATTCTGATGGATTTTAAGTTTGTTAATCTAGAGCAATTTATCCATATATCTATATAACAATATCTATTTCCATACATAAATGTATCCAGAGACTTTTGTATTTAATATATTTATTCTCAAGGATACATCTACTCTTATGTCCAAATATACTTTATGCAAAGGAAGGAATTGTTCTGTACTATATATTCAATCACTTCAAGAATTTTTACAGATAAAAGCAGCACCACCTTTAAAGAAAACAAACTTGCAGACTTAATTTTTCACAATGATAAGGCATGAAAATAAACCTAATGAAGATAATGGAGAAGATTATAATAATATATGAGCATGGAGAAAATAAATACCTAATGCCAGCTAATTTAAATTTAAATATAATTGTCAGCCAATGACACACAGACACAATCCTAAATATTTCATGCTTATCAACAAGGATACAAATACTTCATCCAATACCCACACACATTTAAAAGAGCCTTTCTGAAAATGCATCACGCTGAAGCCCAGGAAAAGGAGTGATTTTATAGGAAATAACACATTATGGTGTTTCTTAAACTCCCCATCACATATCACATGATTACATTAATTTTTTTTTAATGTTTATTTATTTTTGAGAAAGAGACAGAATGCATATGGGGGAACGGCAGAGAGAAAAGGAGACACAGAATCTAAAGCAGGCTTCAGGCTCTGAGCTGTCAGCACAGAGCCCAACACGGGACTCAAATTTACAAATCTTGAGATTATAACCTGAGCAGATGTTGGATGCTTAACTGACAGACTGAGCCACCCAAGTGACCCACATCTTAAGCAAGTTATTTTAAATACATGGTAATAGGTTCAAAGAGATGCCAGAGCTGCTGGTTCCCCTGGGCTTTGGAACTGTAGAGAAAGGTGCACCTAGGGATTTTAGGTGAACACAACCAAAACAAACAACAAAGGCAAAAGAAATTCTCACAAACGAGGTACGTATTCTCAAATGGGGATATTTATTTGTTCAGGATCCATGAAATATTATTATCCATCTGTTCTGGACAAGGCACTGTGCTGGGCATTAGAACAAGGCAGGAATAATTTTGTTAATGGAATATATTACCTTTTACTTTCAGAAAGTATATCTTGTTCCTTAGTATGTGATTAAAGTTAAGTAAACATTACATAAAACACAAGAAAAAATTAATAACCCAATTAAAATGATACTTAAAGTAACCCTAATGATCACTGAGAAAATAATTACTTAAATGAGCTATAAAAGTTAGGTAAGATGATACACAAGTGGCACTTGAACTGACTACTGAAGAATACTGAAGTAATCTTATTTCATTCTGAAAGTAAAAATTTGAGTTACACAAAAACATTAAATGAGATAGATCATTAAACAATTCTCCTTTACAAAATGATTTCTCATGAAAGTAGCTCAATATTGTGAAAAAAGTACTCAATCATGCTAAAGTACAATGTTATCTTCCACTCAATTCTTCATTATTTCTTCAACAAGAAGTTCTCAAACACAAGTTGTTGGTTCAATATGAATATATAAACATTCAAGAATGAGGATGAGAATGTGGAATATTAATTTATTTTCTCTCCTTCGACACAGATATGCACGTATCTTTGAATCACTCTGTGTACTCTGTTGGTACACGTCATGGAAAAAAGTCATTCAAACTATTTCCATATATTTTTGTGTTGAGTATATTCATCAGTATTAGAGCTATTTTATAAATATTTCACAGTTTTGCTTTCACCTAATTCTTGAGATTCACTATTTGAAGAACTCACATCTGATACTCTACCGGATATTTTAGTTTACTCAAAATACAAATATTTACATAATATAAGGATCCTGGGTCTTTTTCCCATTCTTTTTCTACAAATGTATACACACACACACACACACACACACACACACACATATACATTTCTAGAAATGTATATATATATATATGTATATACACACACAGTTCTTCATATATATACTTTTCTAGAAATATATATACATATATATACATATGTATACATATACATTATGTATACATATATACATATACACGTATATGTATACAAAATACAAAAATATATACACAATATATACAAAAATATATATTCCTATATATTCCTACATATACAAAAATATATATCCCTATATATACATATATATATTCTTATATATACATAATCCTATATATACTTAAATATATATTCCTATATATACGTACATATATATATATTCCTATATATACGTAAATATATATTCCTATATATTCATAATCCTATATGTACATAAATATATATTCCTATATATACATAAATATACATAATCCTATATATATACATAAATACATATACATACATATATACATAAATATAAATCTTTTAATATATTGTTTTGGAAAATAATTGAAAAAAATTTTAACCTTATTTATTTATTTTGAGAGAGACAGAGAGAGAGAGAGGGAAAGAGTGCTCGTAAGCAGGGGATGGGCAGACAGAGAGGGAGACAGAGAGTCCCAAGCAGGCTCTGCATTGTCAGCACAGAGCCTGACGAAGGACTTGATCTCATGAACCATGATCATGACCTGAGCTAAAACCAAGATTTGGACGCATAACCAGCTGAGCTCCCCAGACAGCCCTGGAAAATAATTTTTAAAATTCTCTTTAAAATGATATATAAGATAGATATATCAAAATTAGCATGGATTAAAGATATTTCCAGTACTTATACATACATATTATATATAAATATGTAGACTTCATTAAGAGTTGGAAAACAAATCTTGCCAACATTCAGTTATTTACAGTATATTAAACTAATTCTTGGAGTAGACATGCAAGACATGTTAACTGGGCTTGGAAGTAGGGAAGTTGCAGTTGGATTGGTGACTGATGAAACCACTTGTTGTCAGGGTTGCACAAATAAGTAAAGATTGCTGAGGTGAAAATTTACATTTTGGTTCAAATTTCTGGGCTTTCATCCAAATCATGCTTTACTTAATCTCACGCATTAGTCCGCTTAGACTGCAATAACAAAATACCATAGATTGGGTGGCTATCACAGATATTTATGTCTCACATTTCTGGAAGCTAGAGAATCTGAGATCAAGATCCTAAGAGATTTGGTTCCTGGTGAGAGGCCTCTTTCAGGGATTACAGATGACCTCCTCCTCTGTGTCCCCCACTTGATGGAGAGAGAGCACTCCGGCCTTTCCTTCTCTTCTTCTAAGGGTACTAAGCATATCATAAAGTCCCATCCCCAGTACCTCATCTACCTAATTACTTCCCAAAGCCTCCTCTCCAAATATCATCATGTTGGGCGTTAGACCTTCAACATATGAATTTTGGGAGGACATAAATATTCAGTCCACAAGAACTAGTTTGCTTCATTTGTAAATTTGTAAATCTTAGTTTGTCTTGTTTAAATTATATGGCTCAGTGAAATCAAATTACATATATTCACACACATATATACACACATATATATTACATATATACACACACACACACATATATATCTAAGTCTGCTATAAATGACATGCTGATAATGTTAAGAAAATCTCTATTTTTTTTTTAATGTTCATTTTTGACAGAGAGAGAGAGGGAGCACACACAAGTGGGGGAGGGGCAGAGAGAGACAGGAACAGAGACTCCAAAGCAGGCTTCATGCTGACAGCAGACAGCCTTACACAGGGCTTGAACTCAGGAACTGTGAGATCATGACCTGAGCCGAAATCAAGAGTCAGATGCTTAACCGACTGAGCCACCCAGACACCCCTATTTTATTTTTATATAGCTGTTATAAAGCATTTTAGAATATAATTTAAAACACATTATATTGTTTTAGGAGTGTGTTTTAAAAACATATCTGCTGTGTTGAGCTGTATGAAAACCAGAAATATGAAAATTCAAGTGGAAGTCTGTACAGTTAACCAATTGTTACGGGATACCTGGAATTGTCTGTCCAGTACCGCTTCCCTTAGAACAGCTAACCCCTCTATTCAAATATTAGTGCTGGATCCATTATATAACTACAATACAATTTTACCTTCTGGTTCAACTAATTATGCCCCTAGGTTAATATCCAACTCAAGCTAGGGAACACCCAGAATTTTACTCCTCTAGATTTTGGACCATGAAGATATTGTTCAAAGAGAAGTCTCTGAGAAATAGTTTGGGAAGTCTGACTTACCTAGGAGCTAGTTTTGCTGTCATGGAAGAGTAAAACTTCCATAAAATACCTGGTACTATAAATTACCCAACAATTGCTGACCAATAGTCTATATAATGATTTATGGATAAGTGAATAAGTTTCCCCCCTTTTCTCTTTTGTCAGTTAAGAGTTATACTTTGGATACCCTGCGTTCTCTTTTGGTTTGTTTTTATTTTAAGAGATTTACTAAGACGGTATAATTGATATATAAATAAATGCACATATTTAAAGTACAGAATTTGATAAGTTTTGATAAATTCTTGTGAGACAGATATGCCATGCCCTTTTGCAAACCAACTCTCGTACCATGCTCTAGCCACCTACTGCTACCCCCCATATCCAGACAACCAGTGATGTTTCTGTCACTATAGATTTGTTTGCATTGCTAATATTTCATATATCTAGAGTCATACAGTGTATACCACTTTTTATCTGGCTTCTTTGATTCAGCATAATTATTTTGAGATCTACCCACATTATTGCATATGTCAATAGTTCATTCATTCTTATTGCTGAGTGTGGGTATACCACAATTTGTTCACCTATTAACCATTATTAACCATTTTTTTTTCCAATTTGGGGAATATTACAAATTAAACTTCCGGGAAAATTTGTTTTCAAGTAATGTCTATACCCAACATGAGGCTTGAACTCATAACCTCAAGACCAAGAGCCATGGTAAAATTTGTTTTCAAATTGTTGTATGAATATATGCTGTGCTAGGCAGAATAGTGGCTCCCAAAAGCCAAGTCCTAATCCTGGAGACTTGGAATATGTTACCTTACTTGGTGAGAGGAAATTAAGGTTGCGATTGCAATTAAGATTGCTAGTTAACTGACCTTGACATGGGGAGATTATCAAAAATTATCTGAGAGGGGCGCCTAGGTGGCTCAGTCAGTTAAGCGACCAACTCTTCATTTCAAATCAGGTCATGATCTCATGGTTCACAAGTTTGAGTCCTGCATGGGGCTCTACAGTATGACAGTATGGATCTGCTTGGGATTCTCTCTCTTTTCTCCCTCTCTCTCTGCCCCTACTCCCCCCCCCAAATAAATAAATAAACTTTAAAAATAAACTATTAGATAATACATTCATTTTTTTATTTTTTAATTTAATTTATTTTTTTAACTTTCTATTTCGTTACTTAACATACATGTTATAACATATGTTTTACACTGGTTTCAGGTGTATGATATCATGATTCAACAATTTCATATATCACCAAGTGCTCATCTTGACAAGTGCATTCTGTAATCCCAATCATATATTTCATCCACTCCCCAATCCTCCTCCCCTCTGGTCACTCAGCAGTTTTTTCTCTACAGTCAAGAGTCTGTTTCTTGGTTTGTCTCTCCTTTTTTTCCCTTTGCCTGTTTGAAACTCATAGTTTCATAAGACACTAACTTTGTTTTGTTACAGCAATAGAAAAACCAGCACATATGATTTCATTTACCTTGCATAAATATCTAGGTGCGAAATGTCTCAACCATATGGTAGGTATGTGTTTAAATTTCTAAGACACTGCCAAACCGTCTTCAAAAGTGGTTGCACCATTTTAAATTCCCTACAAAAAGAATTTCCGTTGCTCCACACCCTCATCAACAATGGGAATGGCCAGTCTTTTAAATTGTAGACAGTCTAATAAATATGTAGTAGTGTCTCATTTTGGTTTTACTTATTTATGTTATAAAGTTTATTTATTTATTTTTAGATAGAGCATGCAGGAGCGGGAGAGAGGCAAACAGAGACGGAGAGAGAGAGAATCCCAGGCAAGCTCTGTGCTGTCAGCATGGAGCCTGACACCGGGCTTGAACTCAGGAACCTAGAGATCATGACCTCAGCTGAAATCAAGAGTCCAGTACTTAATTGACTGTCAACTAACTTAACTGACACTGGGTGACTGAGCCACCCAAGTGCCCCTCATTTTGGTTTTAATGTACTTTTTCCAAATAACTAATGATTCTGAGCATGATTTAATGTGCTTGTTTTCTATCCATATGACTTCTTTTGAAAAGTGTCTGTTCGAATCTTTGCCTATGTATTTAATGAATTGGTGTCTTACTGTTGAGTTTTGAGAGTTTTTATAGATTCTGGATACCAGTCTTTTTATCAGATACATAATTTTTAAGTATGTTCTCCCAGTATGTGCTTATCTTTCATTCTCTTAAGAATGTCTTAAAAAGAGTAGAAGTTTTAAATTTTGATAAAGTCCAGTTTACCCATTTTTTCTTTCATGAATTATACTTTTTATGGTGTATCTATAAAAAAAATCTTTGCCTAATCCAAGATCTCAATGATTTTTCTATGTTTTCATTAAAGTTTCATTGTTGTAGGCTTAATATTTAAACTTATGATTAATTTGTATATGATATGAGAAATAGGTCAAAGTTAACTTTTTCTTACATACAGTTATCCAATAGTTATAAAGCCACTTGTTGAAAGGCAGTTCTTTTTCCAATGGAATGTCTTTGCATCTTTGTCAAAAAAAAAAAAAAAAAGTGTGCATTCACTGACATATTGGAGTCTCTTTTCTGTTCAATTGACATACATGTCATTTTTATGCTAATAACACACTGGTTTACTATAATGTATCTCAAAATAAATCTTGATATTTTCTAACTTTTAGCTCTCTTTCAACTTTGTATGTCTTTAATATGTTGCTCTGGCTATTCTAAAAACTTAGCCTCTCCATATGGATTTCAGAATCAGCTTGCATTAGTCTCACCCTCATGCCCCGCTATCCTCCACCCCAACCCAAAGAAAGAAACAAACAAAGAAACGAAGACACAAAGAAAGAGAAAAAAGCCTGATTGTTATTGTTTGGGATTGTGTCGAACCCATAGATCAATTAGGGGAGAATTGGAATTTTAAAAATATTGCTTTCTAACTCATGAACATCTAACTATTTATTTAGTTTTTCTTTAATTTCTCCCAACAATCTTTTTCCTTTCTAGTGTACAGTTCATGGTACATTTTAGTTAGTTTATTACTAATTATTTCATTCATTCAGATGCAATTATATTTGATATTTTTTACAACAGTAAAATTATGTGACAGCAGTTTATAGATACTGAGTTTTTGTATATTTTGTTTCCTGCAGGAATGCTAAATTCATTAGCTATAGATATTTTTTAAGTTTATTTATTTATTTTGAGAGAGAGAGAGACAGCGAGCGAGCATGTGAGCCAGGGAGGGGCAGAGAGAGAGAGAGAGAGAGAGGGAGAGAGAGAATTCTCAATTCCATGAAGAGTGAGATCATGACCTGAGCTGAAATCAAGAGTTGAATACTCAACTGACTGAGCCATCCAGGTGCCCCAACTACAGATTTTTTTATTTCATATTTTTTACCAAAGTTTTATAAATTCTCTTTAT
Source organism: Leopardus geoffroyi (assembly GCF_018350155.1). Taxonomy (NCBI): domain Eukaryota; kingdom Metazoa; phylum Chordata; class Mammalia; order Carnivora; family Felidae; genus Leopardus; species Leopardus geoffroyi. The sequence continues at coordinate 101,798,245 of NC_059333.1, forward strand.
ATTAATCATATTATTGGTGAATAGAAGTATTTACGTTTCTTCATTTTCACTATGGATGCATTTTACTTTCCTTGCTTTTCACTGGCTAACACCATCCAGTACAATGTTGAATAGAAATGGTGAGAAAAGACATCTTTGCCTTATTCTACCTTTGGATGGAAAAACATTCAGTCTTTCTCCAGTAGGTATGATGTTAGACACAGATTTTTCATAGATGTTCCTAATCCAGTTGAGGAAGTTCCTTTGCAGTCCTAGTTAACTGAGAGGTTATTATTATTTTTCTTTTTTCCAAGAATGGATACTGGATTTTGCCCAAAGCTTCTTCCGCAGGCATTGAGACAATATGTGTTTTTTTTCTTTTGTTTTCTAATTATTAACATGTGGAATTACATTGTTTTTTATACAATTTTAAATAATATGTTATTTTAATATAATTTTAGATTTCCACAACAATTATGAAAATAATAGAGTTCTCATACACCACACAATCATTTTTTTCTATATTATTAGTATCTTAAATTGCTATGGTACATTTGTCACAATTAGTGAATGGATATGGACATTTTATTATTAACTGAAGTTCATACTTTTACTTTTTTATTTTATTTTATTTTTTGTTTTAGAGAGAGACAGCACATATGAGTAGGAGAGAGGCGCAGAGGGAAAGAGAGAAAGAATCTTAAGGAGGCTCCACCCTCATTACAGAACTCAACATGGGGCTTGATCCTGCAACCCTGGGATCATGACCCGAACTGGAATCAAGAGTTGGCTACTCAACGGACTAAGCCACCCAGGTGCCCCTAAATTTCATACCTTAAAAAAATTTTCTTACTTTTCACCTAATGTCATTTTCTGTTCTTAGATCCCATCCAGGATACCATATTATATTTATCTGCCATGTCTCCACAAGCTGCTCTTGGCTGTGACAGTTTTTCAGACTTTCCTTATTTTTTTATGATCCTGACAATTTTGAAGAGTACTGGTCGGGGATATTATAGAATGTCCATCAACTGGGATTTGTCTGATGTTTTTCTTCCTATTAGACTGGGTATATGGATTTTGGGGAAACCACAGAAATAAAGTGTCTTTTTTTTTTATCACATCATATCAAAAGTACATACTATCAACAAGATTTATCACTGTTGATATTGACCTTGATTCCACGGCTGAGGCAGTATTTGTTAGGTTTCTCTCCCAGTAAGTCACTCTTTTTTACCCTTTCCATACTGTAATCTTAGGAAGGAAGTGACTCTGCAGATCCCATACTTGAGGAGTGGAAAGTCATGTTCTACCTTCTGGGGAGTATCTAAATAAATTGTTTAGAATTCCAAACAGGAGAGGGGCGCCTGGGTGGCTCAGTAGGTTGAGCTTCCGACTTCAGCTCAGGTCACGATCTCACGGTTCGTGAGTTCGAGCCCTGCGTCAGGCTCTGGGCTGATGGCTCAGAGCCTGGAGCCTGCTTCGGATTCTGTGTCTCCCTCTCTCTCTGCCCCTCCCCCATTCATGCTCTGTCTCTCTCTGTCTCAAAAATAAATAAACATTAAAAAAAAAATAAAAAAAAAAAAGAATTCCAAACAGGAGATTTTTCTATCCTCTAAATAAATATAAAATATATATTTACTTAACTAATAATTTATTTTTATAAGTAAGACTCATAAATATGTATTGTACACTTTGAGTTATAATCCAATACTACTTTATTTATTTTATTGCCTAAATTGTCCAGCTTTGGATATTGGTAACTCTTTCAAAAAAATTTTATTTATTTATTTATTTTTGACAGAGAGACAGAGACAGAGCATGAGCAGGGGTGGGGCAGAGAGAAAGGGAGACACAGAATCTGAAACAGGCTCCAAGCTGTCAGCACAGAGCCCAACACGGGGTTCAATCTCACAGACCACAAGATCGTGACCTGAGACGAAGTTGGACACTCAACCGACTGAGCCACCCAGGCGCCCCTTGGGAACTCTTTCAATTGGTTAATTTATCCCTTTGACATACTCAAATTATCTAAGTGTTTGTTTTTTAACTGAGCCCTTTCTTATTTTCTGTCACAGCAAGATACAGCAGGTACATTTTGTGTAATTCCTGCCTTAACCCTAAAATTTACCATTTCTACAAGAAGCCCTAATTCCTGTCATTGGAGGTAAGTATTAGAAACTAGGATGTGGGTACCATGTGTAGTGATTGCTACTAGAGTGTCATTACTTCTAGGTCCTCTCTGCTAACAGATCAAGATTATCTCTGTGTGTATGCTAACCCATGTGAATACAGATCTCTCTTTATCTATCTATAAACCTGCATTTATGTTAAGTTAAACATGCCTTCATGCTGATGTCTCCAAATCTAATCCTTCCCACATGGATCATTCTTCTTCCTCCCTTTGCTAATCTGTAGCCTGTCACTTCAATAAGGAATCTGGCTCCTGCTATCCACTATTCATTGTTTTATTTTAGTATAAAGATACAGGCACCTTCAGAATTGTTAACCTGTGTGCAATAGGAAACAATTAAACGACTTTATCAACTAAAGTTCAGTGCTTCAGTACATTTCATTTTACTTTAATCTTCTGTACTGCATTAATTTCCAGTTACAGTGGTCCTAGTGTTTATATCTATTCCTTTCTTAAGGAGATTTCATACATTTGTAATACAATTAGTTTCTTTTGTTATGGTTTTCATTACATGCTGGGATTGTCTTTACTCCCTAAATGTTGTATATATTTTACATACATTAGTTTAGGGTACATTTTTTGCTGTAAAGATCTACAGAGATATCCGAATAAGTAGTGTCCTGCAACCACTATCAGAGTATTATACAGAATTAGAATACTTTCACTTCCCTGTGTCAACATTCAACCTTCCCCTATCATTAAACCCCTGGCAAACATTGATCTCTACCATCTCTACATTTTTGCTTTTCCCAGAATATCGTGTAATTAAAATGACACAGTACATGGAATTCTCAGACTGGCTTCTTTTAAATAGCTATATGCATTTAGGATTCATCCAGGTTTTTGGATGGCTTAAGAGCTCATTCCCTCTCTTGCCGAGTAATATTACATTTTAAGGATTTACTACAGTTTGTTTATCCATTACCCTATTGAGGGAACAAAAGTCTTCCAATTTTTGGTGATTGAGAATAGAGCTAATATAAGCATTCATGTGAATATTTCTGAGTGGATATATGTTTTCAAACCATCTGGGCTTGCAGGTAGAAATGTGATAGCTTGGTCATACGGTATCTTCCCACATAGCTTTACCATTTTGCATTCCCCCTAGCAATGAATTAGAGTTCCTGTTGTTAGGATGTTGATTGAGTTTCAAATGTTAAACCAATGTTTCATTCTTGGAATAAAGTTCACTTGGTCATGAAGTATTGTTCCTTTTGTATAATCTTGCATTTTATTTACTAAAATAATTTTAGAAAGTTGTGGACTTATATTCATGAGGGATTTTGGATTCTAGCTTTCTTTTCTTTTAATCTCCTTGTCTGAATCTGTTTTAAAAATAATGATTCAGGGGCGCCTGGGTGGCGCAGTCGGTTAAGCGTCCAACTTCAGCCAGGTCACGATCTCGCGGTCGGTGGGTTCGAGCCCCGCGTCAGGCTCTGGGCTGATGGCTCAGATTCCGATTCTGTGTCTCCCTCTCTCTCTGCCCCTCCCCCGTTCATGCTCTGTCTCTCTCTGTCCCAAAAATAAATAAACGTTGAAAAAAAATTTTAATAAAAAAAAATAATAATGATTCATAAAATGTCCTCACAGAATAAGTTGGGAATGTTATCCTCTTTAATTTTCTGGAAAAAATATTTAGCAGTGGTATTATTTCTTCATAAAGGTTTGGAACAATTCACCAGTGAAGGCATCTGGACCTAGAGTTTATCTTATTTTTGAAAGAGAGAGAGACAGAGCATGAGCAGGGGAGGGGTAGAGAGAGAAGAAGACTCCGAATCCAAAGCAGGCTGGTCAACTTTCTTTGAAAAGATCCTGCTTATCTTTGCTTATCCCTCCTTACCCTATAGCAGAAGAGCCTTTTTCTGTCCAATTTTGTGTTGTTCCAGTTTTCTAAAATCACAGTATTCTCTCTATGGAAATAACCTTTCTTTTGAGGAAAAAAAATTCTCTCCCTAAATTCAGATCTGTTTTCGTTTCACAGTATATTTATTTGCATTATTTTTTGAGTGAGTTTTGATAGTTCATGTCCTTCAAGTATTATAATTTCATTAGAATTGTGGAATTTATTTGCATAATAGTCAATTATACAAAATTATAATTTCTTGTGTAATATTCCCATATTTTCAAGATCAGTAGTATCTGTATCTTATTTCTTATGTTTCTTATAATTGTTTTAATCCTTCTTATTACTCTGACCATTGGTTTACATTGGTTTCTTCATCCATTACATTGATTTCTTCGAAGAACCAGCTTTTGATTGTATTGATATTTTTCTATTCTTTTCTATTTTCTACTTCATTGATTGTTGTGCTGATCTTTGTCTTTTTTTATTTTCTCTTTTTTTCTCTTTTTTCTCTTCTTTCTTTCTTTTCCTTTCTTTCCCTTTCTTGCTCTGTTGATTTTATTTTCTCTTTTTTTGAAAAAAATGTTTAAAAGCAATCAGACTTTGTTGATTTGAAGCCATTCTTCACTTTCTTCCTTTTTTAATAAAGGCATTTAAGAAATGCTACAAAATTTCCCTCTGAGTACTGCTTTAACTGTATCCCATGACTTTTGTTGCATTGTGTTTTCATTCCTATTATCCTGGTTTTGCATGCCTAGTAATTTTTGTTTGATGTCAAGAATTGTTAATTTTACTTTAAAACATGCTGAATAGTCTGTATTGCTATAAATATTCTTGAGTTTTGTTCTGGGAGACAGTTTACTTACTTGAAAACTATTGATGTTTTTGGATCTTGCTTTTAAGATTTGTTAGGAAGACATAAGCAGCTTTTAGAAAAGAGCTAATTATTCCATATACTCCAAGGAAAAGCCTCTTCTGTGTACTCTATACAGTGTCCCATGAATTCTGAAATTTTCTCATCTGGCTGGTGGGAATCAGCACAATTTCTAGTACTGTACAAGATACAATTACTGCTTCCTCTTATCCTTTTAGGAATTTTTTCCCCTGTCCTGGATAGTTCTCTCATATTTCTACAGATAACTGAGGAGTCCAGCCACAATTCTAGGCAGAGGATCTAGACTTTTCTCTCTGTGAAGCTCTGCCTTGCCTCCTCAGTTTCTCTAGACACTCAATTCTCTTCAATTCAGGGATATAAATTCTAGGCTTCCACTGGGATCTCCCTCTTTGATCCACAGCCTAGAATCTTTCTCTAGCAACAGGCTCGTGCAATCACAGTGCTCATCACACTTGTTCTTAGTTCTACTTTATATTATAAAGCATGTTAATATAGCAACTAAAATAATAATAATGCAACCAACACAAATTTGGACAAAGAAGTAGAAAAGGGTAGATGGGTTTCTTTATAGCACCTGAAAATAAAGCCTACAGTTAACAAATATATAAAATTTGTTTAATTATAGTATTTGAAGTTGATAAGTTGGTGAAAGACCTAGATAGTGGCTTCCTTGGTTAGCAGAATTGGAAGTTCTCTGTGTATTTAAAGTTAGATTGAAAAGAATGTATTCTTTCCTGAAAGAAAACTTTCAAGAGCAGATGTGGCTATTTAAAATCACTGATGAAAAACTGCTCAGTTGTACGTGATCCCTAATATGTAATAAATCTATATATTTTTCCAAATTAAAATCAAGATTAAAAAAATTGACCTTTAGCTCATTTACTGTTCTGCTATTCTTTTTCTCTACTAATCCATTTGAGTATGCTGACTTAAGTAATACATGTTCTAAATAACAAGTAATTTGAAGCCTATCAGGATGTTAAATTGTGTGATTTTTTTAACTAAAAACTTAACTCTTTGAGGCATTCAATTTACTGATAATATCTGTACTAATCAATGAACGGCTGAAAGTGTCAAAAAAGAACAAGGGGAAAAAAACATCAAATTTTCAATTTTAAGGACGTAAGGAAATGAGGTTTTCACAGGAATGAGAAATCATTAATTTTTTTATGCAAAGAAAATAAGAAATGAAAATATCAGGTTGTTTAAGATACTCCACTACATTACAAGCTCTTACTATTACTGTTTCTCTGCAAATTACTTTTTACTACTCAACATTTGAAAAAGCTAGATTAAAAATTACATTTGTTATGTGAATGGCCAAATTAGTGAATATATGTAGGTAAACCGGATTACACATTTCAACATAAATTTTGGTAATAAAGATAACAATCATGGGGTTTTTAAAAATTACAGTATTTTTAAAGTTCTATTTAAGCATCTGAAGTCAACATAATTAAACATTACTAATAGTGTTCAACATAGTGAAAAACACTACAAATATTACACAATAGAAATACAACTAATTCTTTATCTGGTATTTCAAAACACAAATCATTATAACTTATTAATAATTGCTACCATTTATGCATGGCATGCTATATTTTTGCTAGATAGGATGTCTTAGGAATTTGACATAAGCTACCAGAAAGCCACTGAATGGAACACTGAACTCCTAGCCAATAAAATGGAGAAGTGGGGTGCCTGGGTGGCTCAGTCAGTTAAGCTCTGATTTCACTTCAGATCATGATCTCACAGTTTGTGAGTTCAAGCCCTGCATCAAGCTCTGTGCTGACAGCTCAGAGCCTGGGACCTCCTTTGGATCCTGTGCCTCCCTCTCTCTCTGCTCCTCCCCTGCTCACACTGTCTCTCTCTCAAAAATAAAATAAACATTAAAAAAAAACAAAAAAAAAACAAAAAAAACAAAAAAAACAAAGGACCGGGAAGTGATTTGATATTACATTACATTCTAGTATAGAAATGTGGGCATCAAGCAAAACATAAAAAAAAATTCATTTTTAACATACATGGAAATATTTAACCCTAATATCATCAAAAGACATACATTTAACGTTTATTTTTTTTATTTTTGGGACAGAGAGAGACAGAGCATGAACGGGGGAGGGGCAGAGAGAGAGGGAGACACAGAATCGGAAACAGGCTCCAGGCTCTGAGCCATCAGCCCAGAGCCTGATGCGGGGCTCGAACTCACAGACAGCGAGATCGTGACCTGGCTGAAGTCAGACGCTTAACCGACTGCACCACCCAGGCGCCCCAAAAGATATACATTTAAAAAAATGTGCTAGCATTCCTAAGAGAGGACCTTGTGTAGCTCACTGTTCAGAAATTATGTTTCTTCTTTTTTATTTCTTCAAAAACAATGTGTATCTGTGTGGTGTAGCTTCTAAAGGAAAATGGGATGGAAATAGTGGTATTAATATATTGGGAATTTTTTCCACATAATGGAAATACTTAGGTACAGAGGAATACCCCATGGACAGGGATGCAGATGGGAGAATCAATTCTGAGAAGCTGAGTAACTTGTAATTAAGTGTCCTATGTAAATATGTAACAGACCTGGGATTTGGATACAGGCCTCATACACTTACCATATAACTGGCTTTCTTGTTCAAAGTTCCTCTTTGTTTAAAAAAAAAAATTGAAAAAAAACCCAGGATTCTCAGAGAGAAGAAAGTTGATTTGTTCCAAATCACATCAAAAAAGCATTCAGCTACCTCAGCTGTCACTAATGATGAGATCTATGAAGTCAGTTGAAATTATGGATTGTAATTTTCTTTCCTCTCATTTCTGCTCTCCACCATCTGGTGAAAACATAAAGAGAAATCCTCACAAATGTTTGGGTGTTTTTATAGGAGTATGGAATTTTTTCAAGTTTGCCTTTCACCAACTTTGATTTATACGCGATTTTAAAACATATTGAGTCTTACTCTCCCCTCACTGGCAGGAGGGAGCAGCTGTCATAAATCCTTCATACTGCTGCTTACACAAAGAAAAGGATTGTCCTGTATTGCATGACGTATATAATACCAGCTCAGGGGCAGGGAAAATGTGATGGGAGAAGAATTCTCTAATGTCCTCGAGGCAGAGAAAGGCATGGAGCAGGACTTTCATTATGAAGGAGAAATTTAGGTAATTCATTTGTAGTACTAACATTGTGTAAAAGAAAAACTGTTTTCTTCCAAAGATCTAGTCATAATCAAATGAAATGGAGCATTTTCTTACTAATAAAACACAAGTGCCATCAATTATAACTGCCGGAAATAATTACTCTAACGATTATGTAATGCACTATTATGAAGAATGTAAGTTTTTCTGATCCATATCAAAGAAATAAGTAGTCTACCTTTTCCAAAGCATGCAAAAAATTGAATTTGAAGATAAAAAATAAGATTGAAATTCAAATAAAAATGAAGGTCTGATAAATATGATTTAGATCATGCGTGGAATATCAATATGTTTTAGGGGTAAACACAGAATACAGAGCTTTATCACAAAATATTATGAAGGTTTTTAAGCACATCTGATTATTTTTATTCCCTGAGAGGGAGCAAATATCATATGCACACCAATGTAATTTTGGACTCTGAATAATTGGCAGGATTATGTAGCCATGATAAATCATTTTACTTCAGATAGAAAGATATGTTAAGATTATTTTATATAAAATGTACAATTAGGGCACCTTGGTGGCTCAGTTAAGTGTCCGACTCTTGATTTCTACTGAGGTCAAGATCTCACAGTTCAAGATCAAGCCTGGCATCTGGCTCTGTGCTGACAGTGCAGAGCCTGCTTGGGATTCTCTCTCTCTCTCTCTCTCTCTCTCTCTCTGCCCCTCTCCCACTCATTCTCTCTCTCTCTCTCTCTCTCTCTTTCTCTCTCTCTCTCTCTGCTTCCCTCAATAGTTTAAAAAATGTGCAATTAGATTTTTTTCTAACATACTCAGAGATGATAGAAAATACACATATATTAATATTCCATGATATCCAGTGATTTAAACTTATAGAACTTATTTTAAAATGGAAGTACTGAAGGGCAGACAATGAGAAAAGTCAAAACTTGGACATATATTAAGCTCTGCTCCATTCTCATTTAAATTCTGACAAATAATCAGTAATAAGTAAAGGAAGAAATGAGAGAATTCAGTCATTCATTCTTTAGTATCTTCTATTTTTGTTTAGTTTCTGTTGTTAATTTTAATTGTATCAGGATTTAAAGCTAATTCTCTAATAGCTGATTTAGATGGAAAGCCTCTCAGGCAAAAGATACAGGATTAGAAAGAAAGTTTGTAACATGACTGAAATAAGCTGATTTCTAAATGAATTTTTACCGAATATCTTGTGAAACCTACGATAGTCCTTAAGCTGATAGAGTAGGCAGTTAGCTAGATAAGAGCAGTGAACAGAACTCCTCGACTACTGAAGAAAGAAACTGCCAACCACTTCCAGAATGAAAACAGCTGGGAAATAACCTGGGAGTGTGCATGCGCCTTTCTGTATAACCACTGCCCTAAAATAATTTATATCTTCATTATAATACATTCACATTGCAGTTTTGACTACTCCCTTGGCAGGGGATGGGTGCCATGACAGTTTCAACAAAGTCTATGTAGGCCCCAAAACTCCCACTCCCCATTGGTAGGAAGAGTCCCTTAGATGATAGGAGGCAACCTTAGTCAGAGAGCACTCTAGCTAAGACCCATAACCCATGCAAGTATAACAGTATGACGAAAAAGACAACTCCAATCCCCAGCACACCACCTCTGGACCCACCTGCTCTCCCACCTTGAGAGTGTACTTTCACTTTGATCGCTATTAAATGCTTGCTTAAGAGTTTGCGTCTGAACTCCTTCTTGACTGAACTCAAGAACCCAGGTGGGAAACAGAACTCTCTGCTAACAAGGCCATCACTATTTTTTCTAGCAAGCATGAATGTAGACATTATAAAAATGCTAATAAAACAAGTCAAACAATACTGTTTTTAAAGAAATTATAATGGTTCTGTATTTAACTGTTCATGTCCACTTTAAACCAATTCATGATGAGACTTAATGACAATAACTGAAAGCAAAATGTAATGACAAAAAGATACCACATATAGAAAAGACTGAACAACTTTGGGTTTTTACATTTTCAACACAGATAAATATGTTACATAATCATATAAAATATCAAAATGGAAGTAACACAAATTATTTTCCTTCATTGTTTATAGCTACCGTGCTACCACTGTTTTTTTGTTTTTTTGGTTTTTGGTTTTGTTTTATTTTTATGAGAATGCAGGAATATGTAGTCCCACAAAATTGGAGACACAGGAACAGAGCAAGGATCAAAACACTTACAAACTTGCTCTTAAAACAAATCCATGCTGCTGAATGTGTGGTTGTGTTGGGGGCTAACTATATCAGAGTTCTCCAAGTTAACTTTCATGTAGAATATAACATTTATTAAAAGAAAAGTGACCGAATGTACTAATTTAAAGCTTACATATATACAATCAAACCTCATCTGTAATCATAACAATTTTTAAGAACCTAGACCAGAAAAAGATTTGGGGGAACTATAGTTGAATCTCTGATTTTATTTAAAGTTGGTGGCACAAAGGTTAATAAAAAACAAATTCTTTAGTTTTTTTTTCTATTATACCTTAAAGGTCATTAATAGACAAAGCACATATTTATTGCCTGACACTTCACCCTTGCAATGCCACTATTAACACGTGCATTGTGCCTTAATACATGCTTATGTGATGGAAACTCAGCACTGGGATTTTATTCTCTCATGCATTCTGTTTCATTTTATAGGAGAGGTATTTATTGACACAACATTTCTAATTAAGGTCCTACTTATTGTGAGAACATATGTGAAATAAAGTGGCTTGTCTTTACATATTACTTAAATACACACTTACTCACTATAAATAGATACAAGCATCTGATTACTCTATTGTGTCTTCTAGTGTAGTTGTGTCCAAACATTTACATATTGTGCTGAATGTTATCATTTGACTCCTTCAGCTTTCATTTATTTCCTTTTAGTTTGAGGAGTTGGGAATTTAAAGGCTACATATCGATAACCTCATGCTGTTTTCTTTTGTCTTTATCTGGTGACAAGTACAGTTGGGCAAATGAGAGAATTCTCTGCAAAAACACTACAATTCCTACATTCCAGTGTCTTTAATGACAAAAAGTACTTTGGTGTTGATGGTGATGGTTTCCTTATTTTCCAATATGGTTTCTCAATCTGGGCAACAGATAGGTGTGTCCATTCTTAAGATTGCTGAGTAACGCCAAGTTTAAGCCTTAGTATTGGCATGCTCCCATTTCAGCACAAGTTCATGGTGGCCAAAGTGGTAGATTGTCCTCTACTTCAGTTCTGTGCTGTTCTGGTATCTTTTCTGGAGTCTAGACCTTCTTCAACCTTCCAATATTTTTGTAGACATCGATATTTATGTGAAATCACTGATGCTTAACATACTTTAAGTGGTTTCTGTTTCTTATACTTAACTATAGACGATACTCATATTGGTATTTATGCATTCTGCTATAATTATTACATACACTTTTCTGAAGCATCTTATATTGTATAAAACCATGCACCAAAAACTGAGCTTCGGGAAGATTAGATTAGAAAAAGACCAACCAAAACTTATGCAACTTCGTGACAAGAACACTAGCAAAAGCAGTAACAAGACTAATAGAGCACCAATGTTATTTAAAACAAGATATATTACATTCATAATAAATAGAGAAGTGCCATAACAAGTAGAAGTCTTTATCGCTTATTGAAAACAGTAAAGTTATCTTGTTGGAAACTTTGAAGGTAGATGGCATTTTATGGAAATGAGGGCAGAGGGTCATTATCATCATCAGAAGATTTCAGGTGGAAAAGCAGTGAGAGGCTTTTCACGAGATGATGTGATGCACCAGGTAGAAAACTGTGATTCACATCGTAGCATGTTTATTGCTCAATTTCTCCCAAGACAGACTTTATGGCAAAATGGAGCCAAGTAGAAGAGTATGGAGTCAATGATTATTGTATACACTGTAGTCTGTGGCTTGCAGCAAGTTCATACATTTTACATTCATTTTTGTTATTTGAAGGTACAGAACTTTAATTTGCTGAGAATATTTATATTGACTGATAGATATTATTCATCATGCCTGAGTTAATTTTCATTACTGCAGAGCAGATGAAACATATAGTTTTATTTCAGTTTTATTTATTATTCTATTTTAAAAGACTCATTATTAGATATATGTGTGTGAGTGAGGGTATTTTATACACAAATTTTATTTGAAGGCTTACTGTTACAAAATATTTATTTATTTAATTTTTAAAGCAGGTATTTTATCAAATCTGAAATTTTTGAGGTCTTTCTCAAACTGCATGCTATTCAAGACAACAGGCAGGGAAATCTGTTGCTTTGAATTGTGATCACATATCTCTGTGTGCCACTCAACATTTGTGATTTTACTTATGAGAACTTGGAAGAGCTCAAGAATCCATTTCCATATACTTAACTAGTATCTTTACTCGGTGTATCCTTTCTTTCTTCATTTTCTGGTTTGTTAGTAAAGCAAAGGAAATTACATCAAGCTGAATATAAGCCATCATTCTTAACCCAGATCAGACTTTGAATCCAGCCCCTGGCCTACCTCACATATAACTTTCCAGATATTCTAAACATCTGTATACATCAGAAACAAACAAACAAACAAAACACCTAATCTTTTGGCTACCACCATGCTCAGCCTTTTATGAATCTAAGAGTAATGCACGCTGGGATAGCCAATAATACCTACTATTTTGTAATTGATACTCCTACTAGGCCAAGTGCCAGATTCACATACGCAATGCCTAGAACTTGACAGTGACTGAGAACCTTCAGCCTTAAAATTATCCCATTTAACATTTCAGATTCTCATGTGAAGTGATAGATTTTAAAGCACTTCTCAAATCAGTGGATTTCTTCTTCTATTGTTTATTACATTATGAAAATTTTTATTATATAACTAAACTAAAGTGTTACATTTTATTGTAAATCACCACTTATGTATGAAAAATAATATCTGCTGATTGCTATATTTGTCCACAGATTTATAATTAGAATTACCACAATGACAGGTTAAAGCTGTTATATTAAAGAAAGGCTATATACTCGTAATGACTAATCAACTTGGCACTTTTCCTTAAAAATATAAATAGTCTAGTGAAATAGACAGAAAGGCAACCTGTATCCTTTTAAACCAGAGATCATGCTTTTTCCCAGTTGGTTTCCCAACAAATACCATTATGGTTAAGATGTATGCAGACTATACATTGCAGTATTTACATGTTTATATATTTTTAAGTTTTTTCAAATATTATTTCTGAAATTACTAAACTCTTTCAGGTCCTGTTAACATACACCGTGCATATGTTCTAATTATTAATTGCCAACTACCTTATCTTTTTAACTGCCAATCATTCAGAAATTTTTCAATTATGCCCTTTCAAGGTCAGATTTAGCATTATTATATTTACATTACATTAAATTTACATTTACATTACATTTACATTGAATGTATTTACATTAAATTTTAAATACCAATAGTTTTTTCAAGAAATTCATATATAATATCATTATATAAATTAATCTGTGGTTGGATTTCTAATCTCTTCTAGTGATTTTAGTGCCGTAGTTACCTACCATCTCTAGTAAAATCTTTGAATCATCCTTTTATTTATTTGTGTCCATTCAGTCCACCTGAACATACATTATTGCATTTTTTTCTGTCTTATCAGTTTAACCTGAGTATTTTCCACAGAACAGTGTTTTCAGCCTCCCCTAAGTGATATAGCTACTCTATTCTCATCCATTTTTAAAATTACAATTCAAATACTGTCTCTTCCATGAATATTTACCTAGTCAGCTCAGAAGCAAAACTTGTCTCTCTTTTCACATATGGAATTCAATTTTGTCACTAATTTTTACTTATAGAAAACCTTGCATACAAATATGATATAAAAATTTGAGGCTTGGAAGGGTTGCAGGGCTATCTTTGCATTAAGTGCTCACCTTCTGAATGCTTTCCTTGTATTAGTGGGGAATCGAGTTTGCATCAAGTTTATTCTATTTCTCCACATTTTAAGCTGTATACGATTTCAGTTCTAGTCACTGTTTCTTGAGAAAAAATATCCTTTATATTATATCTTGTCTATATTTCCACTCATTATTGACTTAAAGTCTGTAACAGTGGTATTTGAATATTGCTAACAGTTTTCAGAATAATACAATTACTTATATTACCTAATTTAATCCTGAAATAATAATATTTCTCATTTTATAGAAGAGTAAGCAGCCTTAGAGTAGTTGTTTTCTCAGTTTCACAGATCAACTATGAGGCAAAACCGGGCTTGAAATCCAGGCTGACTTTTTATAACATGCATTTATCATGGCATGGAGTGGGGAAAGGGTTAACATTAGGCAGGGAGAAATAAAGGACCTTCTGGGAGTCAGACTGCAGCTGCAAGTGGGAGGCTGAAGAAGCAGGCAAGGCTTGGAAAGAAAAAAGGGATAGAGGTACCCTAGACCTGCCTGGGCTAGATGCCATGAATGGAGTCTCACAAACATTCTGATAAGGTCCCAATAAAAGTCAGGGACAAAAATCCTTGGCGGCTACCCAGTCTTGCTCTCACTCTTGAGAGCTATATAATTTCTCTCAATAAACTCTACCACTTTGCTCACTCTCCGTTGTCTGCAAGATCCATTCTTCATGAGATAAGGACCAGCATCTCTCTCACCCTCCTGTTACAGCATGATTCCCCTTTCTTATTATTGCTTTATTCATGATTATAGAATAACTAAAAACATATCTTCCCTCACCTGCTCTCCCCATTCATTTAACTTAAAATACATTTAATTTTTAATTTAATGTATTATTCTCTCAAGTACATATTTCAAGTATAGCAATTTCAACAAAGTGAGGTGCTATTGTTTCAAAAACTTTGGGTCCAATAGCTGACATGATGAATGAAAGGGAAGCAAAATGGTAATTAATAATGACTTCTGTGGTGTCTAAGTAAACTTAAAGTTCTCCTTATTCTAAATACTTCACTAGTTACTTCTACAATTCTTACAGCAAATCTAGAAGGATTATCTCAAAAATCAAAGGAAAGATTATCTGATTTTAGAGAGATCGCCCAATAGAAAAATGAGCAAGAGTTAATAGCTACTCCACAAAATAAAATGTAAAAATGACTATAAACAATTGAACCTAATTAACCTCATTAATCAGGAAAGTGTAACTGTGTAAGAATGGCTAATTTAAAAATTTTTTAATGTTTATTTATTTTTGAGAGACAGACAGAGAATGAGCAGGGGTGGGGCAGAGGGAGAGGGAGACAGATAATCCAAAGCAGGCTCCAGGCTCTGAGAATCAGCACAGAGCCTGACATGGGGCTCGGACCCACAAACTGTGATATCATGACCTGAGGTAGTTGGACACTTAACTGACTGGGCCACCCAGGTGCCCCAAGAATAGCTAATTTAAAACAAAATTATAAATGGAAAAAACAGACATTGACCTAGCCAAGAGCCATTACCTAAGATTCCAATACTAACACATAAATTATATATATATGTATGTGTATATATATACATATATATATACATATATATATATGTATATATATACATATATATATATGTATATATATACATATATATATACGTATATATATATGTATATATATATGTTTATATATATATATATGTATATATGTATGTATATACATAAACAGACATTGACCTAGCCAAGAGCCATTACCTAAGATTCCAATACTAACACATAAATCATATATATATATATGTATGTGTGTATATATATATATATATATACACACATGCATATACATATGTATACACATACATATACATACATATACATATATATGTGTATATGTATGTATATGTATATGTATGTGTATATATATATGTATATGTATATATATATTTATGTGTATGTGTATATATATTTATATATATGTATATATGTGTTTATATGTTTATATATACATATATATATGTTTATATATATAAACATATATATATGTTTATATATGTATATATATGTTTATATATATATATGTATATATATAAACATATATATACATATATATACACACACACAATAATTATACATAAATATAAAATTAAAAAAAATTGTAACCTAGAACTGTGCCCCTTATTAAATCCGTTCATGTGCTTTGAGTCTACCTTAAAGTGATACATTCTCTATGGATTATTTCTTAGATTAGACCAGCCACAACATTCACTCTTTTCTCTGAACACCTGTTACTTGCAATTTCAGTACACTATATTTGTCGATTAATATGCACAGTCTTTTATGACAATCAGGTTGATTTCTGTTGTTTATGAGATTTTACGTAGTTTGAGCTATTCAAGATACATCTTGCTCTGCTCCTGTACTTTCATTGATACAATACTGGACATAAGACATTTGGTTAAATATATATATATATTTTAAGTTTATTCATTTATTGAGAGGAAGACAGAGAGGCAGCATGAGTGGGAGAGGGGGAGAGAGAGAGACAGAGACAGAGAGAGAGAGACAGAGAGACAGAGAATCCCAAGCAGGTTCTGCACTGTCAGCCCAGAGCCCAGTGCGTGGCTGGAACTCAAGAACGAGGAGACCATGACCCAAGCTGTAATTAAGAGTCCGACACTTAACCAACTGAGCCACATAGGCACCCATGGTTGCATATATTTTTTTAATGGATTGATATTTATCTCTGTATTCAAGCAAAGATATGTGCAAATTAAAGAACATTCCTTTCAGTAAAATGATTATCTAAACCAAAAAAAATAAGTAAATCCAAAATCTGTGCTTTACCCTTGCTATATTAGCCCTTTAATTTAATGGATGAGAAATTAGAAATTGAGAGGTTTAGAGTTTGTCCAACATTACATAGCAAACTAGTGACAAAATCATAACTCGGATACATGTCCACTGATTTTGTTTTCTTCTTTCAAGACTCTATTTAAACTATAGTTAAAATACAGTGTAGTACTGGTTTCAGGAGTAGAATTTAGTGATTCATCACTTACATATAACACTCAGTGCTCATTACAAGTGTCCTCCTTAATCTCCATCATCCATGTAGCCCATCCCCCCACCCGCCTCCCCTCCAGCAACCCTGTTCTCATAGTTAAGAGTCTCTTATGGCCTGGCTCCCCTCTCTGTCTTTACCTTACTTTATTTTTCTTTCCCTTCCTCTATGTTCATCTGTGTTGTTTCTTAAATTCCATGTATAAGTAAAATCATATGCTATTTGTTCTTTCCTGATTACAGGTCCACTGATTTTTTTAGGCTGCTGTACTTTGTAATTTAATAAATAATTTTAATTAAAAGAGGATTGGGAAAAAAAGAGCAAATTTATTGTGACTCCAGGAATCAAATTTTCTTTCCTAGAATGAAAACCACTATTTAATGTCTCTGTCCTTTTTCCTATGATATATGATGCTGAATGCTAGTTGATAAACGTAGCTGAAGAAAAGCGGTAGTAAATAATACAAAGAAAAATAAAACACAGGAATTGCATATTTCCCTGTGGGATAATAAACATGGCAAAAAACTCTCAACAGCATAAAGGATAATAGATGTTGGATAGCCATCTGGAATGCCAAATGCAGTGCTTCTAGCAAGAAGTAAAGGAAAACAGATGGGCATTTTGTTTTCCATATTGTATTCCCAAGAACTACAAGAACCTACTTGAATGACCAAGGGCACAATAACCTAATCTACTAGCAAAACACTGTAGTAATAAATGTGAAAAAAAAAGGGGGGGGGATGTTCCTGTGATAAAAAGTAGAGTGTTTTATCATTAAGGAGAAATGAAAAAGAACAGAAAAAAAGAAACAAAAAAAGAAAGAAAAAAATTCATATATTGTATGTGACAGAATTGCCAAAAAATATTTACTGTTGTATATTTCAATAGTGTCTTTGCTATCTGCTTACCAAAATCAGGAGACTACTTTTTTTTTTTTAATTCCTTCATCTATAACCTGTAGAATATCATTTGGCAGGATGTTGAGGTGTTGTTATAGGTACAATTTTATTTGCACTTTATTTTTTTAAGATACATTTTTCAAATTTTTTAAATGTTTATTTATTTTTGAGAGATAGACAGAGTGTGAGCAGGGGAGGAGCAGAAAAAGAGAGAGACACAGTATCTGAAGCAGGGGCTCGAACTCACAAACCATGAGATCATGACCTGAGCTGAAGTTAGATGCTTAACCAACTGAGCCACCCAGCCACCCTGAGATATATTTTTCAAATGGTGGGTATTATTAGAATTCATATTTTATTTGGTCTTTGCTCCTATTTGCCTTTAAAATAATTATCGTGAATACTGGCTCAAGAAAAATAGTAGTTAATAAAAACAAGCATTAAGTTAGCATCTATAAAAACAAAGTGAATGACAAATGAGAGATGAATGATAGACACTGAAGTGAATGAGACGGAGGCAAGTTTTCACAAAGTGTTTTTATGAAATCTGTTGGGAAGAAACTTGGGAAGAAGAATGAATTATATTTTTGCCTAAAATGTTGAAAAAACAGTAATTAATATGACATAGGGCTTAACAATTTTTAGGAGAAAAAGGTCAGAGAAAAGAAAGCAGACAGGTATTTTCCATATAAAATAAAATACATATATTAAAAGGGAAAATTTTAGAAGGCCTTTAGATGAATAGGCCACACAGCAAATTAACCATGTGTTCTTAAAGTAATAATTCTGCACATTTGTGATTGCAGATCTATACAGATTTCAGATTAAACAAATTTAAAATACCACTTTACTACACAATTAATTTTTTGTTTAAATTTCTCTTATATGGCATCATGTGGCTAGCACTACATTATCAGTAATGTCATTAATACTTTTTTAAAATTTTTATTAGTTTAAAAAAAAATTATTGTTTATTTATTCTTGAGACAGAGACAGAGTGTGAACAGGGGAGGGGCAGAGGGAGAGGGAGACACAGAATCTGAAACAGGCTCCAGACTCTGAGCTGTCAGCACAGAGCTCGACATGGGACTCGAACCCATGAATTGTGAGATCATGACCTGAGCCAAAGTTGGACACTTAACCAACTGAGCCATCCAGATGCCCCAATACATTTTTTTAATTAAAAAAAGGAGACTCATTTTTCTTTAGATGAATCCTAGGTGAAAGTTTTCACATTAGTCACTTTTCAAATAAAGTTATTTTCCTATTCTGATAAAGATAAACAAAAAATTTATTTTGTAGTAAGTTATAAAATAGTGAAATTAGTCTTTAAACCAGTAGGCTTTTCTTTTCAAACTAACTCATTCATGAGAACCTTAGGAGATAATGGCGATTATGGGTAAGCTCTGTATACCATGTCTAAGTTTTTTTCTTTTGGGGGGTGGGTGCAGGGCTAGAGTAGAACATCCTTATTGTTTCCACAAGCTGAAGTAAAGCTATTGGCTACAATTTACATCAAGGTTATGACTGTCCCAGGGGTGCCTCGAACATGGAAAAGAGGCAGCCCATACTTAATACTGCACTGAAGGATAGAAATGCTTCTTAATTCTTATTTAAACAGTGCCTCTGATAAACTCTTAAGAAATAAGAAAATCAAGCTTTTAATTTTGTTTTAACTCAACAAGGAACCATCTGGAGAAAGACAACAAAATACCACGACTTGTGTAGCCTTGAATGGGTTCCATGTCTCATCAGCTGTGATTTGATTAGCGCACTTCATTTTAATGAGACCTCATGTTAAACTCACTGGCTCTAGAGAATGATGTCACATACTAGGATTGATAGAATACGGTACATTCTTTTGTTAATGTGTACAGAGTACTTCCAAGCATTGCTCTGAATTACAGACTGATCTACCTAACCTCCAAATGGTACTGAAGCTATAAAGCTACAACATTTTTCAGTATAAGCTTTTGCAAATTAGTCTCTGGATTGCCAAATGTAGTTCCTTCTGCTTTTTGTCATCGCCAAGGAAAACATATTCTTTTTGATGTTTATAATGATATATGCAATACCGCTCCTTTTTTTCTCATTTCCACTATGTCTAAGCATTAATAACTTTTCTTTTTTTCTATGTATTATTTTAAAAAAAATAATGTTTATTTATTTTTGAGAGACAGAGAGAGAGTGTGAGTGGGGCAGGGGCAGAGAGACAAGGAGACACAGAATCTGAAGCAGGCTCCAGGCCCCGAGCTGTCAGCACAGAACCCCACCTGAGCCGAAGTTGGTAGGCCAACAGACTGAGCCACCCAGGGACCCTGACTTTTATTTTCAAGTGTGAAGTGGTAACTGAAATTTAACATCTATTGGAAAACTCATTTTTCATAACAAATGTTAGCAAGATTTTCTTTCCTAATACTACTGTTGTCTTAATTAGATGATGTCAGGAAAACAAAACAAAAACCAAAATGATGTCCTCATTGCCATTCTTCTCTAAACACACCCTCAACATTTGCATTTGAGGACACAACAACTGCCTGTAATTACCAGAGGTTCAACAGAACTGTAAGATTAAAAAAACAAAAAAAAAAAAGAGGGATGGATATTGAAGACTGTCATCAACATACAAACTAAACCAGAAGATGTAAGCAATATACAAACTGCTGGATTTTGAATATAACATGGAAAGCTTTAAATCATTACAATTAATAAACAATTAATTAGTTGTTTAGTGTGCAGTATGTGTCAGGCTGGTCCAAACTATTTACTAATGTTAGGAAAACTGAGGATCATAACATTTTATAAGTGATCAGGCCAACACACACTTTTAATTTTGCAAACTGGAAACATTTTAAGTGTCTTTATTTGACTTAGTTATATATAAATGAATTTTAATTCTTTTTATTCCTTTTTAATTCAAGGAAATGAGTAAGCCCTCTCCAACTATACTTTGATAAGATTATTTCTAAGCCTTTACCACCTCCCCTCAATTCCCTAGGTGTTAACATTTGCTACTTTGAACTATCCAGAAGGTGGTTGTTTTTCTTTGCCTTGTCCTAGTAAGATGGCATTTTTAACGAAGAAAGTACCTGGATCCTATTTAAGATCTAATAAAAAGGCTTCACAGTACAAATAAGTTCAGGGATGCTATCCAACTCTCTTTGTTCTTATGCTAATATAACATCACTTGTTGATTTCCTATTACCTTGTAAAGTCAGCAAGCATGCCAACACTCCTTTAATCTCAAGTGCAGCCAACAAACAAATGTATATTTTTGGCTAGAAATTGGAGAGACAATATTATAAACTTCTCAGACTGGATAATTATTAAGCTCTAAAGAAAAGTGACAGCTGTCCAGCTATGGTTCATCTATCAAGCTAAAGTACATACTGGGAAGTCCGATTCAAAGCTTACAGTTTCAAATGCCACCAATATGCCAATACTTTCTGGTTTTTCCCTTCCTGCCTCTACTCAGTCAAATTCTGGATGGACCTGTGCTCAATGTTTAAGAGATAGAAGAGGATTCGTGGGGAAGAAGAAGCTGTGACCTCACCTATGGTTGGTACTTTGAGTTTTATTTCTGGTTTTAATTAATCTATTTTGTTAAAAAAAATGACTGAAGAAAACCAGAAGATGTCACCCCAAAACATGCCTTTTTGACATACTATTTTGAGCTGAAGGCGATTTAAGAAGGAACAAACACAAGAAAATTCTCTCTACTCCTCCCCCTTTCTGTCTAAAGGCAGGATGTGCATTCTCCTTTACTGGGATGACTCTAGACTCTTATCCCAGAGACAGCACCAGAGTATCTGCAAATAAACCTTACTCTTATCACTTTCCTCCCATACAGTTACCTTCCCTGTGCTGGCCTCCCTTAGAAGCCTAAAACTGCATTTCTTTATCCTGTCACTGCTCTATAAATTTATTGTTCTTTGTTGAAGATGCTAAGCTCTTCAACATGTTGAGATGTTGAGTTCTAATTCTAGGCCACCTTTTTGCTGTACTCTTTCTCTGAGTCTCTCCCATGTACATATGAGATACACATGTTTTTTTTTTTTTTTTTTGAGATACACATGTTAATAAACTTCTCTGTTTTTCTCTTGTTAATCTGTCTTTTGTTACAGAGACCCAGACTGAGAAGTTAGAGGGGTCGAAGGAAAACTATTTTTCCCTTCCTTTCAAGATATTGTATCTCCTCTTACTGACACTTTTATTTTTTTAAATCCATGAAATTGGAAAGTTCACAAGCTAAAAACAACAACACAAATAACAGCAAAGAAACTTGAGCCTTTAAAATGAAAATGTCCAATGGGTGAGAAATTACGTTTTTTAAATAAAAACTATCATAAAATAAATTAATTTCATATCCATTTCAAGATTCAAGAGATAAATCCTGTATTTCCAGAAGATATAGTTAATTACAATTCTTTGTCTTCCTAGTTAGAAAAAAAATTTAATTTGATAAATCAAGAAATAACACTTAAGGATACTTTTAAAATACACGAATCCTGCTTTTCCTGTTTGCCGTTTGAGTGCTTCCCTTGTGTAAAAGATCTTCTATTGCTAGATTTTATTGTCCCTTTTTTACAGTGTGGGGTATCCTCAATTGTTTGCTGATTTTGAACTGTGCCCTCATTTTTAAATTAGAGTTCTCTTACATCAACTGCCTCATCTCTTTGTTCAGCCTGCCATGGGAAGAATGAGAGTGGGGTGCTGACTGGATATACTATATTGGTTCTGGCACACAAGTTTATTTTATGTGTCCAATAGAAAGGATGGAAGGGTGGAGGGTCAGGACATGCCATTTGACAGAGTTCCTTTAAAGGTATTCTTACTCCCTAAAGAGTGACACCAGCTAATTGAGAGATTGTTTTCACACCAAACTAAAACTAAACCATACTGTTCCTGGCTAGAATCAAATACCTTCTTATCTAATGGTTTATGCTGAAGTTTTAGAGTTGTGTTGGAGATAGGCTGTTTTAGTTTATAGCACTCCAATTAATCACACAAGATGTCCATATTCTGCTTTCAGCTTTCTTCACCTCTCCATGTGGCTCTACCACTCATTCCTACGATTCTTTTTCTCTCATCTGTCCTGGACTATGGATCCTACTTCAGTAAGAATCTAATTATGTGCCTTCTTTACAAGTGTCTCCATTGTCCATGATACTGCAAATACTCATCTTCCTGTATTTGACTAGGATTTGTATTCGTTCATTTCTAGACTGTGATTAATGAAGTTAGGGATTGGGATATGATGGAGAAGTTGTAAAATATCTTCAGTCTTTACTCATGAATTGGAAGTCCCTTAAAGTCCATGTCCTTTCACTTGCCCTTTAACACAAAAAAAAAAAAAAATGGACAAAACTTGCATCTCACTTCTTCTCCACCCATAAGTTGGCCCACTACCATGATTTTTGTCTTTTATAACACTTTACTTTTTAATATGCCTATATATTTGATTTTTTTTACTCTTTCTTTGTACTTTTATCTGTTGCTCATTTTATAGTTTTTAAAAAGAGCACATGAGAAATATGGCCATTTGACTATGGCAAAAGGGGAGGGGAAAATAACCATTGTGAAATATGATAGCAATTTCTTGGTAACAAAAGCCTACTCTGGGGTGGGGTGTTGGGGGGGAGTGGATTCATGGGAATACCAAAGCCTTATCTCTGCTGGAGGAAGGACAATCCTCCCAATACATTCTCCTATAGGCTTCTTATTTTATCTCAGGGTGAAAACATAGTTAACAAGAGTTAGAGCTTCAAGGAAATAAATGGAGAACCCTGTAGCCAGGGATGGAAATAGGAGAAAGGAGCAAGGGGTGGGGACTATACCACTGGGGAAACAGTTATGAAGTCTGCAGTTTTATCCAGAAGAAGGAGATATACAGGAGCCTCTCCCCCATACACCACCACGACACCAAGAGGGCTCCAGTTGCAACGAATCAGAGCTGAAAGAACTAGCAATTGGTACTTCATACATTCTTGGTGGAAATATAAAATAGGGTAGCCACAGTGGAGAACAGTTAGGTAGCTCCTCAAAATATTAACCACAAAGTTACCACATGACCTTGCAATTCTGTTCCTAGGTATATACCCAAAGCATTGAAAACATTTGTTCTCCCAAAAACTTGTACATGAATGTTCACAGTGGCATTGTTCACAACAGCCAAACAGTGGAAACAACTCAAATGTCAATTAACTGGTGAATGGATAAATAAAATGTTATATTTGTACAATGCAACACCATTCAGTCATAAAAAAAGAATGAAGTATTGGTACGTGCTACAACATGGCTGAACCTTGAAGACATTACACTAAATTAATGAAGCCAGACACAAAAGGCCACATTTGTGAAATTCCACTGAAATAACATTTCCAGAATAGGCAAATGTAAAGACACAGAAAGTGGATCAGTGATTGCTAGGGGATGTGGGGCAGAGTAAATTGGTTGTAACCACTAATGAATATGGGTATATTCTCAGGGTAATGGAAATGTCCTGAAATTAAATAGTGGTGATGGTGGCATAATACTGTGAATATACTAAAAGCCACAGATCATACATTTTGAATTGTTGAAATTTAGTAATGATGTGAATTTTATCTCAACAAATGTTTTTAAAAATCTAACAAATGCCACCTCGGCTAAGTGATCAATATTTATAATAACTGTGATGTCATTTGGGTGGAATGTATACTTGGTATTATAAGAATAGCACTTAATAACAGCCCAGTAAGAATACCTCTATGGCCTTTGTCCCTAAAACCCATATTCTAAATATGATCATGAGAAAAAAGCATTAATTTTTTTTTTTTCGGTTGAGGTAAATTCTACAAAACTCCTGACCAGGACTCCTCACATCCTTCACCGTCAAAATATAAGTCCAAAAATAAGGAATACCTGAATAGCTGCCACAGCCAAAAGGAGCCTCAGGAGATATGATGACTCAATGTAGAGTGTTTTCCTGAAGGAATTCTGGAACAGAAAAAGGACTTTAGGTAAAAAGTTTATAAAAATATTTATTACACTATTCACTATGCTCTTAAATACTTTGTGTTCCTTTTGTATTTAGAAATCCATCGACAGCATTGGCGACCTAATCGTAGACTTCTACTTAATATGGACTGAATTATAGCTTCTTTAATGTTAAAACAATTTACAGAAGACTCTCATTTGATTCATAATTCTGAGTTAAAGTTTCTGAAAACCAAATATGCTGAGGTAACCAAGAAAGGTAGGGAATCATCAGCACAGCCCGTGAACTAAATGGAACCACGGAGCTTAATCCTAACAAATATTTACATAACTCTAATAAATATATATTATATAATATATATATATATATGAACATATAGATATTATATAGATACATTTTATAATTAAAAGAATATTTGGAAGATATATCTGGATACTAACAGTGGTTTTAAGCCCCAAAGTTTCATTTCTCAGTTTGCTGTCAAAGCTAATTTTGACAGTATATAAGTTATATAGCCTTAAGTAGGTGATGTCCAGCAGGCAGCACCTAGCCTTAAGTAGGTGATGTCCAGCAGGCAGCACCCAGCCTTAAGTAGGTGATGTCCAGCAGGCAGCACCACCAGCAATTTTAAAGTACTTGCTTATTCAGCAAATGGTTTTGTTATATAGATATCTACTATCAAATGATAGCATATGTAATTTTAAATTATATTTTAATGTTTCATTACTCTTGACATTTTAAGGACTTTATATTTTCCTTATATTCACTATGATAGCTCATGGAAGATAAGAAAAGTTTGCTTTACTTAACAAAGGTTAAAAACAACTTAATTTTTTTGAAAATATATTGTTATGTAACTGTTAACATTTGAAGCAATGCTATAGATCTTCTTATATACATTTAATTGAAACCCACGTGTCTTTATTGGGTTCTCCAGAAGCAGACCCTGAAAAAAGGTATTGTGGGCTAGTAGTACATGGGGTAATCCTACAAAGAACCAGGAGGAGAATGGGGAATTCAGAGAGTAGAGAGAAGGGAACAAATAAAAGATGTGTTATTAAATAGGTGGCAATTTTGCACACCTATAATTCAGGGAGACAGTATGGAACACACTTCAGAATTTTTCTAAGCAAAGGGAAAACAGAGGCAAGATAGTCAGCTGGCAGTGAGATTAGGGTGGGTATTTGGAAATCTGGGAAGACTAGACAAAATATTTCAAAAGTACACATGTAACATTTCTTGTAGACTGGGAGATCAGATTTATTACACAGATGGACTAAGAAAGCCAAGCTGAAGCCATTAATAATGATTATGTGGAGTTATATAATATTAAAGCTAACTTTTTTGGTATACAGTACACAATTTAATTTTTCTAGATGTCTTTGAATCACCTTTAAAGGTATCATTTATGGCATATGGGCATATGACTCACATTTATGTCCTATGGAGTCTTAAAATAATAGTCATATATAAGCAATAAGTTTATTTTAACAATATTAATTTCATTGTACATTTAGTGTATTTTAGTTTGAGAATATTCTATCTTTTAAATAGGAAATTAACTTTCTATCTCTCATGAATTTAGCTAACATTTATTTCTCCTAATGAATAGCTATGCTTTTATAGCCATCAACCATTTTGTATTATGTTTCTTCCTTATTCTGGCTGCTTAAGATTATCTTGTCTTATGTTGTCTCTGTAATAACATGTTGGAGGAAAATGAATGTGAAGTTAATAATTGCAGTTTCATTATAAAATAGTATTGTATGGCTTTCTTGGGGCACCTGGGTGGCTCAGTAGGTTAAGTGTCCAACTCTTGATTGTGGCTCAGGTTGTGATCTCATGATCCTGAGATGAAGCCCTGCATTGGGCTCTGCACTGGGCGTGGAGCCTGCTTAAGATCTCTCTCTCCCTCTCCCTCTGCTCCTACCTTGCTTGCACATGTGTGTGCATGTGCTCTCTCTTTCCCTCTCTCAAAAATAAATAAAGAGATAATTAATAAATATATAAAAATATTGTATGGCATTCTTGGTAAAAGCAGAATGAGAGCAATACTTAAATCTCACTAAGTTTTTCAAAAATATTTTACTGGGTTTTCTGTAATTATCAAGTTGAATCATAATTAGCTCAGGTTAGACTTCAATTGTTTTTATGTTTTATGTTTAGCACACTTATGATTATTTTTTTTTAATTTCTTCTAATTTTTTTTCAAGAGAGACAGAGTGTGAGTGGGGGAGGGGCAGAAAGAGAGGGAGACACAGAATCTGAAGCAGGCTCCAAGTTCTGAGCTGTCAGCACAGGGCCCGACTTGGGGCTCCAACCCACAAACCAAGAGATCATGACCTGAGCCAAAGTCAGGTGCTTAACCAACTGTGCCACCCTGGCACCCCATATTTTTAACAGTCTATAATGCTTACAATTTAGTATGGGCAGATAATGCTAAGGGTGACTTCATTTTGAACTATTTTGTCTCCTTAATTAGTATTGTTATTTTTTTAGTTCTCCTTCCTGATCCACTAGCCTTCTAATTATAATAAAACTTGACATATAACTAGATTTTTCTCTTAGATATCTCAGAAATCTTTTATTTTTTCAATTTTTATTTAGATCTTAAATTTCTTCTTGAAACTTTCATCATTTCACCCAAATGAATATTCCAAAAGCAATCTATGATGCACCTTTCTTCAAAGTCAGAAATTTAAAATGCATTTATATTTTCTGTATTATGGATTTGTTTCATATACATAGAGAGGTGCAAACAGATAGACCCTAAATATTTATGTGGACACGAGTTAAATACAATTGGTTTCTATAAAGAATCAAGAAGTATGTTTTTATTCCTTCTTCTCTGCTTCACTTGTTTTCCCAATCAATAAACTATATAAAACTGTTGACAAAGGTTGGAGAGAACAGTGTGGAATGAATTGTGTGGGTTCCTGTGGCTTTCCATTTCTTCAAACAGAAAAGCCACAGGACCATTGGGCTTTCCCTGTGAGAACCACTGAAACACTCCGCGAAAGGTACTGAAGCCCAAGAGGCAGTAAAGATCTTTCTTTTGTTGTTATGAAAAGAATGCTGGCTAAAGTCTTTGCACTTTAGCAAGATGCCAGTTTGAAATGTTCAGGGTAATTATGTACATGACACAGAGAAACTATAAGGTTATGAGATTATATGTTGAACACACCAAATACTCTGTAAAGCTGTTGAACTAAAAACTATAACCACTACCCTCAGAGAGCTCTTCTTACATGTCAATTATTTTATTAGTTTTTAATGTTTATTTATTTTGAGGGAGAGAGAGAGCACAAGCAGGGGAGGATCAGAGATGGAGAGAGAGCCCAAGCAGGCTCTGCACTAACAGTGCATGGGGCTCAAACTCACCAACTGTGAGATCATGACCTGAGCTGTGAGATCATGATCATGACCTGAGATCAGAAGCTTAACGGACTGACCCACCCAAGAGCCCCACTAAGTGCCAATAATTGATCCAAGTACTTTTACTCTATTTTCTAATTTACAACAAATTCTTATGATTGACTTTGTAATTTTATAGTTAAAAATGTAGCACTCAGAAAGTAAACAATTTGTCAAATTTATAATTGTTGCAGCAGAAAAACAAATCTAGATTTATTTGGTTATAGAGCAGATACTACAATGTTCCCATCTCAGTTCTCTTTTATTTTCAGGTAAATTTTTAAAATTCAAATTAAAGTAAAATATAACATTTTAAACATACTACATATTTTTATGTTGTGTTCTGAGTATTTAAAATGTATGTATTAAACATACATTTATCCTAAATGTATGTTTTTAGTAAGGGTTATGATAAACTTGAAATTAAAGTCTATCAATAACAGAACTGTCTTACAAAAATTTATCTAGTTTGTGGAGCACTGGAACTTGATTCTCTTTTATAAAAGTGTGTGTTTTGTTTCCATTTAGCATTTTATTTTATTAAAATCAAGAAAAATGTTGTGGTTCAGGAAGTTATTGATATCTTAATTTAATCAAAGCATTTAATATTTTATATTAACTATAGAGGTATTCAAATCAGAATTTAACCTTAGAAATTTTTAAAGAATAGAGTTGCTATGCTCTGATCTCTGAAATTCGCCCATAATTTTAATTTTTAAGAAAAATAAAAAGCTTCATACTTCTACTCCCCAGACAAGGAAGAGACACACCAATAAACTTTACAATAATTATAACAAAAGTTTTGTTGTTTCTAGGACAAATGAATGGCTCTGTTTTCTAAACTCTAAATACATTATGTGGCCACAAGAAGTAACCTATGAGAGCTAAATGCAAATTTTATTCTAAATATAGTACTTAGCAAAAGCAATGTAGATATAGTGTGCTTTTCTATACCTACAAATCAATGAAATCTTCTTGACTATCACTTTTTTAATGTTAATCACAGAGGGACAGATCTAATTAATATATTCAGGCAAGGCCAAATTGACCTTTAAAAATTCTGTTACATTTATCAATTTTGTATGATGAAAAATTCCCTTTGGCACTTTATAGACTATAAGTAAATGAGCAAAAGAATGAAGATCTCACAAGTTACAGAGTTTAGTTCAGTAAGTAGAATACTGATCTTGTGATCGAAACATTTAGTTACTATCACTAACACTTCTATTATGTATAGGACCTGATTAAGTTACATAACACTCTCCACCTGATCTGCCTAACATACAAGAGGGGACCTACCAGATGGTCCAGCAAAAAGGGATATTGCAGGATATATAGGGGAGAATTATAGGAATCAGCATTCTGGAATAAATGTCGATGAGGCACAAATTCAAATGGAAGGCTTAATAATGGATAGAACAGTGTAACGGTGTAATAGAAAAGAAGGCAGGATTATGAATACAGATACAGGCAGAATGATAGAAGTTAACCTTGAATTGTGATTTACTTCTGCACGTTTTGAAAGGCAACCTAGGGTCGTGCACATCACTGTTTGGACTAGGATTGGATTACAGGATGAGAGACTAAGACAGGCATTAGAAGACAGGGTCAAGGAATTGGAAAATCAGGAATGGCTAAACTCTTGACATGTCCAGAAATTACAGAAGGATTTGTAGCAGAAAGATGTACAATGATCCATGTGCTGGCAAGAGTTGCTATAGTCTAAAGGCACGAACTTCAAAAGTAAAACATTTTGAGGAGGCTGGGAGTGGTCACTGGTCAGGAAGCAAGCAGCAAGGAACAAGGAATGGATAAAGTAGAATTGTTTTTTAATCCATAAGGATATAAACAAATGTAAGTAGTTATGATGTCAGCTTCTTGTCTGTACTATGGGACTGCATCATTAACATGTAATACCTTTTAATCTCTTAGATTCTATCATTGTTACTTAGCTTTTGAACTCTTCTGTCCAGTTTCCTTTCCCATTATTGCTGCCAGCTTAGTGACTGACCCTCTTTAAAACCCCATAAATAGGCTTAGCTTCACTTCACAATTTCAGTCCAGTACTTGCCCTAGCTTAGGTTATACTTTGAAATTGGCTTCACATTATAATAACTTGCAGAATTTAAAATAATAATAACAACGAAATGCTAGTGCCCAGATCTACCCCTTGCCCAAGATGCTATTTTAACTGACCTGATATGGGGTTCAGTTTAGGTAGTCTTAAAAGATCCCCATGTTCTAGCAGACTTTTGGTGGAGTCTATCAGGTTTTCCATGTGCTGTAAAAAGTGAAAGCTTGACTTCATCTTTGTCAAATTTGATGCCTTTGATTTCCTTTTGTTGTCTGATTGCTGATGCTAGAACTTCCAAAACTAATTTACACAACAGCGGTGAAAGTGGACATCCCTGTCGTGTTCCTGATCTCAGGGGGAAAGTTCTTGGTTTTTCCCCATTGAGGATGATAGTAGCTGTGGGCTTTCCATAAATGGCGTTTATGATGTTTAAGTATGTTCCTTCTACCCCGACTTTCTTGAGGGTTTTTATCAAGAAAGAATGCTGAATTTTGTCAAATGCTTTTTCTGCATCGATTGATAGGATAATATAGTTTCTTATATTTTCTTTTGTTAATGTGATGTATCACATTGATTGATTTGCGAATATTGAACCAGCCCTACAGCCCAGGAATGAATCTGACTTGATCATGGTGAATAATTCTGTTTATATACTGCTGAATTCAATTTGCTGGTATCTTGTTGAGAATTTTTACATCCATATTCATCAGGGATATTGGCCTGTAGTCACCTCACGCCAGTCAGAGTGGCTAAAATGGACAAATCAGGAGACTATAGATACTGGAGACGATGTGGAGAAACAGGAACCCTCTTGCACTGTTGTTAGGAATGCAAACTGGTGCAGTTGCTCTGGAAAACAGTGTGGAGGTTCCTCAAAAAATTAAAAATAGATCTACCCTATGACACAGCTAGAGCACTGTTAGGAATATACCCAAGGGATACAGGAGTGCTGATGCATAGGGGCACTTGTACCCCAATGTTTATAGCAGCACTTTCAACAATAGCCAAATGATGGAAAGAGCCTAAATGTCCATCAACTGATGAATGGATAAAGTACATGTGGTTTATATATACAATGGAATACTACTTGGCAATGAGAAAGAATGAAATCTGTCCATTTATAGCAACATGGATGGAACTGGAGAGTGTTATGTTAAGTGAAATAAGTCATACAGAGAAAGACAGATACCATATGTTTTCACTCTTATGTGGATCCTGAGAAATGTAACAGAAGACAATGGGGGAGAGGAAGGAAAAAAAAAGAGGTTAAAGTGGGAGGAAGCCAAAACATAAGAGACTCTTAAAGACTGAGAATAAACTGAGGGTTAATGGGGGGTGGGAGGGAGGGGAAAGTGGGTGATAGGCATTGAGGAGGTCACCTGTTGGGATGAGCACTGGGTGTTGCATGGAAACCAATTTGACAATAAATTTCATATTTAAAAAAATAAATAAATGAAAGATGCCCATGTGATTCTAATGCGCTGCTAGGTAGAAAACCCCAGCCCTAGGCAAAGGAAACACAAAGCATCAGTAGCACATTAGCTAAAAGCAAACAAAGACACAAACCAGCAAACAAAAAACAAGCTTCGTAAGTGTTCTCTGTCATGTTCCTCAGTTACATG
Source organism: Leopardus geoffroyi (assembly GCF_018350155.1). Lineage (NCBI taxonomy): Eukaryota > Metazoa > Chordata > Mammalia > Carnivora > Felidae > Leopardus > Leopardus geoffroyi. The sequence continues at coordinate 101,830,275 of NC_059333.1, forward strand.
CCAATGCAAAAATCAGAAAACAAAGCATTAATGACTTTCTACTACCTTAAATTTCTTGTGTTTTCCTTTATTTTCTGGGCCCTCCTACTTTTCAGCCTCATCAGGTACTATTAACGACACTCTCTGTAGACCACATTTTGAATAATTATTAGATTATCATGAAGTATTCTTGTACTCACGTTTTTGCCTACCCTTTCTCCCACCCTCTATCCCCTTCCTTCCTTTCTTCTTCCTATGTGCTTCAAGAAAACTCCTCAGTTTTAAGATATACTTTAATTCAAATTACAAACACACTAAACTAAACCACAAAGCCCTGAAAGTGTGCTCTTTGTCAATACTTCTGTCCCCTTTTAGACTAATAGCATACTATCATTTGGCATTCTGATCCTAATTCTTATCTGTCTGCCTAAGTACATCTCAAACACTTGATTTTTAATACAGACCTTTAATTCAACATGAAGAAGTCAAATCGGTTTATACTTATATTATCTCGCATTTTTAAGCACTTATTTAAAATAAATTTATTCTACCTTAGGTGTATTTTGTTTGGCACCAAGTTTTGACTGATGTTGCATTTGAAGAATAACCATACTCTCAACAATAAAAAAAAATATTCACTGAAAACCTCATTTAAAATATTTAACATTAAATATTTGAGTGTTTTCATGTTGAGTGTTTTCATGTTGCACTTGAGTGTTTTCATGTTGCAACTGTCACTTAGGAAAAATGCATGAAAACTCATAATTTTAGTTAATGTTTGACTTTGGAATACCTTCCTATCCACCTTGATGAAGTGAGTCTTTCATGGAGAATCCACAGCAATGGAAACATCTAGAGCAAGAGTGCTCAAACTATGCTGTTAGGAGCCAGGTTTTTTTTTTTCCTTTCCACTACATTTTTATTGTATCTTCAGATAAAGGAGAGGATGGCTCTGCCATGCCTCTGACCCATCTCTGGCCCATCATTCTTCCTCTAACCACAGAACTAGAGGTGTCAGAATAGAGCCGCTTGACATTTATTGAATCTACACTTAACATTTCATTCTTGAGTAAAAGATTTGTTTGTTATATATAAAAAAAAAAATGTGAAGGTCACTGGCCTAGAGGCAGACAAGGTAACACAAATCATGAAGAATCTGCTGAATATTGGTAACAGACCTGTGTGTGTGTGTGTGTGTGTGTGTGCGCGCGCCCATAGTCCTAAATTATAATACTTCTGTTATGAATTCTAAGGATATTTTGGGGGTCCATACAGCACAGACATTGGTCATCGCTTTCCTTATAAAAAAGAAGGATGAGGCTATCACTGAAGGAAGCAGATAAAAAAAGTAAAAAGTTAAATGCTCTAATCGCAGTGTTAACTTGGGGAATTGGCCAATGTACTTCCTCTCTCATCAAGCATCTTTAATGGAAAGCAACAGGAAAACAATTTATATTTGGTAATGTAACAATTTATATAATATAACAATTTATATTTGGTAGTGTATGTTGGATGTATTCTTTGGGAAGTCATGCTCATGATCCAAAAAAGCAGTACTCATTTTCAAAATAGAAAACAAAAATTTGCCATGGAATTTTGAAACATTGCTGAATCTATTATTCTGATAGTAATTGAAACTGATTTGATAGCAGACACAAAGTTAATATAAAGTTAGTACTAACTTGACAGAGAATAGGAAGCTAGGAGCTAAATAAAGTAGCTATCTAGAACTTCAGAGGTTTCTGGAAAAAAATAGGTCAGGCATTCTGTTTTGTTCATCTGTAGACAAGCGGTATTTGAATTCAAGAAAAGAACAATTTCTGGATTACTGAAAACCTTCTAAAATGGGAAAGTTCTCATTTCTGTTTAAGATTACTGTTATTTATAACACGCACTCCAGCCTATTTATGAAGGAGACTTGAAGTCCACATTAATTTTTCACTATTCAGCAGGTAGTTGAAGGTATTGATTTCTTTTGTGAATTAAGTAAAAGACTCACCTGGAGGAGAACAATCCTTTTGTGATAAAAAGAATATAGAAATATTGGATAAGAAGTTGGGGCACCAAGATGGCTCCGTCGGTTAAGGGTCTGACTTTGGCTCAGGTCATGATCTCACAGTTCATGAGTTCGAGTCCCACACAGGGCTGTCTGCTGTCAGTGAGAAACCCATTGGGGTCCTCTGTCCCCCTCTCTCTCTGCCCCTCCCCCACTTGCACTCACACACTCTCTCTCTCTCTGAAAAATAAACATAAAAAAGAAGTGAAATATTTTAGTGAAAATGGTTCTATACAATGGCATATGTATTACAGAAACCTGGTATATGAAGATTTATCATTCCCAGCTTCAGATATTTGCAAGTGACTCCAATGGTCATTGATGTGTGGTTATTTTCAGTTTATTTTAGAAGGCTTTTGTGTGAGAATGAACCACTGGGCTAGGGATGTGGAAAACTTAGTTGCTAAGTAGCCACCTTACAATGCCTGTCAATATGGTTTCCTCCTTGTTTCTGCCTTTACTAAACCTCTTGAAATTAGATTTAAGTTACTTTTCTTTTTTTTAATTTTATTTAAAAAATTTGTTTACACATTTATTTACTTTTCAGAAACACAGTGAGACAAAGCGTGAGTGGGGGAGCGGCAGAGAGAGAAGGAGACACAGAATCTGAAGCAGGCTCCAGGCTCTGAGCAAGCGGTCAGCACAGAGCCTGATGCAGGGCTCGAACCCACAAACTGTGAGATCATGACCCGAGGGGGAGTCAGACGCTCAATCGACTGAGCCACCCAGGTGCCCCTTAAGTTACTTTTCTTTTTTTTTTTTTTTTTTTTAATTTTTTTTTTCAACGTTTATTTATTTTTGGGACAGAGAGAGACAGAGCATGAACAGGGGAGGGGCAGAGAGAGAGGGAGACACAGAATCGGAAACAAGGCTCCAGGCTCTGAGCGGTCAGCACAGAGCCCGACGCGGGGCTCGAACTCACGGACCGCGAGATCGTGACCTGGCTGAAGTCGGACGCTTAACCGACTGCGCCACCCAGGCGCCCCTTAAGTTACTTTTCTTAGGCGAATGAAACAAACAAGAAATCCAAATGAAGGGTTGTTCATGTTGGTGAAGAGGTTTCAAAAGTGGAAATTTTTATACAAAGGTGGATAAATTAAAGTGCAGGAGTTGAATTGTGCAACAGTATATGGATATTTCATACACACATATGCACACACACAATTTTAGAAAGTGATCAAATAAGCATAACATTCTTCTTCAACTCTTAGACAAAACAAGCATAAATTGATTGACTATTCATTTAATGTCAGAAGATATTCACAGGAAACAAGAGACTTTTGTGGAAACACATTTCTGGGTAAAATCAAACTTTTATATATTGATTAAATGAAGGAACTGACATTTAGGACACATATACTGGCAAGAATTGACATGTATATATGATTGTTCAGGAATTTAAATAAATCTTTCTGTGTACAACAAGAAACTAAAAGGAATCATATGGTCACATTTTCAAGAGAATTATTCTACTGTACAGAAGAATCTCCTAGAGAGAAGTGTCAATAGGACATTACACACACACACACACACACACACACACACACACACACACACACACACACACAAGATGATAAAACTTCCTCAAGCATGCACATCTAAGGATAAGCATGTCAAGGGCGGATCATCTCATCAGTTTATGGGCAATATGACCAAAATTTAGATTAAAAGAAGCTTATTATATTATTCTACAAACCAAAGGTTATTAAGGAGTCATGGATAGTAACCTGTTATATGCTTGAAGTATAATAAAATGAATGATTAGCTAAAAGTACAGTTAACTTTCTAGTGTCCTTTAATTAACTTTCTAGTGTCCTTTAATTATTGGGGGTAGGAGCAGAAAAACATTTTTATTCATTCAAAAAATAAACAAGTATTATACAAGGTCATTTGTAAGCCACATGTGCGTCTTAATGTTGAGATGTTTACTGTTCCCCTTATCATATACTTACAGCCTCTTGACCAGGATATAGTACACATATGCAACACATTATACAAGGATCACATTTACTCTTTGAATATAGAGCATGGTGTGAGGAGATACTGAATGAAAATACATAATAAAGTAGTATTAGAACAAGTGAGTCCTGAACATTGAATGATTTTGAAGAGTTCTGTGGGAAGAAATGAAATTATTTCAATGGATAATAAACAACTTAAAAATAAAATATGATGTTTCTAAAGCAGATGGTAAAATTACTGAGTACAATGTTTAAACCAAATTGGAAGAGCTGATTCAAAGGCAACAAAGGAGGAGATGTTGGAAGATGCAGGAAACGTAGTTAAAAATGTCAAACAGACAAAATTTCAACATTGAAGAATTAAGAGAAAATATTTGAGAATTTGTATAATATAGTAAACATTTATAATACACTAAGCTGCTAATCAGTAGGTCATCTGATTGGCATCAGCAAAGAAAAATAAGCACGTGCACCCTTAATATCACCCAAGAAATAAATCTCTTTTTGACTCCTGTAAGGTTTGTTAATCATAATGCTCTTAAAAATAACATTTACCCCTTTGTAAATGGCCATTCTCCTTAGTCACTCATAGCCTCCTTTTCAACCATCGTCCAAATATTTTCCACCAACTACTTTATTATTTTATTTGCACAGAATGAAACAGTCACTTATTAGAATACCAAAGAGAAGATCTGATAAATCCTACTATTCCACTATTATTTCTTTTTGTAATTTTTCATCAACTTCTGCTATATTTATATCCTAAGATCCTTAGGACAAAGTGTTTATCTATTTTCAGTATACCGAAATATACTTGGATAAATAAATTTATAGGTATATAAGTATATGCTATATGCAGCCATTACCCTCTTTTTTCTTTATTCTCAATCTTAACATCAACAGTATATATAATCCCCTAAGTTTACTGCAGCATTATTTTAAGTAGCCAAAACACAGAAGCAGCCTAAATGTCCACTGATAGATATTGGATAAGGAAGATACATGGAACACAATGGAATATTACAAGCACAAACACAATGGAATATTACACAGCTATAAAAAGGTGAGATCTTGCCATCTGTGACAACATGAACGGACTAGGGGGTATTATGCTAAGTGAAAGGAGTCAGACTGAGAAAGACAAATACCATATGATTTCACTCATACGCTGAATCTAAAAGAAAACAGAACAAATGAATAAACAAGCTAATAAAAGGCAGAATCAGACCAAAAATACCGAGAACAAACTGATAGTTGCCAGAGGGAAGGCAGTAGGGTGTGGGCAAAATGGGTGAAGGGGAGTGGGAGATACAGGCTTCCAGTTATGGAATGAATAAGTCATGAAATAAAAGACAGCATAAGGAATATACTCTATAATATTTTAATAGTATCATATGATGACAGATGGTAGCTACACTTGCGGTGAGCATAGCATAACATATAGAGAAGTTGACTCACTATGTTTTATACCTGATACTAATGTAACATTGCGTGTCAACTATACTCAAATACAATTTAAAAAATGATTGTCATGCTTTAGTTTAATGGAGTGAAGAAACATATGGTCCACACTATTGCTATGAAGGGTGTTATCACCAGATTAGGAGATGTAAAAGGCTGACATATACATTCTTGATAAGTATAAACTGAATAGACCTAGCCTCATTATAAAGATAGTAGAAACATAAATTAAATTTAGAAGCCTGTGTATATGGATACATGTGTGACCGTACAGATATCCATATCCATATATAGTGAATATTTTGAAGACTAATGTGACTTATAATTCTTAAGATTTTATTTTTAACAGAATGGTGCTGCAATATTATCAATTAATATAAATAAAATAAATTTAAAATGCATGCATTGGATTGTTTCTGGTAATGTTGCACAGTAACTATATGAAAAATCCATACTCTTTAAAACAATTAAAACAGACAACAGCACTTTTTTTTAATTTTTTTTAAAGTTTATTTATTTTTCAAAAAATTATGTTTATTTACTTTTGAGAGAGACACAAAGCATGAGTGGGGGAGGAGCAGAGAGACAGGGAGACACAGAATCCGAAGCAGGCTCCAGGCTCTGAGCTGTCAGCACAGAGCCTGACTTGGGGCTGGAACTCACAAACTGTGAGATCATGACCTGTGCCGAAGCCGGACACTTAACCAACTGAGCCACCCAGGTGCCCCAAAGTTTATTTTTGAGAGAGAGAGAGAGAGAGAGAGAGAGAGAGAGAGAGAACGAACACACAAGAAGGGGAGAGGCAGAGAGAGAGGGAGAAAGAGAATCCCAAACAAGCTCTGCACTGTCAGCACAGAGCCTCACGTGGGGCTCAAACTCATGAATTGCATGACCTGAGCTGAAATCAAGAGTCAGACAGACACTTAACTTACTGAGCCACTTGGCTCCTCAAGACAACAGCTTTTTAAGAATGGGTGGTATGGGCAAAAAATAGAATTTCCTTTGCTCTCCCAACAAAGTTCCCTCCAAAGGATACTCTACAAAGAATACAGAGAGGTAGGAACATGTTGAAATTAGTGGCTCTAGAGGGACTATCTATTAATCTGTATGACCAAAGGCTTTGGAGCTACACCAGGCATGACAAAGCCTGGTGACAAAATAAGATGAATTATTAGGTTTAGTGACCCTGAGCCCCCAAGTACAGTTAGGACCATGGACTCTCCAAGAAAGAGAAAAAAATCTATCCTACAGGAGAAGACATGTTATTCTCCTAAGTTACTAATAAGTAATAACTACTGCTGACCTATTTAGTATTCCTATTACTACTTAATACTATTTCTCTCTGGACTTTTAATTTTGTTGTCACAAGGCTCAGTAGTTTGACCACCTTTACTTTGCATTCATATTAATTCCCTTGTGGTGTTATCCTGTCTTATAAACCATATAATATATCTGTGTGTGTGTAACATCTATAAATATTTACTAGACTTGACTTTCAAAAGTATCATATTACATGCTGCTTGAGCATGTATGTTTTTAATTTTTGTATAATTATTTTTCAAGTTAAAAATATCAAATTACTACTTGTTTTATTTAGTCTCTTCTCTATAATGTTCTAAATTTTTATATTTATTTCCATGATTGTTTTATTCATATATATGTCTCCTGCTAGACAGTATACAGCACGAGAGTAGGGACCAGGTCCATTATTATTCACCAATGTCCACGGTACATAAATAACATTTTAAAATATTTTTTAAAAATAACTGAATACAAGGATATGAAGAGAATAATGACCTTATTTCTAGTATTTTCTATATAATTAAAATTTACCTATCCAATTACATATTTTCTAAAATTTAAAAAAGTCATCTAAAGACTGTATTTAGAATCATCTCTGAATTAATTCCACAGAAATCAAACTATTCTATTAGAAAAAAGTGTATCTTCTAATGCCCACTTAAAAATACATAAATATTTGTTCCATATTAACCACACTAATGAAAGAAAGACCAAAATAAAATTTCAATGATAATATACTTGCTGATTTTTTTCTCATTTCATTAAAAAAAGAAAACAAACAAACAAAAAAGACTGCCAAAATATTTAAGCGGAAAACCTATGGACTTTGAACTTAACCAAACATGGTTTCAAGTATTTGTTTTCATGACTAAACATCTGAGGACAATATCTTTTTGAGAGTCAGTTCCAATATTAGCAAAGTAGGCAAAATTTTAAATTCCTCACAGGATCGTTGGGACGATTTAATAATACATCACATATGTTGAGGGCAAAGCAGACAAGCAAACAAAAGAACTTTTTCTATAATCCAAGTTCTGTTTTTTTGTTTGTTCATTTTTTTTTTTACTTCTAACCCCTAAGATTTGGAAAAATACCATAAGTACATGTGAAGACCCAACGCTCTCAAATGCACGCTGTTGGGAATTATTTATGAATCATGGAAGCTGACTAGCGATACATGTTGGAAAAATGAGATGGAGAAAAGTGGGAGAATAGTTGTGATCAGCATGCATTGAAATTGATCTCTAGCAAATCTCTATGTTTTTCTCCACATGGCCTATTTCTAATAAGGTCTAACTCAGGATCACAGAAATGATTCTCCTTTCTCTACAGAACATTACTGGACTCTGTATAGTGATTCAAAAATCATTCTAAACATGGTATGTGCGATAAAATGTCCTAATTCAAAAATATTAAAAAAAATAATTTTCTTAAAATATTTTGCATTTATCCTGTTCTTTAAAGCATCTGGTTTGGTTTATTACAAACCACACTGACATAAACGACATTATTTACTTTATTGATTAAAAGATTCAGCACACTATTAATTTAGTGTTGCTGAAATCTACTTATGACATATTAGTGTTTTATCATTTTAATACAATTCGTAGTAAGTAAATGCATAGACATTTACAATCCCAAATGTTTGTAAAATATAATATATATGTGCACATATACATGTGTGTGTATACACGTGTCGGCACATTTTATCTTGATTTTCAAATTTGTTTTAATCATGTTCTATAATATTATTGTTAGGTGGAGGGCACTCCAGTGTAAAAGAATAAGCCAGCATTACTAAATTCTATGTGTTTATGCTTTCGGTGCCTTCTAAGATTCTATACAAAATAGCACATATGCTTCCAAAACTGAGTTGGTTGTACAACTTACGCTCAGAAGGATTTCTTTCTACTATTTTTTAAATTTATATTTTTTAAAGTTATTTATTTATTTTGAGAGAGAGAGAGAGAGAGAGGAAGAGAGAGAGAGAGGGGGACCAGGGGAGGGGCAGAGAGAGAGGAAAAGAGTCCCAAGCAGGCTCCACGCTTAGCACAGAGGCCTACTGGGGGCTCAATCCCACAAACCACAAGATTACGACCTGAGCCTAAATCAAGAGTGGGACTAAATGACTGAGCCACCCAGGTACCCCAGAAGGATTTCTTTCTATAATTGTTATGCCAGAAAAAAATAAAATAGAAAAACAAGTCTGCATTCAGTCTTTGTTCTTCTCCATTTGGTCATGTAAACATACATGTAAGTACTAGTGATAAAGCACTTATTCTTCAACTTCTGCAACTATGCATCAATTATTTTCCTTCTGATTTTCTGTTACGTTGTTTTCAAACCAATGACATTAACAGATTCACAATGCAAATTTAGTTTTTATCTATCTCTAGATATTTCAAAGCCATCTGAATAGTCAGATGGTACTTCAAATTCACACAAGTATTCTAGAATGCCTTTCCCTATCTAAAAAAGCTTTTTTTGTGGCCATTAGCATCTTTATTTTGATTACTGTAATTGAAAGAGAAACTTATTTTTGGTGTTTTGTTATTGTCAGGAAGTTAATTTCAGGTTATAATGATAAGCAATAACAATAAATGCATATTTAGAGAAATATATGAACAGCTCAATTTTGGTTGTATGTATATGGAAAGTATAAACTGATTGATACACTGAGGCATTGATAGATCTCTACATTCCTATATCAAGATATTCATTTAATTTAAAAAATCTGCATTATATTATTCTTACTCTAATGAAGCTATAAGTTCAACTGGGAAGTATTATAAATAACCTAAAACAATATACTCCACCATGCTGATTTAGCTTCCTTTACATATAATTAGACTTTTCCAATTTAATTCTAAATTTATAGAGAACAATTCACAGATAATTTAAAAAGAGAAGTAAGATACTACAATGATAACAGTTATCAGGTCTATAAAGGATAATGATAATAAACAACGAGTATATTTGGGGTATTTATATGCATCAGTGAGTCAGATAAAATAACTAGGAATTATTGTTTTATACCCTCAAAAAAATCTTATCAGCTACTATTTTTCCTAATTTAGACACCATGGTTTGATAAAAGATAAGTAATCTATTGACAATATCAGGGCTTGTGAGACAGAAGCTGGAATTTGAATTCACTTCCCTAGGATTCCAAACTCATGTTCTTTCCATTACATTATGCTGTTATCCTAACAACAAAAATTGTTTTTCTCACTCCTTTACTTCATGTTTCCAAATAAACAGTGTATTATAAAATGAATCACTGCTTTGATGAAATGAGGGCCAGTACAGAATAAAACATTTAATATACCTTAGTACAAAGGTACTTTTCTTCATGTCTTCCCTTTTTATACTTCCTAAGAATTATAAATATTTAAAGGAATATTTATTAGTGTAAATTATTTGTGACAATTTCTGAGAATATGTTTTAAACGTGCCTCTTTCTTTAAAACCAAAAAAGAATGGGGTGCTTGGATGGCTTAGTCAGTTAAGCCTCTGACTTTGGCTTAGGTTATGATCTCGCGGTTCAAGCCCCGCAACAGGCTCTGTGCTGACAGCTAAGAGCCTGGAGCCTGCTTCAGATTCTGTGTCTCCTTCTCTCTGCCCCTCCCTTGCTTCTTCCCTCTCTCTCTCTCTCTCTCTCTCTCTCTCGGAAATAAATAATAAACATTAAAAATAAATATAAAAATATTACAAATATTATTATATTATTATAAATTATATTATTATAAATATTATTTAAAAATTAAAATAAAAATAAAACCAAAAAAGAATGGGTGTCTGGCTGGCTTAGTCGTTAGAGCATGCGACTCTTGATCTTGGGGCTATAAATCTGAGCCCTACATTGGAAGTAGAGATTACTTAAGAATAAAAGTCTTAAAAAAAAGAAACTTTAAAAAGAAAAACAAAAAGGAAGATATATCATCACCTTCTATAATTTGTTCACAACTCTATCTTCATTATCAATTATTACCAAGTGAGTATTTACTGTTAGATGCGTTGTATAGCTTGTGTGTAAATCTATGCTTTAATCCAAATTTGAATATTTATGTCTAAAACTCAAATTGTGGGTTCAACTAAATATAATTTAAAATATCACTTTGGGATGTATATATAATACATATATATACATATATATGTCTGTGGTTTAGGTATAAATCAGGAGTAAAAACAATGATTAAATACAGAAGCACACTGATGTTTCAAATCATGTTTATGCTATGAGCAATATAATGAAACATTTAAATAGTTTAAACTAATCAAACTTAAAGTACAATCTGAGAGAAACTTCTGTGATGTCTTTCCATGCACTGATAGATAAGAAGTAGTAAGTGGGCACTGGGGTTCGTGGATGGCTCAGTTGGTTAAGCTTCTGACTTTGGCTCAGGTCATGCTCTCACAGTTTGTGAGTTTGACCCCATGTCAGGCTCTGACCTGATAGCTTGGAGCCTGGGAGCTTATTTGGATTCTGTCTCTCCCTCTCTCTCTCTCAAAAATAAACAAACATTAAAAAAAAAAAAAAAAGAAGAAGAAGAAGAAGTGAGCATCAATCCCCCTAGAGAGAATTATTATTAAAAAAGGCACTTTGAACTTTTAATTTTTGACTCATCTAAACCATATCGAAGCAAATATTATACTCATTCCAGTATTTTGAACTTTTGCCAAGTAAAAATATTATACAAAATACAGCTATTGAAATCTATTTAAATCATGATTTCATTTAGATTTCTACGTAGGAGGAGAACATTTCCACACAGGGACAAATATACCATGGTTAATTTCTCTTCCTCCCCACCTGTATGAGTGTGCAGTATGTGTAAAAAAAAAAAAAAAAAAAAAAAAAAAAAAAGTTTTGTTTTTGTTGTTTATAAAAAAACCTTCATTTCTAGAGGTGAAGGTAAAACTAGCACTCCCCAGATTGCCACAGAGAGTCATTCCAGTAGTTAATTTGCTTTTATTGACTTCCAGGGTTTCCTACTGAGAAATTTCCTGGCTGGTGTTCTGAAAATTGGAGCAAATGTCTTCATCTTTGTTCATTTTTCTGAAGTTAATATATGGTTTTCAATCTCCTCCTTAAGAGTTATCAATTTGTTATATTTCTCATAAACACAAACTATGTTTCATTCAACACTCCCAGAATTCTAAATGTACTTGTTGATAGTTCTCCCTGGCCTGAAGCCATCTGGGACAAACTATGTTATATATACACAAACTACACACTTATATACATGGACACACACACACATATTTAAAAATAAATTCATAATCACTACTTGTTTTTGTTTACTTCTCCATGAAAGGCTCTAGCTGATAGATTTAGGGCCATCATTACCTTATTATTGACACCTGAAAACAGACTGCTGTTTTTGGCACTGAGAACTCAGTGGGTACAGGTGAAGGAAACTGTAACAAAATCAACAGTGGGGAAAGATTGGAAAGAGGCAAGACATCACATTATTTTAGCTAGGTAGCCTTCACTAAAATTAAATTCTGTACCTTTCTCATTAGCAACTATTTGATAATCTATTTTTTAATGTTTTTATGTTTTATTGATAAATATAATGTAAAGAAAATATGAAGCACTATTCAAATTATAATCATAATGCTGCCTGTCTCTTCCCTATAGAGACTTTAAATTTTGGAATAGATTGCATAAGACATATGATTAGAGAAAGTGGATCTTCAACAGAATTTCAACTGACACTTAAAATCACTGTATTTTTCTCTCTCTTCATTTTGGTAAGTAGCAGTTATTAAAAATAATAGACAGACTTGCACTTCTGGGAAGATGGAGTACATGTAATTATCCCTATTTTTCAGGAATAAGCTTAAATAAACCCCAAAAAAGTCTGACAACAAGGTAGACTGGCAAGGGCCCTGGGGACCCAAGGAATGACTTGGTGGAGTGTTCCTTGGTTTCCTTTATGATTATATATATTGCAGACTTAGAGCTGAAGAAGCCAACTACCTGGAAATAGCAATGGGTGCAGACATAAAACAAAAAGAAAAAACAAAATAAAACAAAAAACAAAACAAAAGAATCAAACCAAAAAATCCACCAAAAGCCCGTTATGTTTAGTCCAAGAATCAGGAAAGGTGAAAAGGTGAAGTCTATCATGAGACAAAACATTGGGAAAATAATTGCCCTACTCCATTACTGAAAATGTGAACTGTAGAATACTGGAATGTATTTTAAAATCCTATTTATAGTATATTAATCACTTAATTACAAGTAATGTTTCCCTATGTAATAACATATTATTTTAGTTAGGTCGACAATGTATTTTACTAGTAATATGGTATTAATTTTTCAAAGCAGTCTAAATTGTCATAAATAACTTCCTGAGCCACTCGATTTTAATGTTTCCATTTCACTGACAGATTTCTCTGAGGCTGACAGTTCATTTCTCTAGGATCAACAGCTTATAGAAAAAATAATATTATTCTCCCTGCACTATCAGGTGCATAAGTAAGATGTCAAATGCAGTGAACACTTCTCTACCCTAATTTGCTTCTTGAAATTTTGACTGTTAAGTCATATAAATATTCCTTGGATTATTATTTCACTACTAAAGGTATCTCTCAATTATATACTTATCCTATGAACCCTGCAGAAATATTACAGAGGCAGCTCATTTGGAAAACATTTTAGTCAGTATCTTTCTTGCCATCTGTTATGGCAATATTTATGATACATAAGATATAAGAATGCAAGTTTAAGTTTATTTTGATTCAGTCATTTGTGATATTTCAGAATTTGTGGAATTTATGTGTACCTGATCGATTGAGGAAAATTAATAAAAACTGCTGAACACCAACAAATGGTTGTTGGATTACTTTTCAGCTTATAAGTCTTTCGCTTAACTTACATATTTTAAAAGTTTTCCAAAATATACAAAGTAGGCAGAACAGACTGTATCCCCACTCTGAATTTAATAGTTATCAACATTATACCACACTTGTTTATTATTTCCTTCCTTCCTTATTTCCTCCCTTCCTCCCTTTTTTCCTTGACTTTTCTTTCAATTATAAAATGGCTACATAATCTTCCAACATTTTAGCATCCTATTTTGCCATGTGATTTTGCAATTCCTCTGATCAAGAGGTCTAGTCTAGGAGTGCCTGAGTAGCTCAGTAGGTTAAATGACCTACTCTTAATTGGTAGGATCATGACTTAGGTCATGATCTCAGGGATCATGAGATCAAGCCCTACATCAGGCTCTGCACTGACAGCTTGAGATTCTCTCACCCTCTCTCTCTCTGTCCCTCTTTCACTCATTCTCTCTCTCTCTCTCTGTCTCTGTCTCAAAATAAATAAAATATACATTTAACAAAAAGAGGTCAAGTCTATTTCTTCACACCTTGAATCAGGTTGGCCAGAGACTTACGTTGCCTAATGGGACATTAGGAAACATAACTCAAGCAGAGCCCTCAAAAGAGCTTACATAATGGACTGTCTTCTTTTGCTGTGTTTAGAACCCTAAGACCACCATACAGACAAAATTGAGCAGGACTCATGGAGGGTGAGGGGCTAAATGCAGGAAAAACAAGTCCAACAAATAGCGTGCCAACTTCCAGAAAAAGTAAAACCATCCTAAATCATCTAGCCATTAGCAAAACTATAGGCAACTACCAACATACCATCAAATTCAAGCTGAGTTGGCCCAGATAACAAAAGCACAACTGATACACAAAATTGTGAGCAAACTCAAGAAGCTGTTGTTGTAAGCTGTTAAACAATTATCCTTCTTTTCCTCCTTTTTTTCTCCCTTCCTTTCTTCTTTCCTTACATTGTTTTATCCTTCTTAATTCATTTCCTTTCTCTTTATGTTGTTATGATATTTTTTAAAACTCCTCATCATGGGGCGCCTGGGTGGCTCAGTCGGTTAAGCTGCCAACTTTGGCTCAGGTCATGATCTCGCGGTCTGTGAGTTGGAGCCCCACGTCAGGCTCTGTGCTGACAGCTCAGAGCCTGGAGCCTGTTTCTCTCTCTCTCTGACCCTCCCCCATTCATGCTCTGTCTCTCTCTGTCTCAAAAATAAATAAACGTTAAAAAAAATTCAATTAAAAAAAAAAAAACTCCTCATCATGTCACTTTTCTTATAAGTGTTTCCGTACATATCCAAATAAGGGAATTTTAACAATCACAGTACATTACCTCGCTTAATATTATTAATAATAATTCCCTAACTACTAATATCCAGTCAATATTTAATGTTTTCCAGTTGTTTCTAAATATATTTTATTGCTTTTCATTAATAAATTATGATAGTGTCTTCAATAATAAATTATTTTGGAAAATGGACTGCTCTAGCTAAGTCAGAACTCCAGTGTTTCTTCAGCTTTGTATTATATCTGAAATCTTTGTTCATTTCTCACCCACGAGCAGTTGTGATTTATTGTTCTTTTTCGAGTCTATCCTTGTACATGTGCAGTTCAGAATGCAGGCAAGCACTTGAGGGGAACCCCTGAGCAGATTACCAGCATTCTTTTTCTGTCGTTCCCTTTTTCCCTTAATTCTGGACCCAGCCCCAGATATTCCAGCCTCCTTAGTAAAACAGTCCCTTCCCATTTGGGCCCTATTTGCCTGAAGAGCCATTTGTAAATGACCCCCTTGGGAGGCCAAACCATGGAGTCTAGCCCATTCCCAAGAATGATGCTATTTATTTAAAAAAAAAAAAAAAAAGTGGTGGTGGAGTCGGGGAGGGGGGCGCCTGGGTGGCTCAGTCAGTTGAATGTCTGACTTTTGATGTCAGCTCAGGTCATGATCTCACGATCCTGAGATCAAGCCCCGTGTCCTGCTCCAAGCTGAGCCTGGAGCCTGCTTGGGATTCTATCTCCCTGTCTCTCTGCCCTTCCATGAACCCCCTCAAAAATAAATAAATAAACATTAAAAAAAAAAGAGTGATGTGACAGATTCTCATCAAGGTTATTTGTTCTTTGCTTTACTACCAAATGTCTAGGTTAAAGGCCTTAAATTGTTTACTGTGTTTATAAGGAAGCAAGATCCTCTCACCTGTAACTGTTCTATTAGGCCTGTGAGTTTCCATTTATGTCCGTTTAGGGTATTTCTATGGTCATATCTGGCCCACGCACTGTACAGGTGTATACAGCTTACATGCGTACATACTCTGGATTTTCATCTACAAAAAATGTTTAATTTTGTCTGACAAATGATACCTTATTACTTGACAATGGATTGGTTTAGACAAGGTGTAAGTTAGTTATAATGTTCAATGTACATATATTATAATTATTTTCCTAATGTACTAGAGCCAGAATCAATATATTCCACATAGAACATGAATGCAAATGAGTGAATTTGTAATCTGGGATCTTAGCCATGGACATGCAGATTAGTATTTGCGGCAAAATTTTATAAACAAAACCATAGATTAATTATCTCCACACTGTGAAGTAGAGTAGTTTATTCTAGTCCATCTTTCAGTTTTAATTTTGTCACTAATATGTTCTAAGTTAAATTGATAATACTCGGGAAAAATGACCTTCTAAGGTAGTTTATGAAAGATCCATAGTTTAACCTGAAACCAGTTTCAGGCTAGTTTAACCAGTAGTTTAACCAGTAGTTTAACCAGTTGTTAAATACATTTCTAACTTTCGTATTCCATTTTCTAAAAAATCTACTTGAATGGAGTAAATTCTCAATTATTTATAGCATTAAGAGTTCAGAATAAAAGGAGAATGTTGAAAAATTGTGATAGATAAGCCAAATTGTGGATGTTTAATTTCTATGTAAAAATGCATATAGATTTCCATTTTAAAAATACACTTTTATAGTTAAAACTAATAGTATTTGTTTAACCTTTGGGCAATTAGTGAATGCCAGAGTCAAAAATCTTTATTTGATGCTGGGGAGCCATTGTAGATTGAGCAGACTAATTTCCTTTTCCTTTTTATTTTATTTATCTTTTTCATTTTAGATAGAGAGAGAATGTGTGTGAATGGGAGAAGGGGCAGAGGAAGAGGGAATCTTAAACAGACTCCATGCCTAGTGCAGAGCCCCACACGGGGTTCAATCCCAATACCCTGATTGATTTTGACCTGGAGCAAAATCAAGAGTCAGACATTCAACCACGTGAGCCACCCAGGTACTCCAAGCAATTAATATCCTTAATGGAACTGGTCAAACTCAGAATAAAATAAATATTTTTTATATATTTATGTATTTTATATAGTATTTATATATTTTAAATAAAATAAAATAAATAAAATATTTCATATTTTCCAAATAATATATTAGTATAAACAGTAGCACATACATAACTACTATGCCTGCTGTTATGGGCTAAACTGTATCCCCCCAAATTCCTATATTGAAGCTCTAACACATCATATGACTCTATTTAGAGATAATGTCTTTAAAGTAGTAATTAAGTTAAAATGAGGCCATTAGAATGGGCCATAACTTAGTCTGGTATCTTTATAACCAGAGTGGATTAAGACATAGAGAGAGAGAGAGATACCAGGGCACATATTTACAGGAGGATGACCAGTGAAGAGGCAAGAGGGCAACATCTGCAAATGAAAAAGGGAGGTCTCAGGAGAAACCAACCATACCATTTCCTTAGATCTTAGACTTCAATCCTCCAAAATGTGGGAAAATAAGTGTGTTTTAAGTCATCCAGTCTGTGGTATGTTGTTATGGCAGCCCTACCAAGCTAATACATGTCTTCATATGATTACCATAGATATTAGGTTTTCTAGTAAGAAAAAACTGTTATATTTAAAATAATTGAAAGATCTGGATCTAGATATCTCTTCCAGTTAGTGTTTTGTTTTCTTTGGGTAGATAATAGTTGAATTATTGTATCATATGGTATTTCTGTTTTTAGTATCTTGAGAAACCTTCATACTGTTAATCACAGTGGCTTCGCCAGTTTACATTCCCATCAACGGTGCAAGAGAATTTACTTTCCTCCACATCCTCATTTTTTAATTTTTATTTATTTATTTATTTTTAATTTTTTTTTCAATGTTTATTTATTTTTGGGACAGAGAGAGACAGAGCATGAACGGGGGAGGGGCAGAGAGAGAGGGAGACACAGAATCGGAAACAGGCTCCAGGCTCTGAGCCATCAGCCCAGAGCCCGACGCGGGGCTCGAACTCACGGACCGCGAGATCGTGACCTGGTTGAAGTCGGACGCTTAACCGACTGCGCCACCCAGGCGCCCCTCACATCCTCATTAACACATGTTATTTCTTAGCTTTTTGGCTCTAGACATTCTGACAAATGTAAAGTGATATCTCATTGTGGTTTTGATTTGCCTTTCCCTGATCACTACCACCCATCTATTTATCACAGTTTTATTTACAATATCCAAGATATGGGAGAAATCCAAGTGTCCATTGATAAGTAGATAATGAAGATATGGAATATGTACAATGGAATATTACTTAGCCATAAAAATATGAGATCTTACCATTTGTGACATCACAGATGGATCTAGAGGATATTATGTAAAGTAAAATAAGTCAGAGAAATGTAACTATCATATGATTTCAATGATATGTGGAATTAAAAAAAAAAAAGCAAAACAGGGAAACTGGGTGCTCATTTGGTTAAGTATCTGACTCTTGATTTTGGCTCAGGTCAGGATCTCACAGTCCCGAGATGGAGACTTGTGTCAGGCTCCATGCTGAGCATGGAGCCTGCTTAAGAATTCTCTTGCTCCTTCTTCCTCTGTCCCTCCCCTGCTGTGTGTGCATTCTCTCTCTCAAAAAACAAAAATAAAATAATTAAAATAAAATAAAATAAAATAAAATACTAACAAAACAAAACAAAACAAATGAATAAGCAAACAAAAAGCAGAAACAGACCCATTAATACAGAGGACAAATTGGTAGTTTCCCGAGGGAGAAAAGGGTGAAAGGATGTGCAAGGGGCAAAATGGGTGAAAGGGTGTAGAAGATTCAGGTTTTTAGTTATGGAATGAATAAATTATGGGAATAAAAGGCACAACATAGGGAATACAGTCAATGGTATTGTAACAGTATATGGTGACAGATGGTAGCTATACTTGTGGTAAGCATAGCATAACATAGCGTAAGGTATAATCTTGTTTTGTTTGTTTATTCATTTGTTCAATTACTATCCTATATACTTGAAACTAATGTAACATGTATCAATCTTACTTAAATTAAAAAACAAATGACTTAGAGGAAAGTGAAAATGGTTATAAGTTGGTCAAAGCAAACACAACAAAAGAAATAGCTAAAAATATCTTAACTAAAAATAAAGCATTAAAAAGAAAAAGTAACAGAAAGATCGTAATGGCTATAAAATAGTATATACTGATGACAGAAGTATGAAGACATTGAAAAAGAGATCTGGAAATATTATAACAAATTACAGGCCTTTAAGAACTTCTGGTTATAGAGAATATAGGTCTTCTGACCCCATCTCTAAATTTGTTCATTTAATTAAAAAATATTGCCACTTAGTTTTCTTAACCAGGCAAAGTGAGTATAATATTTGTCTCTTCCATTCAACTGCTCAAAGATGTTTCAGAAAAGCAACAAAAGGTCTTATTTCATGAATGAAGAAAAGTTGAAAAGAAATATCAAAAAATGTCAATAGTTGGAAAAGGAGAAAATCTGTAAAAAAGTTTACATTCCATATTATTTTCTAACATTGAGTCACAAAATGTTTTAAACAAAAACTCTTTCCCTGTGATTTTTTCCTACTTTTTAAATAAGTTGTATACATCTTACTCTCATGTTTCAATACGTGTTTAAGAAATATTCTGGGGGTGCCTGGGTGGCTCAGTCGGTTAAGCGTCCGACTTCAGCTCAGGTCACGATCTCACGGTCCGTGAGTTCGAGCCCCGCGTCGGGCTCTGGGCTGATGATGGCCCAGAGCCTGGAGCCTGCTTCCGATTCTGTGTCTCCCTCTCTCTCTGACCCTCCCCCGTTCATGCTCTGCCTCTCTCTGTCTCAAAAATAAATAAACGTTAAAAAAATAAATTAAAAAAAAAAAAAAAGAAATATTCTGGATACAAGTCTTTTGGTGGATATATATCACTTATAAATACGTTCTAGTCTGTAGCTATTTTTTTATTCTTTTAACAGTATCTTTCATATAGCAAATTTAAAAAAAAGCTTATAAAGTTCAATTTATCATTTTTTTCTTTTATAGATTGTGCTGTTAGTATCATTTCCAAGATCTCTTACCTAACCTCTGGACACAAAGGCATTATGAGTGAAAGAAGCCAGTTTCAAAAGGTTACCTACTGCATAATTCCATTTCTATGACATTCTTAAAAAGACAGAACTATAGTGACAAAAAAAAAAAAAAGATTAATGGTTGCCATAGGTGGGGAACTGTGTGACTACAAAAGGGCAACATGAAGAGTTCCATGGGGTAATGGAAATATTATGTAGGCTAATGGTGGTAAAGCAGACCCAACATAGTTAAGGTTCATGCAACTGTGCTATACCTTCAAAAAATGTCATTTTACTCTATGTTAAATTAAAAAAAAACACACAAATAAATACAAAAATAAAAAATAATTTTTACCACAATGTAAGCATATTGTAGAGCAGATATTCCTGAAAAGTATATGAATGACAACTATCAACTAGAAGGCACAGCGGTAGTAAACTAAAATCAAATTGATCAGGTCACAGACTATCAAAAAGCACCAGTGAAGACATTTTAGTTCTCAGAGCTCTCGCGGGTCTTATACATTAATAAGCTCAGTCACAAATTTATTAAATTAACACATATAATGTAAATATTAAGCACTATTTTCTGTTGCCTCACCAAGTGAAGCTGATAGAAACGTTCATAGAGGGGTGCCTGGGTGGCTTAGTCGGTTAAGCATCTATTGATTTCAGCTCAGATCATGATCTTGCAGTTTGTGGGTTCAAGCCCCCTGTCGGGCTTTGAACTGACAGTGCAGAGCCTGCTTGGGATTTTGTCTCACCCCCTCTCTTTCTGCCCCTCCCCTGCTCTTACTTGCTCTCTCTCTCTCAAAATAAATAAATAAATGTAAACAAAAGAAATATTCATAGAACAGAAGGTAGTACTGGTATCAGAGAGTTTAATTATTTTCCTTAAAAACAACAACAAGAGGGGCGCCTGGGTGGCTCAGTTGGTTAAGCGTCCGACTTCAGCTCAGGTCATGATCTCGCGGTTCGTGAGTTCGAGCCCTCGTCGGGCTGTGTGCTGACAGCTCAGAGCCTGGAGCCTATTCCGGATTCTGTGTCTCCCTCTCTCTCTGACCCTCCCCTGTTCATGCTCTGTCTCTCTCTGTCTCAAAAATAAACAAATGTTAAAAAAAAAAAATTAAAAAAAAAAAACAACAACAACAAGAACAAACATGCAAGACTGTGAATATAAAAGGAAAAAATCCTATAATGTGAGTTGAGACATAACCATCCCTTATAACAGTAATTAAATGGTCAGGAATTACTCTCTTCATTTATTTCACAATTGGCTGACAGCCACACTTATTGTTAAGCAAGAAAGAATGATGCTTTATAAAGTGGGTTTGTATCATATGCTGTAGCTGGTTCCAGAGTATTCAGTAACTTATAGATTCTTGGGGAGCAAGTCACACAGTCAACAGTTATTAATTCAGTTGTTTAACTAGCTATTTATTATTCAATACGGATTGAATCAACCATAAACGTAGATTAGACCTAAAATTATTTTTCTTACTGCCATTTGTATCTTTGTCCTTTTTTTTCTTTATTTGCTTATGTTTGGTTTTAACAAATAATGAAGTCAGTGAATCTGTGCAGACAATCCTTAAATGTTAATGAACTGTCTTTTAAAAGAGCACATAAATCCTTTTCTTCCAATTTTTTTTCCAGTTGCTGTTAGGTTGTTGCTATAAATAAGATATTTTTACCAGGGACTCTTTCAAATTTTAAGGTTAAAAAAGGCTGTACTCTCCAAACAGCAAAAAAAAAAAAAAAAAAAAAAAAAAAAAAAAAAATAGGCAGAAAATCTTTCAAGGATGAAATAAATAAAAGGAGCAAAAAGATTTGTACTGGCAGAATTGTTAAAAAATGCGATTATTTTGAATTCATTAGGGGATAAGCAATGATACAAAAATAGGCTGCTAATTAATAAGGAGGGGCTAGAAATTAATGAGTCCAAAATGTCTGAGTTACTGAAATTGTACAACTCATTTTTTAATGAGAGAAATGAGAGAAATTTTAGGAAATAGTGACAGCTTTGCAAAAATTGCTATTGACAATACACAGGAAGAGGAATACTTGAATATATGAACATACCCAAATCAGCAAAATTGGGTGACTTGTTTCCAAGGACACAGAGCAAGTTAGTTGCATAATACTAATCACTGAATCAATAATAATAAAGATGCAAAAATTATGTCAAAATATCTATATATTGCCTTTGAACCACATTTTCTCAATCATATTAGATTCTACTTTTGATACAGTATGTCTTTCCATATAATAAGATATTTCTAGATTCCAAAATGAATTGGATACTTCTGGTTTTTCCAGTTTGTCAAAAGTGCAGTACTTGAAATAAAATGTAAAATACTTTTGATCAAAAAGAATTGGATGCTGATGAGAAACAGACAAAAACAGGGATGAGAGTAGAGAGTATTGGGTGTTTTTTTTTTTTTGTTTTTTTTTGTTTGTTTTTTGTTTTTTGTTTTTTTTGTGGGGGCTCTTTTCTACTGGAAGGGCAAGGAACTACCATCAGGTAGATGATATTTAATCTGAAACATACCAAATGAGAGGGATCCAACTGTATGAAGTATTGAGGTAAGACCCATTCCAGAAGTTAACAGTGTATCTAACACTTGGGTGAAAAACTTTTATGTTCAAGGAAAGAAAGAAGGTCTTCTTGGCTGGATTTTAGTGCCTGGGGTGATAGTGATAGGAAATAAGGGAGACTGGTTAGACTGTGGATGGTGGTAAGAAATCTGAATAGAAAAAAATGTAAGTTAAATATGTAATTTAAAAATACAATCATCCTTAAACAAAAATCATTTCAGCTTCTGTTGCCATTATTAGAAAGCCTAATGACTAAATAAGTTATATAAACATGACAGACTGGGTTTTATTATGGACAAAATGATGGAAATAGATTGATAGAATAAAGCCAAAAGCATTAAGAAACAACCTAAATCCCTAACTAGTAAAATAAACAGAGCTGCAACGAGAAATTGGATGAGTTCTCCTATAATAATTGTTGCCACAAATCTTAATACATACTCCATTTTTTGTATACTCTATAATTCACCTATGATTAATATGATTAATAGTTTTTTTCTATTTTGTAGGGAATTAAAATGTTTTTGAAGTGGCATGTTCTTTTCATTTTATTATTATTGTAATAAGTATTTTAAAGAACTATAAATACAGAGTTGAATGCTAGCCAGCAGTTCAACTCTAGTAGATCTTACCTCACTCTGAATCAAAAAAAATATGAACATTTCAGTAACTCGTGTTTGGACTTATGCTTATGATCCCCCTGTTTACTTTTAGTATCAGTCAGGTTAGGTCAGATGTTATTTTAAAAAGCTCAAACCTTGCCCCAAAGCATATTACTTACAGAAATGTTAACTCTGCAACTTTTACAGATACCCAATACACATTAGTCCAATAATGGCCGTAATATATGTATATGTGTATGTGTGTATATATATATATATATATATATATATATATATATATTTAAAGTTGTTCAGAGTACTTTAATACTAATTGTTTTCCTGCCTCCTCTTTTGTCTCATTTATATAGCAAACACCGTTAACAGTATTTCAGGAATGGAAGACATAATGAAAATAAAAGCCTAAGCAAAGATTGAGCAGTCTGAGCTCTAGTAGTAATATTTCCCCCTCAAACAGTTGGTTGAACGTAAGCAAGTCATTGACTAGCAGAAGCTCCATGGGTGAACTAAAAATCATCATGATCAAAAGACACAGTACATACCTTGTAATCAGGGACACGTTTTTGTTTTTTTCTAAGGTATTAGCTCTGCTGCTTATTAGCTCTAAGGCCCTGGATGGTCATTTTGCCTCCATAAACTATGATTTCTTCATCAGGAAAATAAGGATATGAATGCATTCTACACATATTTGAGATAATGTGTGATAAAGTGCAATGTATTGCATTGTATTGCAATGTATATACCCATAAAGACGAGGTCATTATTTTCACTGAAAATAAATGTGCTGCAAAGACTTTACTATTTCTCAGGAAGTGAGAAACTATACTGAAGTTTCCTTTAAATGAGAGGCCAAAGGACACAAAAATACTGATTTAAAGGGGCACACGTACCTCAATATTTCTAGCAGCATTATCAACAGTATCCAAATTATAGGAAGAACCCAAATGTCCATCGACTGATGAATGGATAAAGAAGATGTGGTGTATGTATGTGTGTGTGTGCATGTATATTTATATATATATGTATATATATGCATATATGTGTGTGTGTGTGTGTGTGTGTGTGTGTGTGTGTGTGTGTGTGTATATATATATATATATATATATATATATATATATAAAATAAAACGGGATATTATTCAGCCAACAAAAAGAATGATAATCTTGCCATTTGCAATGACGCGGATGGAGATAGAGTTGTATTATGCTAAGTGAAATAAGTCAGACAGAGAAAGACAAATACCATATGATTTCACTCATTTTTGGACTTTAAGAAACAAATCGATGAACACATGGGAAGGGATAAAAGAGAGGAGAGCAAACCACAAGAGACTCTTAACTTTAGAGAACAAACTGATGGTGGATGGAGGGGAGATAGGCTAAATGGGTGTTGTGTATCAAGGCGGGCACTTGTTGGGGCGCCTGGATGGCTCGGTCGGTTAATTGTTCAACTTCAGCTCAGGTCATGATCTCAGGGTTCATGGGTTCGAACTCTGTGTGGGGCTCTGTGCTGACAGCTCAGAACCTGGAGCCTGCTTTGGATTCTGTGTCCCCCCCCCCTCCGTTCCTCCCCGACTCACACACTCTCTCTCTCTCTCTCTAAAAAATAAAGATTAAAAAATTAAAAAAAAATTGGATGTTGTATTTAAGTGCTGAATCACCAAATTATACTACTGAAACCAATATCACATTATATGTTAGCTAACTAGAATTTAAAAAAAAATTTGAATGAATGAATGAATGAATGAATGAATGAATAAGAGGCCTGAAATAATAACATTAAAACTCAAAGCAAATGACTGCATACAAAAACCAAACAAACAAAAACAATAAAATAGCTATTGGATTCCTGCAAATACACTCCAATAAACTGCTTATATTCCATCCTTTACTTCTATGCTGGTTATCAACTGCCCCTCTGCTCCAAATCCACCTTTCCCCCTGCTTTGTGATACTGGAGCTGAATCATTTAAATCTCTTTTTTGCTGGCCACCACAATGTTAAATTCTGTCAGTAGAGAGCAGTAGAGGGACAACTCAAAAGGAAGGGCCTGGGGCACCTAGGTGGCTCAGTGGGTTGAGCAACTACTTAGGCCCAGGTCATGATTCTCCAATTTGTGGGTTCAAGCCCTACATTAGTCTCTCTGCTATCAGTGTGGAGCCTGCTTTGGATCTTCTGTCTCCCTCTGCACCTCCCCTGCTTAAGCATTCTCTCTCAAAAATAAACATTAAAAAAAAAAGAAAAAGAAAAAAAAAGAAAGGGCCTTCTCTTCTGGTTCTATTCCTTTCCTGTTTTTTCCTACATCGTGAAATTCAGCTGGTGGCTTCCCAGCAAATCTCACTGGGTGCTTCCCAGAGACTTTCAGCAGCACCTCACCCTGGGATTCCTCGCTTGTTAAACCTTTCCAAAACTCTCTCCCACCTGGTGAACCAGGGACCCACCCTCTCCAGCAGAGTGTGTGTGTTTGTGTGTGTGTCTAGAGAGACCCTCTTTCTTTCAAGTTTACTTCTTTCTCTACTATTCTCCGTAAACCCTAGAGATAGTGGCTGCCCCCCACTTCTATTCCTCTGTTTAGAGTTCTCTATGCCTCTTAATAGTTAATTCCCTGTTACTAGTTGATAATTCTTTATATAGAAATTATTCTCCTCAGGTTCCTGATATGATTTCTGACTCTTGACTGGACTCTGACTGATATACCTTTTCATACTCAAGATTAAAGATATCAAGTGTAATTTAAACTTGGCATTCTGGTAACTCTAAAGCACACAACAGAATTTTACAAATCTATGATTATAGCTCTTAATACTAAATGCAGCTTGAAACAAATTGAATTTTGCTGGATAAAAATAAATCTGAAGTCCGTGACAGATTTCAAAAACATTTCACAATATGTTGGAAAACAGCAGTGGAATGTAAAATCTTTGAAAGAGTTAGAAATACTGAAGAAAAACAGGGAAGAGCATACAAAAAGAATTAAAATTCTGTTGGAGTCACAGTTTTGGTCCTAGTCTTTACACGCAGATTTTTATATACGTTTTGTTTAATTTTCAAAGGTTATTTTAGCCATCAATAAACTTAGTAATTTTTACATATAGCTGGTATGACTCACACATACATAAGCTTGATCCCATTCATACTTTTGGGTTCTCTACCATGCTTTCTAAACCTCTTGACAAACTAATCAAATGTCCTTTAAATTGATTTATAATATTTCAAATTTGTGTTCCACGGTCATTTTCCCCAAGTCTCTCATCCTGCACAGAAACTAATTCCTCTTCAATTGTCTCATTGTGCTCACTAAATACTAACCCAATTTAATTATTATTCTTTTATCTTTTATACCACTAACATAAGAAGTTGATAATTAGAATAAATTAATTTTCTGCTTCTAAAATGAAGAAAATTGGCTACATTGCTTTGTTATGAGCATTTGAAAAGTACTTAGTATAAATATACATAGTTACTGATAACAAATGCAATGACAACTCCCTGGCAGCTTCCCCTAAACCTCAGAAGCAATGGATTGTCACCGTGAAGTGTTAATGAACACTAGCAATTACACATGCAAATTTTGTTTCCATTTCTAGATTAGCCCATTTCTTTAAAATCCATTCACTTTATGGGGAGCCTGGGTGGCTCAGTCGGTTAAGCCTCTGACTTTGGCTCAGGTCGTGATCTCGCACTCCATGAGTTCAAGCCCCGCGTCAGGCTCTGTGCTGACTGCTCAGAGCCTGGAGCCTGTTTCGGATTCTGTGTCTCCCTCTCTCTCTGACCCTCCCCCATTCATGCTCTGTCTCTCTCTGTCTCAAAAATAAATAAACGTTAAAAAAAATTAAAAAAAAATAAAAACCATTCACTTTAATGTATTTTCATTTATGTATTTAAATATAAACATACAAGAAATAATGATTTGTACAACCTTGCTTTAGGATTTAAGAAGATTCAAGATGAATACTAAATGGGCATGTTCTTTGAGTTCCACATTATTTTTTTCTGCTAAGAATAGGAGGTTTTTTTATAGGAGTAAAAACAGATAAGGTTTTATCTTAAAGTATCTCTTAACATGAAAGTGTTCTCTATCTGACCACTCAATAGAGAAATGATAAATTTTAGAGAATGGGGTTTCCTTCTGGGTCAGGGTTCTGACTCTCTCATATATCCCTGGCATACACATGATTCAAGCACATATCAGATATACATTGAAAAAACTTAATTTTCCTCCAGAAGACATCTTCTCTCTCTCACTTTTTTTTTTTTTGGCTAATAGTTGATGTATAGAGATTATATAAAGGTATAAAAAAGTGAATTTTAAATATTTAAAAATATTTTTATATTGAGATAGAGTGGTATAGTATACAATTTTATTTATTTATTTATTTATTTATTTACTTACTTATCATTTATTTATTTTACTAAGAGTGAAGATCCTTTTAATTGTTAAGAAGGAAGTTACTTAGAGGGGGAACCGTGCTTAAGATTCCACAGAGCTAAGGTTGTGGAGACCGTGACCAAATAAATATGTAACAAGGACATATTTTGATATTCTTTAAAGCAGTGTTTTTGAGTCAGGAAAACATGCAAAAAAGATGATTCTTCTTGACGTGCTTCTCGCTGAACAAGACCTTTACTCACCTTTGTATGCATCGACTGCCTAGCCCAGGTATTGGACCTCCATAATAATTTAATGCAACTCACAATCAAATTACACTTTATCAAATATAATACTTTCACATGGAAATAAATTCCAGATACTTTTTAAATTCATGATTTCCATGAACATTTCAGTTATGATAAATTACAAAATGGCAAGAAAGACTCTTTGAGATCTCAAAGTAAGAAAAAAACTTGAGGAAAGTATCTTTCAAAGGGCTTCACAAATATGAAGCACAATTATTAAAAGCTTGATAAAAAGCAATTTTTCCGTTCAAGGTTTAAGTCTCAATTTTTGAACATTCCTACATCAACAAGACACCATTTGTGATTGCTCTTTTTAAAAAAGCCCCAAAGAGCTTATATCATGTCAGGGGTGGGTGCCTCTCAGCCAGCACCAGACAGAAGAGGCTTGCGATATTTGCACTAAATCCAAACTCGGTACATTGTCATTTCCTCAGTTCAGCTGCAATCTGCTATCCACCAGATTCTGAGACTTTTCCAGTCCAGCAGTAGTGATAAGTGTATCCGGCCCATCTTGTGTGAAGTAAACTATAGTACCATCACCTCTCACACAGAAATTTTCACAGAGACACTGACCTTTTTGTAAACTGAAGCTAAGCCATGTCTTAGCAGCCATAATCTTGCAGAAGCATCACTCTCCGTGCTTCAGAAGCCTGCTCAGCCTGTTGATAGCCTTCTGCATCTTGTCTGGAACAACTGCTCGAGTGTTGGGTAGGTGGTGGGGGATCCAGGGAACTCATCAGCACAGATTTCCAGGTGACTGAGTTTCTGAGTTATGTTTTCTTCCCAGGAGGCATCTGCGTTTTACATCCAAGGCTATCTGAAGAACACTAGTGTTCTTTTATTTTTAAAGCAGGTCCATCCTCACTGCTCCTACATTCAGCTACTTCACTTCTCTTGTTCTCCTAGAGCAAATCTTTCAAGTGGTTTTGGTTTGGGCTAGGTGCTAGCTCTGGGAATTCAGTAAAAAGCCAATGTCTATCCTCGAAAAACCTGTTTTAGTGGATTTTGTAGAAGTCATTCCCATATTTGTGGGCATTGGATTGGTAATCAACTTGCTCCTCCTGGCACACCCACTGGGTACCGTTCTCCCAGACTTTCCTCGCCACCAATTTGGTCTATTCTTCTGACCCCTCCACATTGTCCCAGACATTATTAACGGTCGAAGAGTCAAAGCAGAATGCTCAGGAACCAGGTCCCAGCCTGCTGCCTCCTTTTACCAGAGTGCAGCCTGCTCATTCAATATAGGGACCAACCATGACCCTGGAGCCGGATATGTATACAATTATTTTTAACAATTTATATTCACATGGAAATGTGCTCATAGCATATGGATATGTTAAAAAATATTTAAAAGTGGCTATGATATGATCATATGCATTTTAAATAACAGTAGATATTTAGAAGGATAATCACCAAAATTCATAACAATTATCTCTGAGAGCTGGTATTACAGAGCAAGGATATAAAGATAAATTCATTTTCTTACTTATGCTTTTTTCCCTGGTGTTTTCTATGTGACATGTAATAGAGCCATGATAAAACAAAATAAAAATTATTTCAATTTTGAATAAAAACTAAAAATGATGCCAACATCTATAGCTTCATATTATATGCCATTTTCTTTTTCTTTTTCTTCTCTCTCTCTCTCTTTTTTTTTTAATTTTAGAGAAAGAGAGAGAGAGGGAGGGAGGGGAAGAGGGAGAGAGAGAGAATCACAGGCAGGTTCGACTCTATCAGCACATAGCCTGATGTGGGGTTCTATCCCACAAATGGTGAAATCATGACCTGAGCAGAAATCAAGAATCTGACACACAGCCCACTGAGCCACCCAGGCGCCCCGGATATTTTCTTATACTATGTTCTCAAAGAAGTAATCAATGATACTCATTTTTAAAATAAACAGATTCGGGGCACTTGGGTGGCTCAGTCGGTTAAGTGTCCCACTTCGGGTCAGATCATGATCTCACAGTTCATGGGTTTGAGCCCCACATTGGGCTCTGTGCTGAGAGCTCAGAGCCTGGAGCCTGCTTCAATTTCTGTGTCTCCCTCTCTCTCTGCCCCTTCCCCACTTGCACTCTGTCTCTCTCTCTCTCTCTGAAAACGAAATAAACATTTAAAAAATAAAGTCAGGGTGCCTGGGTGGCTCAGTCAGTTAAGCGTCCGACCTCAGCCCAGGTCATGATCTCACACTCCATGAGTTTGAGCCCTGTGTCCAGCTCTGTGATGACAACTCAGAGCCTGGAGTCCACTTCAGATTCTGTGTCTCCCCCTCTCTCTCTGCGCCTCCCCTGCTCATGCTCTCTCTCTGTCTCAAAAGTAAATAAAAACATTTAAAAAAAACTTAAAAAAGAAAAGAAAAGAAAAGAAAAGAAAAGGAAAGAAAAAAACAGACTCATGGCTAGTTTACTTAGTCAATTGTAGATAACTACCTGTAATGGCTTTTTATAATTTGCTTTTACTATTTTTGTGGAAACATTTTGTACAAATAATACCTTATTAAACTGGTATATGTGTTAATTACATATATACATTATATATAAATATTTATGGTATATACTGGCATATTATTGATATAAATTAATTATATATTTATATATAAATAATATATGTATAAAAAGTTTCCTTCAAATTTAGTAGATAATGTATCTTTTTTTTTCTCTTGATTTTCTTGGCTGCAATAATTCCTCAGAATTTTTCCTTGACAGTGATGCATAGCACTGACAGATACTGGGGGATATCAATACACATCCATGAAACAGTTTTACTTTCTGAAATTCTGCAAGATAGCTAAAGTATATAATGCCTTACATACCATACAGAAAGCTCCAAATATCAAAAAGAATGATTCAAACAAAGGTACATGAGCTGAAGGTATCAGGAAGAAATAAAAAAATGAATTGGCATCTGGGGTGGGTATTATAGGATTTCTGTAGATGGTGTTAGGGATAGATGGCATTCATGAAGAGAAAAATGGCAAGAACAAACATGAGGAGAGAGAAAACCAACAGGTGCCTTTGGAGCAATGAAAATACATCAGATTTGCTAAAGCTGACCACAGAGATCAATGAAAAGGCTGGAAAGAAAAGAAGGTATTGGATGCTAGCTGAATGATTTGGATTTTATTTCAAAGTCAGTGACTTGCCTTGGAAGTAACTGGGAAGTGCTATGATCAAAGTACATGATGTCTGGAACATCAATATGATGCTCATGTGCACAAACAGGATGCAAAAAAAAAAAAAAAAAAAAAAAAAAAAAAGCAGAGGAGGCGAGACCCATTAGAGGACTCTGTTTGTATTCCAGGAATTCATGAGTGCCTACACTGTGGTGTGAACAGTACAAATGAAAAAAAAAAAAAAATAATAAAATAAATGGGGCGCCTGGGTGGCGCAGTCGGTTAAGCGTCCGACTTCAGCCAGGTCACGATCTCGCGGTCCGTGAGTTCGAGCCCCGCGTCAGGCTCTGGGCTGATGGCTCAGAGCCTGGAGCCTGTTTCCAATTCTGTGTCTCCCTCTCTCTCTGCCCCTCCCCCGTTCATGCTCTGTCTCTCTCTGTCCCAAAAATAAATAAACATTGAAAAAAAAAAAGATATAAATGAAAGATACAAGTACAGACTGCACACAGCGTGGTAACAGACTGGATGTGAGGAGATAGGAAAACATTGAAAACAAGTATTGACACTGGATAAATAGGGATATGGAATAACAGAACAAGAAGGTCAAAGGAGAAGCTAGTTTATGGGAGAAAAGTGTAGTTCAGTGTTAAATGAAATGGCCAGAAGGTCAAGGTAAATGTAGAAATGGCCAACTTGAGCTTGGAATTGAGGCCAGCACCAGACATGTCAGTTAAGGAATCATTTAGCTTGACTCTGACTCCTTGGTGCTGGCAGTGGTGAGGGCACTCTGGCCATAGGCTTCTTATTTTGATAGATTTTATCAGTGTAATCAGTGCGTATAATATATAAATATGTTTTTATTATATAAATAGAATATTTATATGTTTAACCAGAAAGTTTCTTGAAGAATCACCTCCTTACAAGTTTTTTTTTTTTTCAATGTTATTTATGAAATAAAAGGCCAAGAAAGAATCACACAAAAATAATTTCAGAGTTGAGGTCAACTCAGATGTATCCCAACTAAAGTATACCTATTTCTCCAAGATCATACTGCTTTAAAAAAACTAAATTATTCTAATTAATTGTACTCTCATGTAGTGATGATGATAAATACACTCCAGTTCTGTGAAAATTCAAACGATCAGATGTTTAAAATACATACTATTATATGATATTTTCTGCTATGTTGTTATTTTTGGAAAAAGTTATATTGAATTTATCTCTAATCTAAATTGCTTCTCTAAGAAGTAAAAGTAAAAAGAAAAGTGAGAGGAGTTATCAGTGGATATTGTAATAATGGCTTGGCTGAGTCCCAAAATTCCTTCTTTATATTATTTAATAACTCTTCCTGAAATGATGCTGAATAATAATCGGGCACATGCACTAACTTTCTTATATATAATCTTTATTGTTTGAAAATCCTTTCTTGTATGGAATATTGATTTTTAAATGTTCTTATATTAAATTATACTTGAGTATAAAGAAAAGTTATCATGTCAAAAAGTAAGATTGGAACTCTAATTTTTATCCAGATTAATAAAATATCATAGCATATTAATATAAAAATGAGCATAAGAGACAATATTAAAACAACAAATTTTCAACAAAGATTAAGGCAACACCTGGAAGTTGTGAAAAAAAATAATTAGTAACTTAGAATAGCTATAATTGCGACATAATATTTTTAGAAAAAAGTATTTTCAATAAGAATATAACATTACATTGTAACACTTAGAAAGAGCTGACATTAATATTTTGGTCAATATCCATGAAAATATCAACATTCACGGACATACCAATTTGTATAAATTTAATCAAACTCTAACATATTCTTTCTGTAACTATTTTCTCTAAATAACATATATCATGGTCTATATATACATATATATATATATATACACATATATATACACACACAGTATATATATGTAATGTATACATATATGCACACTATATGTATAAATCTATACACTACACACACACACACACACACACACACACACATATTCAGAGAAAGAGAATTTAGTGGCTGCACATCT
This sequence comes from Leopardus geoffroyi, assembly GCF_018350155.1. NCBI lineage: Eukaryota > Metazoa > Chordata > Mammalia > Carnivora > Felidae > Leopardus > Leopardus geoffroyi. The sequence continues at coordinate 101,863,280 of NC_059333.1, forward strand.
CATGTGATTGTTATGAGAGGATTAAATGAGACAATAAATGAAAAAAAAAAACATTTGAAATAGTTCCTGATTCATAATAAATGCTGAATGAATATTACCTAGTCATCTTACCACTGTCATCATCATGATTGTTTCACTGCCCTGGACTGTTGACATTTGGGTTGTTTCAATTTTTGAAGCACTAAAGTGATACTCTAATGAAACATTTCTATGCATAAACCTGTTCACACTTTTCTGATTATCTCCTTGTCATAAATCCAATAAGAAGAATCAATATACATTAGGGTATATCAACTCTACATTTTGATATTATAGCCACTATCAAGCTCTACTCTTGAAAACAAGATGGATCTTTCTCCAAGAGAGTGTGAGTTGTCACTCTCATTCACACAGAGTATTTTGAGTCTTTTTATTTTTATCAACATAATAGGGACAAAAAGTACATAATTGTTGTTTTTATTTGTATTTCTTTAGTTATTGGACACCATATATTGGGCATGCTTAGTTTTTGTTGTTGTTGTTAATTCCACTAATTTGATTTTTGTTAATTTTTTTAATGTTTATTTATTTTTGAGAGAGAGAGACAGAGCGTGAGCAGGGGAGGGGCAGAGAGAGAGGGAGACACAGAATCCCAAGCAGGCTCCAGGCTCAGCTGTCAGCACAGAGCCCAATGAGGGGCTCAAACTCACAAACCGTTGAGATCACAACCTGAGCCGAAGCCAGATGCTTAACCAACTGAGCCACCCAGGCGCCCCTAATTTGATTATTTTTAAATATGAAGCTGATAATTTACTTTTATTTTACTTTTATTTGTATTAGAGAAATGAAACATTTCTCTGATATGTATTACATAATGTTCTTGTTTGTTTTGTCTTTCAAATATTTACTGCATTTTAATGTAATTTAAGGTTTGTGTTATTTGCACTATGTTTTAAAAGTATACCCACAGATACCATAGATTGTTTATCAATTTATTTGGTATTTTTATTTTCACATTTACTTATTTATTAATTAGCTCAAGACTGTGTATGTGTGTCTGTGTGTGCTGTGCATGTAATGAACTAACGATGTAATTTTTGTTTCACTTTAATGTCTGTGAATATGCTTACCAAACTACACAACCAATTAATCCTATATGATTTATTAACCCACTCATATTTTCCTCACTGTTCTTATGTCAGTGATATGATATATGTGAGAATATTTCTGAATTCTTCATTTGTGCTGTTTGACTAACTTTTCCTACACCAGTGTCTTAAATTATTGCTGTATTCGTATTTCTATCTAATGTAACTGTGGATCATCACTTAACCAGTTGTCCATTAATCCTGTGTTTTTATTTTTCAGGCTACCATTATATAAATTGTATTATTCTACCTAATTCTATACACTTTATAAGTGTTTCGTCAAATTACAAATAAAATCATTTTGAGTAAATAATTTCATAACACACCTTTAAGTAAAGAATATGTAATTATCAGCATAAAAATGAGACAGATAACTTTGTTATGTGATATGTACTAGAGATTTTATAGATGAAATCAAAGGCTATGAACATTGCTTAATGGAAACATTTAACTTGGAGTTTTCTTTGTTGAGCCCCCAAATAAAGACCTTGTAGATAACCAAATGAACATTTTAAGAAGACTAGGGATGGAGAGTAATATAGTGATTGAGGATGAAATAGATAAAAATACTGTAAACATGCACACATTCACACATGCACTTCTTATTCTCAGTTTTAGTGACCAATCGCTTATGTCTGAAAATCTCTGAAAATAAGTCTAATACATAAATATATATTACACATATGTCTGTAATATAAGTATGTGTGTATATGAACTTGAATATATAATACAAGTACATAAATATGTACATATATGTGTTTATGGGAATACACACACATATACATGCATATATATACACATATAAGCACATATACACGAGAGAGACAGAGAGAGAGAGATACACCTTTTCTTAGATGAGGTGAAATGAGAAAGAAGACTTCCTTTGAGGACATTGTTTATTATTATTCATACAACTCATGTATGTTTATGGTAGAAAAATGTGCATGAGTATAATACAGATCAAAAGAAAAAAAAAGGTAAATAATTCTGGGTTCCTCCTCCAATTCTTATAACCATCAATTGCCTTTTTAGATCTCTGCTCATTTTATAGTGTACAGAGCAAGCTGGAGAAATGTGCTCAGAATTACCTTCTGGTTTTTAAATTTCTCAATGTAACAAGGTAGATATTTTAGCATTACAGAGGACACAAAAAATCATTGAGTTCTGAATCTGACACCATACTGGCTGGCATGTTAGATATACTCTTGGGCAAATTTTTAGCCTCTTCTTAACTTTTTCTCTTCCTTTATAAAGTTAGGGTTATAAAAGCTAGGTTTTATAATTACAATTATACACACTTAAAAGGATGGAAATCAATTTTGATTTTTGTAATATATATCAACAATCGCAAAGAAAAAAAAATAGAGAACATTCTTAACCTCTTTTATTTCTTCCAATCTGACACTGTTCTATAATTTTATGAAATAACACATATTTTTTTCAATATGCAAGAAGGATGAACTCAGATGATTTTTGTTGTCATATTTAGCTGTTTATTATAGGATATACTATGAAAAGAGGAATACGAAATCACCTAAGAAAGATTTTGTAACTGGAACTATGGTAAAAGAAAAAAAAAACAAGTTTAAAGTTGTGCCACAAGTAGTATATTTGTATATTAAATGATTTTTGCTGAAATCTCCTGTGAAAATAATGTTTAGAATCTGTTCTCCCCCAAGCTGTCCAACAAATTGATTTCATCCAGATGAGCAACTGTTGGAGAGTAATATGATTTTTCCCAGGCATTTTGTCTGTGGCCCCAACTTCTCTCCTGCTTAAACTATATATAAGTATTTATTCAGTCTGCACATACTCTGAAGTGTTGTGTGTACTTTATGTAGATTTTTGAAAAGTTAAAGTTCTCTGTTTCTGCCATAAAGATCAATAATAAAGTAGAAAGAATAATAACTGAATAAATTAGTAAGTATAAAACAACATTTGGATATTTTGAACAGTAAAATTACTAATACCTTCTTATCAAGATAAGCATCACGCACGATATTCAATGTTAGTAACATTAAATATGTAATATCTTCTGAAATGGAAGTTTCTATAAATCAGGGATATTTTATTCAGGAGAATTGTAGACTTAAAGAAATCAGAAAACTACAATGTTTTAAAAAATAAAGTTCAAGTAAACAAAAGAAGTAATAACTAAACTATATATCAGAGAAAAAAGAACGTAAATGAGACAGTGAAAGGAAAAAGCTAGCAAAACAACACTATGAAAAGATGAACTCAAAAGTAAAAAATCAAATAGCTCTTTTAAAGTCAAGAGAAGGGTGAAACACATAGGACAAGAAACTGCTTAATAAAATAGCTTGTAGTGGCCATTCAGTACTACATGATTAACACAATGACAATCAAACACAGCTGAAAGTCTCAGTCAATTTGGTAATTATAATGTTAACACCTTTTGGGGAAAAACAGATATATCATCATTCCATGCTTGGTGACACTGTGAAAGGATTTCATAAGTGATTAAGAAAATGATGTCAAGATGGTGGAGAATCAGATGAGTTTATTACCATTAGACTTTACTCCAATTCTGAATATTGAGATTTTTTCTTTTATTTTTTCTGATATTACACTTTGGGTATAAGACCTTCACCAACCAGCAACTGAGGTCTATGAGAACTTTATATGTATTATGATTTTGCTATACATATACTAAGAGAAAACACTAAAAACCTACCAGTGGAATTTTCTACTTCTCATATAAGGAATAATAAATCTTGGTGACAACAATGAGATATTCACCATGTGACGTATGCACTATTGCTATGATCCAACCTAACACTTTTCTACCATTTTATCCTATGCATTTATTTCAACAAGTTTTCAATTTTGAATAGTATGTTTGAAAAGCCAAAGTTTTTTTTAAATATTTTTTTAAATGTTTATTTATTTTTGAGAGAGAGAGACAGAGTGTGAGTGGGGAGAGGCAGAGAGAGAGGGAGACACAGAATCCGAAGCAGGCTCCAGACTCTGAGCTGTCAGCACAGAGTCCAACACGGAGCTCATACTCACAGACCACGAGATCATGACCTGAGCTGAAGTTGGACACTTAACCGACGGAGCCACCCAGGTGCCTCAGAAATGCCAAGGTTTAAAGAAAATAATATTTAGTGAGCATTGATTTTTTTAAAAATTAGATATTCACAAACTAGGTATTGTCTTTTCCACTTGAAAGCATGAGGTTTTTTAATATATTCGCAAAATTTTAAAAGAATCCACTCAATACTCATATATTTTTAAAACTAAATGGTTGTCCAGATTTTAAGAAAGAAGGTAAGGAGATGGGAAAAACCTGAAGAAAGGAGAGTCTAAGGCAAAAGAAAACAGGAATGTGAAGGGAAGGACTTCCAGCCTTATAAATCAGTATTAGAATGGGAGACATAATCCTGTGAAAGATAAGAAATCATTATAAAAATATACTTTTGGTTTTTGAAGACATTTGATTTTTCATGGCTAGTTGACATGGAAATAGAAAAGACCAAAGGTCTTTATGAAAGGCACAAATAAGTATTTTTCTATGTTGACCTAGAGTTTTCTAAATTTAATATTGACTTTCATTTCTAAAATTCTGATTATGAGTGCACAGTGAGTCCAATCACAGCTATGTTAAAAGTTCCAGGATCATTGTATGTCATCCAGCACTGAGTGGTGAGGTGAAATGAAATGTGAAAGAATTAAAGATGGAAGTGTCTGAGCTAGATGTAGAGACAGGCTGGTTTGGTTACCCAGAGCCCAAACCTATACGCCCCTTGCCTAAATCATGTAGGTAAGAACTTGGTAAAAAGTTAAGAGTTTACTAATTTATAACGGATTTCAATCATCCATAAATTCCTACTTACTATAAGATGTAGGTTGTCAAATTATAATCTGTCTGATAAGAGTAAGAATAGGAAAAAAAAAAAAAAAACAAAAAGTAATTGATCCAGAAACCAAGTATGTCTTATAGCAAGAATGCTAGAAGCAGAAAGTTTAAGCTTGAGGTCTGCATCGGAACATAGAACTACATTTAACCACCACATGGAGCAATTTATCTAGAGTAAATAATATTATTGTAAATAATCCTAGGGGATAAATAAATAATTCTAGCAGAAATATTAGAATATTTAGGGATGCCAGGGTGGCTCAGTCGGTTGACTGTCTGACTTCAGCTCAAGTCACGATCCCGTGGCTTGTGAACTCAAGCCCGGCCGTTGGGCTCTGTGCTGACAGATGGTAGCCTGGAGCCTGCTTTGGATTCTGTGTCCCTCTCTCACTCTGCCCCTCCCCCAATCATGCTCTGTCTCTCCCTCTCTCTCTCTCTCTCTCAAGAATAAACATTAAAAATTTTCAAAAAATAAATACTAGAATATTTCATATTTTTTTATAAAAATGTGAATCAAAAAATACTGAAATAAAATGAATAAACCTATCTTATGTATATTCTTAGTACAGGCTACTACTGAGTCACCAGTACTATAAACTAAGACTCTCTTATGATTTTTTTTTTTTTTTAATTTTTTTTTTCAACGTTTATTTATTTTTGGGACAGAGAGAGACAGAGCATGAACGGGGGAGGGGCAGAGAGAGAGGGAGACACAGAATCGGAAACAGGCTCCAGGCTCTGAGCCATCAGCCCAGAGCCCGACACGGGGCTCGAACTCACGGACCGCGAGATCGTGACCTGGCTGAAGTCGGACGCTTAACCGACTGCGCCACCCAGGCGCCCCTCTCTTATGATTTTTAAGACTAACATTTTGTTTAATCCTCACACCATCCTGTTACCTTATTATCTCTAGTATATAGATAACTAAATTTAGCTATAAATATTGAGAAGTTAAGCACTGTAACTGCTCCTTTTATAAAAGTTAGAATTGATTGAATAAGTTTTAGTCACCCTAATTTTGGGGGGAGGTGGATTTGGGAGAGTATTTGCAGGATTTGAAAGAGCTTCTAAATCTTTGGCAGATACCAGGAAGCAAGCAGACAGTAGTTGTTTGTTGATTTTTAGGGGCAGGTATTATAACACATACTTATGTTACGCTAGACTTTGAAATATATTTGTGCATATTGCATACATAATAATCCATGAAGACGATTATACAGAAGAATTAGGGAAAAGATAACACAACCCTATTTATTCCAGCCCTAAGGATCTAGGTGTTTGAATTAGGAAAACAGTTATGACTAGGTAGGGCAGTCAACAATCATCTAATGGAATAGGACTACCCTTGATCTCTCCCTTTTGCCCCATGTCTTAAGAGTGGAAACCTTTTATATTACCACGTCAGTAAGAGGAATCTCACAACTTCAGACATTTCACATACTGAATAAGCAGATGATGAAAGATCATTCTCTCCGTGATCAGTGAGTTTTGAACAGATTTGAAGAGTAAAGTGTGAGAACTTGCTGCATGTTTTATGCATAATTTATGTTATTACTGAATCTTCCAAGCAAATCCTAAGGATAGTTGTCCATATTTTCAATTAAGGAAACTGAGGCTTAGGGAAATGACCTCATTGCTTAAAATAACCAACTACTGGGGCGCCTGGGTGGCGCAGTCGGTTAAGCGTCCGACTTCAGCCAGGTCACGATCTCGCGGTCCGGGAGTTCGAGCCCCGCGTCAGGCTCTGGGCTGATGGCTCAGAGCCTGGAGCCTGTTTCCGATTCTGTGTCTCCCTCTCTCTCTGCCCCTCCTCCGTTCATGCTTTGTCTCTCTCTGTCCCAAAAATAAATAAACGTTGAAAAAAAAATTAAAAAAAAAATAAATAACCAACTACTGAATTGAGAAGTTAGCTCTTGAATTTGAGCTTCTGTGGCTCCACAAGTTATGGTATTTTTCACTACACTATAACACACATTCAGCAAGGAGTTAATTGAAACAAAGGCTAAAAAATACAGTTAATTGTAAAGCAACTTCTATTGTTACTGGTGATAATCATCTGGTTTAATCTATTTTTCCAATACTTTATAGTTGAACAATTTTTTAACTTTACTTGAATTCTAGTTCTAGAACATATTTGAGAATAATAAGCTGGAAACTACTATGTGTAATGACACAGGATATTAATATTTATAGATTTTCTCCCTATAATTCACCACCAGTGCTGCCTAATGAACAATAGAGAAATTGGATGAGTGCATACAAGACTCAAATGATAGCCATTTTTCTACGGTGGGATCTCTAAGGAACTCCAAGTCACTGTAAGTCTTTATCATTACTCCATACCAGGCAAAGAAATTCCAAATTAGCACAGCCGATGCATCATAACTGTGCCTGCAGGTCATGTTCTTCCACCATGATAGCAGTATGAATCAGGGTGAGGCTGCCACGACAGAATATGCTTAGAAAAAACATGTTTCTTTCTCACAATCCCTGTTCCTCATCATGATACACAGTCTAGCAAATCAAGCTGCTTCCAGCCCCTCACTCCTCTCTCCTTTTTTTGTTTTTGTTTCTGTTTCTGTTTTTACTTCCATGATGCACTCGGAGATAAAAATATTATACCTCCATATATAATCATATCCCTAGGAAACTCATTATCTTACTCTCTCGCATAAAAGTGACAGCAATACAAGTGTGTTTCAGAGACTTGGACCTAGGGTTAGACATTGGTAATCTCAAGCAATTATCTGTGACATTTGAGAAATCATGAGTTGGGGGCTTCAGTGATTCAGAGTGATAAAAATATTATAAATTTTAATTATGTAAATTATATAAAATTTAATTATATATAATTGAAATATAAAATTTTATGTTATTTATGTTATTTTAATTTATAATTAAAGTGTAATAATTTTATATAATATATAATATACATATTAAAATATAATATTTATTTATATATATATATATTATTCAGTCTTAAAACTGAAACAGTCCTGGGCCAACCTGGATGATTGGTTGTGATCCCCTGGAAGTTTTTTGTACGGCTCACTGTACATTTATTTTAGAGTTGTAACAGAAATCTGGAGGTCAGATAATTCAACTTCTTACAGCATCCTGCCGCATCTCCACTAATCTCTCTAGGAAACTCATTGAATCCAGGTTTCATGTGGTGCTAATCATAAATAATCGCTGTTTTCTGAATTTATATGTTGTTATTCATTTGAATACCATTTCTACAGCTATACTATTTATTCATTTCTACAGTATATTAAGAATAGTTTATTCATCTGCTTTGTCATTAATCCCAATTTAAACATGATTTATATCTTCCTTACCCCAAATTACAATGAAACAATACAAATCAAGCACAAAATTTAAAAAGGCAAATTTAACTAAACCAATGTCAAGTAGCCAATCAAAGAAACACAGCTTCCCCACACTGCTCCTTCCCAGCTCCACCCACTTCTTCATAATTCCTTCTCTTGTACTTTCTCAGCTCAGATTCTTGATAGAATTATCAATATTACTTAGCAACTGGAATTTTTAACCAATAAAATGCGGGTTTTGGGTTTTTTTTTCCCTCTTACTCATTACAATCTTTGCTATTTCATTCTCAAAGTAGTGAGATTTCTCCTGTTATCAAATTTAGTGGGTTTGATTTTGAAGGAAGAAAACAGATAATCAACCAAATTGCAGTAAACTGCAAGAACAACTTTCAGAAGAATTGCAATTGATACAAAACTATTATTTAAGATGAAATCAATCAGTCAGGGGCCCCCGGGTGGCAAAGACGGTTAAGCAAACAACTTTTGATCTCAGCTCAGGTTGTGATCTCACAGTTCATGAGTTTGAGCCCTCCATTGGGCTCTCAGCTGACAGTGTAGAGCCTGCTTAGGATTTTCTCTCTATCCCTGTCTCTCTGCCCCTCCCTTTCTGCCCCTCATGCTTGTGCTCTCTCTTTCAAAATAAATAAGTAAACTTAAAAAAAAGAAATTAATAGATCATTGAAGAAAATATCTCACAGGCCCATCTGTAGTAAAATAAAAGTAACACTCATTTCAGGGCACTCAAATTTGGAAACATACATGGAAGGTTTATCTTGAAATATCTGTTTATGTTGAAGTATCTGAAGGAAAAATACAATGTATCTGAAAAGTAAAGGTTAATGAGGTAGGTTTTCCTCATTCTTAAAAAATTAGAATGTAAACAACCACTGAGTAAGATTGTTCTGAAAATCTGCATTGTTAGAACTTCCCAAATCTTCCTGAAAGCACTTCCTGAGAAACAACTGCTAGAGAAGCCCTAAAAGAAGAGATTGATATCACTTGCAAAGTTTGCTTGGTAGGATGTTTTAAGTAGTTGCAAAGATTTTGGAAAAAATAATATTAATGGACCAACTTCAAAATTAAAGCATTTTTAGCATTTTCCAAAGCTCAGTCATCTAGGTTGCAGATTAGGAAAAGACAACAACAATTCAAATAAAAAAAATTTAGTTCTGAAAGTAAGAGGCACAATACTTTAGAAACAACAATTTTTCCCTAAATTTAGTTAAGAGGCAAGCCTCTAAACGTTTTCAGTGTTTCAAAAAAATGATGGAAAATTCACTCCTTAGAAAAATAAAAGAAACGTATCCACAAAACATTAAAAACATCCATACGTATTAGATTGAAGAATAAATTTCTGTTTAATAATCTGTCTCTCCTTTGCAACAGATGACGAGGTAAACATTCCATTCTTTGAGGAAAGTTAACCCTTTCCTATGATTATGAATAATAATACACCTATTGACCTCAATGGAATGCCTGCTGAATTATGCAAAGGCAGATGTGATGTACTGCTTCTGCTTCACACACACACACTCATAGCTGTCATGAAAAATGCCAGAGTGATGCCAGATAAAATCCCTCTGACCTAATCCTCACAATCTGAACATGTTACTTTACATGCCAAAGGGATTTTGCAATTAAGGATGAAGTTAAGGATTATGGGGAGATTATCCTGAATTATCTGAGTGGGCCCACTGTGATCACAATGGTCTTTATAAACACAGGTGCACATACAGCAGAGAAACAGGAGTGTCAGAGTCAGAAAAAGGAGGTATGATGAAAAGGAAGTAAAGATTGGAATGATGGACTTTGAAGACGGAGGAAGGGGCCATGAGCCAAGGAATATAAGCACCCTCTAAAAGCTAAATTTCTACTGGATCCACTAAGAAGAATGCAGTCCTGAAAACATCTTGATTTTAGCCCCACATGACTCATCTCCAACTTCTGACCTCAAATAACACAAAACAAGTTTGTGTTATTTTAAGCCACTAGGGTTGTGATAACTTGTTAGAGTAGAAATAGGAAGCTAATACAAATATAAATGTATTTGAAAACAGATATAAAATAGATTTTTTAAACAGAACTACACAGTTCCTTTTTAAGAAAGTTTTCTAGTTTCTATTCCTGAATATCATTGCTAAAGGATATTAGCGTTTTCCTATATCAGCTCTCATGTAAAATGTGAAGAACATTTGAAGAATTGATAACTTGTTCCTACAATCCATTTTATAAAACTAGTTTAAAAATAGCAATAAAATTGGGATTAATGTATTATATTCATAGACATCAATGTTCTCTTATTTAAATGTTGAAATTCAAAATATATTTGAAGGACTTCATACACAAGAAAATATAATATATAAGATAACTCGTATTCCTGTCATCATAAGACTAGGTAAATGTCAATGATAAACCTAACTTTTTTTAACAATGTGAGAGAAAAAACTCTAGACTCTTTAAAAGAAATTTCATTACTGATATTGTTGATTGTGCCTGTTGCCTGGAGATTTGGTATTGAGAATTGGTGATTACCTTGTTTGGTCTTAGTTCATATTAAGAAAATGGGCTCTATTGTTTGTCAAATGGCTGCAAACCTATCTACTGTCTTCACAGTAATGAATGTAATTCATGTGCTGGCAAAGCCTCACACTTAATACCCAGGGAAGAAAATGATGGCATGAAATATGCATATGCTATTCAGGAGACAGCTCCAATTATAATCTATTGACTACAGTAACACTGAGTATCTGAAACCAGAAGTCTACTCAGGCTACCTAATACTTGGCTATAAATATTCATTGAGATTTCCACAATAGATTATTTATCTCAGTTGCTGCCACTACATTGGCATTAAAAATTGGAACAATTCTGGATCTGATGATAAGGATTTTCTGGAAACTATTATTAGAATACATTCTCTTTATTCATAGAAATTGATTTTTATATACTGATTAGAAGAAAAGTAAAGCAGGTTTAAAAATTTGAAGATCTCACTCTACTAACTCTTTTTAAAGTAATTTCCTCTTTTTACCCATCCTAAACTGTGATTAAATCAAATTCTTTGATTCTATCTATTCCTTGATATTTTCTCCCCCTTTTTCTCAAATCACCATCCCAGGCTCATTTAACATTTTATTTTTTAACTAAATTTAAACTTTCCTGATTTTGAACCTTCCAAATATGACATATGTAAAATATTTTCCATTCTGATTAGACTATCACAAATCTCTCCAAGTCAGTTTTAGACTTGAATATTAAAGAGCCTTTGAAATATTATTTCCTTCAGATATTGCACAAATCTCAGAAAGCAATTTTAGACCAAATAGACTCATCTACCACTCTGCACAACCTGGATGTAAATTTATTCTCTTTCTTCTTATCTAACTCTTTAAGGAAAATAAAATGATCTGGCAAAATACTTTGGATTTTACTTGACATATAAAATTAGCCACTACTACTGGGACGATATATAAGACAAAGATAAAATAAATTATCTTTATATAAATATCATATGATCTATTAAAGGAGTGGCATTTGACTAAAATTTATTTTACACATATACAAGGGGTTTGTTAAAATAGGTGAATCTGAACATAGGTAATATAAGAATGGAGAAAAGAAGTGGTAAAACCTAGTGATACCACAAGAGCAGCCAAAAGAGCAGCAGAGGAGACAGGTAAATTGATAAACCCAGAGTTCATCAGAAGGAAACTATATTTAGAATCACCACTTAAAGAAAACAAAAACACTAATTCAAAGATATTTATGCACCTCCATGTTGCAGCATTAGCCAAAGTATGAAAGTAATCTAAGTGTCCATCCATAGACGAATGGATGAAGAAGATGTGGTATATACGCAGTGGAATTCAGCCACAAAAAGAATGAAATCTTGCCATTTGCAACAACATGGGGGGACCTAGAGAATATTATACTAAGTGAAATAAGTCAGACAAAGACAAATACTGTATGATTTCAGTGATATGTGAAATCTAAAAACAACAACAACAAATGAACAAACAGATAAGCAACAACAAAGAGAAACAGACTCAAAAATATAGAGAGCTAGTGGTTGCCAGAGAAGAGGAGGCTAGGGGGATAGGCGAAATAAGTGAAGGGGACTAAGAGGTACACCCTTCCAGTTATATGATAAGTCATGGAGATGAAAAGTACAGCATGGGGAATATAGTCAATAATACTGTAATAAATGTGTATGATAACAGATGGTAACCACACTTAACATGGCAAACATTTGTAATATATATGATTGTCAAATCACTGTGTTATACACCTGAACAAAATACTATATGTCAATTATGCTCAATTAAAAAAAAAATTGCTAAGAAAAATTTGCTAAGAATCACCTGGGAAATATTTCAAACTATAGCAAACTGGTGTTCTCTACACATTATGGGACAAATCAGATATTTAGGGGGATGGCTTACACTCATATAAACACTAAAAACTTCCAGATAAAATATAATGCTCATTCATTAAATAGGCATCTGGGATTTCAAAAAATCAGATGTCTTGCTGAAGTTCTGGTAGGCACTTGGTGGGCAAAGGCCAGGAATGATAATGCTTATGCTATCCACAGGACAGTTAAGAAAATTGTAAATCTGTCCCCTCCATTTATAATCTTGAACCCATTTGGAAAACCTGATTGAGAAAAATGGATCTGTCCTAGAATGCAGATTACAGAGTATATTGGTGAAATGAATGTGTAGAGAATGATAACCTGATTTGGCTCATTTAAAAATGTATATGCCCCTATGACTCAACAACAACACTCTTAGATACATACCTTAGAGAAACTCTTGCACTTGGGAACAAAGAGATGATACAAAAATACGAAAATGCAAAAATGAAAAAAAAAACCCAAAAAACAAAAAACAAAAGTCCATATCAACATCACTTATATTGGAGGAAAACTAGAAATAACTTAAATGCCCATCAATTGGGGTATAAATAAATAACCTGTGGTATGTTCAAAAAATGTAATCCTTAGGAAAAATCAAAAGGAATATATTATAGCTATATATTCATTAATATAAATGAGTTAAACAGAAAGGAGAATTAAAATCATATTGCAGAACTATATAAAGTTTTATAAATTTTTAAATTTTATATGTTGTTTAAAGTTGGAAATATATTTTAAAATAAAGATAAATGACAAACAACCAATTCACGATAAGAATGGGAGGGTATGCAAGGATATACCAGCAAGAAGATGTGTTCAGGGGACAGTGACAGTAACTACAGTATTTTATTTTATGTTCTACAACTTAGATGTCCGCACCCTAGATTCTACACCTCTGATATCCAAATTAAATTCAACAAGATTCCAAATATCCCTTCTTCTAGTCTAGTTTGAAATTCAATCTGTCATTGTAGCCATCACTTCTTTGAAGGTTTATAGCAGAATCTGTTGGAAAGGCTACAAGTCTCTGGGAAAATTGGCACCCCCCTTACTTGTCCAGCCTCACTTTCTTTTTTTTTTTTTTTTTTAAATAATGTTTTATTTATTTTTGAGAAAGAGACAGAGCAAGAGTTGGGGAGGGGCAGAGTGAGGGATACACAGAATCAGGAGCAGGCTCCAGACTGAGCTGTCAGCAAAGCGCCCCACGTGGGCTTTAACCCATGAACCCACGAACCATGAGATCACAACCTGAGCTGAAGTTGGCTGCTTAACCGACTGAGCCACCCAGGCGCCCCCCATTTTTAATTTTTTTTTAATGCAACCTCACTTTCAGTCACTCTATTTTTCACTCAGGTCTGACATGTAGGCCTCATATATGTTCCTCAAATCTACCAGGGAAGCTCCCTGCTGAAGTAATTTTTCCTTGCTGTTCTTTCTTGAAACATGTGGTCCTAGAGTTATATACATGACTGCCTACCTTATCTTCTTCAAGTATTTTGCTTACATGTTACTTTACAGATGCTTTCCTTTATCAATCTGCTAAAATACCAATTCCCCATATCCATTCTCCCTATCACTCTTCACCTTTTTAACTTTTCTTTACTAGACTCATCATCTAATACACTACATAGCTTATTGATTGGTTTATTGTTCCTAGCACTTTAAGACAACAACAAAAATTTTATGCATTTTTCTTACCACTACAACACATGGTAGGTACTTGGTATATTTTTTAAATGAAACAAAGGACTTCAGACTCAAGCCCTACATGCCTTATACTTACATGTATGTTCTAGAAGCCAAAAGACTCTTGACCGTTTCAATTCTGTTGCTCTCATATTTGTTAAGGTGAAAGAAAATACACATCAAGGCTCAGAGCCAAATGCCCAGAATCCAGTCTCACAAGGTATCTCATGCAGCTTCCTCACTACATTTTGTTTTTTAAATCTATTAGATATCTTTCAAGGAGATTTGCATCTGTTCTTCCTATCTCTCCTGCATTCAATCATCAATTTCTCTTTTAGACATTTTGTCTCTTCTTATACCTCACATTCTTCTCCACCCCTTTGACACCCACTAAACTTAATCTTTTCAATAAGACTTCCTATACTCTTAAAAACTTTTACATTGGTTCTAAATACACAACTCTCTACTGAGAAAAAGTAGTAGAAAATGACCTGTTATCTCTGTGCAATGAGGAAAAACAAAATACTGAAAGGGAAAAACATATTCAATGAACTATATTTTTATATTATAGCAACATATAATGTGCCATAATTGGTCACCGTTATGCTCTTAGTCTTTAAAAATTGTGTTTTCTTTTTTTTTGCTCATTTTCCTTAAAAAATAGAGTTGAAATTATTTTTCCAGTAATCACCATGAATTTTGAAAATATGTACACACATCATGTGTCTTGCCTTTGTGCACAGAACATATTTTTGTGTGGGACCAGGGACTACAGTTTCTGAATGTACCTGAATTTGGCCTTATTAGGTTAGTGTTTAAAAAACTTAACTTATTCCTCATATAAAATTATTTTAAGCTGTCTGAATTATTGAATTAAGGCAAAATAAAGCCATGACACTCGAATGTAAAAGGTTGAAAACCTAATTGTATGTGTCAATATAAATAACAAAAGAATAACAACTGCCAATATTTAAGAAATGTTATACAGAGTAGCTCAATTTTAAAGGAAAACCAACATTGTGCATGTGAATGATACGAGAAATTTCTCTTTTAGCTGCAAATTTGAATACCTTCTTCTGTACAAAACAATAAAAAATTCAAATTGAATTGCATGCTTTGTTCATCACTTTATGCTATACTAGATATCTTAACAATAAGAGAATATTTGAAATCATCATTGCAGTGTCCTGCTTTTGTTTCAAGAGTATTAATTATTCGTGTAGGAGGAAGAAAAGCTAAGGCATGATGATTATAGTATTCTCCCAATCAATTGATTATCCAGAGTTCACATCACTTAATTACAGGTTATAAAAAAGAGAAAAGTGAATGACTTTTTCTGTTTGCATTATTTGTTCAAATTTATCATGATTTTTTTCTCTTTAAAGGAAAATCTACTTATTTTTAGTTAAAATGATTTTTTAATTCTATCAATGGCTTGACATCACTAATGTGTGATTCTGACAGGAAAAATATACCTTCTTTCCAGAGATAAAAACAAGTTAAGTACCATGATAAATATATATTACTTCCAGGCAGTTCAATCATATTATCAAAGTATTTTCTAAAATAGAGGGCTGGAAATTCTAACATTCTATACCCCTTTTCCTTCAATACATTGTGAAGGGAGGTTAATAATTTGAGGGCTGTGGTGAAAATGATGTGGTCAAATGATCAGGAAAATTTAAGTAGAAGATGGGGTTATATTTTAATAAAAAAGGCAAGTCAGTGAGACTAAATTTGTACTGTTAGGGGAAAAGGAATCTCAACATACTTATAGTTAATAAAAGGTCACGAATAAAACAGACTTCAGAGGTGTTTTTAATATTTACATAGGTACATCTGAAACTGTGCATATAAACATTCACAAGTCCTCACCTAACTTTACAACTCCAGGGATTAGAAAAAGAACAAACTAAGCCCAAAGTTAGCAGAGGAAGGAAATAAATATTAGAGAAGTAATAAATAAAATAAAGAAAAACAAAATTAAAAACAATATTAACAATATTAAAAATCAACAAAACTGAGAGTTGTTTTTTTTAAATAAATCAAATCAATAAACTTTTAGACTAAGAAGAAAAGAGAGAAGACTCAAATAAAACAGAAAGTAAAAATATTAGAACAGAAGATTCAGAAATGAAAAAGACCTAGCGTGCCAACTAATTACATAACCTAGATGTAATGCATAAATTCCTAGAAACATGTAATCTACCAACACTGAATTAAGTAGGAATTGAAAGCCTGAACAGACCAACAAGAAACAGTAACACTGAATCAGTAATCAAAAAGTTCCCAACAAAGAAAAATCCAGAACCATGGGGCTTCGCAGTCGAATTCCACCAAACATTCAAAGAATTAATACCAATCTGTCTTAATGTTTTCCTAATAACAAAAAAAGAGGGAAAACTTCCAAACTCATTTTATGAGGCCAGCATCACCCTTACACCAAAATCAGGAGGAAACAACACAAGAAAAGCAAACAACAGAAGTAAAATACCCCTGAAGCACACTGAGACAAAAATTCAAATTCAACAGCACTTTAAATGGATCAGACACCATGAACAGGTGGGATTTATCCTAAGCATGCAAGGATAATTCAACAAACACAAATCAATCAATGTTATATACTTACTATATTTAAAAAAAAATGAAAGAAAAAAACTACATGATCATCTAAATAGATGCGGAAAAAAACACATTTAGTTGTGGAGAAAGTAAATCCTTGTACACAAGTGATGAGAATGTCAACTGATACAGCCATTATGGAAAACAATATGGAGTTTCCTCAAAAAATTAGAAATAGAACTACTAGATGATTCAGTAATCCCACTTCTGCGTTGATAGCCAAAATAAATCAGTATCTTGAAGATATATCTGCACTCCTATGTTCATTGCCGCAATATTGGCAATAACCAAGATATAGAAACAAATTTAAATGCCCATCAATAGGTGTCACACACACACACACACACACACTTGAATAACATTTAGGTTGAAAAAGAAAATCTTGCCTTTTGAAACATAAATAAACCTTTAGACATTATGCTAAAAAATAAAATAAAATAAGCCAGACACAGAAATATAATACTGCACAATTTCATTTCTATTTGGAGAGTAAAATAGTCATACTCATAGAGCAGAGAGTTAAATATTAGTTGACAGGAGCTGGGGAGGAAGGGGAAACAGAAAAGGTTGGTCAAGGAGTACAAAGTTTCAGTAATGCAAGAGGAAGTTCTGGAAAACAAGGTATAGTAATGTCACTTTAATTAACAACACTGTATTGTATACTTGAAATTTGCTAAGAGGGTGGATCTTAAGTGTTCTCATCTCCCCACCCTCTAAAAAAGAAAGAATAACTATGTGAGGTGATAGATATGTTAATTAACTTGATTGTGGTGATTACATCACAATATATATGTAAATCAAAACATCAACATTAACTTTACAACTTAAATATATACAATTTTTATTTGTCAGTTATACTAAGTTCAATAGTCCTAATTTATATTGTGGTCTATTTTTGTACTACTTGTAAACTAAAAATGTTTCTTTACATTTTAAAAGGGAATAGTGTGTCCATAAGTAGACCCATTGATATGTGGCCAATTGATTTGAGACAAGGTGCAATAGTAATTCAGAAGTGATTATAGAACATATTTGTGGAAAAATGAATTATCCATGTTCTAAAAAATAAGCCATAATCAATACTTCTTACTACAGACAAAAAGTAACTCAAAATTGATCAGAGATTTATGTGTAAACCTATATAAGTTTCAAAAGGAAGCATAGGATAAAATCTTTCTGACCTCACCTTTAGAAAATTTTCTTAGATATGACACCAAAGGCATAATCCATAAAAGAAAAATTAATAAATTGGACTTTATAAAAATTAAAAACTTCTTGTTCTTTAAAGTACAATGTTAAGAAAATAAAAAGAAAAGTCAGAGGCTGGGAGAAAATATTTGAAAATCATATATCTGATAAATGACTTGATCCTAGAATATATTGATAACACAAAACTCAATAATAAGAAAACAAATAACCCAATTAAAAGTGGCAACAATTTTGAAGAAATATATTACCAAATAAAGACATAAGAGAATTCCAAATTAATCATTAGGGAAATCCAAATTAAACAATTTGATACTACTACATGCTTTTTAAATGTCATAAAAACAAAAAAACAAACCTGATATAACAACTGTTGGTGAAAGTAACCTGAAGGGCTTATTAAAACACTGAGTCCTGGCCTTCACCAGAGATTGTGATACAGAAGTAGTTGGTTAGAGATCAAGAATTTGGTTTGTAACAAGCACTCATAAGACAATGCCTACAACACAGGGAAAATTGTTGGAGTAGCATCAATCTACAGCAGTATCCTTGAGGAAGTTTATTATCTGTAATCATAATATGAAAATATTATTAGGTAGAAGATTTCAGGCAGTAACTGAAACACTGTCTCCATTGCTGTCTGTATTAGTGAAACACTTGTACATTTCTTGAAGTTCTTATTACTTAGCTTTGTAATGTACATTTTTTTGCACATCTGCATCGTATTTTTTTACTCTTTAGTTGCATATGTAAACACATTTTATGTGTACCCTAAGCAAAGTTTTGTACCAAGAAAATTTAAATTGCTTTCAGAATCAAAGGAAGAGTTATAAAGAGCCACATTAGTTTGGATGGGTTTGGATCTAGAGCTTGACAAATTTGTCTTTCTCACAGTCTCTCTGCCTTTCAGACATATTTCTCCACGATCTTACATTTTAGTACACATGGTGGAATATTGCTAACATTTTCCTCTTCAAAAATAAAGAGATTATTCTACCAACTAATGGGAATTCTATTGACCAACAGTCCTCAGCCAACATGGAGAATTGCCTATGCTGCAAAGAATCACTCACCTAAGGTACTTTCTGGAGAAGGCTCTATTTAATAATGACTTGACAAGGATTAAACAGCCATGGCTTCTTTCCCTCACTTTTGAACAACTCTGCAAGACTATTCTATGTTCAGATGTCCCTGTGGGTTTGACTGAGGTCTTCATTGAGATGATATCATGCCCAATCTTTCCCTCTGCCCAATCCTACTTCCTTCTTTTTTCTACACATGGTCACTAATATATTGTGTTAGACTAAAAAGTGCCGCCCCCAAGATATATTCACTTCCTAATCACTAGATACTATGACTATTTCCCCATATGGAAAGAGTTGATATTACTTTCTATGAAGTAATTAAGTTAAAGATCTTGAGAGGAGGAGTTTATCCTGGATTACGTGTGTGAGCCCTAAATCCTATCCCATGTATCCCACGTATCCCATGTATCTTACCCCTTGTAAAAGATAGGTTAAAACAAGAGTACTTTTTTTTTTTTTAATTAAAAAAAAATTTTTTTACGTTTATTTATTTTTGAGACAGAGAGAGACAAAGCATGAACAGGGGAGGGTCAGAAAGAGAGGGAGACACAGAATCTGAAACAGGCTCCAGGCTCTGAGCTGTCAGCACAGAGCCCGACGCGGGGCTCAAACTCACGGACCGCGAGATCATGACCTGAGCCGAAGTCGGCCGCTTAGCCAACTGAGCTACCCAGGCGTCCCAGAACAAGAGTACTTTGTAAGGTGATGGCTGTGTTAACTAACCTTATGGTGGTAATTTTTTTTTTTTTTTTGCGATATATACACATATCAAATAATTATGCTGTACACCTTAAACTTACACAATGCTATATGCCATTTATACCTCAAAAGAGCTGGGGGAAAAGAAGTAGAGGGACTCTGACATAGGCATATCACAGAGAAGATAATATAAAGTTGGAGTAGAGAGATGCAGCCATAATGCCAACATACACGAAAAGCTGGAAGGGGTAAGGTATGGGTACTCCCTCAGAGCTGGGAAATCTGGAGGGAACAAAGTCCTACCTATAGCTACATTTCAGACCTCTGTCCTCCTGTGAGAGAATACACTTCTGTTGTTTTAAGCTACAGGGTTTGTGGCCACAAAACAACAACAGCAAAACTAACACATCTTTTTTATGTTACTTTCTATCTTAAAGTCTTCTTCCAAGTAACCCAAACTGGGACAGACATGGTTATCATAAATTCTGGAATCATCACTCACATCTCTACAAATAAAGATGAAAGGGTCCTTCTCTACCACTGCACTAATTCTTAGGGAAGTTTCTGATTTTTTGTTTCTTTTTCTATGTTAGAAAATTAGTCCCAGAACTTGACCATTTAATATATAAGAGGGAGTAGGGTGCACCTTTGTTATGTGCTTACTCCCTAAGCATTGGAACAGACTAATATGGACAGACCCCCGCAAAACCATATGAGTGAGTAGGATACAAATCACCTACATATTACCCTAAGAAAGAGAGAAATGGAGGGCTGGGTAGACAAAATAAATGTTCTTTAGTACATCTTTTCCTACAACAAATCCCCATATCAGATTGTAAACCATAAAGCAGTGAACATTTCTTATATGTGGCACCTGTTTAACAGTAGGAAAATCCCAATATAACCTTGCCTAGTGCTGGAAGCCGAGCTATCCCAGCCTGAGTGGAAGGCCCGGGCTGTGGACGGATTGGTGACTGCAAGGCGGCCCGCCTACAGTGAAGCTTCCTGTACTCCCACTTTTAGGTAATTCGGCCTTAAGACTACCTGGGTATTGTCTGTTGGGGAACTGCCCTCGACAGGCCCCCTGGGAAAAGAACCATTAGGAAAGAAAATAAGGTTCCGCAAGAAATTGTGCGACCTTACATTTAGCCCTTGCCATCCCCTATGGAGACTCTTCTACTTACAGGAAGGATAGCCTCAGGCATTTGCCAGCAAAGGCGGCCAACAAAGGACAGACATGGATTTGAAAGCCCTACTCCGGCACCTAAGGAGTGTATCTCTGGGCACAGGTGACTTCAACCCCTAGGCCCACCTGGCACCCGGAGGCATTCCAGATGATGACTGAACCTAGTCAGTTAAGGTACAGAATGGTTCATTGGTTCCTAGGTGCATTGTCTCTCTGAGAATGTATAAGGCGTGGGTTTCTAAGGCCCTCTTGGCCCCCCCTCCTGGCACCTCGGACCCAGGCAAACACTTTTGTTCTTCAAAACCACTTTTGTTCTTAGTTGGTTCAGGGAAACGACTAAGAGGTCATGTCCCTGTAACTGTTCCACTTGAGGTGTTGAGAGATAAATGGCCTTTCATGAAAAAAGCAAATACTTTATAGATAAACATAGATACATAATAAAAACAAGAAAAGAAACTAATCAATAAGCAAAGGGCAGGAGGGAACGTTATGAGAGAACAATCATGTTATTCCTTATTGGGTGAGGACACAAAGGAACAATTTTAGAATTGGGTAATGCCAGAACACATAGATGACGTATGCTACAAGGAAATCGCTAGCATATATAATGCCACGTTTACTACAATAAATCAGCCAGTTCATCACACTGCTGTTATCTGTGTCCATTTTAATTTTTTGTTTTTATTTTAGTTTTTTATTTTAGTTTTGTTTTATTTTCACTTTTTCGCTGACGCCGTTCATCCTTCGGAAACCCCTGGACCTGCTGGAGCTGGACTCCGGCAGCCTAACTTCATTGATACACATTTTAGTTAAAATAACAAAACCTAGTAACTCGGGTTATTGTTAAGGCCTGAGTTGACATGGTCAGGTTCTGATCATCAGTGTCTGAAATGTGACTGCATTTGGAGATATGTCCTTTAAAGAGGTAATTAAATTAAAATGAAGTCATTAGGGTCAGCCCTAAACCAATATGACTAGTATCTTTATAAAAGGAAGAGATTAAGACCCAGACATACACAGGAGGAAGATCCTATGAAAACACTGGATGAAGTTGAATCTCCCAGCCAAGGAGAAAGGCCTTCAGAATGAAGCCAATCCTGCCAACATCTGCATCTTGGACTTCTAGACTTCAGTATTATGATGAAACAACTTTGTGTTGTTTAAGCCACTCAGCCTGTGGTATTATTTTATGGCAGCCATAGCAAACTAATTCATTATGGGAAGATAATATTTGTAATATATCAAACTTCAATGTAAATAATAATTTAAAAATAAGTACAATAATTATTAGCAATATCTAGTGTGATTTCACATATAAAAATCTCCTGAGTTATATATTATTAAGACATATTATGATTTATGTGGATATTTATGAATGCTTCACTAGCTTTGCTTTCTAAGGTAAAGAAAAGGGTGTTTATCATGAGAAAAAATCATTCATATTCATTGTATTTGTACACATTAATGATTGATTTACATGCATGAATATAACCATTTTAGAATCCACTCAACTAGAAAACTCTTGCTCATCTTCTGTATAATATTGCATTAAATAATATTCAATTATAAGTTAATCAAAATCATTAGCATTTAACCTTACATTTCTGTCATAATGTAAATAAGGAACAGTAGCCGTTCATTTTTCCAAAACTTCATTATTTTTAATGCAATAAGGAATAGTACTCAATGAGGACCATTGATTTCAGTTAAGTGTACTGACTGATACATACAAAGCTATTAGAGCACTAGGGAGATGACATTATAATATTCTAAGGAAAAATTGCACTAATCAGAAAAAGACTGGTTGTTATGTTTTTCCCATCAAAATTAAACTTTTCTTTTTTAAACCACTAAAAATGTTGGAATCCTCTGTTACTACTGTATAACCTACCCCGTTCACACCGGCATCTATATTATCGGTGATGGGCTATTGATAAAACAAAATATAAAGTATGTAGCATTATCTTAACATCCGCTAACAGCATGGGGCTAATTGCCTGGTGTTGGAAAGATGGTAATCTATTATATGTAATAGCAATTTTTTGCATACAAATGTTGCCTTATGTTACATGTGAAATAGACCATATACCATAAAGTCTATAGCTCTAGGGAAAAGGCTGGCAATCGAGTTCATAGCAGCATATAATAGTTACTGTTGGCTTCACTTAATATGATATTGCAAGAAAAATATGAGTTAAAAATAACTGATGAACTTCAATTACTGGTCAGAATGCAGAAGAGAAAGACAGATTGTTGCTCCCACCATAAAAAAAAAAGTAGATTAATTTTTTTAGAGGCGCCTGGGTGGCTCAGTTGGTTGAGTGTCTGACTTCAGCTCAGGTCATGATCTCCTGGGTTCGTGGGTTCAAGCTCCGTGTCAGGCTCTGTGCTGACAGCTCAGAGCCTGAAGCCTGCTTTAGATTCTGTGTCTCCCTCTCTCTCTGCGCCTCCCTAGCTAATGCTCTCTCTCTCTCTCTAAAACATTAAAAAAATTTTTAAGTAGATTAATTTTTTAATATGTATATTTATGTGATTGAACTTTTGTTAATATTAAATGTTCTCTTTTTCTCTAACAATAATACTTTTTAAAAATTGTTTATGAATTTCAGACAGAAAAATTTTGAGTCAAAGGATTAATCTATTTTTTAATCTAGATTCCTAAAATGTTACTATTTTAAATTAATTTAATGTCTTACATATATACACACACATTTGGATTTTCTAGTGTTTCCTCAGTTTTAGATTCTAGTTATGCAGTTTTGGTAAATTATATGCAAGTAAGATTACATAAAAATGAACATTTCTTATACTGCGGCACCTATTTAATACTAAGAAAATCTTAATATAACTTTGCCCAATTTCATTAACCTACATTTTAGTTCAATGTGTATTAGTTCTTCTAAAAGTGCATCATGTCAGGAAACTCATGGAATTTATATGGTTCAGTACTGGTGATGTTAATTTTACTCACATGATTAAGGTAGGGCCTAGGAGTTTTCTTTAATGGAGAGTTACTATTTGCTTCTTTTATATTTCACAACTATTGTTAGACAAGTTACTTTAATACTACACAAATAAACTCATATTCTTCAAACTTTCACTAATTTTAAATATTCAAAATTCTCTGTTAAATTATTATAACAATGTTTTTGAAGTAGTGATTTCTTAATCATTTCTTTTAAAAAAATCTTATTTATGTATGCCTTACTTCTGTGAAGAAGGGCTTTCCTTTCTCATTATTTTTTTATATCAGGGTGGACCCAGAGACTTTTAATTTATTTAGTGGGTCATAGCCCTTTATCCGTGGCACAATTGCCCCATATTGAGGGAAAGACCCTTCAAGCTTATTATTTTCTCTTTTGTCTTGTCCTTTCCATTCCTTCAACTCTTTCTTATTTTCCAGAAAAGATATTCCATATTATTTTGAATTTTTGCTGCTCTGGTCCTTGAATCAGGCCTTTTCCCAAGGAGTAATAGTTCTTTTCATCAAACAATAAAATGTACCTTGGCATGAGTTGAGTTCATACACACTGGAAAATCATTGCTGTAGACTGAATATCTATTTATCTGTATACATATGTATATACATACATGCATATATGTGTACGTATGGACAAACATCTGTATCTACCTACAGATAAATCTATATTTAATTTTTTTCAATGTTTATTTTTGAAAGAGAGAGAGAGAGAAAAAAAAAAAACATGAGTGGGGGAGGGGCAGAGACAGAGGGAGACACAGAATCTGAAGCAGGCTCCAAGCTCTGAGCTGTCAGCACAGAGCCCCAATGTGGGGCTTGAACTCATGAACCAAGATCGTGACCTGAGTGGAAGTCGGACTGACTGAGCCACCCAGGCCCCCAAGGTCAATCTATATTTAAAAACTATATGTATCTATATTTATGTCCACACACATTTGTATCTGAATATGTACTAGTATGTGTTTCCGCATAAACACATGAGCTCATACTGATACTTCCCATTCCAATCCAGCAGCAGAGGCTTATTCTATCCTTCTCCTGGTCTATATTTATAACTTCCATCTCCATAGTGAGAAACCAAGCTCCAATTACCCACAATGTATTTACATAATCACTCAATCTTTGAATACCCAAAAAGTAGTTTCAGAATTTCTGACTATGACTCTGTATTAACTATAGGGTTCAATATTTTTAGAGTTCATTTTTTTTTCTTAGCCTGAGGATATACTATTCAAATGCTGATTAAAAATCACTTGGGTTAATACTCTTCCATGATTTTCACGGTGGTTATGCAATTTATTTGAAATATGGTTCGGTTCATTTGTTTCTGTTTGTGTTCTATTTTGCATTTCTACTCTTTTATTTGTGTGTGTGTGTGTGTGTGTGTGTGTGTGTGTGTGTGTGTGTGAACACTAATACGTTCCAAAGTCAAAATTATACAGAAAGATGTATTTCCCGAGTTAATTCTTAAGATACAGAAAAAAGGATATCATTGTTCCTGAAAATATTAATAGGAACATTAATTTGGGTGGATACTTTAAGGAGTTAAGTAATTTTCTTTTTAAACAAGTTACATATTGCAGAGGTTCTGTGATACGTATTTTAAGAATTAACCACGTTAAAACACTTCATTCCAATCCTAGCTCCCACACTATGACAACCACCTATAGAGTTTTCCTCCTTTGGTAGTTTTAACAATAGAATTGTTCCAGTATTTTGTCTATCTTCAAAATATTATGATAGGTCCTCTCTACACACTTATACAATTTAGCAATTTCTCATTTCTACCTACCACATTCTTAAAATGTAAATCCAAATAACGAAAGACAAACACAATGGGGGATAATTAAATAAAATTCTAAACAAAAAAAGGAAAGAGAAACTTTTGAAGGGGTGACAAAATTCATGGCAAAAAACTTTTTTGTTTGAATAATCAGTTCATGAATGAATAAGGTGTTGCTGTGTTTCAGAAGAGTTTGGTTATTGGCCTTTTTTGGTTAAGGTAAAGGAAGAGAGGAGATAGAAAATTTAAAAATGTATCTTCCTACTGAAAAAGCAATTCTTTGAATTATCAAATTATCTGATTATATATCTATAAACATCCCATTTATATTTTATGGTTAATTGCATATAGTTAAGTTGTGCAATTTTGAATGTGACTACAACTGAGCATGTGCAAAACAACCCCATTGTGTTAATATTACATAACCTAATATTCTATTATTAAATCTATATAAAACTGGAGGACAATGATCCAGTATCAATAGAATAGTAACCTATGTTCAACATAAAAACATGTATTATACACTCTTCACTTTCTTGAGAGAGATGAAAGATAATAATTTTGGACAATCAAATATAAAAGCCATTTTTAATTGTCTTTTTGCATTTCTATTTTGGATTTCTACTAACCTATGTACTCACAGGTTAAAATACCTATTATATTTACTTTTAATCTTAAAATACTGAGTTATATTTAAATAATATAGTGATAGGTGATATCTAATATCATTACTATATACTAGCTAATATGTATTATTAAATAATGTATATAATTTATGTTGTATATATGTGCATATATCTATCTATATCTACCTATCTGTAGAGGATTTTGTTAAGTAATGTATTTGTCTGATAGCTATTAAATTGTCTTTCCCAAGATGAAGATGAGAATGAGAGAGACAGAAAAGGAGGATACAAGTAGCAGGTCACAAGAGATATCAGAACAAAATTATGCAATTGACTAAAACATTATACTTTGATTTTAAAAGTGAAAATTATTAAATGAGTAAAAATATGTGCATTATATCTATATAGTTTCTTCAAAGCCATAAGATAATTATTGATAAAATGGTATTGATTGTTATTCTAACATCTTTGAGAAGCCAGAATTAAAAAAAAAAAAAGACAAATTGATAACTGTCTAATAACTTTCTCAGTTTCCTAGACAAGTAATTTCTCTCTGAAATATGTGTGTGTGTGTGTGTATATATATATATATATCCACACACACATTTCAGAGAGAAATTACTTGTCTGGGAAACTGAGAAAGTTATTAGACAGTTATCAATTTGTCTTTTATACACACACACACACACACACACACACACACACATATGCCATTTTATACTATGTTTTCTGATTTTTTTCTGTTTTCTTTTTGTTGTTGTTGTTGTTGTTTTGTTTGTTTGTTTTTGAGGGAGGGAGGATGGAGTGGCAGAGGGGGAGGGAGAGAATCTTAAGCAGGTTCCAAGCTCAGTGCTCAGTGCAGAGCTCAACTTGGAGCTTGATCTCACAATTGTGAGATCATGACCTGAGCTGAAATCAAGAGTCAGATGCTTAACTAAATGAACCACCCAGGTGCCCCTGATTTTTTTTTCTTACCATAAAAATTTAATGAACTGTATACACCAAAGTTCTCAAAATTTTACTCCTAGGAAGTGAGAAACATGTCAAGTATGTGGCATTTTAAATGCTCTCATAAACAATGTCTCTTCTAGAGATAAATTAAAATTTGAATATTATAAGATTTCTAAGACAGTATATGAGAAAGATGAATACTAAGTCAACAAAATTATCAAATATTTTATACTCAGAACCTTTATTTTTTTTTCAATAAACTAGAGTTTCTATTCACTTTCACCCTATCATAGAACAAATATTATTAAGGATGTGAAACATGAATAAATGTGGAAGATCATGAATTTTGGATGAAACCCAATGAAAGGAAATTTAAAATTAGCTCATATGACTAGACTGAATTGCAATAATTATACTATCTATATCAATAGTAATAACTTAAAAGGAACTGTCAAATTACTTCTTGATTTACGAACACTATCTAATTAATTGAATTTCACTCAAGCTATGAGGAATTACACAGCAAAGATAAATAATAACTACTTTTTCTTAAAAAAATATATATAAACACAGGAAGAAAATTAGTCAAAATTAGACAACTGATATAAATACAAATTCAATTTTCTAAATCTTAAATTTATTCAGATATTTTTACTAATTCATTTTTCTACAAATATTTATTTAGCACCTACTTCATGCTGCAGATATAGCAGATAAAAATTTCTGTCTTCTTGTGTGTATAGTTTAATGAAACTGTGATGTGGATGGTAAGAACTTTTGAAAATATTATTTAAATCATATGATATCATAGATGATAAATTCTATGAGTAAAATTAATAAAAAAGGAACGGAGGATAAGAGAATGTTTAGGGAAGGGATGATAATTTTAAGTTGTATGTTTAAGGAAAGTACATTAGTCATGTAGGCGAAGTTCCAGTAAAAAAACAAAACAAAACAAAACAAAAAAACCTTTTAAGTTTTAATTGGTTTAGCTTATGAATGTGTCTTCTTGGCTCATGTAAATTTGTCTGTGGATCTGACAGCTCTCTATGGCAACTTCCTCCTAAGTGGTGTCACAGGGATCAAATTCTGGCTCCATAATAAAACAAGACTTTCATGTTTGCTGGAATGGATATGAGCAAGTGACCAGACTGGTTATGGGTTACTGGTTATTGCCTCTGTGACATGACTGCCTCTAGGAAGGACATTTTTTTTTTTAAATTTCTTCTCACAGTCACCAGCCCAAATTACTCATTTGGCATGCCCAACTATAATTGGATTGGGTACTGTGGTTTTCTGTGTATTCAAGAAAATAAGGGAATATATATATTTGTCAACACTAATGGTATCACCACAAAAAATTTACTAGAAAGGTGACATTTAAGTAAAGACTTGAGAGAAGTGTGGGGTTAATGCATCTATATACCAAAGAATGAATGATCTAGATAGAGGGAAGAACAAATGCCAATGCCCTGGGAAGTTTCAGGCTGAACTGGATTATGAAGAACATTATGCCTGGAAATAGGGTTAGGCTGTCCCTGAGATAAGAGAAGGTTAAAAACATACCCAGGTTAGAATAATGGTAGGCATACACTAATTTTGAGATTGGTTGAGATTACCCTCTGCTCCTTACAGCTCTTATGGGTATTACAGAACATACAGGGATATCATGGTACTTTAGGATATCAAGAGTCCAAATTATATGCTCCAAGTGGAAAAAAAGGAACTTCAAAGGTTTATGGAGGATCAAATCTATTATGGTATCCAGGTTAACCAAAGACCAGGAAGACCTCTCCTGTGTAAAAACAGCAATATTTTGGCTCAGTAGGTGGATTATTGGTGGGAATGAAATTCTACATCTTATTTGATAAAAAGGATAGTGACCTAAGAAGGTCATATATTACAATCACACTGTTTGGCTTCAGATAATGAGAAAAAACTGGATCTAGATATCTGCTCATGAAATCTTGCACCATATCTGAGTGGTTATGTGGCTATGTCCTCATCCTAAAACAATTTCTCCTTGAACAGTTCATATAAAGTTTCAGTTTAGAATTCTGTATGAGTATAATTGTGTTGTCTTTTGGGGGCACAGTGAAGTATAACTTTGTATCCTTCCCAACACAGCGTTTATGTTCCTGGACTCTTTACACAGTCAACACAGAAACCAGTGCCTTTTACTTTAGGCAATCTACCTTCATGACTTTCTATCTCCAACTCCCCTGACCATTGATAATCTGTAATTACTTTTCCAAATGATGAATTGCTAGGTCAAAAGTTATGCTTCTTATAAAGCTTTTAATTCATTTGCCAAAATTCCTTTCAGAAAGATTGTATTATATGATATTCCAACCTTATCTGGGGTTTGGAAGAAAAATATGCCAATTTTACAAGCAAAAAGCCTTATCTTCTTCACAAACATACTTCTTTAATAATAAAAATCAAATATTTTAAAAAGTCTAATTAAGACGTCCTTACTTCACATTTTCTTGTGATTGTTCATAAGCATAATCATATACAGTTAGTGTGCAGATTTCTTGGGGTTGAATCTTGTTTCCACAATTTACTGTCTGTGAGATCTTGGGTAAATAACTCAATGCTTCAGTTTTTCATCTGTATTACAGTATGACACTAGGACCAACTTCAAGAGACTGTTTTCAGGAATTAATTGAGATAATATGCATAACAATTTAGTGGGGCAATTCTCCAAAATACACGCTGGAAAAATGTTATCTATTTTTTATACGATTTTTACAAAAGACTAGTAAACCTATGTGAGTTTTTAAAGTCAAAAAACGTAAGTGTGACTGATTCATGCAGCATCTTTTAAATTACACCCTTTGTAACAGATTAATTGGAAAGCTTTTATTTAAAAATAATTTTTAAAAACACTCTATTTTCTAATTCACTATAAAACTTAGTTAAGGTATTTTACTTTGGGAATATTTTCATATAAAACCATTTATTGTTTACATGATTTTTATAACAGAGCCAAATTCAAATGTGCCATCTGATTTTGTGCCAGAGGACAATGAACTTTATACTGCTTTTAGTACAGCTCTCAAATTGATTGCTAAAATGAAAGGAAGTGGTGAAAACCCACCTACATTGTTTGGCAAATGCATGCTGTCTCTGTAGGTGAAATAACTCATTTTACTGAACAATACTGTCTTTGCCAGCCCCTCACTTACCCTGCAGAGGTCAATCAAGGACACTTCAAAGCAGCAGGTACCATTTTTCAACACTATGACAAATCTTTATTGTTTACTTTAATAATATGCTTATAATTACACTTATGAGTTTAGTTTATTATTTGGAAGAAGTTGAAATTAGTATTTATGGAGTAAAAAAGACAGCATTTGCATAAATAATTGCAAATTCCTTCAGTAATTGTCATTCAATAATTCTGAAATAAGAATGTTAAAAGTAGCCTAACTTTTCACTTACAACACAGTTGAAATCAACTGGGATGCTATGAAAAGTTTTTGAAAAACTGAGCTCATTTTTAAAACTAATAACTTGGTGGATTCGTGTGTTAGAATTAAACATACTCTGTTGTTGACAACCCAAATCTTTAGGCGCTTGAATTTGTAAATTGCTAACAAGCAAAAGAAGAGTTATGAATAAGGTTAAAAAAAATAATGTTTACTTATTATTCAGAGACAGAGAGAGACAGACTGTGAGCAGAGGAGGGGCAGAGAGAGAGGGAGACACAGAATCCGAAGCAGGCTTCAGGCTCTGAGCTGTCAGTGCAGAGCCTGACATGGGGCTCGAACTCACAAACTGAGAGATCATGACCTGAACCAAAGTTGGGCGCTTAACCGACTGGGCCACCCAGGCGCCTCTAGTTAATGAATAAGATTTATTTTTTAAATATATGTTTCACATGTCTCAATTCAAAATGATGCTATATTAGGAAAGAAAATATTATTAAATGTGTTATTTAGCTGGAAGTAACTACATTGAGTCCCATAGATTTCCCAGTGCAAATCTGAGGTCTATTTCCTGAATTTCACCAATGGTTTGTATAAAGAATTTCATACAGTTCTCTACAATTAGTATTGATCTGATGCTTTATAGTTTACAAGGTTACCTTAACTCACATTCTCATTTAATCTGAAAGGAAGACAATAAAATAAGTATTTTGGCAAATTTTCTAATGATGTAGCTGAATTTCAAAAATCTCTGTTTATTTTCCCAAGGTCAATACCCAGTGAATATTGAAGGCATTCCAACAACCAGATCGATTGCTAGTGAAATCAACATCAGCACCAGTATGATCTTTTAAAACATATCAGGTCATGCCTACCCTCTAATAGTTTCTGTCTAACTCAGATTTAAACAGAAAATCTTACTGCTCTGTAAGTTTCACATAAAACAATGTTCTATCTCTATGATCTGTTGCATATTCCTCTAGCTTTTCTGTTTTCTGCTCTGATCATACTGGTGTCCTTTCTGCTCCTCAAACAAAGCAAGGTGTTTCAGAACCTTTGTACTTGTTTCCTCTGCCAGGAACAGTTTCCTCCAGAGAATAACATCACTAAGTTCACTTTACTTTGGTCTCTTATTAAATGTTACCACCATAGAGAGGCCTTCTATGACCACCCTATAAGAAATCAGCCCTGCAACTTTACTCCTATCCACCTTTTCTTCACAGTGCTTACCACTGATTGTTCACTGTTATATAATTATACTCAGAAGTCCAGATTACTTTTGTACTAGAGACTTCTGGTTTCCTGGAAGGCAGATGCTCTTACTGGAAATTAGTTTTTAGATCAGCTGTTGGTTCTTCTCCTATTTATTTTGCTGTAATAGTTCCAAAAATTTTAATGTCCTATAACATGGTGACAGTGCTGACACAACTCGCCAAGGGCACTATGATTTAGACATCGTATCACCACCATGTGCCTTGAGCATCATAGTGGATATTTGTAATTGATCGATATTCAATGAAACAATAATTAAAATTGTTTCAAAGACCGCATTTTTAAGATCGGTTCTCATCTGGGCACTCAGTTTGTGAATTGTTAATAGGAACAGATTGATTTCATCTCATGGGCCACACCTATTTGAACCCTCTATGGGTGCCAACCTAACCAGTACCTAGTGAACCAGATACTAACGAAAGTCTTAGCTCAATTGATACTGAAGGATCAAACAAGACATACCCGCACCTGCAGTTATCCTGTTACCCCTAAACAAAGCCCACTTTCTCCTTACATTCTAGATGTGACAGCCCTACCCCTTTATTTTACTCACACACACATACACACATACCCCACACTAAGGGAGAATTCCAGACCTTCCATCTGTCCAACCCTGAAATATTTGGTGCTAAGCATTCCTGGATAACATTTCTTTATGTTTGAACTACTAATATTTTATTATTCATATTTTAAAGGGTGATACAATTAATTTTTCAACATCATATCCATGGAAAACATGAATAGAAATATGTAAAACCAATTCTATTCTTATTTATGCTAAAAAGTGTTGGAGTAAGAAATAATGGAGGTGACATATATTGAATGATTAAATGATACAATATGAAAAGTTGTACCATATAAATTCCACGTGCTCAAAAAAATACTCAATTCCTACTCTTCAAAGATAATAGTTAAACCACCAATCAGCCATCACAACATATTAATTATTTTTCCAGTATTCCAGTGGGAAGTGTTACTTTTAGTAACATTGTAAGACAGGAACAGTATATTTACTCTTCCTCTCTATGTCTCATAGGAGCACTACAGCAGACACTGTCATTGACCATCCAGATCCCCTCAGATCACATCTATAGGTTCTGTGTGCTTGCTTCTAATGGTTGACACCTGTAATAATTTACATACTTTTGCCATTTGGTCCTGGAACCCCTTCTCCCTCATCAGGAGAGAGCTGGAAGTGCCTGAGGGTATACATTCATTCAGGTAGAAATGACTTACTGATAGGCAAATCTAAAATCCCAACTCTCTTTCTAGATGTTGGAAGAACTCTAAGATGTGATTCATGCTGAAGAATTCACTATGAAATTAGGCTAAGGCTGGGAATTATTCCGGACTCTTTACCCTGCTCTGTTTTGCTTCTCCCTCCCTCACTGGTTACTTCTGTAACACTTCTTTCTTTAAAGTTTTTATTTAATTTCCAGTTAGTTAACAACAGTGTAGTATTAGTTTCAGGTGTACAATATAGTGGTTCAACACTTGCATACAACACCCAGTGCTCATCACAAGTGCCCTCCTTAATCCCCATCACCTATTTAACACCACCCCCCTCCACAACCATCAGTTTGTTTTCTAAGGTTAAGAGTCTGTTTCTTGGTTTGATGCTCTTTTTTTTTTCACTAAGCACTTCTTCAATAAATTAGTCGCATATGGGTACTTGTCTCAAGGGCTCCTTATGGGAAACCTAACCTAAAACAAAACGGTAGTATTTCCGTATTTCAGTTGTCTACTTCAGTCATTAGTGAGGTCACACTGATCTCTGGCTAGCCAAATGCCAAGACAGCTGTGTAGCCACCTCAAAGAAGTCTGTGCTCAAAATCTTCAAAACCCTGTCTTCTCAGGCCTAATCCCCTAAAAGTCCACTTTCAAAAACTATAATATTTCAGACATCAAAACAAGCAAATGGGTTTCTAGGCAATTGAGTAATACGAACTTTCTAGTTTGCTCTTTTCCAGAATTAATTTAGCTATTTCAACAATTCAACAAATTTGAATATGGACTGTAGATTGGGTAGTATTATTTCATCAAAGTTAAATTTCCTGATTTTTAAAAATTTGAAAATAGAGCTTACTTTTAAAAAATATTCTTGTTTTTAGGAAATACATACCAAAGAATGTAGACACAATGGTCATGATTTTCCAAATTATTTTCAAACATTTCAGAAAAATTGATATTGCTCTATTTATCTATATAAATCTTGATATTGCTGTGATATAGGTGTTGACATACATAAATATATCAAAAGAGAGAATGATAAAGGATGCAGAACAAATGTAAATAGCTGATGAATTTTAGTAGAAAGCATATGAAAGTTATTTGTTTTTATGATTGAAATTATACTGAATTAAAAAGCAACAAAAGTTTATACCAACAACTTTTAAGATACTTGTAGGGAACTTCTGATAATGTCAAATTTAGTGTTTATTCATTTTACAAACATCGGAATTCTGGACTTTCTTTGTGATGTGTATTGATTACACAGTTAAGTTTCAAATGACATTAGCTCACGTATCTTTTCAAAGGAAGGCTTTATTCCCCAAATGTATTTCAAATGAAAAATACTTAAATATATGTTCACGTAATACAAAAAACTAACGGATTACAATAAAGAAGTAAAAACATCATGGTAGCAGTTCCAATAGTGAGTACAGCCTTCCTTTTATATTTACAGAAACCATCCTTTTTAGTTAAACTTAGTTTCACTTTGGCATTTTAACAGCTTTTCTCAAGTATAAGATTTTGCTCTTTTTGTTTCAAAATTGACTATAAAGAAAGAAAATGTTTTTGGTAGTTCAAGATGCAGAAACCAAAATAGATCCCTTTAAAAATGGTTGTATGTGCAGTTAAGGAATCTAGAAGGGAAACAGAATCTAGGATAACTACGATAATGGGATTTATTCCGCATTTAATCTGAACTGACACTGACTATGCTACTAACACAAAGGTCAGTTTTTCTAAAATAAACCATGTTCTTATTTTACTTTTCTCTAAAATATGATTTGTTACATGTTTTTATTTTTCTTGTCTGAAAACATATATTATGTGAATATTAAAACACTTTAATTGCTCTTTTCTATGTCAGTCCCAGGACAATGATTAGAAATTCTTTTTTAATTATTTTGTCAAAAGTCACTATAACTAAGTAGTTTTAAGTACTTTTCTATTTCAAAACATGCACCATATTTTATGTAATAATACATGTACATGCATATTGCTTAAATAAAGATGAGGAGATACATTTACACAGCAAAGTTAAATATATAGATGTTTTAAAATAATATAAAAATGGATAATATTTAATTATTGCTACGTGAATATATTATATATGTGACCTATCCTTATAAATCAGTGACTTTAAACTCTCGCTTTGGCCACCTCTCTCCAGTATTTATAAAAACCACTTCTTCTGCATCCAATTCAAGATGTTATTTCTGGATTTCTTTGGCCTCAGTGTCTGCAAGGCATTCATTGCTGTACTGCATATTAGTTCTTACACTTTCTGTTAGGAGGTGAATATGTAACCCCAAAATTCCTATGTTGAAATCCTAACTCTAAACCTCAGACCTTACTTGTAAATAAGGTCATATTGCAAATACAGTTAGTTAAGATGAAGTCATACTGTAGAAGGGTGTGTCCCTGATTCAATTTGATCGATGTCCTTAAAAAAAGGAGATTTGGACACAGATAACATACAGGGAAATACCATGTGAAGACTGTGCTATACTGCCATAAGCCAAGAAAGGAATGGCCACAAGATAAGAGAGAGTTCTGGAACAGATCTTTCTTTAGTGCCTTGAGAGGGAGCATGCCTGCTGACAGTTTGGTTTCAGACTTCTAACCTCCAGAATTGTGAGAAAATAAATTTCTGTTATTTAAGCCACTGAGTGTTTGGTAGTTTGTTATGGCAGCCCTAGGAAGCTAACACCAACATTAAAACTAGTTCTGATAATCCCTTGTTATACTCATCTATTTGGAAATAATTTTCTGGTTTTAACTTAAATTTTGTGTCATTTTATAAGATATTGGTATTCATGTTTCGCCCTTAATTGCCATAACAACAAACAACACTATGTCTGGCATCCGGAGGTAAAGTCCTAGGAAAGTGGACTTTTAAGAGATTGTGATCCCTAAGTATTGCAAAACATGGACATTTATGTTTCCCTTATAAGCAAGAAGGTACTGCTTACCCCATTGAAGCTTTTAGGTCCTTTATCTTGTTTTTCTCATATTTATTTAATAACCCCTTTTGACCAAGGCCCATTTCTTTCACCTGGATTATGCCAGACATTTAGTCCTATATGCTTCTAAATGCTTTTTGATTCAGTTAGAGAAAGTCAACAATCTGCTGATTGCATGGTGCTTGAAGGGACACAAGAGTGAAAGGCCAGCAGGAGAAAGTGGTACAGAAAGTAAAGATAAGTACTGATCACTGTATGAAACTACACGAAAAACTTAGGTCTACATGTAATGTAAATATCAAGACTTAAAGCCATAAGGGTAGTTTTAAACAGTAGAAAATGAGTTAGGTTGCATTCAGATGGGCTTCCTATGAGTCTTAGGTCTTCTTAACCCTGAATTATTTTTTAAGCAGCTTTAATGCAATATAATTCAGATACCACTTAATTTACCTACTTAAGATTACAATTCAATTTTTAAAAATATGTTCACAGCACAGTGCAACCATCCTCACAATCTAATTTTAGAACATTTTCATCTCCTCCAAAAGAAACTGTGTCCATTACAATTACTCCCCCAAATTCCCTACCCACCAGCCCTAGTGAGGCATTAAACTACTTTCTGTCTCTATGTGTTTGCCGGTTTTAGACATTTCCTAAGTGTATTCACATGACATGTGGCCATTTGAGGTTGACTTCCTTCATTTGGCACAGTATTTTCAAGGTTCATTCATGTTAGAGCATGTATCAGTCCAGTAACTCATTCTTTTATTGCTGAATAGTGGCCCATTGTCTGCATTTACCACATTTGTTTATCTACTCATTAATAATTAACCTTTGGATTGTCTCTACTTGATTTTTCTTAGGAAAAATGTTGCCATAAATGTCCATGTCCAAATTTTTGAATGTGCATATGTTTTCATTTCACTTGGGTAAATACACAGGAATGGAATTGCTGGGTTCTGTGGTAACTCTGTGTTGAACAGCTTGAGGAACTGCCAAACAGTTTTCCAGAACAGATTCATCATCTTACCTTCCCACCAGTAGTGTATAAAAACTCCCATTTCTTTCTCTCTTTCTTCCCTTCCCATCCCTTCCCTTTCCTTTTTATTCCAAGATTTTAAATTCAATTTAGTTAACATACAGTGTAACATTAGTTTCAGGTATAGAATTTAGTGATTCATCATTCACATACAACACCTACTCTCATCACAACTTAATCCTTAATCCCCATCCCCATTTAATCCATCCCTTTGCCCACCTCCCCTCTAACAACCCTGTTTGTTCTCTATAGTTATGAGTCTGTTTTATGGTTTGCCCCTCTATTTTTTCCCCTCTGCTCATCTATTATGTTTCTTAAATTCCACATATGAGTAAAATCATATGGTATTTGTCTACTTCTGACTGAATGATTTCACTTAGCATTTTAAACTCTAGTTCCATCCACATCATTACAAATAGCAAGATTTCATTCTTGAAATATTCCACTGTATATATTTAATAACCCACTATATAGATAGATGTGTATATATTTTTATCCATTCGTCAGTCAATGGAAATTTGGGATTTTTCCATAATGTGGCTGTGAACATCAATCAGGGTGAATGTACCCCTTCAAATCAGTAGCTTTGTATCCTTTGGATACATTGCTAGTAGTGTAATTGCTATATTACAAAAATATAGGATATTGAAAATTGGGATCAACAGTACATTGTATATGCCACACTATAGCACATTCCTAGTTGTATTCTTTTGATAAAAATGTTTTCTTTTCTTTCTATTTTTAACTTTTTGAGGAATCTCCATATGGTCCTCCAGAGTGGCTGCACCAGTTTATATTCCCACCAATAATGTAAGAGGGTTCCCCTTTCTCCACATCCTTGCCAATATTTGTTGTTTCCTGTATTGTTAATGTTAACCATTCTTACAGGTGTGAGGTGATATCTCATTGTAGTTTTGATGATCAGTGTTATTGAGCATCTTTTCATGTGTCTGTTAGCCATCTGGATGTCTTCTTTAGGAAAAAAAAAATGTATTCTTGGCTTCTATCCATTTCTTACCTGGATTTGTTTGTTTGTTTGTTTGTTTGTTTGTTTGTTTGTTTTGGTAGGGGTGTTGAGTTTGATAAGCTCTTTATAGACTTTGGATACTAACCCCCTTTATCTGATATGCCATTAGCAAACTTCTTGAATTCTGTCACTTGCCTTTTGGTTTTGATGATTGTTTCCTTTGCTGTGCAGTAGCTTTTTATCTTGATAAAGTCCCTATAGTTTATTTTTGCTTTTATTTCCCTTGCTTCAGGAGACTTATTTAGTAAGAAGTTTCTAGGACTGATGTCAAAGACATTACTGCCTGTGTTCTTTGATGATTTCCTATCTCACATTTAAGTCTTTCATCCATTTTTGTTGTTGTTGTTGTTGTTGTTGTTGTTGTTTTCAGTTTATTTATTTATTTTGAGAGAGGGACAGAGCACTTGAACACAAGTGGTTGGGAAAGGGGCAGAGAGAGAGGCAGAGACACACCAACAGGCTTTTAACTGTCAGCACAGGGCCTGATGAGAGCTCAAACCCACAAACATGAGATCCTGACCTGAGTGGAAACCAAACGTTAAATGCTTAACCAACTGAGCCACCCAGGCACTCTCTTCATCCATTTTGAATTTATTTTTATGTATGGTGTAAGAAAGTGGTCCAGTTTCATACTTCTGCATGTCACCATTCAGTTTCCCCAAAACCATTTATTGAAGATACTGTCTTGTTTCCATTGGATATTCTTTCCTGCTTTGTCAAAGATTAGTTGACTAAAGAGTTGTGGGTCCATTTCT
This sequence comes from Leopardus geoffroyi, assembly GCF_018350155.1. Taxonomy (NCBI): domain Eukaryota; kingdom Metazoa; phylum Chordata; class Mammalia; order Carnivora; family Felidae; genus Leopardus; species Leopardus geoffroyi. The sequence continues at coordinate 101,902,577 of NC_059333.1, forward strand.
AGTATTTTACTATTGTGTTCCATTCATCTATGTGTCCATTTTTATGACAGTACCATACTGTCTTGATCACTACAGCTTTATAATATAACTTGAAGTCTGGGATTGTGATGCTTCCAGCTTTGTTTTTCTTTTACAAGATTGCTTTGGCTACTCGGGGTCTTTTGTGGTTCCATAAAAAATTTTAGGATTTGTCCTAGCTCTATGAAAAACACTGGCAATAATTTCATAGGGATTGCATTAAATGTGTAGACTGTATTGACATTTTAATGATATTTGTTCTTCCAATCCATGAGCATGGAATGTTTTTCCATTTCTTTTTGTCATCTTCAATTTCTTTTATAAGTGTTTTATAGTTTTCAGAATGCAGATCTTTCACCTCTTTGGTTAGGTTTACTTCTAGGTATCTTATGGTTTTTGGTGCAATTGTAAATGGGATTGATTCCTTGATTTCTCTTTCTACTGACTCATTATTGGTGTATAGACATAAAACAAATTTCTGTATGTTGATTTTGTATCCTGTGATGTTATTGAGTATGTTTTTCAGTTCTAGAAGTTTTTTAGTAGAGTCTTTGGGTTTTGCTATATCATTTAGCCTGAAAACTGAAAGTTTGACTTCTTCTTTGCCCATGTGGATGCCTATTATTTATTTTTGTTTTCTGATTGCTGAAGCCAGGACTTCCAATACCATGTTTAATAACAGTGGTGAGAGTGAACATGCCTGTCTTGTTCCTGACCTTAGAAGAGAAGCTCTCAGCTTTTCCTCATTGAGGATGATATTAGCTACGTGTCTTTCTTATTTGGATTTTATGATGTTGAGGTATGTTCTCTCTATTCCCACTGTGTTGAGCATTTTTATCAAGAACGGATGTCGTACTTTTCAAATGCTTTTTCTGTATCAATTAGGAAGATAATATGGTTCTCATCCTTTCTTAATATGTTATGTATCATGTTGATTGATTTGCATATATGGAATCACACTTGTGGCCCAGGAATAAAGCCCATTTGATCATGGTGAATGTTTCTTTTAATGTACTGTTGGATTCAAGTTGCTAGTGTTTAGCTGAGAATGTATGCATCCATCTTCATCAGGGATACTGGCCTGTGGTTCTCTTTTTATTTTGGTCTTTGGTTTTGGATCCAAGGTAATGGTGGCCTTGTAGAAAGAGTTTGAAAATTGTCCTTCCCTATTTTTTGGAATAGTTTGGGAAGTATAGGTATTAATTCTTCTTTAAATTTCTGGTAGAATTCCCCTGGCATGCCATTTGGCCTTGAACTTTTGTTCATTAGGAGATTTTTGATTACTGATTGGATTTCTTTGCCAGTTATCAGTCTCCTCAAATATTCTATTTATTCCTATTTCAGTTTTGGTAGTTTATGTTTCTACAAATTTAGCCATTTCTTTCAGATTGCCCAATTTGTTGGCATATAATTTTAATATCCTTCTATAATTATTTGTATCTCTGTGGTGTTGATTGTGATCTCTCCTCTCTCATTTGTGATTTATTTATTTTATTCCTTTCTTTATTCTTTTTGATGAGTCTTTGTAGTGGTTTATCAATTTTATAATTTTTGTTTCAAAGAACTAGCTGTTTTCATTGATCTATGCTTCTTTTTTGTTTGTTTCTGTATCATTTATTTCTGCTCTAATCTTTGTTATTTCCCTTCTTCTGCTGGCTTTGTGTTTCATTTGTTGTTCTTTTTTTTGGCTCTTTTCAGGGTAAGGTTAGGTTGCATATTTGCAATATTTCTTGCTTCTTGAGGTAGACTTCTATTGCTATACATTTCCCTCTCTGATCCTTTTGTTGCATCCCAAAGGTTTTGACCATTATGCTTTCATTTTCATTTGCTTCTGTGTATTTTTTTTATTTCTTCTTTAGATTCCTGTTTGACCCATTGATTCTTTAGTAAAATTACCTTTAATCTCCAAGTATTTGTGGTCTTTTCAAATTTCTTCTCAATGATTTCAAGTTTCATAGGGTTGTGTTCTGAAAATATGCATGGTATGATCTTGATCTTTTTTTACTTGTTGAGGGCTGATTAGTGGCCCAGTATGTAATCTATACTGGAGTTCCATGTACACTTGATAAGAATGTGTATTGCTGCTTTAGGATGAAATGTTGTGAATATATCTGTTAAGTCTATCTGGTCCAGTGTGTCATTCAAAACCACTGTTTCCTTGTTGATTTTATTCTTAGATCATCTCTCCACTGTTGTACATGGGGTGTTAAAGTCCACTACTATTATTGTATTATTACCAATGAGTTCTTTTATGTTTGCCATTAACTGTTTTGTATATTTGGGTTCTCTCAAGTTGGAGACATAAATATTTATAATTGTTAGATCTTCCTGTTTGATAGGCCCCTTTATTATGATACAGTGCCCTTCTTTACCTCGTGTTACAGTTTTTGGTTTAATATCTAGTTTGTCTCATATAAGTATTACTATTCTGGCTTTATAAAAAAAAAACAATGTTTATTTTGAGGGGGGGGAGAGAAAGAGAGAGAGAGAGAGAGAGAGAGCACAAGCCAGGAGGGAAAGAAAGAGATGGACAGAATCTGAAGCAGGCTCTGGCTCCAAATTGTCTGTGCAGAGCCCAATGCAGGCCTGAACTCATGAACTGTGAGATCATGACCTGAGACAAAGCCGGAAGCTCAACTGACTGAGCCACCCAGGGGCCCCAACTCTAGATTTCTTAGATATCAGTTTGCATGTTAAATCATTCTCCATCACCTCACACTCAATCAGTAAGTGTCTTTAGGTAAAAAATGAGTCTCTTGTAGGCAACATAGAGATAGGTCTTATTTTTAAATATTTTAACACCCTATTTCTTTCTATTGGAGCATTTAGTCCATTTACATTAAGAGTAATTATTGATAGGGGCGCCTGGGTGGCGCAGTCGGTTAAGCGTCCGACTTCAGCCAGGTCACGATCTCGCGGTCCGTGAGTTCGAGCCCCGCGTCAGGCTCTGGGCTGATGGCTCAGAGCCTGGAGCCTGTTTCCGATTCTGTGTCTCCCTCTCTCTCTGCCCCTCCCCCGTTCATGCTCTGTCTCTCTCTGTCCCAAAAATAAATAAACGTTGAAAAAAAATTTTTTTAAAAAAAGAGTAATTATTGATAGACATGAATTTAGTGCCATTTTATTACTTGTTTTGCTCTTGTTTCTGGAGATTTTCTCTGTTCCTTTCTAGTCTTTGTCGCTTTTGGTCTTTCTTTCCCACTCAAAGAGTCCCATTTAATATTTCTTGGAACACTGGTTAAGTGGTCACAAACCCCTTGTCCTCCTATTCTGAACTACGGTCTTGCTCGATGGAGTATTCCTGGCTGCAGATCTTTCCCATTCAGTATGTTGAATATATCATACCATTCTCTTCTGGCCTGCTAAGTTTCTGTGGACAGATCTGCTGGTAACCTTATTTGTTTTCCCTTGTGAATGAGGAACTTCTTTTGTCTGGCTGATTTTAGGATTTTTCTCTTTTTCTCCATATTCTCCAAATTTAAGTACAATATGTCTTGGGAGTTTTGATGGGAATTCTCTGTACTTCCTGGATGTGGAAGTCTGTGTGCTTCCCCAGATTAGGGAAGTTTTCAGCTATAATTTCCTCAAACAAACTTCTGCTCCCTTTTCTCTATCTTCTCCTGGGGCTCCTTTGATACAAATGTTGTTATGAAAAATTCTCATTTCTCTACATCCTTGTCAACACTTGGTCATTTTAATTATAGCCATTGTAGTGAATGTGAAGTAATACCTAATTGTGGTTTTAATTTATATTTATCTAATAACTAATGGTGTTGAACATCTTGTCATGTGCTTAGAGTCATTTGTATATTTTCCTGGGAGAAATATCTGTTCAAATTATTTGCCCACACCATAATTGGCTTGCCTTTTTTATTGAGTTGTAAGTGTTCTTCATATATTCTGGATTTCAGCCCATTATGAGATATAGGATTAGCAGCCATATTCCAAATAAAGTCAGTCCTGTCAGACAGAACTCTGGAGTTCTTCATCCTTACGGCCCAACTCTTTTCTAAACATAAACCCTACTCTTTTACCAGTGTTGGATGTGGAAATCCTCATCTCCTGGAGTAACATACCTATGCTATGGTCCTGGGGAGCAGTCTCTGGTCCTTTAGGTTGCCCCTTCCTGCATGGAAACTTCAGTCTATGAGCAAGTGGAGGCTGGGTGATCATGCTATACATATTTTTGGCTGCTATTCAATAAGTAGAGCTTCTGTCCTGCATACGGGGGGCTAGGTAAAGGGAAGGCGACCCAGTCCTCTCTGCTGTACTTTCTTGGAATACAGTTTCTATAAAATGGAATAGAGGCAGAGGTTAATGAAAAGCTCTGGGACTCTGCCTTTCTAAGTGTAAAATTTTAACACAATTGAGAGCTGTGGGGAGAGGGAGCCACCATCTTCTTGGCTGCCCCTTCTCAGAGTAGAGTGACTGAGGTAGATCTTCCCTAGCACAGAGATGTAAGGAAGAGGGTATTTGTCGTGTCACACCTTCAAGTGTCACAGACTCTTACTCTGCATATCCAAATTTAATAAATTTCTTTGAACAAATGTTTCTTCACTTAATTTATACCAGTAGAATAATTTCTGGAGGCATTAAATGAATTGTATTTAGTATATTGTTTTACCAGTTAAATTGTTGTTTTTCTGGGGAGATAATCCACTGAGATCCTTACTCTGACATTCTGGAAGTCCCCCTTCTGGGAATCTGCCTATACTCACAGCTTTGAACCACATGTTTTAATAGTTAAAGTAAGGATGTGATATGTAAATTAGAAATGTGATGAGGTCGATAGCCATGAGATTATCTTTGATTTGGAACTGGAAAGCAAGAATGGAGAAAAAAAAGAAACAAATTAGAAAACTTCTGTTGTCTGTGTTTTTTGTTTGCTTGTTTGTTTTCAGAGAGAGAGAGAGAAGAGAGAGAGAGAGAGAGAGAGAGATGGGGAGAGGGGCAGATGGAGAGAGAATCTTAAGCAGGTCCACACTCAACATGGAGCCTGACACAGGGCTCGATCCCCCAACCCTGTGATCATGATCTGAGCTGAAATCAAGAATTAGATGTTACAACTGACTGAACCACCCAGGTGTCCCAACTATGTTGTTCTTCCTATCTTAAGAAGTAGAGTCTTACTCTTGGAGATAAATGGGTGTTTGCTTAGAAACAAAGATACAAATGTATTTTCACACATTCACAAAATGTAGACAAAGACTAACTTGTAGAACCTGTGGCTGTAAGGAATTTAATTATTCTCTGTGGAAGGATATTAAATATTGTCTTATGTATATAAAGCAGTATTTCTTCAAGTTGTATTCTTTTGATAAAAAAGTGGTTTTTTTTTTCCTGTTTATTGATTTAGTTGGCCCAAGGACTGTATATTTTAGCTTCTTCTCAGGAGTTGGTATTTATATATGTTCGTGTATGTTCATGCATGCACATGTGTGCAGGTGTGTGTTTAACTATTGAACAACAGTAGAAATAAGCAATAATTCTGAAGATAACTAAAAGGCAGACTATAGACAAAACTATCATCTAAAGCATAAAGCAAAAAACTATCACCTAAAGCATAAGCAAACAGAATTTGGTATACTCAATATACACTGTACTGTTGATCCAAATTTTCAATATCCTATCTTTTTGTAAATATATATTTATTAACTTGATATTTATATTACCATTACTATACACTATTGATTTTAGATGGATGAATTAGGGCTGCTGTAACAAATGACCACCAACTGAGTGGCTTAACAACAGAAATCTATTTTCTCACAATTTTAAGGGTTAGAAGTCCAATATCAGGGTATCAAACATGCAATCCTATCTCCAAAGATTTTAAATAATAATGTTTACTTGACTCTTCTAACTTCTGGTAGTTGCCATCAATTCTTAGTGTTCCTTGGTTTAGAAATGTATCACCTCACTCTCTGCATCTGTCTTCAGGTGGCATTCTTCCCTCTGTGTGTCTGTGTCTTTGAATTTCCTTTTCCTTATAAGGATCCTAATCATTGGATTTAGAGATCACTCTAATTCAACATAACTTTATTTTAATTTAATTACATCTTCAAGACCCTATTTCCAAATACACTAACATTCACAAGTTCCAGTAGACATCTTGTTTTTTTTTTGGAGGATATTATTCAACCACAGTAATTGGGGCTTGCATGATAACAGCAAATTATTATAAGTGTGATATAAGTGGCATTTATCTTGGTATATTGGGTAAATCCTCTGTAATACACTAAGGAACCACACTTTTTGTCTCACTCCCTGCCCTGAATTAAAATCACCTTCTCAGGAAGTAAAGCTACTATTTTTCTTGGCTAGCACGAGGTTGGTAAAGTTACAGTTCTCACCAACTACTGCAGGTAGCAATGTAAACAATAGTAGCTTCAGGTAAGAAGGCACAGACCCTCTGCATGTCTTATCAAATTCTGGTCAATTTTCAAAAATAGATTCTTCTCCCATTCATTGTCTGATATTGGTGAACTTCCAATTCCCTGAAATGATAGTTCTTGAGAAGTTTGCCCAGTTTTTAACTTTTTATTTGTGAAAGAAAATTGCCTTTTTCATGTCACCATTCTCACCAGAACTAATATCTTATTCCCCAGTACCCAAATACACTTCGTACTGTCCCAAAATGTTAACATAATAATTATTACTCAGACTCTGAAAGGTGAGTAAATCACATAAACATTATGTGTTTTTATTCTCCCTTCCTTTTACTCTCCGACAACACTTGAGATATATTATAGTCATTATAGTTACTTCCATATTATGGTTGAAGAAATTGAAATTAAGGCAGATTTAATGACTCTTTTACCTGTAATTACATAATGGTTAAGTTTCAGAGCTATCACTTAAACCTGAGTAATCTGTTTTCTCCTGGTGTTTGCTATTAATTGAAATTAACTTAATCTTAAGAGTCCTTGGGCAGAGACAACATCCCACTTGAAATTTTATTTCCACTTATGAGGAACTCAATGCATATGCATTTGTAGATACAGATATAAAGCAGTAAATTGATCTGAAAATTTAGTTCAAGGAACAAATAAAATCGTATCCATTTTGGCATTCTTATAAATGAACATCAATTGTATGCTTCTTGTTAAATATTCCCACGGTTTCAATAGGAGAGGCAATTGAATCTAACCCTCACTTCAGTTCACTTCTTTACTTAGAATGTAATTGATCCATCTTTCTCTAACACTTTGTTTCCTCTTTCATTTTTTTCTGACATTTTTTTTTACTATATGTATGTGTAATATTTTCATATGTTTGGGTTAAATACTACTTTGTCGGGGCACCCGAGTGGCTCAGTCAGTTTAGCTTCCAACTCTTGATTTCAGCTCAGGTCATGATCTCATGGTTCATTGGATCAAGCCCCACAATGGGCTCTGACGTGGTAGTGTGGAGCCTGCTTGGGATTCTCTCTCCCTCTTCATCCCCTCTTAAAGTAAATAAATAAACTTAAAAAAAAAAAGATTTCTTTGTCAAAAGCAGCTATACTGTTGTAATGATACTGTTGTAGATGTATATTTTATTTTAGTGGTTTGGCTGTATATGATCACCTAACATAGTATCTTAAAACTGAATCTATTAGCACATACACATACATATATATTTTAAAGCTATGTCTATTCCATTTTAATTTTTCTATTAGAAACTATATTTTTTAGATGAAAAGTATTATAGCTTAATATTTTATTGATTGAATGAGTTCCTAAGAATCCTTCCATGATATAATTTTGATATTCTCCTATCTTGGTATTTCAAACAAATGCAGCCCTGGTCACCTGAAATCGGAAGAAGAATAAGGTTAAATTACACTGTGGTTTAGGTGAGGAAAGAATGAGGATATTCTGAGCAATTAGGGTTGTCAGCACTTTAAAACAACTATTTGGAAAATAGAAGAGACCTTGGGCGCTAGTTCATCTGGATGTTAATGGATATGATGGTTTGAAAAGGGAATTAGTGTGTGTTTTGAAGCTAATTAAGGCACAGTTGTTAAATGTCACATCTGTTGTTAATAAAGCATATGGTTTTAAGATTTAATCTTGCACAGATCTGGCATTTTTAACCAATATGTGCATATATTTGAATCTGGGATGATTTGATCCTTTTGTGGTTTACTGGAATTCAGCATTCAGGGCTAGATTTCAAGAAGAACCTTTAAAATATTTTAGGAGAAAATTTTAAATTATGATATATTCTGATTCAAAACTACTTATTAATGTTTGTATCCTAATTAAAGATTACAATGATAAAGAATAGTCTAAGAATTAGAAAATATTTAAATAAATATATAAGTAGATATTCTGGGTCAAAGAATTAGAGATCTTTTTAATTGTAGCATTTTAAGTTTTTGTTTTACATAAATATGTTTTTTTTTATCCTCATGTGTCTGTTTGACATGGATCTGACTTTATAGTGTCTTGGCTTTCAAGTGCATGAGAATTAATAGTATGAATCACACACAATATGAAATGCATACCAGTTCATTTGAAATATATAAGTGTTATAAAAGTTTTCCTGAAAATTTTAATTGGAGGTTTATTTTAGGGCAACACAATGTTGTTTGTGCTCAATTAATATTTTATTTCATTGTTAGAAGATAATTTATCTTGTATTCATGTCTCCCATCTAGAAAGGTAAAACAAGAAGGAAATTACAATCCTCTACTTGACCTCTTTTCACATCTAATTTGAGAGCATTGTTTCTGTGGAGATATCAGTATCCATGGTTACTGGTTACACAGACTTTTTAAATGTTTTAACCATGTTACGGGGACCCAAGGGGCTGTTGCTTTGCATTTCAGCAAATAAGGACATTTGGCCTCTGAGAGGGCATCTCTGAAATAATAAGTGTGTATTAGATGAAGTGCATTGTAATGTTTATAACACACCCATGGCTTATAAATGTGCATATATGGATGAATATCCTCCTAGGGTCTCTGTACCTAAAACTGTAATTTGTCAAAGTAAATGCCTGTTAGTAGGTAGAATTGGCTTCAAGTGTCTGGATGGATCAATATCACTGTGCTGTTCAAATAACACAGAGACAACTCTCCAGGTGGGGATTCAGTCTTGTTATCTTTGAATATGGCAGGAAATGTCATAATCTCAGTGCAAAGCAGAGATGTCACTTAAGAAAAACAGATGGTATTTTACAGAAAATAAACATTTATACAAATAGTCTAAAAAGTCTCACTTAGATGAATACAACTGTTATACTTCCTTTTGGTAATTTTTGGAAGGCAACAGCTGGATGAGGAAGAGGAGAAGGATGAGGAGGAGGAGGGGGAGGAGGAGGAGGGGAAAAAGCATTTACTATCACACATTTTAACATCTTTTCCATTTAATCCACCATAAGTTTTTCTTAAAATGATCCCTTTCTCAAGATGTCAGTTCTATATGCATATATTTATATGTCGTTTAAATGTATAAAAGGTAATACTACATGTTTGCTGTTAGTCAAATAATGTGGATTTTTACCAGCCATATACAATGTTCTAATGATTTGAATTATATAAACCATGTAAGCGATTAGCACATAAAAATGTATCTTTCATTTTCCTTCAGTATATTTGAATTGTGAAATCTTGAGCATTTGATGCTAATAATAATAAGTCAGAAATTATTCAGTTTTCATATACTTTTTTTCCTTTGACACATTTTAGTCAATTCATTTGAACTACCTACTGGCTATATTTGTATTACAATGATAGACCACAGAAACAAACTGAAAGAAATAGAGCATGGAAGTAATCCTCTGGAGTGTTGGTATTTTGTTTGAGAAGATTTATTCTATGCTCTGTTTCACCCATCCTGAGAGTCAGTCATGTTAATTCAAGAGCTTTGTGTCACGAACTTTAAAAAAATGTTTTCCCTATTAAAATGTAGCTACTTTAATCCCAAAGTTGGGTCCTGGCTTCTTTTTCCTCCCTTCTAAATTTACAGTCATATTTTAATATAAATTTGTTTCAGATAGAAATAACAATGAAATCTATTTAAAATTCTTTTGACTACATTTTAATGTTTTAAACATGAAAAATATTAAAGGAAATGAGTAAATCAACGAAACCCCATAACTCACTGAAAGGTAATGTTACAGTTTGGTTTGTATGCTGTTTTATATTTTCAGTCTTGCAATAGGAAAAGTATAATCTGACCTGTGATATGCTCATAAGAAGGAATTAGGTAGCCATTAAAAATTATGCCCATCAATGTTGTAAAAAATGTCTACAATTAAAATTATATTAAAATACAACAGATACAAAATTAAAATATATACATATGCATATATATGCATATTCACTCTTGCATAATTTAAAGGGACTTCTACCATCTTTTTGTGTGTTCTTTATCATATACCTGGAAGATACTGCCTCTTTGTTGTTGTTGTTCCCATTAACTTACTAGTGTAACTAATTTAGTCTAGAAGACCTAATAGGGGAAAAGGCCAAATGTGATATATCAAATTTACCATGGAAATAAATACATCTGACTCCATGAAAATATAAAGTGACATTGCATTTATCTAAAAGCATATAAAATGAACGAAATGTTTCAACCATAAAGAGCATGTTACACTAATAACTGCTTATGATTGTCAACCTACAATATTATATAGATTAATCTAGAGAAGGTGAATAAGATTATAAAATATTTCAAAGGATCTATATTCATACTTGTAATTTAATTTTTAATTTAATTTTTATTTTATTTCTTAAAAATTTTTGGAAGTCTATCAGGGATGTTTGTGCAGAATACCCCATCTCAAATATATATTAAAAAACCTAAATATCTCAAATAATCATTTATCTACCTATGATATTTTGGTGAGGTCATTTGGTTTCTCTTTAAGATGACATGATATCCATACATGGGAGATTCTAAAAAATGCCCTTGCCAATAAGGATATAAAATATAAATATTAGTTGTAGCTATTTCTGTACTTTTACTGTGCTCAGGAAGAAATAATCTCTGGATAAGAGAAGGGAACTTAAATCAGGAAGAAATAATCTCTGGATAAGAGAAGGGAACTTAAATCTGAATACAGACAATGAACCAGAATTTTGCCAGATGATTTTTTAACTGTTTTGCAGGGACTGTATTCCTCTTCTCATAGCATTGATTCTTTTACCTTTGTCACGTTTTCCATTGTCCATTCTTCTTTATCATCTTTGCTTATGCCCTTCTTTTTCTATTATTCTCACATTTTCTCCATTGTCTCATTCTTTTTCTCTTTTGTGACCAACAAACTGGGGATATCTGTGTAAACTATTAAACTTACAGTGGGAACCTAAGCCACTAAGTTTGGGTCTGATCTATCCACTCTCACCTTCCTCATAAATTCTATTAGCAAATATACAAAGTAAATAAAGATGCCCTTCCTCATAAGTCTTATAAGACTTTACATAAGTTCTTCATAACAACATACAATATACTAAATATATTTTTACTTATACATTGCATGTGTATATATTTTTTTTTAACTTTTCTAGAGCCAGAGAGAGAGAAAAAGCATGAGCAGGGGAGAGGGGCAGAGAGAGAGAGAGAGAGAGAGAGAGAGAGAATCTTAAGCAGGCACAGAGCAGAGCCTAACACGAAGCTTGATCCCACGACCTTGAGATCAGGACCTGAGCTGAAATCAAGAGTCGGATGCTCAACCAACAGAGCCACCCAGGTGCCCCTATAACATTTCTTAGTAGTAGTAGCTTGCAAATACATGTTTTTCTTTGGCTCTATTAACGAGATCTCAACTTTGGACAAAGCCTATCTCATTAGTGGGACTACTGATTTTTAATACAATAAGATTGGAATAAATATTTTCTAATGCATGATAATATTTTACACAGGTGTTGTTCACTGTGATTTTGGTAGAAGACATATACAAAATTGAGTTCATCTTTTAATAGAGAATCAGGCATTGTGATGCAAATTAATAAATAAATAAAAATATAGAATACAATCCAAAGTTTAGACACAAGTCTTATTGTCTTCCCTTATTGTTATACCATATAATTTTCATATTCACGTAGGTAAATTTCACAGGTTAACAATAATGTCTATTTGTCCCTTCTAACATTTCACACAAGTCTTTGCCATATTAACATATCTATTATGTGTTAGATAAGAAGGTGTCTGCTGGATATATGTTTATAAAAACATCATGCGACATTCATTCATTTGTTCATTCATTCAATAGATATTTGAATTGTACTGTGGTCCAGGCACTGTATGAAGTACAGGTAATAGAACAAACAATACAGACAGGTCTCCATAGGCATGGAGAGCACTCTTTAACATAAATATGTGAATTAATAAATAGTAAATTACAATGCGCTTAAAAATGGCCTGAAGAAGATGGTATGATAGAGAGTAAGACAGAAGGATTCTTGGATGATTTCTTTATTAAGGATTATGGACACGAATCAGTAAAGAGACCCCAATACCATATGGTAACTAGCTTGAGTAAGGAACATGCACAGTCTGTCATGAGCACACAGGATAAAAGTGTTCTCTGGCACAGAGGTCGAGATTGAAGCAAGTAAGGCTTCTTGGATGAGATATGAGCCAAATTCTGAGGTCTAAGTCTATGCTTACAGAATAAAGAGGAGGTAGGAAAGAATAGGAAGAAAGGGACCCAATAGCAACAAGTTTATAGAAAGAGAGCCATGAGAAGAGACTGATTTTATAAGACATCATAGCTATTCATATTTTGGCAAGATTGTTTTAGTTACTCATAATGATTTTCTTCTCTACTTTCTATCACGACATACATAGTACTGCCTTCACTCTTATATAATTAAGCCATAAAAGCTTTACTTTACTATTTAAAACAATATTGGGGCCACTGGGTGGTTCAGTCAGTTAAGTGTCCAACTCTTGATTTCATCTCGGGTCATGATCTCACAGTTCATAAGTTCGAGCCCTGTGTCAGGCTGTGCTGACAGCACAGAGCCTGCTTGAGATTCTCTCTCCCTTTCTCTCTGCCCCTCCCCTGTTTGTTCTCTCTCTCTTTTCTCTCTCTCTCTCTCTCTCTCAAAAATTAATAAACATTAAAAAGGTAAAAAAATAAAGAAAATATAACAATCAGTTTTATAAGCATTAGAAACACATTTCCCTTCTTTATTTGTTAGCATTTAGACATTTGAATCATTCCTATCTCAGGTTAGAACTGATAATTCTGATTCTGGGCCAAAATCATGTCTGTGAATCAGTGAAAAGAAGTCAGATCAACAGCTTCCGTATTCCTGCTTTTCTGTTCTGATACTTTCTTAATCCCAAGCACTTATAATTTGTGGCACAGACTTAGATAGCTACTCTCAAGGACATTAGCTATAAATTCTCTTTTGAACTGATTCTGCCAATCACAGGTAGGATATGTGCTGTTTTGGTTCTTTTAAACAATATAACTGAGAACTTAATAGTGTCAGATAAGCTGTATATAAACTAAATTTTATTTTTCTTCATTTCTTTGCAAAAAACACAACGAAGCAAAAAAAAAAAAAAAAAAAAAAAAAACTTGTTTCTTTATAAAATATTCCTAAGACTAAAAGCTCCAAAGAAGGGTAAATGTCACTATAGGAAGACAATAGAATTTTATTTTTATATAAATCATCTAAAGTTCATATGAGGTCTTCTCTATGCCATCTATTAGTGACATCAATAATGTCATCCTGGGGATCTGAAGGGCATACAGGGATGCAATAACCTCATTTTAAATAAAAAATTGTATTCCTTTAAATTTTTAATGTTTATTTATTTTTGAGAAAGAGAGAGATAGCATGAATGGGGGAGGGGCAGAGAGAGAGGGGGACAGAGAATCCAAAGTGGGCTCTGTGCTGACGGAAAGAGCCCCGATGCAGGGCTCGAACTCACAAACTGTGAGATCATGACCTGTGCCTAAGTCAGATGCTTAACTGACTGAGCCACCAAAGTGACCCCAAAAATCATATTCCTAAAATGCAAGAAGTATATACTAATCCTTAAAATTACAATAGCATGTAAAATAATTCAAGTGTTTAAAAACCTACTTTATTGAGATATGATTTACATACAAATTCAATTTTAATTCTACAGCTTGAATTGTCTAGTTTAATTTAAAATTTTTAATTGTACATTTGATGTCTTTTGACAAGTATGCACCCATATGACCACCACCACACCCAAGATACAGAATATTTTTGGGGTGATGGAAATGTTGTAATAATCATTTTTATAGATTTTATAATCGAAAGCCAAATATATATTTGCTAAATAAAGATCATGCTATTAATATTTAACATAATATGTAACTAATTAAAATTTAATTACTATGTAATGATAATATTATGCAAGATCTCTGAGGGCGGAGTTTTTCATTAGATTTGTTCAATGACATATTCCAGTGACATATGCTAGGTGCTTAATACATTTATGTTGAATAGATGAAGTAGGAATAAACTGCCTACCTAAATAATTGTGTTTACTCATTACTATTATTTGTAGTCTTCCAAATTCTTCACTACCTTCACTTATAATAATACAAAACCAATTTTCATTAAATTTCCATGTAGTGATTTTTTGTTTGATTCTGTTACAGACATATAGTTTGCAATTAGGAATAATATATATCAATATTAATAGGGCATTATACTAAATATACTAGCTCTTATAAACATATATAATTTAACCATTTTATCCTATCTCAATGTAACCCTTCTAAGCTCAGTATCATTTTCTTAAAAGTACTATTTAACTAATCAAGGCAATTTCACTTGATAAACTACATAAGTCTTGTTACATTGGTTCAGTTTTATAATGGTAATGGATATACCAGTTTATATGATTAATGCAAACTAATATTATTTTGAAACAACTGAAAAAAAGTTGTCATCAAAAAGTAGTAACCCAAGTTGAAATTATTGACCACATGATTTTTTTCCAGATCGTAAAAGTTGTTAGATTGCTAAGTAAACTTATCATCCAGACATAAGCAATTGTCTTTGGTGATGGTAACATATTAAAAAAGCAATGATTCAAACTGATCTTAGTACTACAAAAGAGTTCTTTCATTCCTGGATAGTTGCAGTTCTCCATGACAACAGTAATTTTCAGTGCCTGGAAAATCTATTTGACATGCTGGGGTCAGGGGTTGTTATTACCAGTAACAGCGAGTGCTTCTAATCTCATGACAGCAGAAAAGGTCTCACCGATTATGATTGTTATAAAATTTTAGACAATAGATATTTTCATTCTTTAGCAACACCATTCTCCTAAAATCGCCTATTTCATTCTTTTATAACCAGTCTTATGAAATTGCATACTCTTTCTTTCCTACCGCAAATGTTCTGGATAGTTCTCTTATATTCACCCTAGGCCCTCTCACAAGGTTTGGCTTTTCTGACAGCCATGCCATTGCTCAGTTCTATCACAACAGATGTTGCTTCCCTTTCAGCTTCTACACCACTTGCATCCAAGTTCAAATGCTCACCTGGCAGCCTCCAGCTTTTCATGCTATGCTGTGTATTCATTTCAGTAGAGGCTATGCCTGGCCAAGTTACTTTGCAACAGGAAACAAAATGAAAAAGTATCATCAGCAAAATTAACAAAAGAGCATAATTGTGGGTTAAATATGTACTAAGTGGCTACCCTGCAATGGTAATGAATGGCATCTTCTTTTCTGAAAGAAACAAAATAAAGGCAAATAAACCAACTGAACTACAGTAGCAGATGGTTTCAAAAATCATGAAAGAAAATAATTTCTTTTGGACTAAAATACAATCCAATTCTTTTAGAAACTGCATCCCTGGGGTTTTGGAATAATTTCAGTAGAAGTTTTTTAAAGATCACTCTCTAGTCCTCAGTCAGGTACAACCCAATTTAGAGGCATCCAGCAATTGTAGTTAAACTTCACTGCAGTAGGAAGTCTATTTGGAAACACAGGTGTTTGCAGCAACCACTCACAGAGTATATCCAACTAAAGAGACGAGTCATAGATCTTTCTCAAACTTCTACCCTTACTTCATGGCTGTAAAGGATGTCATACAGTTATCAGCCTAATGATTATAATGACTTTTGATGGTCACAACAAACCCTTTTATGTTCCACAATGAATGATAATAACAACAATAAACCTAACATTAGTCCAGGCCAGTTACATTTTGCTAAACAAGCCACAAATCCTCAAAATGTATATGACGTATACAGAAAGACATGAAATATTATTGTTTTCTTTTAATGTATGTTTTCACATTCTAAACACCATATGAAAAATTGAAAGAGAGAGAGAGAGGGAGAGAAAGAAAGAGTTGCTGGTGCTTTATTCCCATGTCTATTTCTTTCATCAATCATTGTTAGTGCATATGTTTCATTGTCACTATATGATGATGAACAATTATAATTCATTAAAAACTGTAATATATATTTTTAAGCTAAAGACCTATGTACTTATTATAGTTGTTTTGCTTTTATGAAAAAGAAAATCCATGGTTTTCCTGGTTGGAGAAATGCTAAACAAATTCAAATAATCAAAAGTTAAGAGTAATGTACAAAATGGAAAGCTTTATTTCAAATTAGAAATATGATGTCAGGGGGAAAAAGCCTATAAACCAATAAATTTGGCCAAATGAATATTAATATTCCTTATAAGGCCAATTTAAAGTGTGATTATTAGGCTCAAAATATTTCTATCTACCACCTGTGGTTTAGAAGATAAAGTACATGATAGTAGGAACTCATGTGTACTTACAGCAGAGCTTCACACAGAGGACACAGTAAGTATATTCTTGAGTGAATAAATGCCTGATAAATGTATAGTGTAAGAGAACTTAAAAAAAACATGGATAAACCATTATTTGTTCATTAAAGAACAAGTTATGCCCACTAATTTGCATTTCATTTTAGATAGGGTCATTGATTATAAAGTAGCTTACATACAGACAGGAGAACCCCAAGCTAGAAAATTATACAATTAACTAGATTTCAATCTTTGAACAGATCCAATTAAAGCTTTAATCTGGACAAATTTTGCTTCTGATATTCACTGGTGGCCTTTCTTTGACAGTTTTCCATTAAATTGTTTTACCTTTTTGCAGGTGATAATATAAAGGGTAAGATTATCTAATATGTGATTAATATAGAGTAAGGAGAAGTTATTATGTAGACTGGTAGATTTATGTTTAAGGTTTTTTAATAGGCTAAAGTAATAGAAAAAGTTTAATTTTTATGGGATGAAGTTTATGAATTTCATTTATGAAAACTTAGGCATACATATTGAATAAGGAGGAGAGTTGACTTATTATGAATTCATGTGAAAGCATTAGTAAAAATTTAGTTGAATAGAAGCCAAATAAGCAACTTTCTGTAAATGCAGGATAAATCTAATATATGGTTGTTTTTTCTTTTTTTTTTTATTTTTTTTAACGTTTATTTATTTTTGAGACAGAGAGAGACAGAGCATGAACGGGGGAGGGTCAGAGAGAGGGAGACACAGAATCTGAAACAGGCTCCAGGCTCTGAGCTGTCAGCACAGAGCCTGGTGCGGGGCTCGAACTCATGGACCGCGAGATCATAACCTGAGCCGAAGTCAGCCACTTAACCGACTGAGCCACCCAGGCGCCCCTATGGTTGTTTTTTCTTAATCAATGTATAATGCCTGTATTACTTACATATGTATATGATGACACTTCAGTATGTATATAATACTGACACAAGCCCGCATGATTTCTTAGTCTTACACATGGTATTCAATTTGAGACTATTTGTCATGTTCTTTAGATTTCACAACTGTACTCTTTCATATGCATATAATATGTATGAGACATAGTTCTAAGAAAAAAACAAGTTTATCTTTCCTAAATAAATTTCTGACGAGCTCACTTTATACTATATAAATGCCTAATTAGATAACTCAAATTCAGGCCAACCCAAATCATGGCTAAAATACAGTAGAACTTACTTCAAGGGTGTTTGAGTATACTAACAAATGCTTTCCTTTAACTTACTATATGCAGAGTGAGGTGTTGAAATCATATTTATACAATGTAATACTCTTGGCAGAAAGAAAGAAAGAAAGAAAGAAAGAAAGAAAGAAAGAAAGAAAGAAAGAAAGAAAAAGAAGGAAGGAAGGAAGGAAGGAAGGAAGGAAGGAAGGAAGGAAGGAAGGAAGGAAGGAAAGAAAGAAAGAAAGAAAGAAAGAAAGAAAGAAAGAAAGAAAGAAAGAAAGAAAATCTTTCCAATTGCAGCCATGTGGATGGAACTAAAGGGAAATAAGTCAGTCAGAGAAAGACCGATTCATTATTTCACTCATATGTAGAATTTGAGAAACACAACAGATGAACATAGGGGAAGGGAAGGAAAAATAAGATAAAAACAGAGAGGGAGGCAAACCATAAGAGACTCTTTAATACCAAGAACAAACTGAGGGTTGTTGGAGGGGTGGTGGGTGGGGGGTGAATTAATGAGTGATAGGCATTAAGAAGGGCACTTTTGGGGATGAGCACTGGGTATCATATGTATGAATCATTGGGTTCTACTCCTGAAGCCAAGACTACACTGCATGTTAACTAAAGTTTAAATAATGAAAAGAAATTATATCTAAATACTTTTCAAGTATGTTTTCAAATTATTTAATATAATTTAGTTCTTGCATAAAAATGACAGACAAGGGGCGCCTGGGTGGCGCAGTCGGTTAAGCGTCCGACTTCAGCGAGATCACGATCTCGCGCTCCGTGAGTTCGAGCCCCGCGTCGGGCTCTGGGCTGATGGCTCAGAGCCTAGAGCCTGTTTCTGATTCTGTGTCTCCCTCTCTCTCTGCCCCTCCCCCGTTCATGCTCTGTCTCTCTCTGTCCCAAAAATAAATAAACGTTGAAAAAAAAAATGACATACAATGAAGTAATATGAATATATTGGTGTACATATTTGTGTGAATGTTTTTATAGTCTCTGAACTGTACACCGTGGATGTGTTTAGCTAAAATCCCAGAAGCCACAACGTAGTATCCAATTAAATATGTTTAGTAAGAAATATCAATTAAATTTTTTTTTAAATTTATTCATTTTTGAGAGACGGAGAGAGAGCATGAGTGGGGAAGGGGCAGAAAGGGAGGAAGACACAGAATCTGAAGCAGGCTTCAGGCTCTAAACTGTCAGCACAGAGCCCAACGTGGGGCTCGAACTCACTGACTGTGAAATCATGACCTGAGTCGAAGTCGGTCGCTTATTGAATGAACCATCCAGGTGCCCCAAGAAATATCAATTTTAAGTATTAACCTTAACTTTTAATTAAGAGAGATCAATAAGTATGTTTCAATAATACAGGTGGTAATTGTAATGGTTGTGAGTTGATTTGTTTTCTTTTCCATTGATACTAAGGGTTTTTAAAGTCTATATATTTCTACTATTGATCATGAATAATTCCATTTTTATAAGTTATCCAAATTCTAGTTAACATATAGTGTAATATTAGTTTCAGGTGTACAATACAGTGATTCAACACTTCCATACAACATCCAGTGCTCTTCACAAGTGCCCTCCTTAGTCCCTGTCACCTATTTAACCCATACCCCACCCACCTCCTCTCCGGTAGCTATTAGTTTGTTCTCTATAATTAAGAGTCTATTTCTTGGTTTGTCTCTCTCTCTCTCTCTCTCCATTTTGCTCATTTATTTTATTTCTTAAATTCCACACATGAGTGAAATCAAATGGTATTTGTCTTTCTCTAACTGACTTATTTCACTTAATATACTCTAGCTCCATCCACGTCATTGCAAATGGCAAGATTTCATCATTATTATTATTTTTTTATGGCTGAGTGTTTGACTTTCCTCCACCCATAACTGAGAACATGTAAAATGTAGAGGTCCACGGACTAAGTCCTAGTGTTGTGAATTAACAGAATCAGCAGATGACAAAGGAAAGCAACCAGTGAATTAGAAGTTAAACCAGGAGAGTGTAATATTCTATTAGCTAAGAAAAGAGCTTCAGGGGGAAAGACTGAACTATTTCAAATGCTCCTATCAAGTTAGATGCAGACTGAGAATTAACCAATGGACACAGAAAAATGGAAATCAGTTTCTGTGGAATGACAAGGACCAACACTTGATCTTCAAGAAAGAATGAGTATGGAAAGGAGAAATGAGGGAGAGTTGGAAGTGCTCTGTTTTTTTTTAAGTTTTTAAATTCTAGTTAACATATAGTGTAATATTAGTTTCAAGTGCACAATATAGTCATTCAACACTGGAAGTGGACTTTTTAAATGGAAGAAGTCAAAACATATTTGTATGCTGATCATATTGATCCAGGAAGCAAAAGGAAAATTAAGAATGTGGGAGACAGGAAAATCACTGGGGTGTTGCATTTGAAAAAAGAGAGACTACTGAATCTTATGCAAATATGGAAAGTTTGTTTTGGATAGGAACCTGGATAATTGAAGCATACAGATAAATGAGAAGTTAGATATGAAAACAAGTAGAAGTGAATTGTTAGATATAGTTATAAGTATTTAAGAAAACTTCCTTCTAATTCTTTTTTTTTCACCATTGTGGTATAAGAAATAAAGTTTTGAGCTGAGCAGCAGGTGAAAAGAGATGATGGAAGTTTGAAGAAAGGAAAAAAAAAAAATAAAAGGGAAGGTATAAACTTTTCTTGGAAAATAGGGTAGGAATAGACCAGGAAACTGTCATGATTGTAAGGCAGTATCAGCTTGAATGTGGTGGTTTTAAGTTTAAAAGGTATACATTCAGCAGGCTCCTCTGTTTATCACTCTAGCCAGGATCAGCTGCTGGAATTAATGCGATGGGCGGGCAGCACTGGATTAAAACACTTTGGTGACAGGAAAAACATAGGAAAATGATGTGCTGAGTTGAATTTAAGTCGTTAATACAAATTCATTTTCCAAAACTAAAAAAAATGTAGACATTAAGCAGCCGAGATTATGTACATTCTGCTTTGTTCTATCCAGACACACGGAATACACGGTATTAGGGAATCAGGTCACACAATAGGGCAGACGGTGCAGTGCAGAATGTTGCAGAAGGAAGGGGCAGAATTTCACTGGGTAGGTAAACAAATGTAGAATAAATTCTACCTTTAAAACTATTCTGGGAACATGGACACTTGACTTAAATTTCCTCAGTTTGTTTCTTTAGTTGTTCATTTTAAATCTGATGTGAGAATTTAATGAACTAATGTGAAATATTTAGCAATGTCTTTGCTGACATTAAATGATCAATTATTTATAGCTTATTACAATTAGGATTATTTCTTCATAAATGGTCCCATGTTTTTCTGCTCACCTGAAATCTTATTTATACCTTTGTTACACATTCTCTCAATCAGCACATATCTGCACTAGAGAATTGCCTTGATTAACATTTCACCCATGGTTTTATGATATACCATTAGCTGTCCCTTGCTCTTTTGACATCTAGCTAAACTCATTCTGGTGACATTCAGATGCTATTTTCTAAAGTAACAAAGGTTAGAGGACTCTTTCCTGACTTAGCTGTTCTGAAATATAAAATGTTGCTTAAAGAAATTAATTCTTCAACAAATACATTGTTACATTTTTTTTCTACACGTTTTAAATGCATACATTATTACACAAGACCATTTATTTGTCTCATCTTACACAGACTTTTCACTTTCGCACATTCTATAGGAGATTTATAAAACTACTTTCAAACTCAAAATTACATGAAATCATCGAAATTTTCAAAGTACAGTTACCATTCATCAATTAAACCAATCCACCAATAAGTTAATAAAAATATTTGTGACAGTCAACCAATGGAGAGTGACATTTATAGATATTGCCAAAAAGGATTAAATTAATTTTAATTAAAATTATTTTCATAGTGGAGAATATTCTGAATAATGTGAACATCAGGATACTTGCTGATTTAAAATTAAATGTCCCTTGATTTGTTTAGTTACTTAAAAGGCTGAACAAAAGTTACTTTATTTTTTTTATTCACAAGAATGTTCTAAGACTTGATGCCCTGTGATCTTCCCAGGGGATTCTATTTTATTGGTTCTGTCCTTCGCCAGCATCACTCTACTCTAAGAGTGCTACTGAAGGCCACCTGCTCCTTGCTCCAGTGTGCCATGAGAGAAAGCACAGTACCCCCAAGCTCGAGTACTTGAGCTAGATGCTGGCATAGGACTTTGTTCAGGAAAAGGAGGAAAGAAAGCAATAGGAGGATGATAAAAAGCCACCTGATGCAGGTTAGATTTATCCTCATCAACAGACCTGAGTACCACGGGTGTCAGATGAGGAGAGTTAGGCCTTTCATCTGACCCCCTGGAAAAACTAAAGCAGATTAACACAAGTATACCTACAGGGTCAGGGACACACATAATATTATTTCTGGGACAACAGACATCCATTTTTTCCTTCAAAAAAGAAAAGAAAAACAAAAAACCCTATCTTTGCTCCCAGACACTTGCAATAACTTTTCAGTGAAAAATATAAGGACTTTTTAAGATATTATGTTAAAAATAGAAAGCTTAACCTTAAAATTTCCATTTCTAAAACAACCTGTTTTAATTGGAAGGGGATGGGGGAGGGTGTTGCCAAAACTGGAAATGAAAAGATTATATTCAGTGGGAGACAGAAGCCACCTGGAAAGGTCTTTGTGAGCCGCACAATGTTGCTTAGATCTCATTTGTTTATTTCATGTCCATGTTGACAAAAAGAATCGTGATAGAAGAGTTTCAGGTCCTGCTCAACTGCACTGAGTCTCAGCTTTATGACAGCTCTCTCTAGAAGTATCTCCAAAGTAATTAAACTATAATGAAGTGTCACCCTTGTGAAAACCTACAATGTTTACAAACTCTTTCTCCTGAGGGTACATAAAATACTTTATTAATTATGCAATTAAGACTGGCAATTCTGAAATTAAGAAACACTTGATATGTACTTCAAAACCATTAGGAAAATGTTATTCAGGGTATTTTCTGAATTGCTTTAAAACTCTGTCTTCTAAGGCTTTTTTTTTTTTTTTTGATGACCTTAGGAATGGTCTTGATATATAACCTTTTATTATGAAAACTCTTTATCACTTATGGTTGAAAGTGGTCTTTATACACTATACTTATGTATAAATACAAGTGAGACAAAAATAGTTCTCTTTTTATGTTTCAAATTAATCCTCCTCAAAGGCACTACATTGGTCAACATTTCATTTAACAAATTTTAAAAGTTATTATTTTGTTAGTACTCAGTTTAATTTACCCATCTATTGGCCTAAAATCAGGTTGCCCAAATCTCAAAACCCATGGTAAAATTATACTTGGTTTTACACATGGGGATTTTTTTTTCTTTCCTGGAATAGAATTAACTCTCTCTAAAGAAATCTTATTGTTAATGCCAGCAGAAAAAAAAAAAAATCTTCCAGTCATTGCCTTTTGGAATATAGTAGGGATCCTCAATTTCTGAAGTTCTTACTTCCCTGTGTATTTGCTATAAAGTATTTTATTCTCACCTGTATGTTTGCATTTGTAAAGTTGCACATTCCAGGAAAGAAAAGAATATTTCATGCATGTGAGTTTTGAGTCTCAAAATAAAACATAATTGTTTAAATCTATTTATCACAAGATGAACTATGGTTCAGGGATATAGTATGTTGCAGTTTTAG
This sequence comes from Leopardus geoffroyi, assembly GCF_018350155.1. Taxonomy (NCBI): domain Eukaryota; kingdom Metazoa; phylum Chordata; class Mammalia; order Carnivora; family Felidae; genus Leopardus; species Leopardus geoffroyi. The sequence continues at coordinate 101,926,214 of NC_059333.1, forward strand.
GACATGTACTTGTAGATGTAGATTTCTCATGAAAGTGTGCAGGCTTTTCACTGCTTTGAATTCAGCGTATCATATGGCGCCTACACATACACCTGCCTGATAGAGAGTTAATGCTCAGCAACTTTTTTGTTGAAGTATTGAATAGATAGCAAGAATAAATAAAAATTATATAATTGGCTACCCTATGACACATGCATAGATACCGATATTATTTTAAAATACGCTTATCTGTAATTGCTTAATATTAGTTAAATGCCATTGCTTTTAAAAAGTTAAAATATTCATAAATTCTAGGCTGACGTTCCAGATCACATTGAAGCCCTGATGGACCAAGCAGATTTTAGACATTCCTTGGGATCCAAACAAAATGTGCTGAATAGTTGTTATGGTATATGAAGAAATCACGGCCCAGGTGACTAAGAAATTGACATTACTGCTCATGAGACAGACTACTTTGTCCTGAAACCAGCAACAGCCTCTAGTAGATGTGAGGACTTAGCTATCTTTGAAACTTGTCAGCCATGCTTCTTTCTTTCAGATACAAACACAAGTAGTATAGGTGATTTAACCGAGGTCCTATTATTTTAAGCATAATTAAAATGTATTGGTCTGACCCCAAATATGCATAGTCTGAAGCCCATAGACCATACATCATAATATTTACAAGTTACAAATAAATGAAATTATACCCAAAGCCAGCCTTCTTTTCTACTCAGGGCATCTTCCTCTTTCTTGCTGCACAGCCAACTGACTCTTGGACATCACCTTCCAGGTGACCCAACAAAGGAGCAGAGTTTCCCTCAACAGCCTGAGAGCTTGAGAGGTAGCAGGGGCCTGAGGGGACAGCAACCTGGGGGTGGAAGCTGAGCCCCATGGCACATAATTCCTGAGCAGTGACCGGACGCTTCCAAATGAGGAGCGCTGACCTGGTTGAGCTACCTTAGGAAGAAGGAAGGACAGGTTCCCCTTACTTTTTACATTTCTAACTATTCGTTTTAGACAACAGAGCTGACAAGAGGAAGGAAGCATAGGAATGTAGGAAATTTGGGTGACCTATTTTAGGTCAAAGCAGTCCCTTTTCCTCAGGTTTTCCAGTGCAGTGTCTGTGGCTTTTTCCTTCTCTTGCAAACACTCAATTGGCAGGTGTCAAAGAAAAACTGCACCTGACAGAGTTGAACAAGCAATGAGAGGTATTCAACACTCCGCCAGTAGTGAAACTCAACTCCTCTGAAACAAGGCAGAGGAAATTTTAATTTTTTTTAACGTTTATTTATTTTTGAGACAGAGAGAGACAGAGCATGAAGGGGGGAGGGGCAGAGAGAGAAGGAGACACAGAATCGGAAGCAGGCTCCAGGCTCTGAGCCATCAGCCCAGAGCCTGACGCGGGGCTCAAACTCACGGACCGCAAGATCGTGACCTGAGCTGAAGTCGGACGCTTAACCGACTGCACCACCCAGGCACCCCCAGAGGAAATTTTAAATGCCCGAGTGAGCTAATGGAAAAAAGTACAGGAACATGTTCAAAGGTAGATTGGTAAATCTGATTAATAAGCCATGTGTGTTTGCTAACTGTTACTTATTGAAGTTAGGGCCCTACCCTCCCACAGAGATTGAGGGAAAAGGCTCTATCTCCCTAGAGAGCTGCATTTCAAAAGGATGGCTCCCAGGTTCTTAAGAAAGACATTCCTGGTTATAAAACAAGAGGTTGAGACATTTACATTTCAGAGGAGCAGAGAAAGAATTTGCAATTCCAAGTTTTAGAAAGCAAATTCTCTAAGAAAAGGAGGCCCAGGAGGCTTAGCCAAAAAGAAGCCTGTCTAAAGTTTAGTCAAGCAGAGGAGAACTTTAAGGCTATCGTGGTCAAAGGCTTAACTTTGGGCATAGCATCATGGACCTGAGCAAAAGAGTTGCTGACCTAGGTCTTGTACTTGAGAAAACTCCATTCGGGCCCTGTTATAGTTATACACCTTCCATAAGATGAGGAGTCCCCTGGAGCTCACTCTTCCACTTCTGGTCCATGTTCTGGACACCTGGCACCTGCTTTTCTGCCCAAAGGGATCCAAGTTCTGGTCTAAGGCATGCATAACACTACTAGGGATTGCATGTTGTTACCTGAGTGGACATCCTTAGGTGTATGTGGTAGCAAAAACATGACTATTTTTAGGGGTGTGAATAGAGTTTGATGCATAGCCTTAGGTATTCACACACATGTAATGGTTTTGATATTTTTAAAGAGTTGTAAACAGAAAGGCAACAAAGAAAAATGAATATATCACAACAATCCTATGTAGACCTTAAAGCCTAAGACATTTATGTACCAGATACATTACATAAATTTGCTGACCTCTACTCTATTCAGTGATCTAGCACTTCCTTGGTGGTGAATAGTTTTTACTTGCCTTTTAACAATTTTTACATGTTTATTTATTTATTGAGAGACAGAGACAGAGACAGAGAGAATTCAGGAAAGGACAGAGAGAGAGGGAGAGAGAGAGAGAGAGAATTCCAAGATTCTCTCTCTCACAGAGCCTGATGCAGGGCTCAGTCTCACAAACTGTGAAATCATGACCTGAGTGGAAATCAAGAGTAGGATGCTTAACTGAATGAGTCACCCAGGCACCCCAGTGGTGAATATTTGTTTAGATATGAATATGGGATAGCAAAATTTTCATACTTTGTGCCCACTCTCATATGCTCAATCTCATGATCTACCCTAGGTGGTTTTTCCTCTGATATTCTCGTGTTTTTTTCTTTTTCTTCTTTCCAGACCCTTGACCAGGCAAAGCCATTTGCCACCGTCCAGGAATGTGTATATACTTTTGCCTCAGGCCAATTCTTCCAATGGATGACCAAGTACACTTCTCTCAGCTCTGCCCATTAGGAAGATTCTTCCTCCCCACTGTCTTTCAGGGACATCTGAAAGTGCTTGTGAGGCAGTCACCATCCATCTTCAGCTTACTCGTACATAACAGGCCAATCCATACATAACTTCTCTCAGGCTTTTCTTCCACCTTCAGTTTGTCAGTTGGAACATGCCAGATGGTACTTGGGTGCACCTGTGTGGAGGTCTTGACGACCAGCTCACACTGTTTACTTATGCCCTCTGGTCCTGTTCACACTTGATCCTAGTTGTAGCACTTCCGTCTGCTACTGGCTAATTAGACACTATGAGTTGGCAGGTGATGAGTACCCAGTGCAGAATGGGTAATTCTGATGCATGTTCATTTGGTGTCTGTGGTTAAATGTCCCTTCTACAAAGATCATACTTTAGAGTTATTTGTGAGGTCTCTGTTGTCTCTTAAAAATTGGAATGATTCGGGGCGCCTGGGTGGCGCAGTCGGTTAAGCGTCCGACTTCAGCCAGGTCACGATCTCACGGTCCGTGAGTTCGAGCCCCGCGTCGGGCTCTGGGCTGATGGTTCAGAGCCTGGAGCCTGTTTCTGATTCTGTGTCTCCCTCTCTCTGCCCCTCCCCCGTTCATGCTCTGTCTCTCTCTGTCCCAAAAATGGATAAACGTTGAAAAAAAAAATTAAAAAAAAAATTGGAATGATTTGGGGTGCCTGGGTGGCTCAGTCGGTTAAGTGTCTGACTTCGGCTCAGGTCAAGATCTCACAGTTCGTGGGTTCGAGCCCCACGTCGGGCTCTGTGGTGACAGCTCGGAGCCTGGACCCTGCTTCTGATTCCGTCTCTCCCTCTCTCTCTGCCCCTCCCCTGCTCATGCTGTCTCTCTCTGTCTCTCAAAAATAAATAAATGTAAAAAAAAAAATTTTTTTAAAAACCCTGGAATGATTCTAAGAGATTCTGTGTCTTTTGTGATCTTTATAGTTCTAAAGGATAAATAAATTCCAATTTATTTTGTAGGATGTTCCTCACAGATGTTTCTTCCTGATTAGATTTAGGTTGTACAGTTTAGGCAGGAATAGTACTAAAGTGATGTGTCTTTCTCAATGTATCATATCATGAGGCAAGTGATACCTATTTGTCCCAATGTTGGTGATGTTTAATATGATCACTTGGTTAAGATTTAACACCATCATCCTTTAACACTTCCTTACTTTCTATACATCTGCATCAGCACTGGATCCAGTGCACTCTTAAAGAAGACTTCTTTCCTGTTAGTGTCAAGTGGTATTCAGAGACCAAGCTCTGAATGCTAGGTATGTTCAGGAATATATTATGTCCTTGATTTTAGGACATCTTGTCAGAAAAACCCAGAAAATAAATGAGCATTATCAGAAACAGTGAGTTCTGAAATTTTACTTGTAAATTAAGAAGTTAGTCTAAGTAAGTTCATAGATGCAGGCAAAAGACACAAAATTATCAGAAGACTTCTTTTTGCAGGGCATATAGGCACCAGGAGCTTTATACTCCCATCTGTTTCTTTGCCCCAAAACTCCACAGGGGTGATTCAGAGGTGGATCTCTGTAGATGCTGTCCACACTGTAGGTTTTGTGTCATAACTGAGGAAACGTGACTTGAGGAAACTCTCAGTGTTATAAGGGAGCTGCTAGCAAGTCTTTCCAAACTGTCCTGGAATGAGACTCTACCACTCTGATCAGGAAGCAAATCTGCCCTCTGTCTCAGAATGAGTCAGGGAGGCAATATGTTTATCCACCCAAACTCAAGGCTATAAAAACATTCTTGGGAGATATCCAGAACAAATAGTTTCAATACTCTTATCTTGGAATCAGCAAAAACACAGGAGACTCATGGGGAATTGTCTTCCACTGAGAGTGTGTGTGTGTGTGTGTGTGTGTGTGTGTGTGTGTAATGAGTTCATATGGATAACTCTATTTCCAATCCATGGAATACATCCCAATATTCTCTATTTGTAACGTGGTTTGTTTCCTATTTTTTACATGTAATAACTTATTATCTAAATGCCTTGAGTATATACAGAAAATTCTTTCAGATTTTCCAACCTTATACTGCAGAAAAAAATAAAGATAAATAAAATTCAATGTTTTTATAGTTAAAGTAATATTTATGTATTTACTGTATATATCTTAAATGCACAATTTAACGTTTGATGAATACAACTTTGTACCTATCACACTCTCAGTATATAGAACATTTCCATCATTCCAGAATGTTCTCTTGAAACCATTCTTAATCAACTACCTCCACCTTTTTCTGAATATTTTTACCACAGATTGTTTGTGTGTTTTAGCACTTCACATAAAAAAGAATAATATCACATGTACATTTCATTTATGACATTTTTGTTCTAATGTAATTTCTGTGATAGTCACCCAAAATTTTGCATGCATTGGGGTTTTGTTCCTTTTCACTATTTATTGGCATTTTATTTCCTTGTATAGAAAGAACACAATCTGATTATCTATTCTCCTATAGATGGACATTAGGATTATTTCTGGGTTTGGGTATTTTTGTTGTTGCTTTTTTTTGTTTTGTTTTGTTTTTGTTTTTTGGAATCCGAACAAAGCTTCAATGAGCATTCATACATGAGTCTTTGTGTAGACCTATATTTTATCTGTCTAGAGTAAATTCGTAAAAGTGGAACTGTACTTAAGAAAGATATTTTATTTCTTGGTATTTCCCCTTTACATCAATTTATAGATTTCTTTTTGACTTTTCTTTCATCCTCTTTGGTAAATATCATTTTGAAGAATGACAGGTAAACATCAAATATACATTTATACAAAAATTTGCTCTGAATACAGAAATACAAAAAGAATTATGGGGGAAACGTCAATTTATTGTAAATAAAATTATCAGGAAAGACACTGTGGGGCAATTGGCTTTGGGAGATATGTCTCGATGGGCAATTGAGGTTTTTACATGGATGGTGAAATGTGCTTGAAGAGCCCTCCATGCTTCAGGAACAGGATAAATAGAAGGTCAGGACATGTAAGACAACACCTCATTTAGAAAGAGTGCTTGGTTTAGGGCAGGAATGCATGCAGTAGAAGAATGAGGTATAGATAGCAGTGAAAAATCTACGTGGGCTAGGTTTACAGATTTTTCAATATCATTTTTACACTCTCAATACCTTCATTTCTATAAGCATTTTGTTTTTTGGCCTTCTTCTTTCCCCTTGCTTTTATCTCATATTAAACTAATTCTCCTAAAGAATAACCTGTACTCTCACAAACAAAATGAGCTACTTTCTAGTTGTGAAATGTTCCTTTCCAGTCAGACTTGGACAATAGCTCTATGCGAATGAGCACTCAATTATGCCATTTATTTTTTATGTGTAGATTCCTACTATACTAATGGCAATATGAAGACATGTATACCTCTACCCTATGTCCTCTTTACTTAATATATATAAAACATGCTGTGTGTTTTATGTTGTTTGCAGTATTATCTGTAAAAGCACATGGAAACCAATGCCTGGAAACAATACAAAAAGTTTCTTATCCTTGAAAACAATGAAATCTTAAACGTTTAAAACTATTTTGGAACTTGAACTTTGGAAAATATGTAATATCAGGATGCTTTTATGATGTGAGGCTTATGCTTTGATATTCAGTGTTTCCTAGGAAAATGCTCCACTTTGAAGTTTTCATCGAACCATATTCCTCCAGTACTTAAAACAGTCTGCAAGACAGCATTACATCCCAAACTATTTATCTTCTCTCTTAAATCTTCACAATCTGAATTCTTTATTTAGGTTCAATACCTTTATTGTTTTGTCTAATTTGTCTCAAACCCTGATCATTTTTATCAACTCCTCTGAAATGTTTTTATTTTTTTGTCCACACAAATATGTAATGTCCCTCTGTAATATTTCACACATATCTTGATGCATATACATGTCCAAACACATTTCATGCTAAACCAACAAAATTAAAAAAAACGCAAATATTGTGTTTTCCAACACTTTTTAAAAGTTAGTATCCAACTTCTTGAATCCCCTTCTCATCTCCACCTTCCTCAGAGAGTATAATGCCATACACATTTATGTAAAACTATTTAGTTTTTAATTAAACATTTAAAACATTAAACATTATTTATTTATTTTTATTTTATCTTTTCTCACTTACTGATGATTCCCTTAGGCAAATACCAGATTTGAATTATTTTTGGTAATCTCTCTTTTTTTAATGTTTATTTATTTTTGAGAGAGAGAGAGAGAGAGAGAGAGAGTGAGAGAGAGAGAGAGAGAGAGAGACAGAGAGAGACAGAGAGAGAGTGAGCACTAGCAGGGGAGGAGCAGAGAGAGAGGGAGACACAGAATCCAAAGCAGGCTCCAGACTCTGAGATGTCAGTGCAGAGCCCAATGTGGGGCTTGAACTCACAAACCATGAGATCATGATCTGAGCCGAAGTTGGATGCTTAACTAACTGAGCCACCCAGGCACTCCTTGATATTTATATACATTTAAGAGAGAGAGAGAGAGAGAGAGAGAGTGAGAGAGAGAGCATGCACGCGCAAGGGAGGGGCAGAGAGAACAGGAGACACAGATGTGAAGCAGTTCCAGGCCTGAGCGGTCAGCACAGAGCCCGATGTGGGGTTCAAACCCAAAAGCAGCGAGATCATGACCACAAGCAGAGAGATCAGAGTCAGACACTCAACTGACTGAGCTACCCAGGGGCCCCGATGCAAAACTATTTAAATGTTTAAATAGCCATTTTTTTTCACCAAACATTTTTACTTGATGGTTTATCATACCTCTAATGAGGTTCATCCATCAGTTAATCATCATGCAGAAGAGAAAAAAAGCAAAACTGGTCAAATTAGTTTGCTTACAAAAATTAAAAAAAAATATTTCAGCTCTAAATGAATTAAGAATAATGTTAACAATAAATAACATTTGACTAACCATTTTCCATAATTGAAAAATTTTAAGGTCTTTCATTCGCACAGCCTTATAACATTTCTCTTAACGATGTTAAATAACCACATTTTCATTTTGAAGGGCAGGATGCTAAGAAAAAACATGGAAATGCTAAGTGAAAGTAAGAAACTTTCTAAAGCTATTAAGAAGATATATACACAATGAATTACTAAACTTTAATTTTAAACACTGGTGAATCTGAAATTGCTACTTTTATGATAGGCTCCTTGCAGGTTTCTATTTCCAGTGACAGCTATACTTCAGTAATCTTGTAACTATTTGCTACCGCTATAAAGCTCTTGCTTAGCCATGATCACATACTGTTTCAATCTTCTAGCAAAAAATCAGATATAATGTTTCTGTTCAGTCATTTACAATACTCCTTTTAAGGAACATAAGAATATGGAAGTAGATGGATTTAAAAAGGTGAACCCAAGACATATATTTATTTTTATTAAAAATAATCTGAAGCAGTTTTAAATCCATTTTCTCTATTATTGTATCTTTCAAAGTTAACTGGCAACATTTCATACTTTATAGCATCAATGAAGCAACTACTGGATTATTAAAAGTGGTACCTACAGAACATTTTCTGTTTATATTCCATATCTAAATAACCTCTTAGATAGCAATATAAAACACTAGCCATCTTGTATTTGTGCATTATACGTTTGTGTAAAACTCAATGTTATATAATTTAAGCAGAAATTAAAATGCATGCATATATCAGTTTTAATTTTTGAAAACTGATTTAAATGAATGAGTGAAGTGAAACAATCCTTAGAAAAACTAATGCATGAAACAGCATAATTTGAAAAACTGATACATCAGTAGATACGGAGATACGTATAAATAAAATGGTTTAACCACTGCCCCTGTGACAATCCAGTTTGGTACGTCAAGCAAAACATACAATATACAATAAAAGAAAAATGCCAGAAGAGTTGATGCAAACCCTAGGTTATTTTGGAGGCAGTGTCTAGACAGAGACTCCTGTATGGTCCCAGGACTTGTACTATAAAAATATATAAGGGCACAAATCATGCAGTGGCCGGTCCAGTCCGGCTGATGTTTATTTCTTTGTATGCACGGCTTTGACAGTCTTGACCTCTATACCTAGGTTAAATTTTTTCCCCTACCTGTTGCCTCTTACTTTTCCCTTTCTCCTTTTCTATCTTAGTTGCTCTTTCATCATTTTTTTTTTTAACTCCCTTCCACCTCATAACGTTGCATTGCTAACTGACAAGCCCACTATTTGGTTTTCCATATTATTTCCCTAAAATCTTCCATTCTCTGTTGTTTTGATAAGAGATAAATCTTGGGGCGCCTGGGTGGCGCAGTCGGTTAAGCATCCGACTTCAGCCAGGTCACGATCTCGCGGTCCGTGAGTTCGAGCCCCGCGTCGGGCTCTGGGCTGATGGCTCAGAGCCTGGAGCCTGTTTCCGATTCTGTGTCTCCCTCTCTCTCTGCCCCTCCCCCGTTCATGCTCTGTCTCTCTCTGTCCCAAAAATAAATAAACGTTGAAAAAAAAAAATTAAAAAAAAAAAAAAAGAGATAAATCTTGAGCCTGGTGTGAGTGGCAGACAGTAAAATTCTGGAAATATTAGGAAAGGTTTTGTTTGCACTGTTCCAAATCTTAACCTGGGTCTACATGATGGCATTCATCTTTACATTTTAAATTATCTACTCAGTTTCCATTTTTTCTCTTTTCTCATTTCTACTCTTAAATTTTAAATCTTTATTTGTTCAATCATAGAGTCCCTCTGAATTTCTTCAACTTCAATTATTGCTAATAGTTATTGACGTCTGTGAGCAACACCAAATACCTGCGTGAATTTATGTATAGTTACATTCTGTTGTCAAACTGTGTATTAATAGTGAGTGAATTTAGTTTTGTGAACATTATTTGACAGATTATTACAGATACTTAAGCAAATGGCTCACCTTATATAAAAATATTGCAAAATTCATGGAAACTCAAAGGATGTAAAACATTATGACCTTGATTTGAGGAGAAGGTCATGAAAGTTTTCCTTGAGGAAGAGGAAATGAAGCCAGTCCTACAGGGTGGGTAATAATTTGTCAACAGCTAGCGTAAATTATTTTAAGACCACTCTAGAAAGCTATGATAACGTGTACATTGACTTTGGTGCCAAACCTGCAGTCGTATGGAAAATAGCTGTTCAGTTTTAGGAAAAGTCAACAGCCAATGATGGGGGTATTGAAAGGTTAAACTAGTAAAGCAGATTGTGGCAAGAATTTCCAGGGAGTTCACCTATTTTTTTTTCCATTTATTAGGATGCACTCAATAAAGAAAACTTAATAGAAAAAAATGCAGGTTAATAATAATGGATATAACAATATTCTATTAGTAAAATAGAGATAAAGGATTTGGGTAGTCTGAAAAAAAGTTGACAAAGTCAGGAGTGTCATTCTTTTATAGGACTTGATCAAGTCACTGAACATCCGAGGGTTACACTTCTTCAATTCTGAAATTGACATGATGATAATAATACCAATTCTGATTACTTTATTGATATGTTATGAAGATTAAAATGCCACATGTATAAGCTTTTTTTAATGTAAAACTACTAAAAACAATAAAACATCATTGGGGGGAAGGGGTTTCAGTGTTCTAGAACTGGTATGCGGAGGGCAGAGAATATTATTTTTTTCTACTACATCAATATCCAAAACTTCCCCACAAATGAATAAATGCCAAACACTAGAATATACAAATAAATTTAAAATATGAACAGGTGATTCACCCCCCCCCTCAAAAAATTAGATATTTAATATCACCTACCACTGAAGAATAAACATTAAAGCATGGGTTTCTTTTCTTTTCTTTTCTTTTTTTACCTCCTAAATAGGCAAACTCAGTAAGGCTGAAACAGCATGAAAAGAAGTGTAAAAAAGCAAAGATTTAGACTGTTTGTGAATGGTATTAAGCAATATGATCCCTTTGTGTGGCAATCCAAAATTAAATGCATATACATTCCAAAGTAGTAATTCCACCATTTAAATAATTGCACAAGAAACTGTGGACTGTCCGCTGGAATCTGGGCTAGATACAGAAATGGGAGAATTTCCTTCTCTCTTTCTCTTAAGCTTTTAATATGTACATGTGTTCATTTTATAACAAAATAGTATTTTTAATTAGAAAAAATAATAGATGCTACAAATATTTAAAATTACTGTAATGTAAATTTTTGTTTTGTTTCATTTTGCCTTTCTGAATAGAATATATGCAAGCCATTCTACTTTTGTTTATTTGATCTAATTCACCATGTGGTTATTTTCTCTTTGAGTCCAGTCTCATTAAATTGAGCTTTGTAGACAATAATCTCCCTACTTTTATTACTGGTCATTTTGAATCTCACTGTTGGTTTTGATGAATATCACCTAAGAGGGAAATAATTCTAGCACTAAGCTTGTTTCACCCACCCTCACTCCCCATTTCATGGGAAAAATACCACAGTTTCCGACAAGAAGCAATCATAAGTGATAATATCAGTTGGTTTAATGATCATGACTGTTGCATGCTGTGATGCAAATTAGAGATATCAATTTTAGCAACATGCTGAGTCTATCTTTAGTGATTGTTTACCTCTAAGGATGAATCCAGATATCAAAATACCCATGGATCAAAGGAAATGTTATTTATCAAATGCATTTGATGTCTTACTTAAAAATCATTTATAACTTGACTAATAATTCTAATCACAATCCTTTATTAGCTTCACTATAGACTTTCTAAAATCTAAGTTAAATAATTGCCCAATAATTTGCTTTCATCTAAGTCCCTGATTGTTTTGTTCTGTTAAGAAGTGTTTGGGGCGCCTGGGTGGCTCAGTCAGTTGAGCGTCCAATTTGGCTCGGGTCATGATCTCACAGTTTGTGGGTTCGAGCCCCACATCAGGCTCTGTGCTGACTGCTTGCTCAGAGCCTGGAGCCTGCTTCAGATTCTGTGTCTCCTTCTCTCTCTGTCCCTCCCCCACTCACGCTTTGCCTCACTCTGTTTCTCAAAATAAAAATAAAATGTGAAAAAAATTAAAAAATAAAAAAAGTGTTTGATAGAAATTGTCTATTTTATATTTTTATTTTCTTTCAATTTTCAGACATTTCTGCATACATTTTCATCAATGAGCAAGACAGGGAAGCCACCCTCAATACATGGAGAAGTTGAAGACAATGGAGGTGTATATAACTTATACTGTGTTTTCTTAATGTAGGATTTGGATATCAATTTTGTGTTTTGACATCAACATTCTTTTTGATGCAATCCAGTTATCTGTTTATCTTGAAGGCAATATGTTTGCTTAGAAATGTTAAGATATATTAAAATTGCATTAATCTGCACTAGGGGATTATAGTCGATGTTGTCAGTGCTAAGTACATATCCCCTTGGTCATTATTTCCGGGTACATCAGCTGGAAATCCAACTGGTGGCAGCTGCATCCCTTAGCCTGAAAGCTTTTCTTTTGGCAGCTAGACCCCAATTTGTCCATACAAATTGCAAGCCAGAATTGCTGTGGAATTAACACCACGCTACCCAACCAATGACTGACAAGATGTGGTAAATAAATGCTCTGGCTTCTTTGGGTGATTTATCTAAAAAGTGTGTTCCATACTGGCATTCCAAATTCCTAGTGAGATTAAATTTTGTTGCCCCCAGTGGTAACTTACTTAGTAATGTAATATTGTTGAATATCCTCTCTTCTCTCCTAATCATAATCTTTCCCTTATATCGGGGTATCTAGGGATCATTTCTGAATTAAATTACTCACATTAAAAAAATAAATGCATCAAGGTTTTTTGTTTTGTTTTGTTCTTTTGTTAATGTTTATTTATTTTTGAGAGAGAGAGACAAAGAGCAGGGAAAGGGCTGAGAGAGGGAGGCATAGAATCCAAAGCAGGCTTTAGGCTCTGAGCTGTCAGCACAGAGCCCCACATGGGGCTCGAACTCACAGACCACAAGATCATGACCTGAGCCAAAGTCGGACACTTAGCCTACTGAATCACCCAGGTGACCACAAGATCATGACCTGAGCCAAAGTTGGACACTTAACCTACTGGGCCACCCAGGTGCCCCAGAATGCATCAAGTTTTAAACTATTTTTGATTCAGGTGTCTTTGATTCAGGTGTCTTAATATGATTCAAGGACATTAAGGATTTTAAGAGTGAAATATTAATAAAGTACATAAGATTGAAAAATGTTAGAAATAGTGGAGATAAACAGAGGACTCAATTAATTAGTTTAGTCTGTAACAAATTCATAACTTATTGAGTACCAATCTGAGTACCAAAGAAAACCAGACCATGATCTTAAAAGGAAGAACCCATTGCTTCATACTTCATTTCCCATGACTATTACTGCCTTATAATTCTTTATGTTTTCCTTTGTGAAGCCATGTGGAGAAATGGGAAGAAAGTTTTTGTGGAGCATTTGGAGAATATGGAGAAGAGGAGAAGAGCTTTAAAACAGAACAATACAAGTTATATGAACATTCTGACTTAAACATGCCCTAAGCAGGCCATTTTGTTAGGGTGAGGCTGGATTTAAAATTTTTTTAAACATTTATTCATTTTTGAGAGTGAGAAAGATAGAACATGAGTGGGAAAGGAGCAGAAAGAGAGGGAGACACAGAACCTGAAGCAGGCTTCAGGCTCTGAGATGTCAGCACTGAGCCCAACGCAGGGCTCAAACTCACAGACGGTGAAATCATGACCTGAACTGAAGTAGGATGCTTAAACAACTGAGTCACCCAGGTGCCCCAGGGCAAGACTTTATTTAAAAAAAATATTTGCAAATATACCATTTTCCACATTAGATAGTTTGCAATGCTAAAGCTGGTATTTCCTTGCTAAGATACTTTTATCTATCTATCTATTTATTTATTTATTTCCTTTATTTTTATTTATTTATTTATTTTTTTTTTTATTTTTTTTTTCCAATGTTTATTTATTTTTGGGACAGAGAGAGACAGAGCATGAACAGGGGAGGGTCAGAGAGAGAGGGAGACACAGAATCGGAAACAGGCTCCAGGCTCTGAGCCATCAACCCAGAGCCTGACGCGGGGCTCGAACTCACGGACCGCGAGATCGTGACCTGGCTGAAGTCGGACGCTTAACCGACTGCGCCACCCAGGCGCCCCAATTTTATTTTATTTTTTTTATTCTCGTTAACATACAGCATAGTCTTGGCTTCAGGAGTAGAACCCATTGATTCAAATTTTACATATGACATCCAGTACTCATCCCAAAAAGTGTCCTGCTTTGTGTCTGTCACACATTTAACCAACCCCCACCTTCCCATCAACCCTCAGTTTGCTCCCTGAATTTAAGAGAGTTTATTATGGCTTGCCTCCCTCTCTGCTTTTATCTTAATTTTCCTTCCCTTCCCATCCTTTATGTACATCTGTTAAGTTTCTCAAATTCCACATGTGAGTGAAATCATATGATATCTGTCTTTCTCTGACTTATTTCGCTTAGCATAATGCCCTCTAGTTCCATCCATGTTGCTGCAAATGGCACGATTTCATTCTGAGTAGTATTACGTTGTGTGTGTGTGTGTGTGTGTATACACATACACCACATCTTAATCCATTCATCAGCTGATGGACATTTGGGCTCTTTCCATAATTTAGGTACTGTTGATAGTGCTGCTAGACACATTGGGGTGCATGTGCCCCTTTGAATAAGCATGTTTGTATCCTCCAGATAAATTCCTATTGGTACAATTGCTGGGTCCTCAGGTAGTTCAATTTTTAACTTTTTGAGGAACCTCCACAATGTTTTCCCCAGTGACTGCACCAGTTTGCATTTCCACCAACACTGCAAAAGGGTTATCCTTTCTCCACATCTTGTCAGTAACTGCTTTTTCCAGAGTTGTTAATTTTCACCATTCTGACTGGGGTGAAGTGGTATGTCACTGTGTTTTTGATTTGTATTTCCCTGATGAGCGATATTGAGCATCTTTTCATGTGTATGTTTGCAATCTGGAGGTCTTCTATGGAAAACTATCTATTCATGTCTTCTGCCCATGTCTTCACTGGATTATTTGTTTTTTTTTTGGGTATTGAGTTTGATAAGTTCTTTATAGATTTTGGATACTAACCCTTTACCTGATATGTTATTTGCAAGTATCTTCTCCCATTCCATCAGTTGCCTTTTAGTTTTGGTGATTGTTTTCTTTGCTGTGCAGAAGCTTTTTATCTTGACGAGGTTGCAATAGTTCATTTTTGCTTTTATTTCCCTTGTCTTCGGAGACATGTCTAGTAAGAAGTTGCTGCAGCCAAGGTCACAATGGTTGCTATTTTCAGCTGGAGGAGTTTGACGGTTTCCTGTCTCATATTTAGGTCTTTCATCCATTTGTAATTTATTTGTGTGTGTGGTATAAGAAAGTGGTCTAGTTTCATTCTTCTGCATGTTGCTGTCCAGTTCTCCCAGCACCATTTGCTAAAGAGACTATCTTTTTTCCATTGGATTTTCTGTTATGCTTTGTCAACGATAAGTTGGTGATATGTGTGTGTGTGTGTGTGTGTGTGTGTGAGAGAGAGAGAGAGAGAGAGAGAGAGAGAGAGAGAGATACTTTTAGATTATTGGGTTTGGAATATTTTTATGATACAGCATTCTCTCCTGCTACCTTTCCTATTTCCTTCTTATACATTTAGCTCATTGAACTATATGTTACTGGATTTTAAATATCACAGGGAGAAAAATATTAAACTAGTACTCTACTCTTACCTCCATACATGTTTCCACTTGTTTAAACTAAATGAACTTTCTTCATTTAGCTTGCCAAGGAAGTAAGGGTTAGCATTTACTTATGACATTTTAATAGAAAGACAACACAAAGTAGCATTCAATAATCTGAAATCCTGTGATGATATTTCAGTTATAGAACTAAGTTTGGGATACAGTGTATTACAAGAAGATATTGAAGATTCTTCTAAAAGCAACTATATTTCTCCCAAAAAGACTGCAAACAAAAGGCTTTGGAAAACACAAATTGCTGGAATAACAGATTGCTCTGCAATTCTCTATACAGAGGTCCACCTCTATAGAGCAAGGCTGCTCACCCCACTTCCTATTGAGAGAGAAAGCAAAGTCACATGTAATAGTGTTCCTAGTACTCTAGAGTACAGGATGGTTTTGTCAGGAGATACAGGAGACAATGATGACCTTATAATATCCTGCTCTATAGTTTTCTCAGACTAAAGACTCCCTATTTTTCAAGGGTCAGGAACCTTGCTTAAGATTTATCTGGTAGCCTTTGTGATGGTCATATAATATGAATAGTAATATATTTCCAAGGAAAATTACAGAGCAATAACAAAATGTCTGGAAAAATCCTTTGTAAATTAAAATTCCACGTATCACAGCATGATTAGTACAGAGTCATGTATACACTAGAGAGCCTAAAGATGGGTAGCTTTACCATCTTTAATTTGCAACAAGAGTCCACCAAGGCAAAACTTGTGTGCGGAAGATTTCAAGTTCCACTGGCCTCCAAAAATATGACTGTGTAACTTTGATTGGAGAGGAGACCACTCTCTTGGTTCTTCAAATTTTAATCTATAAGGGTTGGATTATGGATAATACACAGATGACCAAATATTAAGATGAGAGAATAAAGTTTATTTCTGTGTAAATTAATACAGAAAATATTCAAAACGAAAGAGGAAAGGCCATCTTATTCAGTAGAAAGGAAGAAAAACTAAGAGAAAAAGGATAGCAATCAAATAATTTAAAAAAATAATTGTTTTTGCAGAAGATATCACAACTTCACAACTGATCAATGCACTCAGGCTATTAAAAAGAGAAAGTATAAAGTTTGGTAATAGCACTACTCATTTCTGTAAGAATATGAGAAACACCTGGGCAAATGTTGTGATAATTTTCTCTGGCTCATGAGAAAAACATCATTTATCCATATAAGACAACAGATGATACTTTTCTATTTCTCTATACACAGGGAAAGTACTTAACAGTAATTATAAGGATGTCTCACTATTATTTTTCAATATTTATAATTATATACAGTCTTAAGGATTGAATGAGACTTGTATCCTCATTTAGTGAAATTAGATAACACTAATTAGGGTTTTAAGTGAAAAATATTCTTAAAAATATTCTTTACTGAAGTAATGGAGGTTGACTTGTATATAGTATACTAAAGATTTAGCAAATCAAATCTATCCTATTTCTGATCATGCAATAAGTTCTAAGTTTGTAATTCTTTTAGTTATGACACATGGCTACTTCATTTATTTCTCCCCTTCTCCTGGTATGCTTTTTCTTGAGCTATCAATAGGATTATTTTTCTCTTTTCAGTTTTTCAGTTTTCTGGCCAAATTTTACCTCTCATAGAAGTCCTTAACATTACATTGAAAACAGAACCTCATCTTTTTAACCCACTGCCTTACTATATTTTTGTTTCTTTGTTTTGTTGTTGTTGTTGTATGTTGTATGTTGTTGTTGTATGACCTGTCTTCTGCTGTTTGTTAAAATTTTGTTACTTTTTTTTAATTTTTTTTAACGTTTATTTATTTTTGAGACAGAGAGAGAGAGAGAGAGAGAGAGAGAGCGAGCATGAACAGGGGAGGGTCAGAGAAAGAGGGGGACACAGAATCTGAAACAGGCTCCAGGCTCTGAGCTGTCAGCAAAGAGCCCGACGTGGGGCTCGAACCCACGGACCGCGAGATCATGACCTGAGCCGAAGTCGGACGCTTAACCGACTGAGCCACTCAGGCGCCCCAAAACTTTGTTAAATATTTAATACTCAGTCTAGACCAGACATTTGCAAACTGTGGCTGTGGATCAAATTTAGCTCACCATCTGTTTCTGTCCATAAAGTTTTATTGGAAACAGCCACATTCATTCATTAAAGTAGATTTTTCTTTTCCTTTTCTTTCTTTCTTTTCCCATCCCTCTCCCTCTTTCCTTCCTTCCTTCCTTCCTTCCTTCCTTCCTTCCTTCCTCCCTCCCTCCCTCCCTCCCTCCCCTCTTTCTTTCTTTCTTTCTTTCTTTCTTTCTTTCTTTCTTTCTTTCTTTCTTTCTTTCTTTCTTTCTTTCTTTCTTTCTTATTACTATCATGCTACAACAACAGAGCCAAATGTTGCAACAGAGGCCAAAAGGCCCACAAAATCTGAAATATTTAATATTTACTCTCTGGCACCCAGCAGAAGTTTGCTGACCCACTACCTGCACTATGACACACTAAGGACAAACACTTGCTGCTTGTAATCACTGTTGTATTTCCAAGACATATAATAGGGCTGATACTTAATTGGTGCTAAAACAGTATTTAAAAAGTAAATTAATTAATCATTAAATGAATGTCTGAATAGGTCAAAATATTTCCTGGCATATATAGATACCCAATGAACATTTGTGTAATAAAATGAAGTAACTATCCCCACAGTCTGAGATAAACAGTTTAAAAAACATTAGATACACTAGATTATATATATATATAATTATATATATCTGTGTACATTATACAGAACATATACAGTCTATACATTCACATATATGCATATATATGTATCTATATGCACAGGCTACGTATATACACAACTAAATATATATATTCTTTTATATGTATATATATTTTATATATACCCACAATATATTATACATATACACACACATATATACACATATATATTTTCTGTATATACATATACATATATTAATATATTACAATGATTATCTGTGCTATATATTTTTCAATATTTTTAATAAATTCTTTAACAATTATAGTTGCTTCAGGAATATAGGAAAAGTAAACCATAATTTTACCTTAGAATTATGGTACATGTTTATGTTTAATTTATATTGTTAAACATTTATTTTTGATTTTTAAATATTTTTTGTCGATTGGGTATAGATTTTTATGTATTTACATAACCTCAACACCTAGGATTTTGCTATACATCTTAGAAAAGGGATGCTTAATAACATTTGGGCTTAGTAACTGTGTAATTTTTTGTACCAAATTTTCCCTGTTTTATATAATTTAAGAAGAGTATTATAATAAATTTTAGTAGTTATATTATTGAGGAAATTTGTGTAATTTTATGGCTCTTATTGAATGTATCATATTTTTATCTATAATGGTTTTACAACTTCTAAGATGCTAATGTCGATGAGATCTGGTATTATATTTTAGAAAAGCTTTGTAGTAGGGGATGAGAAATATGTTTTTAATAGGCTAAATATATGGAATGGAAGGTGTCATTTATCCATTTTCCTATTTATAATGATTTAAAGTAATCTTTCCACATAAATTTTATATTCCCTTACATTTTGCCAAATGTGGACAATGTTCACAAGTCATTGCTTTAATCTGCTCAGAGCATAATGGGAAGTAAATATATTCTTATGTGTGTGTGTGTATGTGTGTGTACATATATCTGTATGTATATACACATCTAGATGCTGCAATAGATTCCCTCTACCGACTGGGAGAAGGAGAGAAAGAAACACAGAGCATATAGGAAACACCAGGGTGGAAGCAGGAAACCTTAGAAAGGAGGAGGAAAAGTTAGAAAAGTTAGGAAGAGATTTGAATTACATGTTCAGAAGTTTTATTTCATTTGTAGGAGTTAAGGAGAAGTAGAAGGTTTGTAAAGCGCATGGCAAGAAAATGAGATCTGTGTTTCACTGCAGAGGAGAGAGTAGGGAATAGAGTGCAAGACAGCAGTGGGAAGGACTAAAGTTTACAATCTATTCAAATAGTCTGTCTACACTGAACATCAGTTAACTTCATCTAAAATAATGATGGTTAATGACAAGTGTGAGGAAAATCTTGCAGGGAATATAAAATGCCACCTAACACCTTTGTGCAGAAAAAAACAATAGGAAGGGGGGAAAAGAAGTAAAATAAAGGTGGTGGACTTTATTCTTATTCATTCATCCCCTTCCCCCTTCTAGGTTAGCCAAGCAAACCCTAATCCCTTTCTCTGTCTCTCCACTCCCCCCACTCCAGCCCCCAAAGGCTAAGAGTCAAAAACTTCAGAGTTGAGGCACTTGGGTGGCTCTAGTTGGTTAAGCATCCCCACTTCTGCTCAGGTCATGATCTCCCAGTTTGTGAGTTTGAGTCCCATTGTTGGGTTCTGTGCTAACAGTTCAGAGCCTGGAGCCTGCTTCAGATTCTGTTTCTCCGTCTCTCTCTGCCCCTCCCCTGCTCACGCTCTGTCTCTCTCTCTCTCTCAAGAAATAAGTAAACATTACAGAAAAGTTAAAAAAAAGTTGAAACAGAAAAATCTGAGTTTTAAAGTTCCTACTGCATTTAAAAATACCAGTATTTTTTTTTTAATTTTTTTTTTCTCAACGTTTATTTATTTTTTTTGGGACAGAGAGAGACAGAGCATGAACGGGGGAGGGGCAGAGAGAGAGGGAGACACAGAATCGGAAACAGGCTCCAGGCTCTGAGCCATCAGCCCAGAGCCTGACGCGGGGCTCGAACTCCCGGACCTGGCTGAAGTCGGATGCTTAACCAACTGCGCCACCCAGGCGCCCCTAAAAATACCAGTATTAAATCCAATAGTACTTTAAATGTTTTTGCTTGTTATATTCCTTTTCTTTTTTCATAGTAGAAATAAGGGTGAAACTGTTTTTATTCATGTGGATCCACATTTGTTTTTGTTTTTGTTTTCTTGTGTTTACTCAGGATGTGAAGTATGTCAACAAACATCAGAACAAGACTCATTTTCAAATTTTATGTAAAATCCAGGCAGGTGTACTTTGAATAAATAAATGTTTAGAAGTCCAAATGAAGTACATGTTCTTTTGTAAACCTCATATTGGATTCAAAAATAAACTTAGAATGTATTTTACCATAGCGATAGCCTAATATGTTATTATCTCCGAAGTTTTCAATAAACAGCTCTAGAACAGATTTTAGAACTGTCATTTTGGGTTCCCCTTCACTCAGGAATCCCTGCTCTGTGCTGTTTGTCATCGAATTGCCTCATCATCTAGGGCTCCTTAGGGTGGGAGAGCTAGTTTGGGTGCAGTTGCAAGATCACAAATGGCAGAGATATTTCCTAATGTGTATACATTCAGATGATTTTTTAAAAGTCAAATGTCTTCTTAAATTACACAAATTAATAGTTGAGTTTTGTTTCAGTCACTCTAAGGTGCATGTGCTATAAGTTGTTCCTTTCAAATAATGATAGGTTTTATACACACACACACACACACACACACACACACACACACAATGATATTTATGTAGGAAGAGTGATAAAGGAAATGAATAAGAAAGAGCAAGCTGAAGTACTGTATAAAACCCCATTTTACGTGTGTTAACAATTGACTCATCTATTTCCTTTGGATGGAATTTTAGATTGCTTACATCAGACTGATTTGCAAAAACTGTTACTAGGCTCTTTCCTGTACATGCCCCTTTGTGCATGTGAACAAGCATTTCTCCAGTGTATATTCAGGAATTATTGACTCATAAGGTATGGGCATTTAAATTTCTATTAGATCATTTAAAATTACTCTTTAAAGTAACTGTTTCAATTTAATTGCCACTAGAAATGACTGTATAGTATACACTTTCTGTGCCCTAGCTTAATGTTGAGTTAATAGCATTTTCCTTTTACTCTAGAGTCACCTTTTACTCCTGTTCTGACTTAAATGTTTTATAATCTACAGATATATTATTTTAGTCATTAGCCTTAAGTTTGTAACATTTATATTTTTAGCCAAGTCTTAATTTATTCATATCTTTAGTCTAGTCCTGAATAGGACAAGTTGCTAGCAGATTTTCATTTACATCTGAAAAGCTCATCCCTAAATTCCAAGATGATTTGTCAAAAATTTTAATTATAACTGTATTTAAATACACACACACACACACACACACACATATATATATATATATATATATATATATATATATATATATATGATTACTGTTATTATCACAGTCATGTTTTTTGGATTGGCCAAAATGTCTTATTGATATATGTTTTCATTTTACTATACAGCTTGAATTCATTTTTTTCTCTTTGAAATATATTGTTTATGATTTTCCTATACATATCTTGGGTTCAACTTTTTCTTTAAACAAACCTAATAGGATTAAAAAATTGGACAACTACTTATTTTTATTCTTAAATTCTTTTAGATTAGCTTGTTAGACATAAAGGTCTAATTTCAATTTCCCCTTAGAATTTTGAGGTTATTCTTCAGTGACGTGAAGTGTTAGAAATTTATAATTTTATTCTTTCTCCTTAGTGAATTTCACTTTTTTAAAGTAATGTTTATTAATGTTGATCTTTAAAACTAATTCTGCTCAGGGGTACCTGGGTGGTTCAGTTAGTTAAGCGTCCGACTTTGGTTCAGGTCATGAGCTCACGGTTCAAGAGTTCGAACCCTGAGTCGGGATCTGTACTGACAGCTCAGAGCCTGGAGCCTGCTTCAGATAATGTATTTCCCTTTTTCTCCCTACCATTCCCCCATTCATGCTCTGTCCTCTGTCTCTCAAAAATAAATACATGTTATAAAAATTACTAAAAAACAAACAAACAAACAAAACACTAATTCTGCTCAACAGTCAGTAGTATTTTTCATTCTGAGGACTCAGGCCTTTTTACATTACAGGAAAATTGTGAGTAGCTCTAAACTAATTTTTCTCCATTATACTGCAGTAGCATTCAAATGAACAGTGAAAGCTAAATTAGAAAAGATAATTTACTTAATCCAGGATTATCCCCATCCAAGAAATGGGCACAATTTTAGTTCATATAATAGCATATGCTTCTTTTTTCTTTATTGAAGTACAGTTGGCACACAATGTTACATTAATTTCAGGTGTACAATATAGTGATTCCACAACTCTGTATGTTATGCTATGCTCACCACAAGTGTAGCTACCATCTGTCACCATACAATGCTGTTACAGTAATATTGCTATGTTGTACCTTTTATCCCTGTGACTTATTCACTCCATAATGGAAATAATAGCAGAACTCTCTAACATTTGTTAGTAAGAATACTATGTCATAAAAATTGTAAAAGAATAGCTAAAATAGCAAAATTGATTTAGTAGAGTGTGTTAGCTTGTGTTTATCACAGAAATCAGAATATGAGTCTAGATTTTGCAAGCAGGTAATTCACTTGGAGAATTGATCTTAGAAACCAGGAATGGGGACAATGAAACAGGGAAGAAAGGAAGCCAATCAAAAGGTGAATAATTAGTTTCTTCCACAGGAACCTGGGGTAAATGCTGCTGTGGATGACCTAAGAAAGGTTATTTCATACATTTCAGAATTGTCCATCTGAGACACAAATGAGGACAATATGTATCTATCGGCTTTTGCTACTCACTAATCAAATATTGGCTCAGAGTTGTTACATCCTTTCTATTTCCTGGTTTGTGGATGCAAAGATTTCCCCAGTTGGAATATTTAAGTAGATTCAACAACATTCACAGAACATGCTTTTATTTAAGGCTTTTATTTGAAAGCAAATGATATGATCCGTCAAAAGAAGTAGAGTGCAGGGAAGTATCATAGGTCCCAGGGACATTCCATGCACAAGCTCCTCAGAGGACCTTATTCACAAACATGGACCATGCTCTCCAGCTCAATCCACCGACATCTGTGTGAGGACTTGCATTTGAGAGAACTCAAAGCAGACGTTTCTAGTAAAGGTTTTAAATACCCCCATGGACATTTAATCAAGAAAAGCTGAAATAACTGATTAGACCAGTGGCAAACCATTAGTGATGAACTGATTTGGGGGTCACCAGGAGAGTTTCAGTGTAAAACTGCACATCATAGATCTTGTTCTATCTTAGCCAAGAGTCAAAAACCAGGCTTCCAAGACAGATAAAGTTTTTCAGCCCTGTTGTAAATCAACTCTACATGTGCCAGATGGTTGAGCAGGTTCCTACAGGCATCCACAGGTGGAAGGAGAAGATGTGGGCATAAAGCAAAACATATGGGATGTAGCTGAGCAAGGTGTTTTCAAGATAAATCTTCAACTACTGTCATAGCAATAATGAATGCAAAAAAGATGGATGAAAATAGGTAAGTAAGCTAGATACGAAAGATATCCAACACAGAAAAAGGGTGCAATGCCATTTATTGGCTCAAGGCTCTTAATTACTTGTATTTTATAACTAAAACCTTAACATTTGTTTGTAGGTAGTTTTTCAGTTACCTTAATGAAACAGTTCTGAAGGTAGTTAAATGTCATGTCTTGTCAATATCATTGTAACATTTCTAAGTTCTTTAGAGAAATTGCTTATTTTTAATTTAGGAAAGACTCATAGCATTACTCTGAACCAAAATAACATTAATAACAATAATAATAAGGTTAGTATTTTTCATGTCATGTTCACAATTTGAAGGAATAAGAATTAACTGACTCTAACCTATTTACAAAATTATACTATAGTCCCAACATGTACATAATTTGGCAGAAAGTGATAAAAATATATCTTCAAGGGAAAAATCATAAGTAGTTTTTACATTTCTTTGGGAATATAGTTCTAGTAAGATTTAGCATTTATAAGCATACAGAATAGGTTTAAAATATGATGAGTAGCAAGAAAGTTCAGAAATAAATTTTTAAGACAAAATACAATTTAGTATTTTCAAACATACACCTATTTAGTTGAGGACTGTCAGAAGATTAATTGGGTGACTCTGAGTTGGAATTTTTTTTCCAAAGGCTCCAAAAGCTTTAACAACATTTAGAAGACTGATTTGGAGTGATATTTATCCATTTGTATATATTTGAAATATTAGCAATTTTTAGGAAAGATGATGCCTTTTTATTTAGAAATAGTGGTGAGACTAGTATAACTTCCCTTTTAAATACAGAGTAGATATTTCATTTCTTAATTTGCATAGTTAACTCTCTCCACATGGAAAAAAACAAATGTTCTTGTTTGTAAAGAACAAAGTTGACATGGTGTTTCATTTTTTCCCTTTGAAGAAAATTATATGCAAGATGGAATAAATATTACAGAGTTATATAAAGTGGGAATATAATCTTTGTAGTAAATAAAGCATTATAGGAGTGAGTTTATGTAGAAAAAAGAGAACCTTATTTTCAGTAAAGGTCAAATCTCCCTTACAATCAGCCTATTGTTCTATATAGGAACAATTATGAAAACTTTAGCATAGTTATACAAATGTATACAAATATACAAATGTATATTAAGAATAATCAGAAACTACTAATACAAAATGATAGGTTATAATATAAAGACATGAATAAAAGTGATTTAAAAGAAGATGAGTAGTACTTGTTAATGGCTTGTTAGTAGTACAAGTAGTACAAGTTAATGATCTGTTAAAGTCAGTAGGCCAAGACTGGCACATAAGAAACTATAGGCCCACAGTGGAAAGCTCCAAGCCTCTCAAAGGCGGCAGTGGTGGGGGGGTGGCGGGAACAGTGAATGTAAGCTGGTGAGCAGAAAGCATTTGCTGATTCTAGCAAGCTGAAAATGCCTTTAGGTATAGGTAGGCAAGACCAGGAAGTTGATCTTAAATGATGTAAATAAATCACGAACTATTTATGAAAAAATTGAAACATTTAACCATATTGGATTAAATGTTTCTATTCATCAAAAGACATTGTTTAAAAAGTAAAATCATAAGCCACAAAGGAGAAAATATTTATCATACATATTTCTTTAAAGAGGTTACTATCAAGAATATACAGACAAGTCCTATAAATCAATGAGGAAAATATAAACAACTATATAGAGATATTAGCAAAAAGTTAAGGAAGCACATTTATCTTACACCATATACAAAAATAAATTCTAAATGGATTAATGAAAACTAAAACATTAATTCAAAAAGACATATGCACCCTGATGTTTATTGAAGCATTATTTACAATAGTGTTTTATGGGTACCTATGGTAACTACACTTGTGATGAGCATTGCATAACTTACAGAGAAGTTGAATCACTCTATTGCACACCTGAAACGAACGTAATGTTGTATGCCAACTATACCCAAAATTTTAAAAAAGGAATTGTATTTCTAAATATAAGGCCTGAAACCATAAACCTTCTAGAAAGAAACATAAGGAAAAGCATCTTGACATTGAGCTTAACAATGATTTTTGGCATATTACACAAGAAGTTCAGGTAACAAAAGTAAAAATAGACAAGTGGGACTACATCAAACTAAAAAGCTTCTGCACAGCAAGGGAAACAATCAACAAAATGGAAGCACAACCTATGAAATGGGAGCAAATATTTGCAAACTGTGTCCAAGAAGGGGCTAAGATCCAAAATACACAAGGAACTCATACAGTTCAGCAGCAAAATAAATAGATAGGTAGGTGGATCTATGTATAACTAAGTAGATATACAAATACATAAACAAACAATAAATAACATGATTTAACAAATGGGCAAAGTCCGTGGATAGTCATTTTCCCAAAGAAGACCAACAGACATATGAAAAGATGCTCAATATCACTAATCATCAGGGAAATGCAAATCAAAATGAGGTATCACCTCACACCTGTCAAACTATTATCAAAAAGATAAAACAATAACAAGTATTGGCATGAATGTGGAGAAAAGGAAACCTTTGTACACTGTTGTGGGGAATAAGCTTACAAATTCCCTGGGCTTACACCAATGGGTTAACAAGACATAAAGAATTACAAAGCCACAGGATGCTCACACCCAAGTTTGTGTAAACAAGATTAGGTAAATAAGTATAGAGAAGGCAGGGCAGAAGCCCCAGTAGAGAGAGGGCAGGGCAAAGGCCCCAATATAGAATATAGGTATATGAAATAAACAAGATCAGGTATTCAGGATGAAATAGCCCCCCAATTTAGTACTACAGCAGAAAGCTTCTTTCACAGGAAGGAAGAACCAAATTAGGTAACCAGGTAAATAGGGCTATAGACCACTGCAGTGCGGTGAAGCAGCCCAGAGCAGAGATGATTGACAAAAGAAAGGTGCCTTGATGTCACATGTCCTATCTGTCTCCTCCCCTAGGCTAGCTAAGATAAACAGAGGTGGTGCCTCAGGTCCTCTGTAAACAACTTTCTACTCAGCTGCCCAGTGCCAGAATTTTGTTTTGTATTAACTCAAACCCCTAACCTCAAATATCTTCAAGACCCCCATTCCCTCACGTCCATGAGTTAATGTTCACCGTTCCATTGTCTCTTTGCGCACGTCCATCACCATGTTTGTAAGCCTTTTGATCCTAATAAAAACGGGGCAAGGACCCTTATTCAGGGTCCTTATCTTATTCAGGGCTCTTGTCTTTTCCCGGACATTAGTCATCTCTCGCTTTTAATCCTGTGTCCTGCTCTCTTTCCACACAAGAGAGAACTTTAGACCCAGAGTCTACAACACACTGTTGGTGACAATGTAAATTGGTGCAGGCATAATGGGAAACAGTACAGAGATTCCTCAAAAAACTAAATATGAAGCTACCATGACCTAGCAATCCCTCCTCCACTGGGTATGTACCCAAAGGAAATGAAACCAGTACCTCAGAGACATATTTGAACTTTCAAAAAACATATGGTACATATAAACAGTGGAATATTATTCAGTCTCAAAAATCAGGAGATCCTATCATTTATGACAACATGGATAAACCTGGAGTACATTATGCTAAGTGAAATAAGTCAGACACACAAAGAAAAAAAACCATATGATCTCACTTATTTCTGGAAAACTTTAAAAAGTTGAATACAGAGAAGCAGAGTAAAATGGTTTCCAGGTATAGGGAGAGGTGGAGAAAATAGGAAAATGTTGGTCAAAAGGTACAAAGTTGCAGTTATGTAGGATGAATAAGTCTAGGGATCTAATACACAACATGATGGCCATAGTAATATTGGAAACTTGCTAAAAGAATAGGGTTCATGTGCTTTAATTACACACACACACACATAGGAAAATGGTAACTATGTGAGGATATGATGTGTAATTAGCTTTGCAATAATAAGTATTCCAAAATATATAGTCATTTTGTGTATTTAAACATATACAATTTTTATTAATAAAGTAAAAATACGTTTTACATAGGAGGCAATATAAATTAAAGCTGAAATTGGATAGGATTTGAAACCTAAAATATCGTCCAAACTAAAAATCTGAAAATGCATTTTAACCAAAGTAATTCTGACACACAATCTTGGCAGGACTATAAGTTGACATAACCTCTTTTAATTTGGTTTTATCCACTATAATTGAATATTTTCAGAATCTACTATTTAGTATTTCAAATATGTGTTAGTCTGAATCCTCCAAAGCTGACATCAAGGGAAGTTTTAAGATGAAAAATTTTATTAGACCAAATGCCTATGCAGGAGGAAACAGGAAGTCCTTAAGCCAAACTTGATCATCTAAAGAACCCCACCTCTTCTAGAAACAAGCCTGAATGAATGTTTTCGCTGTTCTCCATCACTAGCTGGAAGTAGTCCATAGAAAGCATATCAGGTAAACACAAGGACAGATTTTAGATGGCAGTTGCTTGCTCAGTTATATTCCCCATTGTTGGAGCTCTATAGAATATTTTAACAATGACCACAGTCCACTATTGTGCCACTCAAATCTATTTCTCCATACAAGTTCATGAGAATTCTTCCATGGTTCCCATGTGCCTTTTTGCCTGAATTAGTCTCCATCACTTCAGCTGATCTCTGCACTATATTTAGTATTCATCATTTCCCCCAAACATTCTCTATTCTAAGTTCCCTTTACCTTGAACTGTCACTTAGGCAGGTCAGTTGGTCCGTGTTCCAAGCCTCCATTGCTAAAACCTCAATATTCACCACCTGCTCAGATCAGGTTGCTATACAAATACCTTCACAGTTAAATCACAAGGGCATCAAGAGGCACCTAAGTGAATTACCTGGATTGCACACATAATCATTCTTGTCCCCATTGTGTAAAAGCAGCCCTACTTCCTTCTTCCCCAGTGTAGTGACTCTTTCTTTCACCTGCCAGTAACTGGGCAAAGTTCAAAGATCCCATGGTTGTGCCTATCCTTGTATGCTAGTATGCCTTTCTTCGTGAAGTGGGATTCTAGGCTGGAGATTATGCTGTGGGAGAATCATTGCTTATGTGTCTGGTATTACATAACTTCAAAGGGCTATACCTGAGAAACTATTAATGTAATACTGATAAAAATATCAAACATAGAGCTGAAATCAGGTCTTCTCTTTCGTTAAGTCTGGATTATATATACACATTTTCCCCTTGACTCCTCTGGTTTCTCCAAAAGGCAGACTAGTGAATTAAATGGAAATCTGATAGAAACCACCATTTCTGGCATTTTTCTAGAATGTACTTCTACTTAAGTTTGTTGAGATATTTTCTCATTATTCTGGAGTTCAGAGTTTTGGGGAAGAATGCTATAAAGATGGGATACTCTCCTTATCACATCAAACCAGGGGGGGATGTAGTATCAATATGGCTTATGATTCATGACATTAATCTTAATTATTTGGATAAGGTGATGTCTGACAAGTTTATCTACGGTAAAATGACTATTTTTCTCTTTTCATACTGTGTTGTAACTTAGCTGCTAAAACAAGCCTGCACTAAAGGGAATGAAATTAAACTCCTTATCTTGGAGGGAGGAGTATCAAAGACTTTGCAGACATATGTTACAATCATTACAGTAATTAATAAGTTAATTTGGAGGAGATACCTTGAAGCTATGCAAATTTTCTGTTTTTTTCTCAAAGGTTAGCATGCTAATTTTATCATTCAATGGATGTTGTATATAGCAATTATTTTTTTGGTATTAATGGTGATTTTCTACTTCCTACATTCCTTCTACATTCAGGATTCAGAATTCTGCTAGAATGATTTGTTTCGCCTCCCTTCATTCAATCGTTTAATCACTTTCCTTATATAATACTATAATAATTTTATATTACTGAATAGCAAATCATTGCCAATTTAGCTGTTTAAAACAACATGCAGTTATGAGCCCATGATTCTGTAGGCCAGAATACTGGCAAGGTATGACTGGGTTCTCTGTTTAGAGAACCACAGGCTGAAATCAAGATATCAGCCAGGCTAAATTCTCCTCGAAACAAGAGGAATCTATTCATTTCCAAACTCATTCCTCTCGTTAATAGAATCTGATTCTTGTGGTTAAGATGGAGGCCTCCCTTTGCTGGTTGTCAGGCGAAGGCTATTCTTATCTGGTGACCACTCTCAGACCCTACCAACATGAATTCACAGCGTAAATGTTTGCTTTCTTCTAGGCCGGTTTCTCAGACTTCCTCTTCAGTGACTGAGCACTCTCTAATATAAAGAGGCTCATGTGATATGTCAGGACTTTACGGATAATCTCTCTTTCTTAAGGTCAGTGTTAACATGTAACATGGCCGAGTCATGGGAGGGATATCCATTATAGTCAGTATTGTGGAAATTATGCAAGGTATGTAGGCCAGAGGGACTGAAAATCCTGGGGAGCATCTGTCAAAGCATCCCCTTTGACAGGATGATCTCATGAGTATTTGTTCTTTAGGTTAAAATCCAATATTATGTATTGGATTGATATTGTGTATCAATTTATTTTGTTGCTGTACTTCCACCCTCTTTCCCAGCTACAGTGGATTTCTACTCTACACTCAGGCCACAGTTTTATTTTTGTTTTTTGTTTTGTTTTGTTTTGGTTTGGTTTGGTTTTACCCTTTCCTCTGAAGATTAAGGCTTTCCTCAACGAAACAGATGGGGAGATGGGTTCAGGCAAAGTTTCTTATGGGCATATTATTTGGGAACATGTATAATAGAATTTTAAATTTGTAACAAATAATACTCTCTAGCCATTAGATTAAAAGTACAGGTCGCGGAACTAAGTACAAGGGCTATTTTATGAAGCTATAAATCTAGGAATTAATAAACAAGATGATGTTTACAACTAATGGTCAATTAGCATATTATTTTCCCCAGCCAGTTAAATGGCTAAAACAAATGTAACTTAGCTTGTTTCTTTCTGTTCTCATAAAACAGTAGTAATCTCTAAAGATAGAAATTAGTCAAAGCATAAGTACATCCTTCAAATGTATAAATTTCCAGTTTCGTGGCATTTTAGGTAAGAAATAACAAGTTATACAGATTGTCTTGTCAGGAGAAAAAATTTTCCCCTCTGTTCTAGCTGAAGTCAAGAAATGCAGTGATTTATCTCAATATATTTATAATGTACATCTTAAGATATAACTGTTCTTCATCATTTTGATGAATTCATAGTCACCTTTCTAATTTCTAATATTTAATAGATTAAAATTTCTAATTTTAATAGAGATTAAAAAAGAAATTAAAAAATTCCTAAATGTTGACAAAATTAGAATGACTATTTTCTTTATTCTATTGTAGAAATGGCCTCTCATTATAAATAACAGACTACTTAGGATATCCTGGAAGAAAGACAAATAGGTGGCAGCAAAATGACAAGGGTCAACAGATGACCCTTATTTTCAAGAAAGAGTTGAAGTAACTAGGTAAAATATTTGACAGCTTAAGGAACAATTGTATAAAGAACTTTGGAGAGTTTTTTTTTTTTATTCTACTACTGCTGACAATGAGTTTTATCAAAATCCTGAAAAATGAAGATAGATATTTTTCTCCTTATTTTTGGAAGAAGCAGCATTGATTTTTGTATCTTAAAGTTAATGAAAATGACACTTTAACAACTTATATATGTATCCAAATACTTTCAGTAAATTTTTCCATATGTGATGATGTTCTTTTATGACTTTTGGTGCTTTTGCTAAGCCTTATTCACAATCTGATAGTGAACAATAACAAAATGGCATATAAGCTATCAATGCAATACTCCATAAATGACAACAGAATAAAAAGGGAATTCTTGTTTCGCCTAATAAGATTAAATGTCTACTTGAAAATGGAGAACAAATGGAGTGCCTGGGTGGCTAAGTCAGTTGCGCATCCAACTTCTGCTCAGGTCATGTTCCACTTGTGGTTCGAGCCCCGTGTCTGGCTCTGTGCTGACAGCTCAGAGCCTGGAGCCTGCTTCCGATTCTGTGTCTCCCTCTCTCTGGCCCTCCCCTTGCTCACACTCTCACTCTCTCAAAAATAAATAAACACTAAAAAAGAAAGAAAGAAAGAAAGAAAGAAAGAAAGAAAGAAAGAAAGAAAGAAAGAAGGAAGGAAGGAAGGAAGGAAGGAAGGAAGGAAGGAAGGAAGGAAGGAAAGAAAGAAAGAAAGAAAGAAAGAAAGAAAGAAAGAAAGAAAGAAAGAAAGAAAGAAAGAAAGAAAATGGAGAACAAATATTGTGGTCTTCTATTTTCCTTTAATAAATCCAGCAATCTTTACATAATAAAAGCTTGTTTTGGAAAAACGCACCACGTTTGCCTTGGGTATTGAAAGACAGATGTTTATACAAAAGAATTTGCAATGTTTTGCAAAACAACATATTAAATGATTTGAATCCTAGAGCAACTCATTTCCTTTATGTGACAGGCAGAGATCAGCATATGTTGAACTTTTTTCCTTCCCAACATGTCATCTTGCTGCTTAACTTTACAATTTTCTGCCTCATATACTTTTGTAAAAAGTTGATAGAGTTTTATCAGTGATTCATATGTTATGTCAACATGAGAAACTACTGTTGTTAGGTACCTTCAAGTAAGGCTAGTGGCTAGTGTAGTTGTTTTTCTTTTTTTCTTTTTTTTTTTTTTTAACGTTTATTCATTTTTGAGAGAGAGAGAGACAGAGTGCAAGTGCGGGAGGGGCAAAGAGAGAGGGACACACAGAATCCGAAGCAGGCTCCAGGCTCTGAGCTATCAGTACAGGCCCCACATGGGGCTCAAACCCACAACCTGTGAGATCATGACCTGAGCCGAAGTCGGACACTTAACTGACTGAGCCATCCAGGCGCCTCTTTCTTTTTTTTTTAATGGGGGTTTGTATATTCAGTATATTTACTCAAGGTGTAAAATAATAATTCTACTGGAATGATGAATCCATATTGGTTAAAGTCTTACAAAGTTAATTTTGAGAGCACATGAAATAATCAAATATGTATTTCATTTCAAATAATTTCATTGAATTTTTCCATTTATAATTTGCAATTCTATTTTCTTTCATCAGAAACAAGATCTCTTCTTCAAATACTATTTTTAATTTTAATAGTACATACAAAAAGAATTTGATACTATAAGGTCTCCTTTACTAACCCTAACATTTTCCATAATTTGATTAAATATAAAACATGAGTACATTTTTCTCCATTTATTTATTTTATTTTATTTTTTTGAGACAGAGACAGAGCATGAGCAGGGGAGGGGCAGAAATAGAGGGAGACACAGAATCTGAAGCAGGCTCCAGGCTCTGAGCTGTCAGCACAGAGCCCCACGCCAGGCTCAAACTCACAAACTGTGAGATCATGACCTGGGCGGAAGTCGGACGCCCAACCGACTGAGCCACCCAGGCGCCCCCATTTTTCTCCACTTAAAAAAGTGAAAAGAGGAAAGGACTGAATTTTTAAAATAGGAAAAAATGTATTCTTGGGTCAAGAATTCTTTTTGGGGAAGAATCACATTCCCTTGTGTTCAGTGATCTTGAAGCAATTAACCTGAAATGTGGGAAATGATAGCTAGGACATCCTGTCATGTGACAGACTGAGCTTACACAGAATGGCCCCCTCCCAAGCATATTATAAATACACAGAAATATTAAGTAAAACCTCAAAAAATATCATACACACACACACACACAGAGAGAGAGAGAGAGAGAGAGAGAGAGAGAGAAACCTTAACTTCTAGAATTGAAGATAAAAGGCAAAAATTGTGAGATAAGTAAGAGCAAAGCCATAGCCAGCCCAGATATCAAATATAAATTAGGTTTCAGGTACTGCTTTTTAACCTGAGGATGGTTGTCTATCAGAAATTATTGAAATCAGTCCAGCGGGTCACGTCAGGAAAAAATGTATGAATATTAGAATTAGGTAAAAAAAAAAAAAAAATGTAGATTATTCTCGCTGTAGTGTTTAGGCTGATAATCTGTTGAGGTTTTTTTGACTAGGCTGTTGTCTAATAGAAATTCTTCATAGAGGTTAACTTGTAGATTTTTATTTGGGAAAGATGGGAATAATTGATTCCACTGGATATAATGACACCAAGAGTTACATTTTGTTGCCCTGTAGGTCATTAAGCAATTTGTAGCTTACTGTGTGATTCTATCCCAACATTCCTGTATTAAAATTCATATTCATAGTTCCTAAAATTCTTGTTTCAACTGTCTTAATAGCTTATGAGCTCCCTTATAAATAGGCTAAATAAAATCACTGAGGCATGATTATTATTTTATTTGAATGAGTGCTATTTTTGTCTACCTTTTGGAAATTATACTTGAAGAGCTTTAAATAGTATTAATCAGAATGAATGTCCTATAACAAAAGTAAGTTTTATTTTTAGAAATATGTGGATTATATGTGTGTACCGTTTATAATACAAATGAGAATTTCTTACTATTTCAAAGCCATGGTTCTACGGTCTAACGTTTGTGCTGTTAATATCCATCAAAATATTTTTTAAAATATTGGGAGAGGTTGAGAAATGAACCCCTTACCAAAAGCTATAAGCCTAAAAAATTCATATTTTCAGTGAAACCAGACCTAGAAAAATCTGTTCCTAAACTGTCCGGACAAAGCAGAAATGTACATTTTCATTATTTAAACCATGGGTAGGGGAAAAAAAGAGTCACTGAAGAAAAATTTAAACCACAAGTTTTAATTGTGAAAGTGGATGGAGGGTTCTAAATGTTCACTATATAGTTATGCAAGAACCCCAACCACAGAAATGAACATATACTAGATTTGGTCTTGAAACCTTCCCTGCAAAAGCAAATTCAAAATGCTCTCTGTAGGCATATTTCCCTAAGAGCCTAACCCCCAAAACAAGACTACAATTGAAACTAGTTTACAATAAAAAAGTTAAAACTACATAATAAATAAGTTATTTTCGTTTTTTAAATTTTTTTAATGTTTATTTATTTTTGAGGAAGAGAGAGCAAGCATGAGTGGGGGAGGGGCAGAGAGAGAGGGAGACACAGAATCTGAAGCAGGCTCCAGGCTCTGAGCTGTCAGCACAAAGCCTGATGCAGGGCTGGAACTTGTGAACCATGAGATCATGACCCGAGCCGAAGTCGGACGCTTAACCGACTGAGTCACCCAGGTGCCCCTAAGTAACTCATTTTAAAATAAATTCAATATTAAAAGTCTTGGGGCAACTGGCTGGCTTAGTCAGTAGACCATTCTGGATCTCAAGGTTCTGAGTTCAAGCCCCCACACGGGGCATGGAAGCTACATTAAAAAAAAAAAAAATCCTAAATTAATTAGCATACTAACACGCAGAGACTCTAGAATATCCTCAAAGATATTATAAAATAAATATATATGTGAAAAATGAAGACAAATTTTTTAAAAATGAAAATACACATTTATGAAAAGAATGAGCAATACAAAAAAAAAAGGTCAGTAGGTATATTACTTTATTTTCATGATTTAGTCAGGTTCAAATACTAAATATTTAACTAGCAAACTCAGCAAACTATTGCTTAGAAGTTGTCCTGGTGTGAATAAGAGAATCTGGATGGATTATTTTTCCCCCCACATTTACTAGCTATGGAACACTGACTGACTTATTTAACCTTCCATGATCCACGTTTCTCTTTTATTATTAATACCCATAAAGTGGTTGTAAGGATATTTAGTGTTACAAAACAAACAAACACAGGGTGCCTAGGGGCTCAGCCGGTTAAGCACCTGACTCTTGATTTCGCCTGAGGTCATGATCTCACAGTTGTGAGATCAAGCCCTGCATTGGGTTCTGTGCTGACCCTGCAGAGCCTGCTTGGGATTCTCTCTCTCTCCCTCTCCTTCTACCTCTCCCCTGCTTGCGTGTGTGCTCTCCTCCCTCAAAATAAATAAATAAATAAATAAATAAATTAATTAATTAATTAATTAATTAATAACTTAAGAATAACCACATAATAGCATCTGGAACAGATCTTAGTTATAAATATTATTAGTAATATCATCACCATCGTTCCACCTCTCAAAGAATTTAATTCTGATACATTATAGAGGTATTACTATTTACCTAGAGAAAGTAAAATCTTCCACAATGTGGTTATCTTTGGCTTTTAAGACAGTGCTTCTTAGGAGAATATATTACCTGAAACGAATTTACACCTTGTTCAAACTAGCTGGATCATTGGTAGCATATATTACAGCCAGAGAGAATAAAAACAGCTACATGGAATAAAAACAGGAACAAAACATTTACTTTTCCTGCTGATTTTAGTCCTAAATCAACTTTTAAAAATGTGTTGTTTGGGGGATTAAAGTAAAATATCTCTATATTCATTTGTCTGAGTATGAATATGAAGTTAAGACTTTTAAGATACTGAATACGTTATTATTAATACTTCAATTATTTGTTTTGAATCTCAGTGGGCCTGTGTTCATCAGTGTACTACCAATGGAAGCCCATGTTAAAATATTTCCCACTGTAAAATTAGTCACATGTAAATTTTTCTAGTAGTTATTCAAATGTTTTAAGAGGAATTCAGACAGCTCCCTTCATTTTCTAACTAGAACATATTAAATAAGGCTCAGCCCTTCTTATCCACCGTTTGGAGATAAATCTGACATATCTCCTGTTTCTACTGGAGTATACAGTTAATTTTGAATGACCTTATCTTAGACTTTCCAGAGCAGTTTTGTTTATTTGTTTTCTCTCACTTATGTCACTTTTTATAATTCTTTAAAAAATATTTTACATTATCAAAAAGTAAAATTGATTTTTTGAGTGAGTTTCTCTATGACTTAATTTTAACACATGAATACATTCATATCAGAACCACCACAATCAGGATGCCTAGCAAATCCATCACCACCAATAATTAATTTCATCATGCTACTCCTGTTATTAGTCCACACACTCTTTTTACCCCTACCCACTGACAAGCACCGTTATGAGGTCTATTATTATGACTTTATTGTTTTGAGAATGTCAAAAAACAGAATCACAAAGTATATAACTTTTGAGACTGGCTTCTGTTGTTCAGCATAATTCTTGAGATTTGTCCAAGTTGCTAAGTGTGTCAGTAACATGTTTGTTTGTTTGTTTGTTTGTTCGTTTTATTACAGAGTAGCATTCTCTTGTTAGGATATACCAAAATTTATTTATCCATTCACCTATTGAGGGAGGTTTGGGTTATTTTCTGTTTGGGGAAATTATAAATAGGCTTTGAGTACAGGTACAGCCAGAGAGATTGTTGCTGCTGGTAGCTCTGTGTCCTTGTTGACCAAATTGCATGACCTGCAAAGGTGTATAAGAGGAAAGGGAATCCGTGTATTCACCTTTGCTGTTCAAATAATTTGAAAAAATATTAATTGACTGATATATTACCTTGAGCAATCTGTAGCCTGGAGAGAGTCAACTAGCCACTGAAATAAAATGCGCAATAAATAAGGTGCTAGACCTCTATGGCCTCAATCATCAGAAGGAAATGCAGTTTTAGGCAAAGTACATGATTAATACTATGAGTTCTGCCCTAGACTAATTGTAGCATTATGGGTAACAAGGCTCACAAAAATATAACCTGGAAGAACTCCAGGTTATTTTAAATATGAATTTTTAAATATTTAGATTTTAAATATGAAAGACCCACTTGTGAGTTTAGTATTGGAATAATTAGTGTTCTCCATCATAATCAGAATCACTGACAAACTAAGAACCAATGTTGTATTTGAAAAAGAATGTGAAGTTTGATATTTTTACTTTGATAAATCCTCCAAGTGCAGTTGTTATTACTATTTGTACAATTTTTGAAAGTTGTGGAAAGCAACAGTTTTCTTTAAAAATAAGACTGGATTCATTATGTAAAATCAAAGCACTGTTTTGTAGAAAACTCTATAGTTAGAATCACACTAGTCTATGTTATCTTGCATCATCATTTGGTGCAAATGGGATCCTTTAGCAAAAAATATTCTATCTTAAATTCTAGAAAAAGGAAAACATGTTACACTTTAGTAGTCGACAACTGCTGAAGTACTTAAGAGCTAATGGTATATTTGTACTAGCTTGCTTGACCCACTACAAAACATTTTCAAACTAATGATCTGAAGAATAAACATGTCAATGTAAAATCATTATTTTCCTACTTCACTTAAAAGGCCATTTTCTTCGACAATTACAATATTTGGGCTTACAATATAAATAAATACACCATTTTTTTCTGATTTTCATTGATATTAACAAATACCAGGAAATAATTCATGTCCCACAAACTGAATTCTGGTGATTATTGTCCCTGGCATAATATCAAATCTTTCAAGTGCCTGAATCATTTTACGCTTTTCCTTTATAGTTATAGGAGAAGCATGTGGAGGGACATTTGGTTTCCCTGTATTGAATCCTCTCTAGGCATTTAGTACTATTTAGTGCTATTTAGTGCAATTAATTTCATATTCCTGCTAACTCATAAAAATATGTTTTTACTCGAAATAATATAGTTTATATTGGAGGATATAGCAAAGTGAATATAAATTACTCTACTTTTTAAAAAAAATCATTATAATATTCATGTGAAAAATAAAAATAATGAGAATAACAAGGTTAAATACACTTTCTCTCTCTCTCTCTTTTTTTTTTTTACTTAGTCCTTAGCATGACAATCACCAGTAACTGCATAGAAATATGTAAATGAACCAATTTTGGTTTCAAGGCAAAACACGGTTATGTAAATTTTAATTATAATATTAGAAGTCTTCTCTCAACTTCAATGTTTTACTTTAGGCATATATTGGTAACTGTTTATCACACTGGCCAAGGAATGCTTAAGCTGAATCTTCTGTGAATTACCATGACTGAAATTACAAGAAATTTACTTCTGTGTTGATAGAACCATAGTAAAATCCTTCTGAAAAAAATAAATCTTCCAAGGTAACTCTATATAAGACAACCCTATTGTAAGTATGTTGAAGATAATACTATTTAACATAGCTCTTCTCTCTTAAGTGTTAGCACCTGCTCTCACCAAATATTAAGATAAAGTAGGCACAAAGAGCCAGATGATGTTTGAGACTCCTTGTCTTAGTTCTACTGTCTCATGTAGGGGTGACCCTTTTGGGCACAGGACTAGCAGTTGGTGCCCAATGTTAGCAGGTCATCCTAATCTCAGGGATCATATGCAGAGTTGTTATTCTCCCTAGGTGAGGAAAGAGTAGAGTAACAAATATGATATGACAACTACAAAATATACTAATTGAAAAGTCCAGATGGTAAAATTGAAAGCAGGAGTCAGGACCAATAGAAAAGCAATATAAGGCGTGCTTTGGTGGCTCAGTCAGGGAAGCTCTTGAGTTCAGGGGGGGAAACTATCTCGGGGGTGTGAGATCAAGTCCCGTGTCAGGCTCCACACTGAGCATGGAGCCTACTTGGGATTCCCTGTCTCCCTCTCCCTCTGTCCCTCCCCTCCTCAAAAAATAAATAAACATTTAAAAATAAAGAAAAGAAACATAAAAAATCTTACAATAACAAAGGAACACTGTCTCTTCTGGCATATTTGAACTATTCCTGCATTGACTTACCTTGTTGCCAGTCTGGTGTTGCTCCATCATTAATAAAGAGATAAGAAATAAAAAATAAATATTTTTATATATTTATTCAGAAAATGAATTTATATGTGAACTTAAAGCTTACCTGATTTTGAAGAAATAAATTAAGAGATTTAAGATTAAGAGTAAGATGAAGATGAGTAAGTAGAAGGCACTGATATTTAAATGAAAGTAGTAAAAAGGGATCACACAAGTGAATTTTTTGAAGAGATGGAATTGTTCTGTATACTGACTGTGGTGGTTAAATGTGTTAAAATTCACTGTACTGTACACCAAAAATATCAATATTACATATGTATGAAACAGGTAAAGGAATATGTCACATTTTCTTTAGTGTAGTAACAATAAGAATGAAAGCAACCGTAAGTTTTCTCAACAGAAATAATGGATCCTAGTATAAAAAGGAAAGATGTCTTTAAAAAATATTATCCCATAGTTACTGAATACTGTGTTCTAACTTCATAATTTTTTTTTTCCCTTTACATTTGTGTTTGGTAGGTTTCTGTTGTCCTATGTTCAAGTTCACTGATTTTTTTTTTTCCTCAGCTGTATCCAATCTACTGTTTAGCCCTTCAAAGGCATTCTTCATTTCCATTATAGTATTTTTTATTTATAGCATTTCCTTTGACTTTATCTTAGTTTCCATATCTGTGCTTACCAT
The DNA here is from genome assembly GCF_018350155.1 of Leopardus geoffroyi. Taxonomy (NCBI): domain Eukaryota; kingdom Metazoa; phylum Chordata; class Mammalia; order Carnivora; family Felidae; genus Leopardus; species Leopardus geoffroyi. The sequence continues at coordinate 101,966,303 of NC_059333.1, forward strand.
CTCTTCTTGAACGATCTAATTTTTCCATTATACCTTTTAACATATTAATCATAGTTATTTTCACTTCCTCGTCTACTAACTCCAAAATCTCTCTCATATCTGAGTCTCATTCTGATGATTTATTTGTCTCTTCAAGGTGTATTTTTTCTTGCCTTTTTGCATATATTTTATTTCTTTATTTTTAATTGACAAACAAACATATTGTACTGAGTAGCAGGGATTAAGGTATATAGGTCTTTAGTATGGGGATTTATGTTGATTGAACTAGAAGTTCAGAGTCCTTTAACATTTTCCATAGCTATATTTGCCAGGGTTTCAAGTTTCTCCAGTATCTTTGTTTTTTATCTTTTGTTTTGACTTGGATCTTTTCTGTGTACTCCTTCTAGAGACTCTGTGTCTAGCAACTCTTTCTTCTATAACCCATTGCTATACTGCAGATTTGGGTTGGAGTGGTAAGGTAAGGGGAGGTGGTGTTCTCTATTTGTCTGAATACTTCTCAGCCTTGTAGTGAGTCTGTGTCTCAGGGATGCAGCTTTCACAAGCGCTACTTTCTCTTATCCAGAAGTATAGCTTTTTACCCCTGGAGTTCTACTCCCTTTCCCTGGCTGCGGCATCTCTAATCTATTTCCTTAAGCATATCTTAGAATAGTGTAATTAAGTTGAAAATCAATAATAGAAAGATCGTTAAGATATCTAAAAAAATTAAAATGTAACATATCAAAACCCAGGAAATTCAGTTAAAGCAGTACTTAAAAGGAAATATACAATCTCTTATCCATATATGAAAAAAGGTGAAAAGCAATGATAAATAACCAACTATCTCAAAAATCAAATCAGATCAAAGTAGAAAGTAAGGACTAATAATGAAACATAAATAAATGAAAAGTTGGAAAACTATATAATAGCGATAGATAGATAGATGATAGGCAGATAGATTAGATATTTCTTCTTTATGTTTATTAGAAAAAATGTACATGAAAAACAGTAATTATAATTTCAGTTAACTATATATAATATTGTTCAGGCCTGAATTTAAAAACATGGATACAAAATTCTGCATTTGCTTAGATTAAACACACATGGAATAAGTTAATTTTAAAAGGAAGTAACAAACATTTCTGGATTTATGAAAGAAATATAATTATAAGCAACACAGAATATGTTGTTTTTGACAACATACAGTCTTAGCATTATAAATATGCTACCTTTTAGCCTACATGATTACCTATATGCTCAGTTATGAATATCTGAATTGACTTTTATGCTTTAGAATATATCACTAGATTTTAAACTGCATTAATTAAATCAATGGGTTTTAAATCAACTACTTTCACATTATTATCTGTTTTGATTGTAAAAACTTATTTTTAGAAGACATGAATTTTGACTGTAATAAGAAACAGTTACCAGTTGAAGAAATTATCATTGATGGAAATATAACATTGGTAAGCTAAAAAAACATATATATGACTAATCAAGTACCTTAATGCTATTTTTTTAAAGAAAATGAACACTTTTGAATTACTGATGACAAAATCAAATAAAATCTACACTGCCTTACTCTTCTAGAGGTATGCTTGAATTTATATGCAATAGTAATCAGAGTCTCTGTTTTAAAAATGTATTACAAGACAAAACTAGTATACACACTTCCCAAGATTTTGATCACATATTTTAAGAAAGTAAAAAATACCTCGTCAAAGTATATTAAAAGAATTTGTGTCACTGTGTAAGACTTAAAAGGATAGAAAAAATGTTATTTTTAAATTTAATTTTTAATGCTCTAATACTGGTGAAGATACAACTAAGAAAAAAATAATAGAATATGTATACAAAATAAACTTTAAAAGTAGATCGTAAAAATAAATAAATGGAAGTCCTACACGTCATGATGGAATGCCATTTTTGAGATTACTCATGCCTAAATCCAAAATAGCTTGCCATGACCTTCAGAAATCAACTTAAAAATACTCTTATTTCTTTAAAAGCACCAAATCTTAACCAAGAACAAAACTAATCTTAACTTTAAAGAAGGTCTCTTTAATAACATCTCATTAGCTCTTTATCTTCCAGGGAGTAGGACTTCCCTTTGGCACTATAGGAATAAACTATAAAACAGGTTTATTTTTTTGGCCCCTGTTGCTAACATTTTATTTGGAGAAGGAGCTCTCTCTACTCCCTGTAAAGGCACAGTCCAAAGGCTATTAAAATTGAGTCACATTAATAACGCATATTATATTAGTGAAAACTAATGTTGGCATGGTAGTATTTTAAAATGAATTTTAAAAGAATAAATTTGAGTAATTCAATGGCCCGTCTGTATTCAGTTTTTAATTTTCTGACTAGTCATATGAAAACTTCTTTTCTGAAATTTCTGTTGAAACAGCCATGGAAACTGTAGTCTGTCTTCTTCAATTAGTAAAAAAATAAGGTATGGACAAAATTATTTCTAACGTATGTTTTTATTTGAAAAGTACTTATAATTGTATTAGCTTTCAAGAACGTTGTAAGAGTACCTTAGATGGAAGTGAATATGTATATTAATCTTGGCACAAAATACAGAATACATATTTACATTTAGTATTATTTTGATTTAGCATTTCAACCTATATAAAATCTTTGTAGGTGAAAACACCAGGAGAGCCATCTACTGGTAAAACTGGACATGTGTACATGACTTTATTTCTCCTGTTACTTAAGGAATCATACCTTATTTATTAAGTGAACAAGCCAGGTTATTCAGAACCATAGTAATGTAACAGCAGTTGTAAAGCAAAGAATATTGAGTGAATAAAATGTGATGAGTATAGTATTTATTTTTTTCTAATTTTTAAGGGCATTAACATTTTCCTTTCCTATTTACAAACAAAACATTTCAGATACTATATTTACAGTTATGTTTCTAAGCAGTCACCAAATCGTAAGTAACTAAGATTTCCTTCAAATGAATATTAATTCTGTTAAAATATTGGTAATAGGAATTAAAAACTGCCAAGTTTTTGTCCAAATCTTCAAGTCATCATCTCAGTCTAGATTTTAATAACTGCCAATTTTTATAATATATTGGCAATGCTTTGATTTGAAATGCTGAATGAATATTCACTGCTGAAAATATTCATTTTGGGGGCACCTGGGTGGCTTATTTGTTTAGGTGTCTGACTTTGGCTCAGGTCATGATCTCACGGTTAATGAGCTGGAGCCCCAAGTTAGGTTCTGCTGACAGCATGTAGCCTGCTTTGGATTCTCACCCTCCCTCTCTCTCTGTCCCTCCCCCACTCATGGTCTCCTTTTCTCTCTCTCTCTCTCTCAAAATAAATAAGTATTTTTTTAAATAAAAGAAAATGTTCATTTTTGACAATTCAATAGCAGCACTTCTAACCGTAGCATAATACTATTTATTTTTTGAGAAGCTTTTGTGTCACTGTAATTTCAGAACTGAACAGCAGTGTTTATTATGCTGTGGTGTCTTTTAGAGCAGATTAATCATTGGCAGGAATTTTTTTTTCTTAAACACTTTGCAAACTCATTTAAAATAATTTTTAAATTTCAATTATTGGTTATTAAAATTAATGAATCATGTTGATGTAAGGGAATAACTTATAGACATAATTTGAATCTTGTAAGGAAAAAATAGCATGTAAAAATGTCCAATGATGTTAGTAGAATTCTACAATACTGTGTCAGAAAATAGATGATTTTAACCAGTTTATTTGGTAGAACAGGACATTTGAATTGTTTTTATAGAAAACATTTTTTTTTCTGAGTTTGACAATTAGATTACACAGAAAAGTTGTGAACATGTGTAATTAGTCACTACTCATTTATGTATGTGATTTTTCTTTAAGAATCACCAAGTAAATGGCCAAATAAGCAGAAGCAATTGGTGATTGCATATGGCTATCTTTTTTTTTTTTTTTTGTATTCATTGAAGTCTGGTTGCTTTTCTAAAATGGATGCTTTTATGAAATTGAAAACTGAACTTTTTTTTTTCACTTTAAGTATATGTTCCTTTTGGAGCCATAGAAATTTTAATAGACTAATGAAGACTGAACCGTTCACTAAACCTTAACTGTAAATGTTGCTGTAACTGTAACTGTAAATAAAAAAATATTTCTATACATAAGTAAAATGAGAAAAAGCCCCCCAAACTCACATTGCCGTGATAAACCACCATCATGGAAAGCATCAGACCAGTGTACCAGAAAATGCCTGCAAGCAACAATCCTGGATGCTCATATTAGGAGAGTTACTGCAGGTGACATCTATTCCACACTCAAGTGTCATAAAGACAATGGTGCAAAGGGAGAGTCAGCACTGGGTCAGCAGATACTGAAAAGTAGATTTAGAAGATGTCAGCATAAATGTAGTAGTAAAACTCATGAGCATGAATGATGATGCCCTCAAGAAACATATAAATAGATACACATTCAAGTGGAATTTTGAATGATTCCTGTGTGATTCCTTGAATAACCTGGGCAATACTAGTTTAATGCAAACATAAAACATTTTTTGAAAACTAAAAGTTGTTATAGGCTATGGCCATATGAAATTCCATATAAAAACATATACTTTAAATTCAAACAGCAGAAATAACTATGCCTACAATTTATGTTGGGGAATAAGTTACCAAAATTTAAAAGAAAGGGCTGCATTTGATTTTATTTATTTAATCAGTATTTATATAGTATTTATTGGATGACTAGCATTGTTTTAAGTGGCTTAGAGATACTAACTCATTTAAAATGTATCATAAACACATATAATTCATGTGTTACTGATAAAGACACTTAGAGATTCTGTAACTTACCCAGTCTCATCACTAATCAGTGAAGGTGCTGAGTTTAAAAACTCAAGATTTGCTACAGTCGTCTAGAAATGCATAAGTGATTATTGAAATGATAGTACCTGATAGTAAAAGTTTTTAAAAAGTGACTTATTCATTGTTCCAAAATAGTGCATGAAATGTTCCCCATGGGAAGAAGCAAGGACTGAGGATGAATTGTTCTTGGAATATTATTTTGTTGCTCTGGCACATTACATTGATATAAAATAGAAACCATAGGAGCCAAAATGTTGTAACTCCCCATGATTTTCTGATGTTAAAAATCAGTATGTTGGCAGAAATATTGGTAGTCAGTAGGTTATCCAACTCATCTTGATTTGCCAAGTACCTTTCTGACTGTAGCACTGATAGTCCAGCATCCCGAGAATTTCACAAATCCCAGGCAGATAGGGACAGTTCATCAGCCTCTCTCCATAGTCAAAGGGAACAGCCCTTGGCTCTGTGCCACTTGCTGGTATAAAACATTATGATGCCATCAAGATATTTGCATTTGTTAACTAAATTTTCTGGATACTCATCTATATTTTTCATTTTAGAAACAAATTTGGTGAGACTTCTATAGGACAGAATGGAGTAACTTGTGCTCCATTAACTTGTGCCCCAGAAAAAGTTGCATTCTGAAAATCTGTTTAAAGATATCAGAGATATTGAAGCCTCTAATAGAGAGGAGCTAAGTTTCTGGTGAAGAAATAATGGCAAAGAACTGAAATAGCATTCTGAAGAAACTTGTTCTCTACAGCAGTACTTGCTAATCTGGGCCTAAACAGAGCAAAGGGCCTCTGATAGGTATAAAGAAATCAGAAAGATAAAGATTTATTTGGGGCTGGAGTAAAAAATTATAGAATGAAAGCCAAAATCCTGATGATCCTTGTTCACGCTAGAACAACCCATATATGGAAAAGCTCTCTCTTATTTTTCTTCCTGTTGCCGGGGCATTAATTTTCTTTAAATAAGTTTCTGTGCGATTTATGTTTGAACTGAAAATTTTGCTATGGGCAGAAGAGTTGAGTTTACACTGAGGTAGTATTTATTACTCCTTACATTGTGGACCATCGTTCTGTGCTCAGTACTAGGTTTAAAAAAAAAAAAGTCTTTTCATGGAAAATAAAAATAAGTTCATTACCATAAATAGCATAATTAGTCCTAAGTTACCTAAAATTACTATTTTTAAAACATATCACTTGTAGTATGTTTTAACAAAACTACGCTGCAAAATAGTGTTTACTTACCCTGTGATTAATTCAATTATATAAATATTTATAAAAAATTCTATGTATCAGAAACTTTTTAAGAATGGTTTCCATTTTCAGCAAAATCATCTACATAATGACAATCATTGCTTTGTTGTTAACCCTCTACAAATTAATAACTGAAGCCAACATTGTTCCTTCATAATGCATGGTTTTATTTTCTCTCTCTCCCTCACTCTATGACTCTTTCTGTATCTCTCTTTTGGAACATGTCACCTCTTCAAGGCTATTGACACTTAGTCTCATGACTTACTTCAAAAATCAATGTACTCTCTAAAACAAATGTTATAATGAGACACATCATAACACTGTGGAAGACAACCAGAAAACAACCAGATCCAAATGGTCTCATAGAAAAAAAAAAAAAAAAAAAAAGGTCTGAAAGCAAAAGTGAAACAAATTGCTTGTTACCCCATCATCCATGGTGATAAGAGCTCTAGCTCTCTAGCTTCCCTTGGGGAAGCTCAGGAGTTGTTTCTCTTTCGAATGGAAATTCAGAACTTGGATGAAAGCATCTGCTTGTGACACATATTAACCAGGAAGATAGTTCAGAAGTGACTTTTTCTTAAAAGTTCTGTGACAATTTAAGCACCATAAATAAATAGCTTAGTGTCTTGGGGCAACTGCTGTAATTTTTTCCCCTCTGTCTCAGAGATTGTTTTTAGAGACAACAATTCCTAACTACAACAAGCATTCCTTGAACTGTAGTCGATATCAAATAAGATTATTTGCATCAAACCTCTATAAAACTGTATTTCATCAGTTTAAGACCATTGATCTGTCAACTATCATTTTCTGTGGAATCTCAACTGTGTCTTTATAAATTTATAAAACGTAGTAATCATACAATCCAGAAATATTTTGAAAATAAAAGCCACCCTGGAAACATAAATGATACAATATTATCATATTAGCATAACCTTTGAGAAGTTTCAAAATATACTTTTTTGATATTTGAAAGTTATCTAGAGAACATTAAATATTAGATATTTTTCTTTTAATACTTTTCTACTTGACTTCCATGTTATAATATTCAAATAAAAATGGATTTTTATCATTTAAATTTTTTTTAATGTTTATTTTTGAGAGATAGAGACAGAGCACGAGTGGGAGAGGGGCAAAAAGAGAGGAAGACACAGAATCTGAAGAAGTCTCCAGGCTCTTAACTATTAGCACAGAGCCTGACACAGGGCTTGAACCCACAAACTGTGGGATCATAACCTGAGGTGAAGTGGGACACTTAATTGACTGAGCCACCCAGGCTCCCCTTAAAATGTCCCATTTTGTAGTGTACATCATCAATGCGAAAAAGTTTGCTAAATGCAAAACAATACCGGAATGAAAATGTCATAAACTTTTAAGTGCTTTTAACTAGCATTTTCTACACCATCCAGAATATTTGCAGAAGATACAATTTATGTCTATTAAATTGTTTTTAAATAGACATATAACATACATGTAACTATAAAATAATGAGCCTTTGTTACTATTTAATAGTATCAAACTTACCGGTAATTATTCTGACCCACATATTTCTTCTACAACTGCTGCTTGTGGGGAGGTGCCGTCTTTTCTACTCATGATAATTTATCTTTTTACCATTTTCCAACCACTCATTTTAGAATACTCTTTCTCTTCATAAGACTATACAATCAATGATCTCACCTGATATTATCCATTGATTCCTGAATTACCATCTAGAATTCCTTGTAGGCTTCTCTGCCATTATTTTAAGCATCACTCCTGTTGTATATCTCTGGGATTTCAAGATCCACAATCATAGTCCTTTCAGTAATTGTCACTTCCTTTCTTTCAGTAATTATGACCACCTTTCTTACAAATACTACTCAGACTTTCCTACTCACTCCTATGATTATTCATTAGTTCTTTCATTCCCCTTAATTTTGTTTCCTTCATCAACTCAATTTCCAGCATTTTTTTTTTCAACTCTTTACTAACACCTTCTAAATCTCAAGTCATTCTCAAATCACTGTATCCTGCTGCCAATAAACTTGTTGCCTTACTAAGACGTTTCCCCATTGGTCTTTAACTTTTTATTGTTTCTATCTAAATCTTCATTTACCATTCTTTCTAGACTAAATGCTATGAGTCATCATTAAAAGAATCATAAAGTTACTTCCTTGTGTTGCTTCTTTTAGACTTTCAACTAAATTCTATTTCTATGCTTGGCAACTTCACAACAGTATGAATTGAGGGGGAGGGTATGATTTAGCCAATAACATCCACTATTGGAATTAGAGATCTTCCTTTACAAAACTTCACATTTATCAAAGATGTAGAGGGGCACCTGGGTGGCTTCATTGGTTAAGTGTCTGACTTGATTCATGTAATGACCTCACGGTTCATGAGTTCAAGCCCTGCATCGGGTTCTGCACTGACAACTCAAAGGCCTGGAGCCTGCTTCAGATTCTGTGTTTCCCTCTCTGTCTCTTCCCTTCCCCTGCTTGAGCTCTCCCTCTCTCAAAAATAAATAAATAAACATTAAAAAATTTCAAAAAAAGATTTAGAGTTGAGACCTGGTGGTATTTTAGAACTAACATGGAGCAAGAGAATTTTACTTGTGAACCCAAAATACAAACACAGTTCATATGCTTCATTCTTTTTTGTGCAAATTTGTGTCAAACATGCTTTCAAGATGGGCAGTTGAGATTCTAAACTACACAAAAATTTTAGTGTTAACAACATGATATGAAATTAATATTTAATGACATCAGAACCAAGACAGAGGTTTTCTTGGTCACTATAACCACATAATTAGTTTAGTTTTTTTTTTTTTTTTATTTGAACATAGTTGACACACAAGTATACATTAGTTTCAGGTGTACAACGTAGTGCTTCAACTTCTGTATATGTTATGCTATGCTGAAGACAACTGTAGCTAGAGTCTGGCAACATACAGCCCTAATACAATATCATTGACTATATTGCCTACGTTGTGGCTTTTATTCCTGTGACTGACTCATTCCATAACTAGAAGCCTATCTCTCTCTCTCTCTTTTACTCATTTTGCCCATCCCCACATCCCTCCCCTCTTGCAACCATCAATTAATTCTCTGTATGAGAGTTTTCCTTTTTTTTTATATTGTCCTATATACATGACCATATACACAGAAATTTTTAAAAATAACGGGTTTCTTCCCTTAATTAGAAATCAATGTAAACATCTTAGGAAGACTGGCAAATTTAATATTTCCTAAACCACCAGGTCTACTTGCTTATTGCGTATCTTCTTTGGTGTGATGTTTGTTCAGATTTTTCCCTTGCTTTCTTCTATAAACATTATAGTTTTGCACTTTATATTTAGACCTATGAGCCATTTTGTGTTAATTTTTGTAAGGGCATGAAGTCTTTGTTTAGGTTTGTTTGTTTGTTTGTTTTTTGCTTTTGAATGTACCATTATTCAAGCACTGTTTGTTGAAAAGACTATAATTTTCTTTTTTTTAAGTTTTTTTTTTTTAATGTTCAGTTTATTATTTTTGAAAGAGCGAGAAAGAGAGACAGAGCACGAGCAGGGGAGGGGCAGAGAGTGAGAGTGAGACACAGAATCTGAAATAGGCTCCAAGTTCTGAAGTGTCAGCACACAGCCTGGTTCAAGGCTTGAATGCAGGAATGATGAGATCATGACCAGAGTCAAAGTGGGAGGCTTAACCAACTGAGCCACCCAGGCGCCTCAAGACTATAATTTTCCAATTAGCTGTTTTTTTCTGTTTGTTTGTTTGTTTTTGTTTTTTAGTCTTTCTCAAAGATCACTTGACTATTTTGGTGTAGGCCATTTCAGGGTTCTGTAATTTTTTTTTTCTTTAGAGGGGAGAGGAGAGGAGCAAAGAGAGGGAGAGAGAGAATCTGAAATCTGAAGCAGGCTCCAGACTCAGTGTGGAGGTAATGTGGGGCTCAATCTCATGACCCTGAGATCATGACCTCAGTCAAAATCAAGAGTCAGACACTCAACCAACTAAGCCACCTAGGTACCTCTCTAATATATTATTTTGATGTACTTGTCTATTCTTTTACACCTTATCCTGTCTTCTATAGATTTACAGAAATCAAGAAATCTAAGTCTTCTAATATTTTTGTAGTGGACTGGCTATTCTAGATCTATTTACTTTCCATATAATCTTTAGAAAAAGTTTTTCAATGTCTACACAATAGCTTTCTGAAATTTTGATAGGAATTGGGCATTGAATCTATAGATCAAACTGTGAGGAATTAACATCTTAACATTGTTGAGTTCTCTATTACATGAACATGGAATACCTGGGTCTTCTGACTTCTTTAATCAGAGATTTAAACTTTTCTACATATAAATCCTGTACACATTTTGTAATTTATAATTATTTCATTTTGGGGCACTATTCTAAAGGGTATTTTTATTCCACTTACACATTACTAGTATATAGGAAAGCACTTTATTATTATTATTATATGTTTAATATTAGCATAATAACTTATGATCTTGCTATAATCACTCATCATCTTCAGGAGTTTTTCTAGTGAGTTTTGGGATTTCCTATACCATGATGTCATTGTGAATAAAATAGTTTTCTTTCTTTTTTTTTTAAGTGTTTTACTAATTAATTAATTAATTTATTTATTTATTTTTAGAAAGAGAGTGTGAGCAGGGGAGGCACAGAGAGATAGCAAGAAAGAGAATCCCAAGCAGTCTCCGCACTGTCAGTACAGAGCCTGATACGGGCTTGATTCCCAAATCGTGAGATCAAGACCTGAGTTGAAACCAAGAGTTGGATGCTGAACCAACTCAAGCCACCTTTCCCCCCCCAAACTGTGTGAAATTATATATTTTTCTTATTATATTTCACTAGCTAAGAATTTTGGTGCAACGTTGAGTAAGAGTGGTGAGAGAAGAAAATTTCGCCTGGCACCTGTTCGTAGGGGAAAAGTGTCTAGTATCTCAATATTAAAAAAATTTTTTTTCAACGTTTATTTATTTTTGGGACAGAGAGAGACAGAGCATGAACGGGGGAGGGGCAGAGAGAGAGGGAGACACAGTATCGGAAACAGGCTCCAGGCTCTGAGCCATCAGCCCAGAGCCCGACGCGGGGCTCGAACTCATGGACCGCGAGATCGTGACCTGGCTGAAGTCGGACGCTTAACCGACTGCGCCACCCAGGCGCCCCTAGTATCTCAATATTATGTATGTGGTTAGCTTTTGCTCTTTTTGTAGATTTTTTTAAATCAATTGAGGAAGTTCCTTTTTATTTCTGGTTTGTTGAGACTTTTTTATTAGAAATAGTTCTTAGTGTTAGGCAAATGCTTTTTCTCCACGAGTTGCTATTATCATTTGTTCCTTCTTACCTGCTGACATGGTGGATTACACAGAATGATTTTAAATGTGGAATCCCTCTTGCATATCTTGAATAAATCTCACTTGGTCACCATGTATATAAATATTTATTAAGTTGAATTCAACTTTCTAATATTTTCTTGAGGAATTCTGCACTTATGTCATGAAAGATACTGATTTTTTTTTTTTTTTTTGGTAGTATTTCGTGTGTGCTTGGTATTAGGGTAATGTTGGACTTGTAGGATGGCTTGGAAGTGTTCTTCTTGTGTCTTAAAGAAATACTGAGAAGAATTGGTAAAGTTTCCTTATATGTTTGGTACAATTCACTACGAAAATCATCTTGTGCTTCCTTCTTTCAAACATTATTGTTTATTCAATTTCTTTAATATATATATAGGCCTTTATAAGGTTATCAGTTGCTCCTTGCATAAGTTTTAGGAGTATCAGTATTTAAAGGAATTGGTCTCTTTGAAGCAATTTATCAAAATTGTGGGTAAATATTTTTTTTTATATTTTTATTAACATTTTAATGTATTTTATACCAGTAATAATGACCATTCTTTCCTCTGTCATACTGGTATTTCAAGTTTTCTTTTTTCCTAACATAAGTAAAGATTTTTCAATTTCTTTTTTTTTTTTTTTTTTTTCGACGTTTATTTATTTTTGGGACAGAGAGAGACAGAGCATGAACGGGGGAGGGGCAGAGAGAGAGGGAGACACAGAATCGGAAACAGGCTCCAGGCTCTGAGCCATCAGCCCAGAGCCCGACGCGGGGCTCGAACTCACGGACCGCGAGATCGTGACCTGGCTGAAGTCGGACGCTTAACCGACTGCGCCACCCAGGCGCCCCAAAGATTTTTCAATTTCATTAATCTTCCTAAAGAACCAGCTTTGAATATTTTATCTCCATTTCTTCCTGTTTACATTTTCATTGTTTTCTGATTTATTTTTATTATTTATTTTATTTTGCCTCCATTAGACTTAAATTGAAAGTTTTCTGTGGTTTCCTGAGGTGGAAGCTTAGGTCATTTATTTTAGAGCATTTTCTAATATATGTATTTAATATTATAAATTTTCTCTAAATACTTTTTGGGTTGCATCTAACAAATTTGATTAAGTCTCATTTTCATTTTACTCAAAATTTAACATTTCTCTTGGCACTTTTGCTTGAATGATATGTTATTTAGAAGCTAACTGTGTGTTTGTTCTAATAGTTTTGCAGTGGGCTCCATAGTTATTCTGCATACTCAATCAAGTCATTTGTGAAGAGAGTTTTACTCTTTCTGTCCAATCCCAAATGAGTTTCTTTTTCAAGTATAATGTTAAATAGAAGCTCAAGAGTGGATATTCTTTGTTTGTTCCTAACAGTAATGCATAAGAATCAATTCTTTCATTATTAAGTATAATGTTAGTTGTGAGATTTTTGTAGATGCCCTTTATCATGTTAAAGAAATTATCTTTTATTTTTTGGTTTTCTGAGTGTTTTTTTGCTTGTTTGGTTGTTTTTAACATGAAAGGGTATTTGGTTTTGTTTTAGTTTTTGGATTTTGCTTTGGATTTTGTAAAATATTCTACCTGAATCTAATTTGATACTCTATAGTTAGATATACACTAGTTTAGAATTGCTGTTTTCTTAAAGAATTATCATTGTGGAGCACCTGGATGGCTGAGTTGGTTAAGCATCTGAGTTTCAGCCCCACATCAGGCTCTGTGCTGACAGCTCAGAGCCTGAAGCTGCTTCAGATTCTGTATCTCCCTCTCTCTCTCTGACCCTCTCTTGCTTACTTTGTCTCTCTCTCGCTCAAAAATAAACATTAAAAAAAGAATTATCATTGTATAATAATTATCATTATTATTATAGTTGTATTATATATGATATGTATTATATCATGTATAATATATAATTGTATTACAATTGTATAATTATCATTACATAATGATAATTCTCTTTATGCCTGTTTCTTTTTGTAAAACCAGCTTTGTCTAAAATCAGCATATTTTAGGGGCGCCTGGGTGGCGCAATCGGTTAAGCGTCCGACTTCAGCCAGGTCACGATCTCGCAGTCCGTGAGTTCGAGCCCCGCGTCGGACTCTGGGCTGATGGCTCAGAGCCTGGAGCCTGTTTCCGATTCTGTGTCTCCCTCTCTCTCTGCCCCTCCCCCGTTCATGCTCTGTCTCTCTCTGTCCCAAAAATAAATAAACGTTGAAAAAAAAATTTTTTTTAAATAAAAAAAATAAAATAAAATCAGCATATTTTATCTTTCCCTTGATTAATGTTGGCTGGCATGATATTTCTTTTCCCACTCTTTTTCTTTTAACCTATTTGATTCTTTATACTTAAATTCACTTTTTAAACACTACATTTGGCTGAGCCTTGTTTTTTTTTTCCCCTGTATTCTATCAATCTCTGCTTTTTACTTGGTGCTTAATTTTTCACTCTTACTTGTCTATAGACCAATGTGTACACTAGAATGTAATTTAATTTCCAAATTTCTAGACATTGCTCTAATCTTTTTGTTACTGACATCTGATTTAATTTCCAGCCATCAGAGAACTGTATAAATCATTTCTAAATGTATTGAAACTTTCCTTATGACTCAGAATATGATTTATTTTGGTAAATGGCACATGTGCCTTTGAAAACCATTTGCATGCTTCAATGAGGTCTTTTTTTATTCATGCTGTTTAATGTATATTTTTTCTATCACTTGAAAAGAGAGCTGTTTAGAAATATCAAAATATGTAGATTTTTCTCTACTTTCATTTGTAATTGCTTCACTTTATATACTTTATTATTATATATGACAACTACGTTGTTTATTGCACATAATTAAAATTGTTATGTATTCTTATTGAAAAGATATTTCCATAATTATAATCTTTATCTCACATTTGACTATTGTTTTACAGTTTATGTCACACTAACAGAGCTGTATTAGCTCTATTAGTAATGTTTGAAAAGTGTACCTTTTTCCTATACCTTTAATTTCAAACATTTTGTGTTCTTATAAAGATTGCCCTTAAAAAATAACATGTAAGTGAGCTTTTCTCTTTATCTACATTGACCATCTTTGTTTAATTGGGGTCTATAATGCTTTATATTGAGTGTAATTAGTGCTGTAATTGGGTTTAATCCAGTAGTATACTGGTAAATATTCAGCAAATTGGCTTTGTTTAAGTTGCAGATAGCTGCAACAATTAGTTTTTTTATTTTTCCCAAGACCATGTTTCCTAACCATATCCTTGCCATCACTGTTTTCCCCAAATATCTGGGGATATTGAGTTTGGATAACCCCTCCTGCTCTCATTTTGGGATCTCCTTTGTTGATTTTTTTTTCTCATGCCCCACTGTGGGACTTATTTGCAAAGGCATTGTCAACTGCTAGGCCTATCAACTGAAAAATATTTAGCCTCTGAATCCACTCCATGTGGATCCTGTCTGTGGTAAGAAGAAAAGTCAAAGCTACCTGAGCCTCATGTTTGGTTGGTCTGAATTCCTTTACTCTTTGATCACTGTTAGTGTGTGTGTGTGTGTGTGTGTGTGTGTGTTTTGATTTTTATGGAGTACTCCTGTCACCATTAATTTAGCTATAGCACTGCTGGGACAGGTCTGTATTACTGATTTTATATTTATCTCTTCTGATTCATTCTTCCCTGTTGGTTGAGGTGAACCAATATTTATGCTTTTTCCATTTTTTTTTAAATGAAGTTAAGTAGTTTAGAGAAGTAGGAATGAGGTTTGATTTTTGCCAGCTTGAGCTCAGAGAAAATGACTGAGTTCAAATTTGCTCCTTTACCTACTGTTCAAATTCAGCTCATTCATTCTTCCTGTTGCACTCACTTCCAACAATGATGGGTTTTTACATTCAAGAAATCTGGAAACCACATATACTATTTGACTCTCATTCTCTAGGAAGAAGACCAATTTAATTTAAAAAATTAAAGAGTAGAATGAATAGAATGATATAGTACTTAAGAAAACAGTAGTATGAATCAAAGCATTCTGTGTAACTATGATGAGTCTATTCCCAATTGTCTACATGAACTTAGGAAAATTAATTAATATTTCTGTACTTCATTTTTCAGAAACAATATAAACGTCACATTTAAAACAAACCTAATATTTCCTTGTTTTTTCTCTAATTAGGTTTACATACAAATCGGCCAAATTTAAAGCTTAAATACTAAATATGAAAATACTTATAAAATATTCTTTTTTTCTTTAAAAAAAATTTAAATGTTTATTTATTTTTGAGAGAGAGAGAGAGAGACAGAGCATGAGAGTGGTAGGGGCAAAGAGGAAGGAGACACAGAATCTGAAGCAGGCTCCAGGCTCTGAGCTGTCAGCACAGAACCTGATTCAGGGCTCAAGCCCACAAACCGTGAGGTCATGACCTGAACCAAAGTCAGACACTTAACCAACTGAGCCACCCAGGCACCCTGAAATACTCCTTACTTAAATTTAAAGGACTGATGTAAAAAAAATTACCATTTTGTGGCTGCCTCAAACTCTTTAATATGAAGAAAGGAGGCTTGTATATGTTAGAATGATGCAAGACACAATTAATAAAAAACCCTGTGTCTATTACACTTAAATAATAATTACACTTGTCATATCACATCAAGTATACTCCAGAGACTTGCTGATAGACAATTCAATGGTTTAAGGATGTCATGTCCTTTCCATCTCTCTGCATTGTCATCTTGTATATAAATGTTGCCCTCAGATGACTGTCATTATATGAATAATACAGTCACAATAATTGTTGATAACAGTCACATATGAAAATACAATGCCTATGCACAAATCAATTGCTGGCAAGACAAAAGAATATCCAAAGTTATCTTAGATTGCCCACTTTGAGGGGAATGAATGCTGAGAAGTCAACAAAGTTAACCACGGCAGTGTTTATTACCATCAAAAACACAGATGGAGGTGACTTGTCTGCATATGCCAAAGGGGGGATAAACCTTTCGTGATTAACAGGATCTTCCTTTACAATTTTTAAATGTCTTTTATGAGTTTATAATAAAATATTCAAATTAAAAGAATTAAAATTTTAATTTGAAGAACCTTAGAAATTTTGACTACTTCATTTTGTAAACAAGGTGACTGTCTTATGCAATTGGTGTGAACAATGATCAACTTCATACAATAATTAAGCTCTAGAGAAAGGATGTCTCCCATCAAAAAAACTTAAAAACAAGCCTCAAAAAGATCAACTGTAACTATTAGTAAACTAACTCCCTGATAGTAAAAACAAAACAACCAACAAACCCTGAACATTGCTTAAGAGATGACCACAAAATTCATAATTTCTACTTGTTCTCTATGCCCAGAATACAAAATCACCAATTAGTTAATGTGCTGAGAAGCAGGAAAATGTGACTAATAATTATAAAATAAAATTGTTAATAAGAAACCCTACAAAATGACCCAGATATTGGAAAGGCCCAGGAAGTAGGAAGCGTCATTGAAGTGGTTGTGACAAATATGTTCAAGGGCTTAAAGACAAACATGTCTTTAATAATGAATGAACATACAAGAAATTTTAGGAAACTGAACTATAAAAGTTTAGAACTGAAAAGTACAATACTTGGAACAGAACCTACAATTGACAGTGATGACATTGATTTGAAATGGCAGAAAAATGGTCAGTGAATTTGAGATGGAACAACAGAAATTATCCAATCTAAATATCAGAAAGACAGAACATTAAAAACAAAACCAAAATAAAGAAACAGGGCCTCAGTGATTGTTTGGATATTATCAAGTCATCTGCATAAAATTGAATCCTCAAGAATGGAAGGGTATGGAGAAAAAAAGTGTAAAAGCATATTTGAGGAAGAAAAGATTTACATATTTGGTTAAAAAAATATACACTAACGTATCCAAGGATCTTAGCAAATATAAAACAGGATAAATCCCAAAAAATGCTCAGTAGGTACCTGATAGTCAAGTTCAACCAATGATAAGGAGAAAAGCTTAAAAGAATGAAGATAAGAAAGACATATTACATACAAGGGAAGAATGACATGAATAAAAAATAACTTTTCATCAAAAACAATAAAGGACCATAAAAACCTAACAGCATGTTTACCTTTCTGAAAAAAAGTCAACACAGAATCTATATTCAGAAAAAAATCTTCAAAAATGAACATTAAATTCAAAAATAATCAGGAAAACAAGAATAGAGTTTACTCCTCACAGGGAATGAAAAGGAAGTCTCTGACTCTAACAAATATTGACACCAAATGGAAGCTCAGAACTACAAGAAAAACTAAAGAGCTGCTGTAATGGCATATATTTTGGTAAATACAAAATACTATTTTATTAGCTATTTACTTTCCTTAAAAATATATGGCTAGGAGCCCCTGGGTGGCTCAGTTGGTTAAGTGTCAGCTCTTGATTTTGGCTCATGCCATGATCTCATATTTCAGGGATCAAGTCCCTTGTCAGGCTCTGTGCTGACAGATGCAGAGCCTGTTTGGGATTCTCTCTCCTTCTCTCTCTCTGCCCTTCCACACTCCTGTTCTCTGTTTCTCTCTCAAAATAAATAGATAAATATTAAAAATATATACATGGTTATGTAAAGCCAATATACTATATTAGATTTATAATATATGTATTTGTAATATTTATGAAAATAGTAGCAGCCCTCAGAATGAGTGTAAATGGAAATAGCCAGTAGGTTCTTAAATTTTACATAAAATATTAACTATTAACTTAAAGTTGCTTTTAATGAGTTAAAAATACATGTTGATATCCCTAGAAAAATATTTATTTAATTCAAAGAGATACAGCTTCAAAGTCAATGAAGGAATAAAATTAAAATCATGCTACATTTCTATTTCTGGATAGTAAAGTAGGATTCTGACACTTTCACAGACTATCCTAGGCTGGAAGAACCTATTTCCATTTAAAATCACTGGTCACTATAGTAGATGGTAGGAAATGTGATGAATCATAGAAGTGACATACACACCACTGATGGAAGTCATTTAAACATATCTATTAGCTGCTGGCCAGAAAAAAAAAAAAAAATAGTACCTGAAAGGAGGAAAGTAAGAAATATCTGTGAAGAAAACTGAGGGCTATCATTGTTCCTACCTGAAAGATACCAAAAAGTAAGTTTCAAACCTCTGTCAAAATATTTTACCAATTGTGGTAAGCAGAATAATTGCCCCCCAAATATATTATATCCAAATCCTTGTTACATATAAATAACTTTATAAGAGAAAAGTTATCACATGTCTGTGATAACTTTGCAGACATGATTAAATGAAGATATTGAGATGATGAATGGATATTGAGAGATTACCTGGATTCTCCAGGTGGGCTCTGAATGTAATCACAAGTGGAGGTAAAACACATTCCATAAAGAAGGAGAAGGCAGTGAGATAAGAGAGGCATAGTTTGGAATGATGTGGCCATAGTGAAGGATTAGGCAGCCACCAGATGCTTAAAGAGATAAGAAACTGATTTTCTCTTAGAACTTTCTAAATGGAACACAGCCCTGCTGACACCTCAATTTCAATCAAATGAAATTATTTTGGGCACTTGGCCTCAAGAACCGTGAAACAATAAATTTCTGTTGTTTTAAGCTATTGTTGTAATTTGTTACAGAAGCCATAGGAAACAAATTCACCAATTTTTCCTAAAATATCTTGCTAATTAATTTCTTTCTGCAACTTTACCAAAATATTGCATATTGCATTTAATTGGGTTGGAAATACTAAATGTGTTCCTCAATTTGCATTTCATTACATTTTAAGATAATACTTTGTGATCTTTTTCCCCTCTATGTAATTTTTTCTTACATTGGTCGTATTCCAAAGAAAGACTCAATTCAAATAAATTTGATGTCTACATTCAGATCACTCTGACAAAGTAAGTCAAGATATTAAACAAACACATAACTCATATGCAACCAGTAAGTAAATCACTATTTTTAAGGAAAAAAAACTGCTTCTACTTTAGCATCTTCTGATAAATCATGACAGTTACAAAATTATTTATGAGCATGTTTTATTGATTAAGCCAGGAACTGAATAACTACCTGGAAGGTATCTCCTAGAACAATCAATGTGACAGAAAATGGCATAGTTATAATTTTAGAAGCTATGTTAATTTTTGAGCAGTGTACTCTGATTCTACAGGCATCTATTATGTGATCCATCTATGAAGAAATGTGAGCAAAATACCGTGAGGTTAATGTAAGATGCACGCAGAGAATGAGGGTAGCAAGTTTCCAAAGTCAAATACCTATCCTCACCAGCCACGAGTCTTATAGTTTTTCCACATTCTTTCCAAAATTGCTATTGTAAGGTTTTCTAATTTTAGCTCTTATTCATATGAAGAAGTATCTCATTTTGGTTTACTTTTCATTTCTCTAATGATGGATGATATTGAACATATTTTCATGGGCTTATTCCATTTTTCTATCTACTTTTATAATCTTCATCCATTATTAATTGATTCATTTTCTTACTGATTTATAATTCTTTTTATAGTCCTTTGCAGAACATATAAGCCTATTGCCAGAAATAAATTTAAATTTTTTCTCCTTGTATGTTGTTTGATTTTCCACTGTAATAGTGTCTTTCAAAGATCTATTTTTTAGAAAAAAATATGGTTCATATTATTTTCTGTCCCGAAAAATTTTTGCTTGCCTCATGATCATAAGATTTCCTTTCACCTTTTACTTTAGAGATTTTCGTAGTTTTAATTTTTCTATTTTGGTCATAGTCCATGTCAATTTTTTTTAGTGTTTTTGATGCAAGGTAATAGGCAACTTTCTTTTTTTTAACTTTTTATTTAAATTCTAGCTGGTTAACATATAGAGTAATATTAGTTTTAGTGGTAGTATTTAGTGATTCACCACTTACATCTAACTCCCAGTGCCATCACAACAAGTTTTCTCCTTAATATCCATCACCCGTTAAGTCCATCTCCCTGCCCACCCCCCTTTCCGGCAACTGTCAGTCTGTTCTCT
The DNA here is from genome assembly GCF_018350155.1 of Leopardus geoffroyi. NCBI lineage: Eukaryota > Metazoa > Chordata > Mammalia > Carnivora > Felidae > Leopardus > Leopardus geoffroyi. The sequence goes on from NC_059333.1 coordinate 101,986,714, forward strand.
AGTTAAGAGTCTCTTAGGGTTTGCCTCATTCTTCTTCTTTTTTTTTTTTCTCCCTTCCCTTCTGTTCATCTGTTTTGTTTCTTAAATTCCACATTTGAGTGAAATCATGTGGTACTCATCTTTCTCTGACTGACTTATTTCACTTAGCATAATACATTCTAGTTCCATCCATGTCTGCAAGTGGTAAGCTTTTTCATTATTTTGATTCCTGAGTAATATTCCATTATATTCATACCACATCTTTTTTATCCATTTATCAGTCAATGGACATTTGGGCTCTTTCCATAATTTGACTACTGTTGACACTGCTGCTATAAACATCAGAGTGCATGTGCTCCTTTGAGTTAGTATTTTTGTATGCTTGGGTAAATAGCTAGTAGTGCAATAGCTGGCTAGTAGGGTATAACTTTTTGAAGAACCTCCATACCATCTTCCAGAGTGGCTGCACCGGTTTGCATTCCTATCAACAGGGTAAGAAGGTTTCCCTTTCTCTGCATCCTCGTCAACATCTATTGTTTCCTGTGTTAATTTTAGTCATTCTGACAGGTGTGAGGTATATCTCATTGTAGTTTTGATTTGTATTTCCCTGATGATTAGTAATGTTGAGCATCTGTTCATGAGTGTATTGGACATCTCTATGTCTTATTTGCAAAATTGTCTATTCATGTCTTCTGCCCATTGCTTAAATGTATTGTTTATGGGGTGTTGAGTTTGATAGGTTCTTTATAGATTTTAGATATTAACCCTTTATCAGATAGGTCATTTGCAAATATCTTCTCCCAGTCTGAAGCTTACTTTGATTTTGTTGTTTCCATCAATGTGCATAAGATTTTTATCTTGATGAAGTCCCAATAGTTCATTTTTGCTTTTGTTTCCCTTGCCTCAGGAGATATATTTAGAAAAAAGTTGCTATGGCAGATGTCAAACAGGTTTCTGCCTGTGTTCTCCTATAGAATTTTGATGATTTCTTATCTCACATTCAGATATTTCATCAGTTTTAATTTATTTTTGTGTATGGTGTAAGAAAATGGTCCAGTTTCATTTTCTGCACATTGCTGTACAGTTTTTCCAACAGCATTTGTTGAAGAGACTGTTTTTTCCATTGAATATTCTTTCCTGCTTTGTTGCAGATTAGTTGACCATACAGGTGTCGGTCCATTTCTGAGTTTAAATAAGCAAATTTCATTTTTTTAAGTTATGGATCCATTTGTTCCTGCATCACATTTTCCTATTGAATTTTCATTTTCACTTTGTTGAAAATCAACTGATTTTATATTTAATAGTTTATTTTTGAACTCTCTATTCTGTTCCATTAATCTCTATGTCTGTCTTTATTGTAGCATTGCATTATTACAATTTCATTAACTTCATAGTTCATCTTGAAGTCATGTTGTGAAAATCTTCCAATGCTTTTCTTCCTATTGCAAATTGCTTATGTTATTTTAGTCGCTTTGTATACTCCAATGATTTTTGACACAGCATATCCATGTTTATAAAAAAGTATTCTAGAATTTGAATTTCGTTATGTAGAATAGATCACACTATTCATATCAGTTCTTCCAATCATAATCATTGTATACCCTTGCTTATTTAAGATATTGGACCTTTTTTGTTAATCTATTCCTAAGTATTTCATTGTTTTGATGCTATTATAAAACTTACCTCAAAATTTTATGTTCCAACTGGTTATGTATGCTAGAATATAAAAATGGCATTTATTTTTGTGCCTTGTGTTTATTATGCAACCTTCCTAAAACTGAACTTTATCTGGGAATTTTGAATAATTCCCTTTGAATTTTCTATATCACATTTGTGCTTTGAGGATTACAAACAAGTTCCATTTACCATTTCCAATTTGAATATTTTTTCTTTTTTTTCTGACAGAGTTAAAGTTTGTCTTATTCTTAAAATGAACTTGCTAGCAAGTTGTAAGGTAAAAGCAATGATACTATAATTATATTTAACATTAATTTCCCTCCTAAATTCTGTATTTATGATATTTTTGAAATGTGTGTTTGCTTTCATTACTCATAATGATAAACCTTGCCATAATATTATAGCAGATTATACTTGATATATTAAAATAATAATATTATAATGAGATATATCTATTTATAATTAATTGAACACATATTTGAAGTGCAAGCTTGAAGTGTGCTTTTGTTCTTGTTTGGTCTTTTTTAATGAAAAGATATGTGCAGTAAAATAAAAATATGTAATCACTACAGTGAATGTGGAAGATTAAGCACCACACTGGAAGCCTATATGTATGCCAATAACATTTTCTCTGCCTATTCATAAAGAATGTCAAAGTCCACAGATGGTATCTACACTTGTGGTGAATATAACATAATGTATAGACTTGTAGAATCATTATGTTATACACCTGAAATTAATGTAACATTGTGTGTCAATTATACTCAAATTAAAAAAGGAAAAAAAATGAATGTTAAAGCCCAGTATTTACTTCATGTTTATATATTTATAAATTTGATACTCATATCTGAAAGTTTCAATTTATAAACAAATATTTCTGAAACTTTCTTTTTCATTGTTTTTTTTTTTTCAGAAATTTCCGTGGAATACAAACAAACAAAACCCCCAGAGATATTTAATGTAGGTAACCCACAATAGTAAATCACCAGGCCATGATATCCCCTCTTTGGAACAGAGTTTATCTCATATTGCCTGTTGATCAGCACACATGAATCCTGCAGGGTTAAATTTTCAACTTAGAGAAAGTTTATTGGACCTTTCTACTGTGGGATTTTCAAATGACATATGAAGGAAAACATCAAAGATGAAGATACATCAATTAAACTGTTTGGAAGAATCCTGCCTCTTTCCCTGTATTGCTACCTTATGTTAATTAGGAAGCCCAAGATATTTACCTGCAATTACTCAGAACCAAGATTGGAAGAGTTGTGGATAGTTAACACAACATGGTAGAATATTGGCCTCACCTGAATGTTTGTGACTGAGGAAACATTAGCCCTTCCGAAAATGTGACCAGGGCTATTTGATCCAACCTTCCTGGTACTAGCTTTTTGATATGGGGAATCAGTGATCTTTGGGACTGATTAGCTGTGTCCACACTCTGTTAGGATGCACGACCTTAAATTTCCACAAATTCTAACTGGGGCTCTGAAGAAGACAGCTCTCTCTCTAATGGGCTATTCTGCAGGGGAGCAAATTAGCCTTTACTTCTTGGTAGATTAATTTCTTAATATAAAGTAATTTCTCTCTTTGTAATTTGTCATGATGCATTTCAAAGGATATGAAATGAAAAATTACTGTCTTATATTTTAAGGCAATTGTACTACTAGAGAAGCTGGACAATTTACCTTGATTGGCTATTTTTTAAAATAAATTTGCTTAGCATTTTCAAATCCAAATCCAAAATATCAATACTTTTGTAACATTGCTTGTCAGTTTCCATGAAACTTCAGGAAAGATCCACAAAAGCTTTATTTGGTGGAAATAACAATAGTGGTATATACAGTAATAATATTTTCTAATGTTTATGTTTGAAGGAAAGAGAGAGCATGAGCGGGGGAAGGAAGAGAAAGAGGGACACAAAGAATCTGAAGCAAGCCCGATTCTGAGCTTGAACTCACAAACGTGAGATCATGACCTGAGCCAAGTTAGGCACTTAACCGACTGAGCCACCCAGGTTCTCCTATACAGTAATAATATTAATTCTAACATATGACACCAAATTCTTAAAAAGAATGTGATATTCAAACTAATTTTCTTTATTTGAGTAATGATTCCCTTTTCTATCAACACAATTCTTAATTGCTGCATCAAACCCCTCGCATAACCATTGCAAGAATTCCTAACTTGTTTCCTTGGTTTTTTTTGTTAGCTTTTTGCATATTATTAAATAACTAGAAAAACAAAACTTTCAATTTTGTGGTCACCAATTTCCACCCTTCCCGTTCCTGAAAGTCTGCAGACTTGCCCTTGGATCCCAGCTTCCATGTTTCTAGCTCTCACCATTACTTCTACTTCTCCCCTATTCCTTGGAAACGTAGGAGAATGTACTTTCTGATATCTTTCCACTTCAGTGGTCTGGACATGAGATATACGTCACTTTGGAGTTGAAGTATTAAGAGGCATTGTATAGCTCTTCATGCTTTCTTCCCTTACAGAAAGAAGGAAAGGCTGAACCTGCATTGACCTTGGAGTATTATTAGAAGCTGAATCCACAGTCAACCTTGTTTCAGGTTACAAGGGGACTGGAACTCAGCCCATTTGCTGATCCATGTAAAACAAGGAAGATACTGCTTTGGCATTTCACAAAACACTGGAACTTTTTTGTTTGGGAGAGCTTTTACTTTTGTTGCTGTTTTTACTCTATAGTTTCATAACCTGATAACTATACAATTTCATTCCAATTTTAATTTTCTAAGCATGGTCCACTGAGACATGTTTAACAAGTATATAGTAGGTGGTCTCTGCTGTTATTTAGTTACTTTGCCTTCATCTCTCCCTAGGACAATTACCCAGCTTCCTTCTTTCTCTGATAATCATATTTGTAATGCTGGGCTCCTTTCCTGAAGTTACTGTCTCAGGCTTGCCAAAATCTCTATTGTAATCCAGGGAACTTTGTTTCAGCCAAAAGCGAAGAACAGAAATGACAACTCGAGTACTTTTTTACTTTCAAATCTTCAGCCAATAAAATATAAGCAGGGACTAAGAAAATCTCAGTCAGTTCCACATGGAATATAAGAATCCTCAACAAACCTTGTGCCAGAGTAAAAGTCCTCCTGCTATTGAATGTTCTGGATACGTAGAATCCTTTAAACTAGCATGGAATAAATACACATATCTGATTTGTGGCGTTTTGCTGTGTGCCAGAGAATGGTTACATTCCCAGTGAGTTTTGAAGAATGTTTTGGTTTGGGAGAAAAAGCCCTACAGCATTTTCACTAGCTTTTCTCTCAAGAAGTTTCTCATTCTGCTTTATTTTATTTTATTTTTTTGAGTTATTAAGTGCAGAGAGAATTCCTGAGTATTTTGCTTTATGTAAAAACAAAGACCCACAGCCAACTGATTCTTTAATAAAATAGTGTCATACTGTTTAGATAATGGTATTCAAAAAGTCTCTGGATTATTTGCAGATAGCAAATTTCTAAAACACCAAATTAAAAAAAAAAAAAAAGTCCGTGAGTATCTCACGTAGATTATTCTCCCTCCCAGACAAAGACTGTCAAAGTAACATGTTTAAACTAAGTAGCAGCTAGGATCTTTCTTAATAAGGTGAGAAATTCCAATGATAAATTAACTATATTTTTAAAGGTTTTAAATTCTGACAAAACTTATACTTAGGAAAAACTACTGCTATAAATTAAGAGTAAAAGAAGAGAGGCACCTGGGTGACTCAGTTGGTTGAACATCTAACTCTTGATTTCGGTTCAGATCATGATTTTATGATTTGTGGGATCGAGCCCCCAGTCGGGCTCTGCGCTGACAATGTGGACCCTGCTCGGGATTCCCTCTCCCTCTCTGCCCCTCTCCCCTGCTTGTGATGCCTCTCTTAAAATAAATAAATAAACATTTTTAAAAAGTAAAAGAAGAATAGGAGTTTTGGCTTCAGAGAGCAGAAACAGACATAGACATATTGGATAATACACACAGAATGAGCTGATCATGTGAATTTTGATAGTAAGTCTACTATATTATATGTGAGAAAACTTAAGGGGCCTCAATATATTATATGTTATTCATATTTAAATCAAAAATATATTTTCCACCAAATGCAATTAAATCAGTCTTATGTTTCATTTGGGTTTTTCTATAATTTGGTTCTGTAATTTTATAATATGGTTTCCTATAAAATACCACTTTGGTACCTAATGATTTGTATTATAAGGGCAATGGTACTTACTATTTATTTTTCTATAGTATTACAAAATGGAAGATGTGTAGCCTTAAGATCCTAGGCTACCAATTTCTATCTTGAGTAAAAAAAGGGGGAACCAAATTTTGGCATAGATGATTTTAAGCTTTTGAAATCTTGAAATAAGGTGCTTGCTTCATTTGCACATATACTAAAATTGGAACAAAATACAATATGCAACATACACACATATATACACATATAGTGATAGAGAGTATTTGTTCATGTCTCAATGTTTGAATGAAATTTTCTACTTTCATCCATAAGCAATATTGCCTAAACTATTAACTTGACAACTTTATCATCTCAAATTTATCTTTTCTCTGTCCCTTAATTTTTGACCACCACAGGGGTTAAATATATTACCACTGATTCATGATTTTTTTTTTCCCACTGCAGCTAAACTGTATGTTTATTGAATGCAAACCATTATTGACATAGTTTTCTTCCTTTCTTTCCTTTTCCTTTTCTTCCCCCCCCTTTTTTTTTTGGCTATTTAGATAATATGGATAATGTGGATTAACATAAGCAATCAAAGTAAAACCAAATTGCCATTTGTAGCATATATTATGGTTACTTTCCTAGCCCATCCTCTGGAATTGTAAAGAGTTGTGCTATTTGGATACATTTAATTTTGTTTCATATAGAATGATGTCTCTGGATTTGCCTATGTTATTTGTAAGTTCAAGCAAGTCCCACAACCCTTGCTATACGGCCTGACTCAGGCTGCTGCATGAAATCTGGTTTGAACTAAGCAGTAGAAGGCATCTCTTTGATGTAGTAATTGGTTCCGTGATGGCAGGTAACTTGAATGGTATAATCAGAGTAAAGTTCAGGAAGTCCACGTTTGATTTGGAAGAGACTTCCAAATATCTTCTCTCTAGATATTAATGAGTAAGTATAAAGTGGAGTTGTCAAATTTAATAAATAAAAATACAAGATATCCAGTCAAACTTGTACATGTTATAGATGTATACATAGTATTTGTATGTCCTGCATTTTGCCTGGAAATACTTATAACAAAACAAGTTTATCTCAAGTACAAATTTAATATAGCATTTTGTATTTCATCTGACAACTTACACATTAACTTGAAAACAAAATCCTCATAAAAGAGAGTATGGCCAAAATAACTAAAAGTAATTATTGTCAGAAACATGGTTTTATAGATCTGCAATCTGTCTACAATTTTCATTTGCACTCAATACTAAATTCCTATATTCTTCTGTTATTGTTAAATTATTTGATATTGCTATTTTGGGACACAGTGTGTGAATCAGCATAAAAATATCTGAGCATAGAGAAATCCAACCAGAGGAATGAACAGATGTTACAAATCTACATCAAGAGTAGTTTTGGCAGGTTTAAGGAAGAGCAATCGGTTTAGTGCACCTGGCATATAGTGAACAGGAAGAGAATGGTGAGGAATGAGGTTAAAGCAGAAGCCTGGATCAAGAACAGCAAAGACTGGCATGTCCCAGGATTTTAAGATTGTATTGTCAGCACAGTGCAATAGCATGGGAATATTGACAAGAAGGGTGTGAACGACCTGATTTAAACTTGAAAAAATAACCATTCCAATATCTGTGCAGAAACTGAATTCTAGAGACATTATCAGAATTAAAATTTTGTTGGGAATAATATTGGCAAATGAAGATATTAGGGTGCAGTAGGGTGATAATGGTGGAGAGAAAGTTGTCCAGAAATAGTCTACTTTATGTAGACGGAACCAGAGGAGACAGCAGTATGATTTAACAACATTTGCTTCACTTTCCTCATCTGTGATATGGAGATAACAATAGTCATATAATAAGTTGAGCTACATTAGTCTCTGAAAATTTTATCTCAATAAAATGTAGTATTTTAATGAAATCTAATAAAATTAAAAGACTATTAAACCAAATAACTAATGAAAAGTTGGTTTATGCTGACATGAAAATATAGATGCAACTCAATGCCAACAAAACCAAATAATCCTATTAAAAACTGGAAGAAGATCTGAATAAACATTTTTCCAAAGGAGACATACAGATGTCTAACTGACATGTGAAAAGATGCTCAACATCAGTAACCGTCAAGGAAACGCAAATAAAAACCACAATGGTAATCACCTCACTCCAGTCAGAATGGCTAGTATCAAAAAGACAAGAAATAACAAGCATTGGTAAGGATTTACAGAAAAGGAACCTTCATGCACTAATGGTGGAAATGTAAATTGGTAGAGCCATAATGGTAAACATTATGAAGGTTCCTTACAAAACTAAAAGTAGGAGTACTATATGATCCAGTAATTCCAGTTCCAGGTATTTATTTGAAGAAAATGAAGATATTAATTCAATAAGATACATGTATGCCTATGTTTATTGCAGCATTATTTAAAACAGCCAAGAAATGGAAACAACCTTGGTGTCCATCAATAGGTGAATGGATAAAGAATTGTATGTATATATGCATGTGTGTTGTAACAACCCCCCCTCCCCGAACATACATACTATTCAACTGTAAAAAAAAAAGAATGAAATCTTGACATTTGTGATAACATGGATGGAACCTGAGGGTATTATGCTAAATGAAATAAGCCAGAGAATGAAAAATACCCTATGATTTCACTGATTGGTGGAATCTAAAAAACAAAAGAACAAACAAAACATAACACACAGAACATACTGGTGGTTGCTCAGGGTGAAGGCTGGTTAGTGGGAGAAATGGGTGAAGGGGATCAAGAGGTACAAATTTCTAATTATAAAAAAGTATTACAAATTTAAAAGAAAAAGTATTTGTAACTTTGTATGGTACAGATGGTAACTAGACGTATTTTGGTGACCATTTTGCAATGTATACAACTGGTAAATCATTATGTGCACTTGACATAAGTACAGCAGCTTTGTAATATATATTGAAATCAAAAGGTATCATGCCTCTAGCTTTGATCTTCATTGGCTATTCTGGGTCAATTAATAAAAAAGTAAAATAAAATAAAATAAAACAAAACAAAAATGTAAAAACACAAGCTCATAGAAAAAAGATCAAATTTGTGGTTACCAGAGGCAAAAAGTGGGCGAGAGGGATTGGAGGAAAGTGACCAAAAGATAGAAACTTACAGGTATAAGATAAATAACTAAGAATGTAATGTACAACATGATGACTAAAGCTAACACTGCTATATGATATACATGAAAGTTAAGAGAGTTAATACTAAGTTTTCTCATCACAAAGGTAATTTTTTCCTTCATTTAAATTGTATGTATGTGAGAAGAGGATGTTAGCTAAACCTGCTGTTGTATTCATTTCACAATATATGTAAATCAAACCATCATGCTGTATGCCTTTAACTTATGCAATGATTATGTCAATTATTTATCAATAAAACTGAAATAAATAATTAATTTTGCAATAAAACGTATATTTTTGTTATTCTTATTCATGGAAAAGCACACAGGAAAGCCTGTCTTAAAACTCTGTTGTTTTAATAACAAAATTAAATTTTCTAAAACAACCAACAATAAAAATAAGCTTAAGTGAAATAATCATCTAGTCCATGGTTCTTTGAAATAATTAATAAAATTGATAAACCCCCAGCTAGACTTATTGAAAAGAAGAGAAAATATCCAAATAAATAAAATCACGAATGGAGAGGAGAGATCACGACCAACACCACAGACATACAAATAATTATTGGAGAATATTATGAAAAATTATATGCTAACAAATTAGGCAAACGGGAAGAAATGGATGAATTCCTAGAAACATATAAACAACTAAAGCTGAAACAGGAAGAGATAGAATATTTGAACTAACTAATAACCAGCAAAGAAACTGAATCAGTAATCAAAAATCTCCCAACAAATAAAAGTTCAGGGCTAAATGGTTTCCCAGGGGGATTCTACCAAACATTTAAAGAAGAGTTAATACCTATTTCCCTCAAATTGTTTCAAAAAATGGAAATAGAAGGAAAATTTCCAAACCCATTCTATGAGACTAGCACTACCTTGATTCTAAAATCCTCACTACTACTAAAATCCCCAAACTCCCCACTACAAAGAATTATAGGCAAATATCCCTCATGAACATGGATGTAAAACTTCTCAACAAAATACTTGGAAACTCAATTCAACAGTACATTAAAGTAATTATTCACCACAATCAGTTGAGATTTATTTCTGGATTGCAAGGGTAGTTCAATGTTTGCAAATCAATGTGATACACCACATTTATTTAAAAAAAAGGATAAGAACCATATGACCCTCTCAATAGATTCAGAAAAAGTATTTGACAAAGTACAACATCCATTCTTTATAAAAACCCTCAAGAAAGTAGGGATAGAAGGAACATACCTCAACATCATCAAAACCATATACAGAAGATCCATAGCTAATATCACCATCAGTAGGGAAAAACTGAGAGCTTTTCCTCTATGGGCAGAAATAAGACAGGCACTTCTACTCTCACTATCGTTATTTAACCTACTACTGGCTTCAGCAATTGACAACTAAAAGAAATAAAAGGCTTTCACATCAGCAAGGAAGAAGTCAAACTTTCACTATTCACAGACAACATGATACTCTATCTAGAAAGCCTGAAAGACTCTACCAAAAAATTGCTAGGAGTGGTATACAAATTCAATAAAGTTGAGGGATACAAAATCAATGTACAGAAATCTGCTAGATTTCTATACATCAATAATGAAGCAGCAAAAAGAGAAATCAAGAATCAATCCGACTTACAATTGCACCAAAATCCATAGGATACCTAGGAATAAACCTAATTAAAGAAGTAAAATGGGTATCTGAGTGTCTCAGTCATTTAAGTATCTGACTTTGGCTCAGGTCATGTTCACATTTCCTGGGTCCCAGCCCCAAAATAAGGCTCTGTGCTGACAGCTAAGAGCCTGGAGCCTGTTTCAGATTCTTTGTCTCCCTCTCTCTGCTCCTCCCCAGCTCATGTTCTGTTTCTCAAAAATAAATAAAAAACATTAAAAAATATTTTTTTAAAAAGAGGTAAAGATATATTTTGAAAACTATAGAAAATTTATGAAAGAAATTGAAGAGGACAAAAAGAAATGGAAAAACATCCCATGTTCATGGATTGGAAGACCAAATATTGTTAAAATGTCTATACTACCGAAGCAATAAACAGATTCAGTGCAATCCCTGTCACAATACCACCAGCGTTTTTCACAGAGCTAGAAAACACAATCCTAAAATTTGTATGGAATCACAAAAACTTTGAAGAGCCACGGCAATCTTAAAAAAGCAAAGCAAAGCTGTAGGTATCACAATTCAAGACTTCAAGTTGTATTACAAAGCTGTAATCATGAAGACTGTATGGTACTGGCACAAAAACAGACATATAAATCAAAGAAAGAGAATAGAAAACCCACAAATGGACCCACAACTCTATGGTCATCTAATCTTTGACAAAGCAGGAAAGAATATCCAATGGAAAAATCATAGTCTTTTCAACAAATGCTGTTGGGAAAACTGGACAGCAACATGCAGAAATATGAAAGTGGACCACTTTCCTACACCATACACAAAAATAAATTCAAAATGGATGACATACCTGAATGTGAGACAGGAAACCACCAAAATCCTAGAGGGGAACACTGGTAGCAACTTGTTTGACATCGGCCCATAGCATCTTCTTACTAGACACATCTCTGGAGGCAAAGGAAACAAAAGCAAAATTAAACCATTGGGACTTCATCAAAATAAAAAGCTTTTCCACGGCAAGGAAACAATCAAAAAAATCTAAAAGACAACTTATGAATTGGGAGAAGATATGCAAATGACATATCAGATAAAGGGTTAGTATGTAACATCTATAAAGTACTTATCAAACTCAACACCCCCCACCCCCCCAAAAAAAACTCACAAACAATCTAGTTGGGAAATGGGCAGAAAGTGCACCTGGGCAGCTCAGTTGGTTAAGTGTCTGAATTGATTTCTGCTCAGGTCATGATCTCATGGACCCAGGGATAGAGCCCCACATTGGGCTCTGTCCTGGACTTGGAGCCTGCCTGACATTCTCTCTCTCCCTCTCTGTTCCTCCCCTGCTTCTGCATGTTCTCTCTCCCTCTCTCAAGATAAATAAATAAACATTAAAAAAAGAAAAAGGCAGAAGACATGAATAGACATTTTCCAAAAATGACATACAGATGGTCAACGCACTCATAAAGAGATGGTCAACATCACTCATCATCAAAGAAATACAAATCAAAACTACAATGAGATATCACTTCACACCTTTCAGAATGGCTAAAATTAACAACACAGGGAACATCAGATGTAGGCGAGCATGCGGAGAAAGGGGGACCTTCTTACACTGTTGATGAGAATGCAAACTGGTACAGCTACTCTGGAAAACACTATAGAGGTTCTGAAAAAGTTAAAAATAGAACTATCCTACTACTAGCAAGTGCACTACTAGGTATTTACCGAAAGGATATAAAAATACTAACTTGAAGGGGCATATGCACCACAATGTTTATAACAGCATTATCAACAATTGCCAAATTATGGAAAAAGCTCAAATGTCCATCAATTAATGAATGAATAAAGAAGAAGTGATATATGCAGATATATATACACATGGAGTATTACTCATCCAGAGAAAAGAATGAATTCTTGCCATTTGCAATGATGTGAATGGAGCTAAAGTGTCTTATGCTAAGCAAAATAAATCAGAGAAAGACAAACACAATATGATTTCACGCATATGTAGAATGTAAGAAATGAAATTGCTGAACATAAGGGTAAAAAAAAAGAGAGGGAGTCAAGCCATTAAAGAGACTCTTTTATCAATAGAGAACAACCTAAGGGTTACTGGAGCGGGGTTGGGTGGGGTGATGGGCTAAATGTGTGAATGGTACTAAGGAGGGCACTTGTTGTGGTAAGCGCTGGGTGTCATATGAATCACCAAACTGTACTCCTGAAACTAATATTACACTATATGTTAACCAATTAGAACTTAAATAAAACCTTGAAATATTAAAAACAGGAAATAATCAGCTATTCTGGAAAAAAAGTCATTTGTAAAATATTAATTTGTTAGTGTTTGGTAGAGATGAAACTTGAAAATGAACAAGTATCCAAGTTAAAAAGAATAATTATTACTCTTAAAATATTTACCATAAATTATAAATACCAGAAATGAATAAACACATGAGCAACCCAAGTACTTCAGACTTAATAACAAAATAAGAGGCTACTATGAACAAACTCTATATTGTGTAATAGTAGCTAATGCAATTTTTTTTCTTTTTTAAATTTAATTTAAATTTTTTAATGATTACTTATTTTGAGAGAGAGAGAGAGAGAGAGAGAGAGAGAGAGAGAGAGAGAGAGAGAAAGCAGGGGAGGGGCAGAGAGAGAGAGAGAGAGAGAGAAAGAGAGAGGATCCCAAGCAGAGTCCGTGCTTACAGCACAGAGCTCAATCTAAGGCATGACCTCATGAACTGTGAGATCCTGACTGGAGCTGTAATCAAGATTCGGATAGGTTAACCAAGTGAGCCACGTAGACGTCCCAGTTTCTTTTTGTCTGAGGTGCATTTTACTATTCTGTTCAAAAGAAAACACAACCAAAACCATCAATTCTTTCACGTGTTAAGAAGATCACTATAAAAATGTTCTGTTAATTAGGAGGTGTATCCAAGTAAGACCCATGACATTTATCAACATTCTACAAACTACTTAGATAAAAAATAATACATGCAGGGTCACCTGAGTGGCTCAGTTGATTAAGTAGTCCAGCTTTGGCTCTGGTCATGATCTTGCAGTTATTGAGTCTGAGCCCCACGTCGGGTTCTGTGCTGACCCCTCACAGCCTAGAGCCTGCTTCGGATTCTGTGTCTCCCTCTCTCTCTGCCCCTCCCCCATTCTCTCTGTCTCTCTGTCTCTCTCTTTCTCAAAAAAAAAAAATAAAACATTTAAAAAATTTAAAACTAATAATAATACATGGAAATATTTTGATTTTAAGTTTTATAGCAAGTAATACAAAAGTCTTATGATTCTTGTCAAACATTATATAATTTGAAGGTGGGATGTAGGTTATTGTTATTGTGTTCAAATATGTATGTATATATGAAAAAGAGTAAATGAGACAGGGACAGAAAAAGAGATAATTCTCTGACATGGCATATTTTAAAAGGAAACAACTAAATTTTGTATTTGTTTCCAGTATATTACAAAGGCCAAGGATAAGGAAGCTGCAATATGCTGAAGATATTAGGGATAATAAAAATCTGAAGCTGAAAACCTTAATTTTCAATAATATTTTTAAAATGTAGAAATCTGATTGAAGTTCAATTCATATGAAAGATGAGTCCATTTAGAAAAATGCATTAAAGTCAGATTCTTTCATTATACTCTTTTTAATGTTTTGAAATCCAATTCCTGTGTGACTAATAGATTTATAACTACACACTAAGCTTTTAGAATTAAAATAAATGTTCAAACTACGGATACCAATACTGTTTTAATGTCTGTGTCCAGAATATTTTTCTATTTGATTTTTGGGCAGTGGTCAGGCCCCATCATTGCCCATTTGGGACTCCATAGACAGATATTATTTTAGGATGATACACCCTTTAATCCAAAGGACATATTGATGATAAAAGATTTTTTTCATCCTTTTAGCTATCTTTTTTTTTTCATTTAGAGAAATATTTCAGCCTTATATTCTGCAATAACTGTATGACTCCACAAAATGAACTTCTGGAGTATTAATATGGTGCTAAATTTAACCTCATGTGCACCTTCATTACTTTAGTGATTCCACAAATATTTATTTACTGAGGGACTTCTGTACTTGAAAAACATTAATGTGGGGGAAAAAGAAAATAAAAACATCAATGTGTAAAACAGAGACAGCACTTGCCCTCAGAAAGCCTCCATTCTAGTGAAGAGCAAAGTGGCTGATACACAAAAATGTATTCATTTTTCTGCCAGATAGTACCATCCCAAATGAAATGGGAATTATAACTTATGTAGAGTGCTTTGAATCACTATTCTCCAAAGTCTTTCTAGCACTCTAAATCATGGCCTTTATCTATCTATCTATCTATCTATCTATCTATCTATCTATCTACCTATCTATGTATCTATCTATCTATCTGTTGACTAAGGATTTATGATTGTTCTCTTATTTGTTCCTAACTAACCATAATTGAAAATTCAAAAAAGTTGAAAACGTAATCTAGTCCAATACCAGAACTCTGTTTGTATAAATGAACTTGGAACCATCAATTTCAAAGGGTATCTGTTGGGTTTCAGCAATTTAAGTGTCTATATAGACATGCTTACCCTGGCCTCCCATTATATGGCATGCATATAATTCTCCAGATAGACAAGGATTTTGGAAAATATTAGCCCTTCTGTAGCTCTTTTCCCAAGATGACACTGATTCTCTGCTCACCCCAAGCTAACCACACTCTCAGTTCAACAAAGCTACAAATTATCCATGTCTTTTCCTACCTCATGTTTAAAATAACTATACTCAAGCATTTTGATATATTTGAAAATGAACAGTTTAAGTGTCTTTGTGTTAAGAGAGAGTATATTTATACACACAGAAATAGTCCCTTCCTAGTTTTTAGTGAGAATTTGCATGGTAAGTCAATGAATAATCAACTTCTCTAAATAAGCTTATAAATTATAATCCTTCAGAAACATGCAGATGCATTTATCCTATTTGTGAAAAATAATTCCTATAAATTCTAATAATCATGCTACATCTGATTCATATTTCATGCAAGTTCATGAATGAATAAAGAACTGTTTCTAGTAACATTGAACTGACAGTAAAATAATGTATGTTTGAAGCAGTGGTAGTAGCTGGAACTGCATCCAGTTAATAAAGATCTGACTTTTAATACGTTCCATCTTGATGGGTTGACTGCTAATTACAACCAAAAATTATACAGAAATACGGTGACCTTCTAGGATGGCATTCAGAAATATAATAAATTTAACCAGAAATCAATTTGTAAACTAATGTGCCATCTTGAAACTTCATTTTATTAATCTTATATCAAAATACAAATTTGATTTAAAGTGAATTATATTTGCACCACATATGATTTGCATTTTTTACTGTTGTCACACTCTGATTGATTAACTCTGCTGGAAGATATTAACAACCCAGTCTGTTGAATTTTCACTTTTCAGCTCTGCTGCACTTCACACTTCTAAGCTTGTTATTATATTGCTTCAAAATGTATTTGCCTTTGAAGTCTAAAATATCCAACTGCCAGAAAGCAAAGGCACTTGGTAATTAATTTAATATCAAATTGGACATCTGCCAAGTCAATGGACAGAGATAATAGGATACACATTTTCTAGTACCTGTTATATTTCAAACAAAAGCTAAAAAAATTCCTTGAAAATATATATTTGATAATTTTTAAAGCACATAATCAATGTGTCATATATCAATAATCAGTAGAAGATTTTTTTACTTTTGTTTGTTTTTTTTTTTTTACTAATTTTGATTGGAAATGTCAATGCCAACATTGGCAATCAACATTTTAAATTCATGTACCCTGTTACCTGACGCAGAAAGATAAACACTCCTAAGTCATAATGTTGGAGAGAAAAATTTATCCCAATGTCTGTTTCTAGAACAAATAGCTAAACCTACAGAAATAATGTGAATCACTTTCTGGCACATTTATGTGCCTAGAAATCCAGATAAAAAAGGGAAATTATAGTGGTAAACATATGGTTACATTTATGAATTCATCATATAAAATATAGTGTCTCAATTTATTTATTTTTATTTTTTTTAAGTTTTTATTTATTTTTGAGACAGAGACAGATAATGAACGGGGGAGGGTCAGAGAGAGAGGGAGACACACAGAATCGGAAGCAGGCTCCAGGCTCTGAGCCATCAGCCCAGAGCCCGACGCGGGCTGGAACTCACGGACCGCGAGATCCTGACCTGAGCCGAAGTCGGACGCTCAACCAACTGAGTCACCCAGGCGCCCCTAGTGTCTCAATTTAGAAGAGGTCAAATATTTCACAATATAAAACTTTAAACCTTACGGAATTATGCTCACTTATTGTGATAAATGAAAGCCTTTTTATGGTAAATAGCATCTGATAACAAAGTTATTATTTTGTAAATTAAAAGACCTTTCTAATTTCCATTAGACACACTTAAAACCACTTATACATAAAAAAGTCCTTCTATATCATTTGCTTAATGTTAAGAAATAGCTGATAAAAATATGTGTAATCTTTTGTGTAGATAGTTTGAAGGTAAAATCAGCTGAGAACACTACAGGTGTCTTTCTTGGGTACTTGACAGGTGAGGAATGAAATAATCTTGAAGTGTAGAGAATGTACACATTTATACACATAATTACCTTCTCAGTTTTAGTGAATGTCTCTTATAAATGAGCAAATACAATAAAGTGTATTACTAAAACATCACATTCTAACTCAACAGTCATCATATTTAATCATTTCAACTGGGAATATTTAGTACATTTCTAATATTGAAAGTATCACTGTCATCTATGACATTAATACTATATATGCTTTTAAACAATCATAATTTGTTTACAATTACATTTGCACCAGATTGCAATTGCACCATTTATGACCGCACCAAATAATATGTAGGAATAAATCTAACCCAGGAGATGAAAGACTTACACTCTGAAAACTATAAAACATTGACTAAAGAAATTTAAGATGATACAAATTAAAAGCTATACCATGCTTGTAGGTTTGAAAAATTTTTACTGTTAAAATTTCCATACTACCCAAAACAATGTACAGATTCAATGCAATCCCTATCAAAATACCAATAGGATTTTTCACAGAACTAGAACAAATAATCCTGAAATTTGTATGAAACCACAAAAGACTCTGAATAGCCAAAGCAATCCTGAGAAAGAACAAAGTTGGATGTATCCCAATCCAAGTTTTCAAGATATACTACATAGCTACAGTAATCAAACGAGTGTGGTACTGACACAAAATAGACACATAAATAAACAGAAGAGAATATAGAGCTCAGAAATAATCCCACACTTATATGGTCAATTATCTACAATAAAGGAGGCAAGAATATACAATGGGAAAAAGACAGTCCTTTCAATAAATGGTGTTGGGAAAACTGGACAGCTACATGCAAAAGAATAAACCTGATCATTTTCTTACACAACATACAACAATGAATTCAAAGTGTATTAAAGACTTAAATATGACACTTGAAACCACAAAGATCCTAGAAGAGAAGAGCACAGGCAGAAATATCTCTGACATTGGCCATAGCAATATTTTTCTGGATATGTCTCCTCAAGCAAGGGAAACAAAAGCAAAAATAAACTATTGAGACTGCACTAAAATAAAAAGATTTTGCCCAGTAAAAAAACAAAACAAAACAAAAACAAAAACAAAAAAAAATAAAGAAAATAAAAAGGCAATCTAGTGAATGGGAAAAGATATTTGCAAAGGATATATCCTATAAAGAATTAATATCCAAAATATATAAAGAATTTATACACCTCAACACCAAAAACAAGTAAGCAAACAAACAAAAGTTTTGAAAACTGGGCAGAGGACCTGAAAGACATTTTTATAAATAAGACATAGAGATGATCAACAGATACATGAAAAGATGCTCAGCATCACTAACCATCAGGGAAATGCAAACAGAAACCACCATGAGGTATCACCTCATACTAGTCAGAATGGCTAGTATCAAACACACATAACAAATAGAAATAACAAGTGTTGGTGAGGATATGGAAAAAAAAGGAACCCCTTGTGCACTGTTGGTGGGAATGTAAATTGCTGCAGCCACTGTGGAAAACAGTATTGAGGTTGCTCAAAAAATTAAAAATACAAATATCATATGATCTAATATTTCTACTACAGGGTATTTACTCAAAGAAAACCAGAACACTAATTCAAAAAGATATAAGTACTCCTATGTTTATTGCAACATTATTTACAATCAGCCAAATATGAAAGCAAGCCAAGAGTCTACCATCTGTAGATGAATGGTTAAAGGAGATGTTTTTATACAATGGAATGTAATGAAGTATTACTCACCTGTAGAAAAGAATGAGGTCTCAACATTTGCAACAACATGGATGCACCTAAATGGTACTATGTGAGGTGAAATGAGTCGGAATGAAAAAAACAAATGCCACGTGATTCCACCTATTTGTGGAATTTGGAAAGCAAAACAAATAAACAACAAATAGCAAAACAAGCAGACTCTTGAATACAGAGAATATATTGGTGGTTGCCAGAGGTGATGGGGGTATGGATGAAATGGATAAGGGAGATTAAGAAGTACAAGCTTGGGGCGCCTGGTTGGCTCAGTCGGTTAAGCATCCGACTTCGGCTCAGGTCATGATCTCATGGTCCGTGAGTTCGAGCCCCATGTCGGGCTCTGTGCTGACTGCTCAGAGCCTGGAGCCTGTTTCAGATTCTGTGTCTCCCTCTTTCTCTGACCCTTCCCTGTTGATGCTCTCTCTCTCTGTCTCAAAAATAAATAAACGTTAAAAAAATTTAAAAAAAAATAAGTACAAGCTTCCAGGTGTAAGGCAAATAGGCCATAGAAATGGAAAGTACAGCATAGCAAATACAGCTGTAGGTACTGTAGTAATACTTTATAGTGGCACAGAGTGAATACACTTTCCATGGTGAGCATTTCATAATGCATAAAGTTGTTGAATCAATATGTTGTCACCTGAAACTAATATAAATTGTATGCCAATTATAATTCATTAAAAATAATAATTTGTTTGTTTCTTTGACTTTCTAATACTAGAACATTTGCATAGGTAAACTGAGTATATTAAAAATGAGGTGAAAAACCTGGAAAAATTAAATTAGCATAGAAACATTGTTTCACAACCTAAGTATTTGAGCAAAATAAAGTTAGATGACATTTATTTGTAAAAGACCATAGGTAAACAATTTTAAACTTAACCAGTGTTTTAAATGGTGATATGTATTTAAACATATTGCATTTAATATTTATAATTGATTATATATTTATATGATTAAGAGATGCAGCAAGTATACATTTTTAACGAACACAAAGTGGCTATATATTAAAATTACTACTATGTCAAAGCCAACACCAATGCCAAATATTGCTAAAATAAGCTTCTGGGATACAGAATTAAATCTAAACATTGGAAAAACTTCATTATCAAATATATACTATAGAAGTTATTGTGGTCCTATTTTCATTTTATTTAAATTTTTTTAATGTTTATTTATGTTTGAGAGACAGACAGACAGACAGAGTGCAAGCAGGGGAGGGGCAGAGAGAGAGGGAGAAGCAGGTTCTAGGCTCTGAGCTATCAGCACAGAGCCCAAAACAGGGCTCAAACTCAGGAACCATGAGATCATGACCTAAGCCAAAGTCTGACACTAACTGATTGAGCCCCCAGGTGCCCCTATACAAGTTAAGTTGTAGTCAGATTTTTAAAGGAAATATATTTCTCAGCATTGCTAGATCTCATACTTTGCATAGGATCACAATATTCTAAACAGTATTTCACTTTCTATTGAGCATTGTGGAGAATCACGCTGGATTTTGGTCAGCTCTAAAGCGATGGCAGCCATTCATTTAAGCTTTTTTCCACATTTGGACTTGAAGACTTCAGTGTTCATGGTGAAAGTGGATTGATTTAGTCAACATCACAAACTGAAACCAACAGTTTACAGTTTGAGGAAGATGCTTTCTGAACAGTTTTAAATTGAACTAGGATTGTTACCCTCATTATATGTTTAATCTCTAGTGTTTTTCATATACCTGCTGTTTTTTATTTGTTTTCTTTTTTTTTTTTTAAACTATTTTTTGAGACACAGAGAGAGCATGAGCAGGGGAGGGGCAGAGAGAGGGAGATACAGAATCTGAAGCGGGTCCCAGGCTCTGAGCTGTCAGCACAGAGCCTGATGTGGGGCTCGAACCCAGGAACCATGAGATCATAACCCGAGACAAAGTCAGACGCTTAACCGACTGAGCCACCCAGGCACCCCTCATATACCTGCTGTTTGATTAAAACCAATCCTTACAATAAGAATCTAGAGATGTGGCAACAGAGGATGTGACCAGCCTTCAAAATAGACCAACATTCTCTGAATGGCTATTTGCTTCTTTTATTTTACACATATTAAGTGTATAAAATGTGTATAGAATGTTAAGCACTCGTTAGTGCAAGCACAAATTAGAATCACCTTGCCTGTCAAAGAGTGGGTTCAGCAACACATCTGTTAATAGTTATGGTAAAAACAATTTGGGGGCGCCTGGGTGGCGCAGTCGGTTAAGCGTCCGACTTCAGCCAGGTCACGATCTCGCGGTCCGCGAGTTCGAGCCCCGCGTCAGGCTCTGGGCTGATGGCTCAGAGCCTGGAGCCTGTTTCCGATTCTGTGTCTCCCTCTCTCTCTGCCCCTTCCCCGTTCATGCTCTGTCTCTCTCTGTCCCAAAAATAAATAAACGTTGAAAAAAAAAAAAAAAGGAAAAAAAAATAAAAAAAAAAAATAAAAAAAAAAAAAAAACAATTTGTTGACAGCCTGGATTACAAACTGCAAGTACAGTACTGGGTCTTTTTGCACAAGTAGAAATTTTAGATGAATTTTTTTGGGATGTTGATGGAATTGTAATGTTGGTGTTCTCTCACCTTTTATTATGAAAATGGTCTAGTACATAAAATAATTAAGTCAAATAATTATACACCTTCACGAATTGTACTATTACATTGGGCATTATTTGCTGACTCTCCCTCTCTTTCCTTCTTTCTCTTTTTCTCCTTTATTTACTTTTAGATCACTTGTAATTCAGTGATAGTAGCTGTAATGATAGTTCATTATACTATAATGTACAATGTAATTATCATGATAGTTCATTCCTAAATACTGTATTTATGTTCTCTGAATTTTTCCAAAAATTATTTCCTAAATGTTTCTTAATGCAAGATATAATCTAATTTCACCCATTGCATTTGTTTGTTACACCTTCTTAGACACTTTTAGACTCTAAATTTGCTATAATTTTTTTTATTTCATGCCAATTATTTTGAATTGAGGACAATTGTCATATAGATTCTTCTGCACCTGTATTTATCTTATCTTTTCTTCTTAATTCTGTTTAGTTCCTATAATCTAGAAGCAAGGTTTAGAAGACTAATTGTATCTAGATTAAATATTTTAGTAAATGTGCTTCATAATGTGTCACATCAGAAACACTATAATTAATTGCTTTCTCATTTTGTTTCAATATCATGTATGTATGCCACAAGGCAGCTTTTGTTTTCCAGTTTTACTGAGATATAATTGTTGAGGGAGTAGATATTAAAAAATATTTATCACAAGAAAAATTGTAAGTATGTGACAATGCAGCTTAAATTTTTTTAATGTTTATTTTATTTATTTTATTTATTTATTTATTTATTTATTTATTTATTTATTTATTTATTTTTTGAGCGAGTGAGAGACAGAGCATGAGCAGGGGAAGGGCAGAGGCACAGAGAGAGAGGGATACACAGAATCTGAAGCAGGCTCCAGGCTCTCAGCTGTCAGCACAGAGCCCAACGCGGGGCTCGAACTCAAGAACTGTGACATTATGACCTGAGCTGAAATGGGCCAGTCAACTCACTGAGCCATCCAGGAGCCCCAACAATGCAGTTTTAATATCACTTTACACCAGTGTCTTGTCTTTGGCTAAAGAATGATAATGAGATTGGCCTTTCTTCTTTCTTACATTCAGTAATTTTGTAACATCTGGCTGTTTTAATCACAAATAAAGGATTAACAAAATATTAAATTCTTGCAATCCCTATTTACTCATGGACTTAACCATATGTGCTCCATTAATACTTTTACAACTCAAACTATTTTACCAATATTGAATATATAGGTACCACTAATAATTTTATAAACAAGCTGTGTTCCTGGTATCAATGTTTCATTCTAATTAGAAATAAAATACAGAATTCACAATTAGTAATATGCAAGATAAACAATACCAGAAATGATATTGGAATAACCATGAAATACAGTCGTTTAAATACTGACCCTGAAACCAAATTGTAGACTAAAGCTGGTATTTGGTTTATCCCTAACATGTGAATGTACATACAAATGCAGAAATGAATGGTTCCTTAGAGAAGAATGAAATCTAAAATATAAACCTTGTGAAGGCAAACCATAAGAGATTCTTAGGAGAACAAACTGAGGGGTTGCTGAAAGGTAAGTGCGTGAGAGATGGGCTAAATGATGAGTATTAAGGAGGGCAATTGTTGGTTGCCTTTTAGTTTTGTTGATTGTTTCCTTTGCAGTGCAGAAGCTTTTTATCTTCATGAGGTCCCAATAGTTCATTTTTGCTTTTAATTCCCTTGCCTTTGGAGATGTGTCAAGTAAGAAATTGCTGCAGCTGAGGTCAAAGAGGTTTTTTCCTGCTTTCTCCCCATAGGGTTTTGATGTTGTGGTTTATATACACAATGGAATACTACTTGGCAATGACAAAGAGTGAAATATGGCCTTTTGTAGCAACGTGGACGGAACTGGAGAGTGGTATGCTAAGTGAAATAAGCCATACAGAGAAAGATACCATATGTTTTCACTCTTATGTGGATCCTGAGAAACTTAACAGAAGACCATGGGGGAGGGGAAGGAAAAAAAAAAGTTAGAGAGGGAGAGAGCCAAACCATAAGAGACTCTTAAAAACTGAGAATAAACTGAGGGTTGATGGGGGGGTGGGAGGGAGGGCAGGGTGGGTGATGAGCATTGAGGAGGGCACCTGTTGGGATGAGCACTGGGTGTTGTATGGAAACCAATTTGATAATAAATTTCATATTAAAAAAAAAAAAGGAGGGCAACTGTGATGAGCAATGGGTATTACATGTAAGTGATGAATCATGAAATTCTATTCCTGAAACCAATACTATACTCTATGTTAACTAACTTAAATTTAAATAAAATCTTGGAAGAAAAAAAAAAAACGCTCCCTATCCTGAATCCTATTACAGTTTCCACTCTGTAAGTCTGTATCAGTCAAGTATTACCAAAATAATAATGTAAAATAAACTGTCTCAAATTCTGTATTTTTATATGGGAATCATTCATTTTCATCTGTGCATTATTTAGGGTGATTTCATTTCTGCTTGGCTCTAAGCTAGAGATTGCAAATCACCTTCATTTATCTCCTATCCTCTGTATCAGTAGGCTAACAGAGACATCTTACCCTGACACCGTAATAACTGCATGAAGGAAAAGTCCAAATGGGCAAGACCATTGTAAGCCTCTGTTTGCACAGTCTGCTAGCATATGTTGAATCAAAGTAGCACAGGGCCTAGTCCAAAGACAAAGGGTAGAAAAATAACCTCTGCCTTTAATGGGAGATAATGCAGGGTTACATGAAAGGACATTGATACAGAAAGAAGAAAAGAGTTTAGTCCAATTACTCATTTACTATACCTCCTATGTATTTTCTATTATGGACACATCAAATATATGTATTTTCTAAGCTCTCAATAAACTTTCCTGCTTTGGATATTTAATTTCACTTGCTAATTATTTTCCTCTCTGTTTCTCTCTCTCTGTCTTTCTCCTAGTCTATGAAAACTTAACATACAGTGTATATTCTCCGTGAGTTCTATTTCAAAACATCCCACCTATACCCCATATCAGGTACAGTTATTCTTTCTCTAGCATATAATCAACATTCATTATACCTCATTTTATCCCTTCATTTCATTCTTCTTGTTAACATTCTTGCACATGAAAGACAATCCTTAATTCTGCTGAATAAATTAAATAAGAAACACCAAAAAATCAAATCAAAACCTATAATATCACCAAAGAATCAAAGTGATCAAATCTCAAATTATATTTTATTTATGGAAAATTTTCAACAAGATAATAAGGCTATTTGAAATGTCCCAATATTATTCAGAAAACAAAGAACTCTTATTTTTTCTCCATAAAATTTTTTCTGTAAATGATTACTTAATATTTTGTGTAGACTTTGGAAGTTTTCAGGGATCTGTCACAGATTATACAGATAGATAGGCTCAAGTCTTAACCTGCTCTAATTTCACTTTCATTATTTGAATACATCTCTTGTGTCTGGCATCATTGAAATGTCCAATTAGCTTACTATTTGATAGTTTTGTATGTCTTGACTCTCTTATTAGACTGTTAACTTCTTAATTCTGTCTTCTACCCTCAGCTTCCTGGGAGCATTTACAAAATGCAAACCAGAATATGTGCTAAATTATGCTAGTTGAGCACTAATTAAAACCAAAAATTCCAGTCTTTCTTACTACTTTAAGACTAAAATAGCAATAGAAGGTTTAAGTCTTGCTTCCTAAGACCATGAGAATCAATTGGCAGCCTATAGAAAAACCTCTACAAAGAGACTACTTTTAATAAAATTATCATTATACTCTAATTACCATGTTTACTTTGATAGTGTATAGACGTAGTTTATGCTCTCAAATCTGAATGGCTACGGTGATAACACTTTCAAATAGCAGTATTTTTGTATAAAAAGCTAAGAAACTATATGCAATATAATCCCCCTTGTAAATTATCCTTATTTTATATATTGATATGTTATAATTATGATTCTAACAAATTTCTAATATACATTTCTAGTATATGTTAGAAATTCCAATATATATTTGTGTGTATACATACACACGCACACATATATATATAATTCTAGTATGTAGATCTATGATTCTAATATGCATTATAAATATAACATATATAATTCTAATTTTCATGAATGTACTGAAGGCCCTAACTTCTCTATCCCACTTCTTCTTCCTTTTGACCCCCACACCACATTTCTTCTAAGCCTGCACAATCCTATACAGTTTCCATTTCCATGGAATAGAAGAACCAAGTCTTCAAATTCATGAAGTGGAGGATTCACTTTCTGGGAACGTAGTGTGGAGGGCAAATGCAACAGCTTTGCAGTGAAATCTGTAATGTCAGGAGCAATGCATATGTTTTCTTTGGAAGATCTTAGCTCTCAATGAGTAGAGTCATCCTCCTTTGAAGTTCATAGCAGCCTGTGCAAGGAGCTAACTGGTGGGCCTCATTATAACTATAAACCAGTTGCCTGAAGGTGAGGGGCTCTATTCAGCCTCATTCCATTGCATTAGGAAGCCACAGGGGCAGGAAATTGTCAATTACTGTGTTGTTCACACTTGGATCTGGAAGACACACTGATCCTCTTTGAGACAGACTGAGTGTCTGCTTTACTGGAAAATACAAGGTGTGATGCCCATTCAAGAGGAAGTCCCTAAATTCATGTTAATAATTTCTGTAAGGACTTTTGTGATTTATTAGAAGAAATAAGGTGCTTCACAAAATTAGAAAGTATGTTTGTAGTAAAGTTCTTAGCCAGTTAATTTGTGTCAGTTCCTAAATATACTCATCTTAGATTTTAACAAAGGGAGAACTACAGAATAGAATCTTCTTTGTGCTTACTCCGAATTCCTATATTGAAAATATTTTAGTGCCCATGATATTCCATAATTGCATGTCTATCAGTAGAACATATTACAAGGCCAAGTTCGGGAAAGCAAATGGAAACATTTGTGGATGAAGTTGCAATGTGTTCTATAAAATAAAAACAACAATCCCTCATTTTACAGATTATATCAAATTTCTATAACTGTCAGTTACACAGTTATACCTTTCTCATTCATGGCCATTTTAGTTAGGCAACCTGAAGCTCCCAGCAATATATATATATACATATATATATATATATATATATATATATATATATATATATATATACACACACACACACATACATATATATGTATATATATGTATATATATATTTAATTGACAATTCATGTGCTTAGATTTTCAATCAAAGATATCAATTATGTTATAAGATCTAGCTATAAAATAAATTTTAATTACAAACTAATATGCTTTTCCCTTATAATAAGATGATTTACTTTATAGTGATTCCCTCCTGGTTGAAAATTTGCCATACACTTCATTGCTGCATGGAGGAATCCAAAATTAAAATTACCCAACCACTTTTGGAAACCATTTTGCAGTTAAACACACAGCTATTTTATGATCCAGGTATTTCACTCTTAGGCAATTAATTACTCAGTAGAAATCAATACGTATGCCAATATAAAAACTTGCACACAAATCTTCATAGAAACTTTGTATGTAAGCCAAAAAGTGGAAACAACCCAAATGTCCATCAACAGGTGGATGGATTAACCGACCCTGGTATATCTGTGGTAGAATATTAATCACCAATGAAAATGTTGATTCATATAACAATGTGAATGAATCCCAAAATTACTTTGCTAGTGAAAGAAGCAAAACACAATAAAAAGGAGTATATATTGTATGATTCATTTTTTATCTCACTAGAAAATGCAAGCTAATCTAAATATAGCAAGAGAACACAGATCAATATTGTAAGGGTAAGAAGAAGAGAATGGAGGAGTTACAAAAGAATATAAAGAAGCTTTTTATCGATGGATATGTTCACTATCTTGATTGTGGTGATAGTTTCACATGGGCAAAGATATGCCAAAATATTCCAATCTGTACTCTTTATTTTTTTTTGAATCTTTCATATTTTAATTTAAAATATTTGTGTACTTGTGTTAATGTATATGAAGGGTCTTTGACTATGGATTTGCCAATGATTAGGTTTTTTTTTAAATACATGAAATTTGTTGTCAAATTGGTTTCCATACAACACCCAGTGCTCATCCCAAAAGATGCCCTCTTCAATACCCATCACCCACCCTCCCCTCCCTCCCATCCCAGATCAGCACTCTATCTGTACTCTTTAAATATGTGCAGTTCTAAGTGATAGATAGGTATGTCAGTTACACCTCAATAGGGCCATTTTAAAATAAATGAAAATTAACCAGCTGCAAGCTATGGAATCATATTCTTTCTCTCAGGACCTATGTGTACTATGAAGACGAATTTCATTGTTGTTCATTTTTCTTTTGCACATATATTGGGCATAGTTTGGATACATGCAGAGAAAAGTAATTTCATCCCTTTTCTGGTTAAACTTTGTGTCTGGGACAGAGAGCAAAGAGAACAGAAAAAATGCAAAAGTAGTTAAGATATTTCAGGGGAAAATTAAACTAATGAGGAGACTGATAGTAAACAAAACAATCTTGATTACCTGCTTACCTTTTAAACAAGTGATATGTGAGAGCATATGTGAAGCATTACTTAATTGGATGCCAGCTTCCTTTGCATATAACTTTACAGAGTAGAATATCTACACTCATATTCTCCCCATCAATTCTATTAATACAAAGTGTTGTAATTACAGTATAATATCTACCACCAGGATCTGCTGAGAGGCTAATTAAGTGATTTATACAAATTACTTTCTGATGTTACAAGGAAAGTAGTTTATGAATGTCAATTACTGTTTTGAGGTATTTGCTGCTAATTATTGTCTGGAAAAATGAGTACTGCCACCTTTGTTTAATGTGTTGAGTATTATCCCTGCTTATATAATGTTTTGACAATTTTCCCTACTTTCTTTCCCAGAGAATAAATAAAATTTTGTTCAAATTAATTGTAGACATAGAATTTTTCAAACAAGTAAGTGGAAAATTTCTTAATAGAAATTAACAAAAAGAATAAAAAACAAACCAGATATGACTATATAATCAGAATAACTATAAACTATCAAAATATTTTAATGAAATATTGAGGAAATTCTTAGCAGAACTTTGTATGTCATAGTAATCTCTTGAACATTAACGTTAGCAATACTTTTTCTGGATCTGTCTCCTTAGGCAAGGGACATAAAAGCAAAAATAAACAACTGGGACTACATTAAACTAAAAAACTTCTCCACAGTGAAAAAAAGCATCAACGACCTGAAAAGACAACCTACTGAATAGGAAAAAAATATTTGCAAATGATATATCCAATAAGGGGTTAACATTCAAAACACTAAAAAATCCAAAATAGTCCAATTAAAAATGGGCAGAAGACCTGAACAGATATTTTTCCAAAGAAGATCTACAGATGGACAACTGACACATGAAAAGATACTCAAGGTCACTCATCATTGAGGAAATGCAAATAAAACCTAAAATAAAATATCACCTCATACCAGGCAGAATGGCTCCTATCAAAAAGATAAGAAATAACAAGTGTTGGTAAAGATTTGGAGAAAAGGAACCCTTGTGCACTCATGATGGAAATGTAAGTTGGTACGGCAACTATGGAAAACAGTATGGATTTTCCTTAAAAAACAGAAACTAGAAGTACCATGTAATCCAGTAGTTCCACATATAGGTATTTACCTGAAGAAAATGAAGAAACTAATTCAGAAAGGTATATGCAACCCTATGTTTACTGCAGCGTTATTTCAACAGCCGAGATACGGAAATAAGCCAAGTATCCATCAATAGAATGGATAAAGAAGATGTAGTATGTATACAAAATGGTATATTACTCAGCCATAAAAAAAAAAAAATTGCTATTCACAACACTGTGGATGGACCCAGAAGGTATTATGCTAAGTGAAATAAGGCAGACAGAGAAAGAAAAATACCTTATTATTTCACTTATATCTGGAATCTAATAAACAAAACAATGAACAAGCAACAATAGAGAGAGAAACAAAGTCATAAATACAGGGAACTGGTGGTTTCCAAAGGAGAGGGGAGTGGTGGGAGTGGCAAAGTGAGTGAAGGGGATTAACAGGTGCAAACTTCCAGTTATAAAAAAATAGGCCATGGGGACGAAATGTACGGTATAAGGAATATAGTCAATAATATTGTAGTACACTTATTGTGGTGAGCATTTTATAATGCATATAATTGTTGAATCACTATGTTGTATACTTAAAGTTAATTTAATATGTCACCTATAATTCAAACAAAATTTAAAAAAAAATAAATCAAAGCAAAAATAAATAAATTAAATAAAAAATTCAATCAAAGCAATTTTATTTACAAACTTAAAAGAGGTCATATTTGTAAAAACATTTCCCTGATGCAATAAATAGACAAAGAATAAATATATATAGACATGCATAGCTAAACACATATATAATACAAAGCTTCCTGGATTTGGTACTTGTTATTATGATTCTGTCATATAGTACACAAATGGGGGTATGTTTTAACCTTTTATAAAAATAAGATGACAGTATGTGCCATATGAGGGGGTTATATGATTTTATTATAGTAGGGGACTTCATCAAAGTATCATAGTACTTTGTGGAAGTGGGAAAATTGAAAATGACTATGATAATTAAGTCAGGCCAAGTATCAGAAGAGAATCCAAGTCTGAACTATTTCCAAAATAACAATTACCTTTTTCATTTAGAAAATAGTAGGGGATGTACTCATTAAAACAATTAGTAATTTTGGATTTCAGCACATTGAAAGAAAACTTCCAAGTATTTAAATGATGAGAAATATATGCAGCATATTTATACGAAAATTGTGGATACAAAAAATAAAAAATATGTAAGAAGCATATTTATCCCGAGACTTTCAGTGTTATATTAGATACTACTTATAAATTTATGCTTATATTTTCTATTTATATTTCTTGAATTTGTAACATATTTGAACTGAATACGTTTACATATATAAGGATGATAAAATGGATTGTTAAACATATTCTATAAACTTTAATATGAAAAACTTAATTATATAGTTATATTTCACACTATATCTTAAATACATAAACAGGCTAAAATACAAAAAAAAAAAAAAACCTGTGTGTTCATAACATTTTGCATTGAACAATGCATATCTTAGAACATTTTACCTCATATGGACAAATATGAATAAATATCAATTGAAATATTTATTTTATATATGAAATTCAACTAATTATCACTCTCAGAAGAAGGCAGTCTTTTTTTCAAGAATACAAAAACTGCAGGAAAATAAACTTTAGTGCACACACACACATACACACATATATAAATATTCAATAATTATTAAAAAATTGTTAAAATCTTAATAGATGAAAAATCCACAGAATTCTTTATAGCCTTGTAAGTAAGCATAACTATAGACTTACTTGGAAAATTAACTGTACTATTTTTATAATTATGTACACTCATTTAGCATACTTTCTCATTTAAATTGTTATTCAACAGCAACAGCCTTTGGATGTGCCTAAACTGCTATTGTGATTGGCAAATGAAATTAATAAAACAATGTTGGGCAAATAAGAAACCTAGTTTTATTCCTCTCTCTGAGTTTAATAGCAACCGGCAAGTGACCTTGGCAAATCACTTAACCTCTCTGAAACTCAGTTCCCTCCGCTATAAAATGAATGGCTGTGCTAAATGAACATCCCATTCACTCCTCTCTCTGAGACTTTCTGTGCCTCTGGAAAAGACTTCTGACTGGCAGTTTGTAAAAACCATGATTTACTGTTAAACCTTACATTTCTATTTATTTTGTAATATGTTTATTTCCTAAAAAAAAATTGAAACTGTATTTATATATTTCTATTATGCTTATTAATTGGATTCTCAGGGTTAAAATATCCTAAAGCGGCATTTTGAGCGTGTATATCTCCTTGAGTTTGAAAAGTTTCTCTCAACTTCACTTTCATCTGACTCACTGTTGCAAATAATTAAATGTCTCAAGGTGTCAAAACTAATTTGTTCACAGTAAGATGTGGTTTTCGTTGTTCAGGGTCCTGAAAAGGAAAAGGCTAAAAGGGTTGGCAAATGGATTACACTGTGAAAAATGAGGAAACTATGGTCTTAAATTGAATATATTTAAAACTTTCTTGAAAAAATAAATCACTTTTTGCTGGTACTTTATTATACTGTGTTATAGCTACAAGGATACATACATGTTGGAACAGTAGCATTTTATTAAAATAATGTGCACTCTTAAAATTTTCTGCTACAGTATTGATCATTCAGCCTATGCTGGTTAAAGATAAACTAATAGAGATTGTTTGAATCATTTGGCCAATTCATTTTCTTAGTATTGAAATCACGCAATTGGCATCATATTAAATGCTAAGAGGTAAACAGAATATAGTATCCAAAAAGTCCCACTTACAAATAGACATGCCCAGATGTAGATATAGATCCATAGCCATTAAAAAAAAGTCAATGGATTTACTTACAATAATAGGTCAACTAAGTAAATCCCTGGAAAGTGGAAACAAATTCTACTTTACCTTTTGCAATTTTCACATCTCACACCCATGTTTCTAAAATCTGTTATTTCACATATATTATTTAACTGAAGTCTAATGTTTATTTCATGTTTCTTAACTGTAAATAATAGAAATTTATTATTTGATCTATATACTAAAATAGTATATTTATTGCTTCAGATTAGTGAATATTGCATTAGACTTTATTAATGCAACTTAATTCTAATGTTTTCTTTTGATTATATTACTATGAATGCTCTATTGCTTTTCACTAGTCAAAGTAGAATATTATTACTTTGGTCCTTAAAGTCAATATATCTATACATGATTAATCTCTGAAGACAGAATTGTTAAGGATATGATTTGCTTTTGACCAACCAGAGCATAGAAGTTTGGTATGTTCTAGTCAGAGGGTCCATACCCCTTTCAGGTTTCAAAATATGAGATTCTACCACTCCAAACTACAGTAATATTACAAGGTAACATTACAGTGATGATTATAATTAAATTACACAATGAGGACTAGGATCCCAAATATACCCACTTACTGAGTATCTTCAATATGCCAGGCACTGTGCTAATCATGTTATAGATTTAATTTTGAATCCTCACAACTCTTAAAGTTAGGTATTTTTTTTTTTCAATTTCAGTTCAATGTAATTAAGCAATCTACCTACAGTCATACAACTAATGGTTGAACCACTATTAGAACTCATGATCTCTCCAACTCCAAGCCCTCTTTCCACTTTCCAGTTATATATACTAACATGAAACAATTATAAATAAAGTGATCACATATCCTCCCTGGCCCATCAGAGTCCTGTTTTTCACCTGTTGTCTTAGAGAAATATGAATGCAGCTTCATTTCATTATTAAAAAATTCTTGTTTGGATGATAAATTACATGGTCTCCCAAAATATAGATAATATAAAATCGGTTTGTACTTTAATATCTTATCAACAAGGACTTTGTGAAAATCATTTTATCAGTATAATCTGTATTCTGGTAAAGTCTAGTTCATTTTATGTGGTTCCTCAGCTGTCATTTCATCATTATATCTGTATAAGAACACCAGTCTGTTTGAAAAGGAAATCTATTACCAAAATCACGATTGGTTATTATGTTGTCCCATGCATAGTTCTTTAAGTACAAAATCGGGTTCACTGATTTCTAAGGAAGACTGCAAATTGCAGGCTGCGTGCTCTTACAATTAAGAAATAGGGGTAAAATTCAGCACTCTGTTTAACAAAGGGGCCAATTTAATAGTTGTTATGATTATACATCTATGCGGTTTTGTTTGCTTCAGTTCTCTGTGTAGATACTGTGGGTTCAAAGATCAGAATGCTGTTGGGATAACAGGTATGTTTTAAATTTCTCCTTGTGGTGTCAATTGAAAAATGGATCTCTCCTCACATGGTGCCACGAGTCTCTGAAAAACACTACTAACCCTCACCTAGCTGCAGCAGCTAAGGGGTAATACTGATTAATGACACAGTCACCTGCTTGGTGCAGGTTATTACATGTAAACATCCATTTCTTGGAAGATGCACTATGGACGTCAGTTTTCTAGGTCTTTGGCCTTAAACAAAATTTGAATCTTCACATTTCATCTTAAAATTCCCAATTTGTCTAATAAAGGAAAAAAAAAAACAGAATGTAGGGTATGAAGAACACAGTGTGAGTCACAGAGATATAATTGTTAATCTATATGCTGCCACTTACTAGGATATGACCTCAGGTAAACTACTTAACCCCCTTAAGCCCATCTTAATGCATAATATTGTCTGAGGAAGATGTGAGATAATGAATACAAACATTTATCTCAGAACCTGAAGAGAGTACTTGCTCAGTAAAATGTAGCTACTATGTAGTATGATTGTTATCTCACATACTTAGTTTTAAACATTGCTTGCAACTGTCTAGGGGTATAAACTTGTGAAAATCACAACATAATTTCTATAGGATAGCTACATGGACTCTAATCCAGAATGATAATGAAGACTACTTTATTAGTAGATGTAAAAACATTTTATAACACTCAACTTTGTCATTAGTATCATCTTTCAGTGGTTTCCATAAAAAATTATTTTACTCATTTCCTTAAAAATAGACTACCAAAGTTTAGATAAATTAATATCTTAAATAAAAATCAGGTATTTAGCTCCAGTTCCTAGAATGACAATGTGTCCTTTGGGGAAAAAATATCCAAATTGATTAATTCTTACTCATAGAGAGCAAATATGTAAAAAAAAAATAAATAAAAAAAATCTGTCCACAATGGTGAAGATTTCTGGTAACTGTTACAGTGAACAATTTGTAGAATCTAAATTTAACACTTTAAGAAAAAAATTTCTTAATATTGTGCAATTCTTATGAATGCATGTTTTCCCTAAAATTACATAAATATAATGGAATATCAGAACAGATAAAAATTAATAACATTTCATCCACGTTAACTTTTTAGAACTCATATGGCATTATAAAATATCTTAATTTACCATTTACTGTGTTCTAGAAACTTTTTAGACACTTTAATTTTCAATAAAATGATTATACATTTTTTTTCTCAATGATGTGTTATTTTAAGGTGAACAGCATTCTATCAATAGTAGTTAAGATTTATGATCCCCATATGGAAACTGCCATCATGCTTCTGAACACACAGAATTACTGACATGTTTGAAAAGAATTTTAAAGTTTTTCTTTAATGATTTAACCCTGAGCAAACAGTTTTGAGACTTAGTATTAACTATATAATCTTCATAGTGCCCATGCTAACTTCACACCAAAGTCTATTCCTTTTAATAAATACAGCTAAACTTGGATCCTGCTTATCAGATGAAGCACAAATACTTCAATTCTGTTCTTTCCCTTTCATTCATTTCTTTTTAAAACCAAAGTTTAAGTCCTCCCCCAGCTTTTTTTTAACAAATAGAGATGGCCCCTCTATATCTAACAAAGATTTATTTCAGTTCAGGAAAAGTAGTTAATCTAACATGCTAGTCCCATAGAATATGTTGTTTATAAAAGCTGAGATTCTGTTAAATAGACTCACAAATTAATGCACCAGTTTTTTAGATCTCTTCAGTATGGTTCATGCAGTACAGTTCTTAATTGTTCTCTATTGTTCAGAGACACTGGGCATTGATGAGAAATAATATCCTTCATTCTGCACAAAATATCTTGCTCACCAAGATATAGCAGATATTTTTACACATCAGTCATATTTACAAAATTTCTATATTTATCTTACTAAATTTATTTCAGTAGTTTAATAAGTGCATGAATATTTACAGAATTTTAGCATCTGTATAAGTTGCTTGCAAAATATGGTTCTGTAAACATTTTATATTAAAATATAAATAATAGATGATATATTTAATAAAAATTAAAATAATATCGTTAATATTATGAATTTGATATTTTTGTGTTCAACTGGCTTTACTATGTCTTGAGATTACTTTCTATAAAAATATATTGTATTTATTTAAGTTGCTTTTGATATCTCTGCCTTTGACAGCTCTGCTGTTGATGTTTCCTACATTTGGTCTCTAAAAAACACCCTTTTATTTTAATTCCCAATGCTTCTAATTTTAATATTACTACCATAATTTCATAACTAGAATAGTTTCCACATTTTCAATTTACTGTGACCAATGGACTAGACTCATTTATGGGTACCTTTGCCATTATCAGCTTCTTTTGAAAACTCTAAGAGGCTCTGAATAATTTTAGGATTAAAATTGAAGCTCCTTCCAGTAATATTTTTAAATAAATATCCTTCCCAGTTTTGTCTATCCTTTTCCCCTATCAAACAGAAGAAGAAGAAGAAGAAGAAGAAGAAGAAGAAGAAGAAGAGGAGGAGGAGAAAGAGGAGGAGGAGGAAGAGGAGGAGGAGAAAAGAAGAAAGAGGAAAAGGAGAAAAAGGAAGAAGGCAGAAGGAAAGAAAGGAGAAAGGAAGGAAACAAGGAGAAAGAAACACTGAAAGAAAAAGAAAGAAAGAAAGAAAGAAAGAAAGAAAGAAAGAAAGAAAGAAAGAAATGGAGGAAAGAAATGGAGGAAAGGAAAGAAAAGGAAGGAAAAGAAAGTTAACTGACTTGAAGTATATACCAATAACCAAGCCCATTATTTCCTGACCTCAGCTTAGTGCCAGTTTTGTGGTTCTCTATATCACTCTTTCTTGGGATATGTATTCTCATACCTTTCGAAACCAATGAAAACCCATTTTATACTTCATGGTGAAGTTATACCATGTCCTCTATGAAATTCAATTTTCTTTCTTCTAAAAACCAGATTATTTTCTACTACTATTCCCCTCATCATTTATAACCTACTGAATAAAAGCCTCTATAATACTTATTGCCTAATAAAGTTTAAATTCCTTCAATTGCAGACAAAGTTTTCTCTATGTATCTATTAAGACTATATTATAAATATACTCATTCATAGATATTTAGCACAAATTGATTTGATTCAGCTATAAATCACTGTGTAGCTATTACTTAAATATGTATTTACTGAGATCCTGAAATCTTGTTCTTTCACATGACTGAGCTACACACTGACGGTATAACTTATAAGGACTCCTTAAAGTCTTAACCAGAGAGGCATCTTGACTCTATGGTTTTTAAATTAAATTTTATTTTTTTAATTTTTGTTAAGTTTATTTATTTTGAGAGAGAGAGACAGAGCGAAAGAGAGCACGCACACATAAGAGTGGCAGAGAGACAGGAAGTGGCAGAGATACAGGAAGAGAGAAAATCCCAAGCAGGCTCCATGCTGTCAGCTCAGAGTCCAACATGGGGCTTAATCTCAGTAACCATGAGATCACAACCTGAGCCAAAATCAAAAGTCGGATGCTTAGCTGACAAAGCCACTCAGGCACCTCCATTCCATTTTAAATGAAATCTGAGTCTGATACATTTCTATTTTGTGATAAAGCTTTTTTATTTTTAGTCTAAAGGGACTCCCAGACACCATATTTTTGTTTCCTTGTCATTATTGAAAGGTAGGTTAATAATTTAGGAAGTTCCTTCTTACAATTACTGTTATAGAATCCCCATCCCTCACAGCCCTGCACTATATTCTATAACTTTATTCCTGAATATACTAATATGAATATGTTTGTATTAAACATAATTTGCAAATCCTTACAAACTCATGAATCAGATACTGGAAGCAGAGGGAATAGGAGGTATGCTTAGCAGATATTCTTTTTCAAAAACAGCCCATTAATCTCCTACATTATCTTTATGAGGAGAAATACTATTCTCTGGAGGTTCTGTGCTTCTGTTTTGTTAAAACACCCATACACCTTTAAGTTTCTTCTCTGAAATCCCATGCTACCCAGAAAGGATGCTGACCTTTTAAGTGATTTTTATTTTTTGACTGACTTAATAGAGGGTTAGATCTTCTATCTAATGTTGATACCCATGATTGCTAATAATGCCAGACCACCTTTCAGAATCTTTTTTCACAAAGCAGCGTTGCCACAGAGATTGGAGACCTTAGAATGTCTTCCACCCTACCTCGATTTTCCCTTTGTGCCACCAGTACTAACAAACAGCTGTTGAAGTGATTACGTCTACCTGTTATATACACATTCTTGCACATTAGTACTCCAATTATTTCATGTCATTTAATTATATCCATACCTATATGGCAATGGCCATCATGATAGCTCCTAACTATGCTCTTGGTCGATGTGACCTTGTCCCTCATCCATCAGAAGGGAGAGTTACATTAAATTAGACCATAAAATTAGAAAGGAAAAAAAAACACAGTTTGAACAACAAAAATACTAAATAAGCAAAATTTGTGCACGCAACAAAGAATGCGAAAAGTAGAGCAAGGTAAAGAAGTACAGAGTGCCAGGCTAGGACCTGATGCAACTTTTAAATAGTAAGTTAGGAAAGTCTTCACTGAGTGAATGGCATTCAAATAAATCTTGAAGGAACCAAGGGAGCAGGCATATGGATATTTGGAGAGGGAGCCATGTGTTCTGTGAAATTTTATTAATTTTGTTTTTTCATTAAATAAATGTCACTTTCTTTTCTTTAATTAATGTTTGGTTTTTCCCTTGCTTTTCTGGTACTTTTTAAAAGTTACTCTGTTTTTGATATGCATAATTTTTTATGGTAACATTTATACATTGTATATACAAAAATAAAGTATTATATATAAAATATATGTTCAATAAATATTTTATGTTTTCCATTAATCAATTCATTAGGAATATTGTAAATTTAGCTATTTTGTATAGATCTGAATTCCAGAAAGGAAACATTAGAATTATCAAAAACTATTAAATCAGCTATAAAATGTGCTTGCTCACTTGCTCTTTCCCATTTGATTCATGCCTTCAGATTTATTCTTTGAAATATTAGGGAATAAACTCCGATTTTATAAAAGTACGGAAGATAATCAGGCTTCTTTTTTCCTTTTTCAAATATCCTGGGCAAATCCCATATATTTACAACTTTTTTTTTAATTTATTGGTTTTGCAAAAGAAGATACGGTCTTACTAAATATTTGTAATTAAAGGAAAATCATTGTTTAAAGAGCAGTTTACAAAAAAAAACTAAAAAACAAAAGCATGTTTGGTTCTTTTATAATCTCATTAAAAGAACATCTGGCAAATTAACAAGGAAAAAATGCAGAGGGCCTGAGTGAAGCATGTTTCCAATGTTTAGGTAACTGCAGTGGGATCTGGGTCACTAGAGTAGAATCAGGAGAGATGAGAGCCAAAAGATGAGATCAGGAGGTAACAAAAGGGTTGTAATGCAGGTCCCTACAGGTCACTGTCAGGAATCTGCCTGTATAGTGAGAGCAGTTGAGAGCCGTGGAGGAGTATGAGCCTTAGAATGACATGATATGGCCCACCTTTTAAGAGGGTCATTATGACTTTTGTCTCAAGAATAGAATACGTGTGGGGAGAGTTAAAGATTACTGCAATAATACAGGCAATACTGTGATAATACAGGCAAGAGAAGTGGTGTTTGCATCCAGAAGATTAGCACTTGAGTACTGAGATACAGATTCCAAATGGACACTAAAAATAGAGACAACAGATTTCAATTATTTTATCAGGGACATGAGACAAAAAGGAGGCAGAGATGACTGCAAGGATTTTCTTGAAAAACTGGAATGACTGGGGCTGTCTTCAAATAGTGAAATGAAACACAAATAGTGAAGGAAATAATGTTATATAACAACATACATTAATAATGAAATTACTGTCTGCTACAGTAATATCAAAGAGACCATCATCTTCCTCTGCTAAATGGGTTCATAAAAGCTAATAAACCTTTGATACAAAGACTAATAGGAAAACCTTACAAATAAAAAGATGTCATTTGTATAGGTTAAGCTATTCTCCCTGCATAAATCTCCAGTTTCTATGTGGACTTTTTATCCATACTGTTAAATTAACTAATTAATCTATCCATTCATTTGTTAACTTAACCAGTAATAATGAACACTTATTATAGGCTAGTATCCTGTGATCTAGCAGTAAAAATGCCTACCTAAATTCTAGTGAAAATATTAAGCAGATAACTTTAAGAAGATATTAATATAATAATTTTTTATAATTTAAAAGGGTTAAATTTTTAATGTTCATTCATTTTCTGAGAGGGAGAGACAGAATGCAAGTGGGGCAGGAGAAGAGGGAGCGTGAGACACAGAATCTGAAGCAGGCTCCAGGCTCTGAACTGTCAGCATAGAGCCCCCGATGCGGGGCTCGAACTCGCGAATCTTGAGATCACGACCTGAGCTGAGGTTGGAGGCACAACCGACTAAGCTACCCAGGTGCCCCTGTAATTTTTCATACTTTAATTCTTGGAGTGTTGTCTTTAATGATGTTAAATATAACCTATAAATATGACAATGAGATTTCATATTGATTATTGATAGAACCTCAGCATTAACTGGATATCTAGGATGAAACAAGAGAGAGAGGATACTAATTTTAATAGCATTTGAAGAAATATCATGTTCCAGAAAATGATTTGATAATGAAAGCAGGGTGGGGGAGAGAATTGAACATGTATAAATGGGTAAAATTATATTTAGAAATCATTTCACCTAATAGTATAAAATACGGAGTGGTAGGAAGTGTAGCAAGACAAAAGAGCTCTGCTTAAAAGCCTACTGCAACAAAGAGAAAAAATATAGATTGTGGAAGCAAAGCAGACAATATATTTTGGAGATCTGTACTGTCTTTTGGTGATTGAGTAGTTTTGGAGAGTACCAAAACAAAATGGAGGCTCATTGGACCTATATAATTAAAAAAGCACTTCTTAAGCAAAACATTGGGCATTTGGCATTGTGATGAATTCCTATAATTTGACATAACTGACATTCTCCAGATAAGACTTAAGGAAAGAGAAACAGAGTTTTGGAGAGATTGGAAGGTAGATAGCCTTTTTCCTACCTCCTTTCCTTCTGTCCACATACTAAAATCTACCTGATAGTCACAAATCATATGGAGCTTGAAAAATATCTGTATAACTGGTCTAAAGTACAGGCTCTAGCACCTGCTTATTTGGGAGGAAGACTAAAACTAGAGAATGACCTTGAATTTGAATATTGACTCTTTCAAATGAAAAGATTTCACAGCAGCTCTTTTTCAACAGGTTCTAAATATATCTGCACATAAAGGAATCCACAGTCTGGGTTCTAATGCTGGCCCTTCCAGCATGCAGCTGATGAAAGTACTCACTGATTTTTAGAAAGCTTGAAAATAGGAGAGCTAAATTAAATTGTATGTGATATCAAAGCCCATGTTTGCTCCTGTGACCACTCAGATTATAGCTACAGTGTGTTTGGAGGAAAATGAAAAGAATCTTCAGACTATATTTACATATGTAGATGATACATGAATAACGGTTTCAACAAATACTTTTAAACCACTTTTAAATCCTTTGATTGAGAATGAAGAATTGATCTTAAGATGGTTGAATTTTTAATGATAAAACACTAAATCATATATATTTAAAATTTTGTTTCAGATTATATAATTCAGCTAAGGCTTTTAAAATATTGCTGCATGAACATGAATGAAAAATACACATATGTACTGTTGTGTAATCCCTGATTTTCATCACAGGAATTTAGCTGTTGGTATTTTTTCTTTGTAGCATTCAATTGTTTTGTTTAAAAAGCTTTGCATAATTTGTGTTTTTAATTTTGTAAACACCATCTATGTTGTAATGAGAAGTACTTGGAAAAATCATTAAAAAGTTGTTTATTAACTTGCCTTGCCTTTTTGAAAATGCCTCAATATTCTGCACGTTAAGTGTGCTCAGAGCTAATGGCAAGCTGCAAGCATTCTGTTAGATATTAGAAGACCAGTCTTGACTATCTTAAAGGAAACCTGATTAATTTAATCTTGATTTTTATTTTCTGTTGAGAAGAGTTGTGCTTTACCAAAGCTTATAATTGTGCATATTTTTGCTTCCCAATTTTGGTATACATTTGTAATTATACAGTACCTGATACACCTTGAAATAGGAACAAAAACACAATGATCACCGTTCATTAACTTAACTGTTTTGATTTGGGTAGTTTTCAGGTGAGCAACACCTGAAAACTCAGACATTAAAAAACTCACAAATAAATGCAAAATCTCCACCGGGGTAAATGCTCTAAAATATAAGCATACGGTATCTTGAAACCTCATTTTAGGAGATAGGACTTAAAGAATCTCTGAAAGGACTCCCTAAGGAAATAGAAACTGACCTTATAAAAGTAAAATGAGCAAAGAAGAGGGGGGAAAAAGATCTTCAAACATAAGATGTAGCATTTGCAAAACTCGGGCAAAAGAGCACACACCTGTCCTGAAAGAAGGTCAGTATGTCTTGAGTTCATACAGTAGGGGGATTGAGGGGAAATGTGGCACAAGATGAAATAAGGAGAAGCAGGGGGCACTCAGAACATTAGCATTTTTGAAGGTAATGATTTTTTTTAATCTTTGAGAAGATAATACTTGCCTTATTACCACAGAAAAATACAGCATAAGAAATTTTACAAGCTCTGAAATGTATGTAAGAAAAATGAATTAAAAAATGCTTCCTATTTCATCAGTTTCAGCCATTATAAAATGTAGCAGTGTTCTTAATATTTAAGCACATTTACCACCGTGAGCATATTAAGGTACCTTAAAATGATCCAATCATTATTTTGATAAT
Source organism: Leopardus geoffroyi (assembly GCF_018350155.1). Lineage (NCBI taxonomy): Eukaryota > Metazoa > Chordata > Mammalia > Carnivora > Felidae > Leopardus > Leopardus geoffroyi. The sequence continues at coordinate 102,028,968 of NC_059333.1, forward strand.
AATCTTTTGTGTTGAAAAAAGAGAAACCAAAGAGATATAATGCTTCTAATTTAGGAAATTAGTGAAGAGATAAATTTATTATTTCATAGAAAGTCAGAGAAAGGTGTGCTTCTGTTTCAACAAGATAGAGGTTGACTTTGGGAAACTGGAATACCTAAATTTTCAACAAAAATGATGGCATAATATAGAATGGATAACTGTCCGTTGTTTTAAATTAAGCTGGAGCATATGGGAACAGGGTGAGGAAAGCTATGATTTCTGCAGTGATGGGTCTGTGGTAGCCATGGCTGAATGGAAGAGTGAGATTTCATTCTTCGGTGTAAAGATGCCCATAGTCAGGATGGTGACACTGGAGAGACTCCTTCCAGAAAGTGAAGAAAGAAACTATCTGAAAACCATAAGAATGATCTTTGTATAAATTTATTCAACGGCCCTAAAAAAAGAGGAAGTACTATTGTGTCAGGGAAGCAATATCACAGAAGAAAAGCAGTGATATCACTAATAAGTATCAATTGCAACTTAGAGATCATTTGCTCATACGTTATTTTAGTTGGCTCTCAAAACATGCATATAAGGAGAAGACTTATGTGGCTTCTATCAATTAACTTAATGTTACTTGGAACCTTTATAATATGCATTCTGGCAATAAATGAATTACCTTTATCAAGATAGCTCCTACCATATACAGTGCTGTGCTATTTGAGAATAGAACAACAAGGAAGAATATCAGATTGCTGTTTCTGGGGGAAAGACTTATTTTCCCTAGATAAGTTGTTAATGTAAGAATCACTCTGATGTCTGGAAATCCATTTCTTATTAAACATAAAGCTAGTTTCAAAAATTTTCCTAATAACTTATCAACTTTTTAAAGAATTTAAAATATTTTTTTAAAATATTTCCCTGCTTGGAGACACATAATAACTGTATATGTATTGTTATCATTTTATATGTATTTTTAAAATAATTTTTTTTTAATTACTTGGATCATTAAGTGCATTTCATTTACAAATTTTGGAGTTATTATCAAATCTAAATTCTTTATCTTTTCACCATCAACCAGAATGACTTCTTTTCCAATGCTACTACTACTTTTTCAGTGATGCTGTACCATCAATCATCTCTATTCTTCCTATCAGTATAAATTCTTCCTTTTTGATTTCTTCCCCTTAGCGAATGAGCAAAGTTAAAATCAATATACGTTAAAATATCTTCTCTGTCTTCTAATTTTGTGATTATTTTTTAAAATCTTGTCAGGTTATGTTTCTTCTAACTTCCTTCATCTATGCCACGTTGGCCAAATGGCTAGTCTCCATATGTATCCTAAAATCATTTTCTGCCCTTGGAATGCTGTTGTTCATTCCTTGGGGCACATGCTTCCTCTTCTTCCTCCCCATCTTGGCTCACTATAAATTCATTTATTCATAAAATCCCAATTAAAACCACACATCATCAATTTACTACACATTCTCAACTAGAGTATCTCAAATTCTCTAATTTCATCATTTTGTTTCTCGACCAGGTAACCTGATCCTCACTTTCTGTTTAGGGTTGCTGCCATTTATGTTTGATACACTAAGGGGCATGGATTCTGTCTTGTTCATATTTATGTGGGCTTCCCTGCCAAGTAAGAACCTTCTTCAAAATTACTGCTGAGCAAGAACCTGCCCTATGGAATCATATCACTCTCATTCCACCTTTGAGAGTTAACATTCAAGGATGATTCTTGGTGTGCTTTTGTATCCAGTAGCCAATTGTTCTTGGGTTCTGGTTTTGAGCCAAATTTTAAAGGAAACAAAGAGTCTTGTTCTCAACCTGAGAAATAAAAACACTACGGCCTTCCACTATTAAGTGTTTTGCTAAGTCAAATATTTTAATATCTGTACAAACCAGTTAATTCGGCACAGTTAAGCAATACTTACAATTTTCTATCTAGAGAGTCATTGCTACTTAGATACATGTTCTCAAATAAAATTACCTCATGTGACACCTCAATTATGAATTTCAATGTTATTTTTATACTTGTGCTTCACATGGTTGATTTTTTAATGACTCTGACCATTTAAGTGGGATATCTAAAATAACACTTTATATGAAATGCTTTGTAAATATCTAGGTCACATTTGTAAAAACTGTGATGAGGTATTTTTCTGGACTTAAAAAAACTTATGCATCATCTTTATTTTTCAAGAATATTTGAAGTCCTTACTTGCTCATTCTTTATATGGATTTGTTATGTTTTCTCCCACTATTTCTCTTAATTGTTTTTGAACACTTGATTTATGTGGTTTTAAGATAATTTACTTTGAATTTTAGTTTTATTCAAAATGTAAAATATGAGTAATTTATGATCTCATATTCATAAATTCAAGCAAACAACATGTGTCAAAATATCCTAATTCGAACAGAACACTTTGTTTTTAATTGTACAAGTTGTTTTTCTTAAGTAACGAATAGAGAAAATTTGACATGGCAGATGGTAGGTGGGTGGACACGCTGTAGGCACAAACTATCTTGGAAAACTAGAAGCTATGGAGAGTGACTCTGGATAAATTGGCAATTAATTGGATGATCTATAGACAAAGAGACTGATGTGACATCAGGAATTTGAATCCAATATTGATGGGAATCAAGTACTGTTTATTAGTACTGGGTTACTGTTTTAAGCATAAAGACCAAACCACATTCTTTCTTATATATTGATATCTTTTTATGATTTATAGCTTTAGAGAAAGATGTCTATTATCCACATTTCTTACATACTCTGTTAACAAGAGAAGCTTTGTAAAAGACAGTGATTGCACATATATTTATTTAATTCAGGAAAATGTTTCAGTATTTCAAATGTTTAAATATGTTAGAAAAATGCAGAGTTGTCAAAGTGTATACAAAGGGAATATATATATTATGTGCAAGATATTATATATGCCTATATATGTATGTATATATGTGTGTGTGTATATATATATATATATATATATATATACATATATACATACATACACACACACACACACACACACACACACACAAATACATGCAAGAGTTTAAGGTAAAGTAATCCAGATACACTGTTAAAATTTTGGTCTTCAGTGAGATTCATCTGGTACCATTTTTTTCTTCTTGATATTTTCCAGTTTCTTACTGAAGAAAAATATTACTTATATAGCATAAGGCAAGTATGTATATTAAATGAGATAATATATGTAAAGTTCTTGGTTAGTGCTTTCATATAACCCATGCTAAGCAAGGATTATTAATTATTAATAACACTAAAAGACTAAATAAGTGTTATATTTAGGTTTCTCTAAACAGATGAATATGAATTTAAATGTTAATTCTGAATGTTTATATTTATATTAAATGTTACCATAGCATAAAGTATGTAAGTACATTTCCAGGTATTAAAACTTCTTCACCCCTACTAGGAACAAAAATGTCTGATTGCTTTGAGTATTGGCTTTGAGCCATATGATCTTGTTTCAGATTCCTGATTTACTACTTAATAACCTTATAGAATTATACATATTACTCTTTCCAAGTCTCAGTTTCCCACCTGTGACATGATGACATCAGTGTCTATTTCATAGAGTTGTGAGGATTACATATGCAAATATATGTAAAACATGGCCTGCCAAATAATCATGCAATACATGCTAGTTATAATATTTAAAAAAAATTTAATGTTTATTTATTTTTGATAAAGAGACCGAGTGCAAACGGGAGAGGGGCAGCGAGAGAGGGAGACACAGAATCTGAAGCAGGCTCCAGGCTCTGAGCTGTCAGCACAGAGTCCGATGTGGGGCTCGAACTCACAAACTGTGAAATCATGACCTGAGCCGAAGTCAGATGCTTAACCAACTGAGCCACCCAGGTGCCCCAGTGTTAGTTATAATTTTAATTAATATTTTGTTTTAAAACTTTGCCTAAATATACATGAAGATTCTATATCCCTTTTCCATGTTATATAAGATCTGAATATTCAATATTTAAGAGTATGTTTGCAAATTAATTCACTAAAAATTAGATTATTTGGCATTTAGAAAACTTGCCCTGGGAGGTTTTTGACACCAATTTACTGAGAAAATTTTAAAATGACAGAAATCAAAAACCAAAATTCATGGAAATTATTCTATTAGTATTTGGGTAGAATAATTCCATTTCTAAGTCACTTAGTAAAGAGCAAAACAAAACAAAACAAAAAAACCACAGCAATTTCAAATATAAGATACCAAGTAAATATTATAAAGTATAAAAGATATGCATCCAGGGGTGTCTGGGTGGCTCAGTTGGTTGAGCTTCCGACTTCGGCTCAGGTCATGATCTCACGGTCTGTGAGTTCAAGCCCTGCGTCGGGCTCTGTTCTGACAGCTCAGAGCCTGGAGCCTGCTTCAGATTCTGTGTCTACCTCTCTCTCTGCCCCTTCCCTGTTCATGCTCTATCTCTCTCTGTCTCAAAAATAAATAAATATTAAAAAAAATTTAAAGATATGCATCGAGAATATGATAGATTTCTAATATAAGAACACAAAGATTACATTTCTGGAAATAAAACAGGAGAGATTAATTTATTGAAGGTATTTAAAATTTCTTCAAGGCAATGCAAGGAAGCCAGGAGTTCTAAGACAATAAAACAATCACATGTTGAAATTTGTTGAATATCAGTTACATCTAATTTCTGTGTCTTGATAACCTAAGTACTAATTTTAAAAAGTAAAATAGTAAGTGGTATCATATATCACGACTCCAAATGAAAAAGAAATCACAAAGAAAAGAATTAGGGAGGAATGTGGCTAATTAAAGAGAGAAATGCCTCAAACTGAAATAGAAGTGAAAGAAAGAAAAAAAATGTTAGGCTACTTTATTTTGAGGAAATTTGTCCACTGCATTGTCTCTTTAAACCTTTACAACAATCCATGATATAGATATTAGAATTATCATTCACGTGTTATAAGACCTTACATATACAAAACTCAAATAACTTACCAAAAGTCACACAGATACTTCACATCAAGATGCGATTGCTCCCAAACGCTGTATGACTGCTATGTTACCCAAATAAGTAGAAAAAGATCATACTTGTGGAAATATTTAGCTATGAAGGCATAACCTAAGGAAGAAACTGATCAGTTCCTTGAGTGTCTACCAATAATTCTTAACTAGTAACAGAAATAGTATAGTATCTTAAAAGCCAATAGCATATCTATTTCTGTTACATTAATTATCTCCTTCCTCACTACAAAAGACAGTATTATATGGAATACAAGGCAGAGTATTTTTTTTTTAATGTTTAAGTAAAGTATTATTAAGGAAACAACAAAAAAATAGAAAGTACATATCCAATCATTATTGAACCCTAGCATATGTCCAGCAAACCTGATTGGGTCAGTGTCTCCTTTATACACTAATAAGCAGAAGTTTAGTGAGTCTGGAAATTCCATAAAAACATGCAAAAAAATGAAGGAGGCAGATTTAAATTTCAGAGATATTTAATTTTATAGTCTGTGGACTTTTCAATGATTCTTACCCATAAAATATTCAGTTTCTCCAAAGCAGTGCATTATAATACAATTGCTCTACAAACAAGAACCATACTAGTACAAGGCCTATACTTTCAATTTCAAGTACTGATTGGTGTCATTAGAATAAGAAATTATGGGGCACCTGGGTGGCTCTATTGGTTAAGCATATGACTCTTAATATCAGCTCAGGTCATGATCTCGCAGTCAAGCTCCTCACAGGGCCTGAGCTGAGTGTGGAGCCTGCTTGGGATTCTCTTTCTCACTCTCTCTCTCCCCCTCTTCCACTTGCACGTGCTCTCTTTATCTCTCTCTCAAAATAAATAAATAAACAAAAAAGAAGAAATTATTATAGTATATGTTATTGTATCAAGAGTGGAAATAGTTCTATAGGATTAGCTTAGCATAAATAAATCAGCAAAAAATGATTCTGTGGGTGAAAGACAAAGTAAGGAAACAAAGATTATGAGGACAGGTAATGAAAACAAAATTCATATATACAGCAGATTTGAACTAGAGGACGTGGGACACAGGAGAAGTTGAATATGTATTTGTATTCAGTGTAGAAATCACTGCTTATCTGAAGCATGAAACTTCATGACTAGATCTTAGTTTCTAGAACTCCAAAGTTATTAATGATTAGGATATTACCCTTCCTTGAATTTCAGCCACAACATTTAACTCCATAACCCACAAATGTCAGTTAGGTGTAAAGAAATGCTTCCCTCGACATAATCCATCAAAGTAAAGGAATGCTCCTTTATTTTGCATTATTACCCATAGTGATTACCAATTAATTTTATTATAATAATATAAATTATTATAATATAATATATATATTATATTTTAATATAATTATTATAATAAAATTATAATGACATAATGACTATTATAATAGTCATAATGTTTAATGCTTTCCTATAAGATCTTCCTCAGGCTTCACCCTCTTAATTTTGTGCTTTTTATTGCACTTAAATTCAGTTGACCTGTTCATATGACTATTTCAATTTTCTTTTAATAAAATATTGACTTGGTTTCAAAAACTATTGCTGGTTGATTTTTCCATCAACCTAAATTAGAGGTAGTATTTGTCTCTGTTTTAAGCTTTACTTAAGTTCCAGTTACTTAACATTTAGTGTTATATTAGCTTCAAGTGTACAATATAGTAACTGAACACTTCCGTACAATACCTGGTGCTCATCACAACAAATGCCAACTCCTTAATCTCCATCATCTATTTCACCCATCCCTCCACCACCTGCCTTCTGATAACCATCAATTTTTTCTCTCTAGTTAAGAGACTGTTTCTTGGTTTGCCTCCGTCTCTCTCTCTCTTTTCCCTTCACTCATTTGTTTTGCTTCTTAAAGTCTAAACATGAGTGAAATCATATGGTATTTGTCTTTTTTGGCTGATCTATTTCACTTAGCATAATACTCTTTACCTCTACCATGTCATTACAAATGGCAAAATTTCATTACTTTTATGGCTGAGCAATATCCGTTGTACATAAATATACCACATCTTCTTTATCCATTCATCAGTTGATAGACATTTGTGCCATTTCTGTAATTTGGCTATTGTAGATAATGCTGCAGTAAACATGGGGGTGTATGTATCCTTTTGAATTAGTATTTTTGTGCTATTTTTTTTTTATTTTGGGTAGATGCCTACTAGTGCAATTGCTGGATAATAGGGTAGTTCTACTTTTCACCTTTTGAGGAAGCTCTGTAATGTTGTCCAGCATGGCTGCACCAGCAGTGCAAGAGGAAGATAAGGCCATGGCCAGAGATATAAGTGAAACAGATAGAAGATACATATATGATGGAGAATATAAAACAATTACCATAAGGATATTCACTAGACTTGATGAAAGAACAGAAGGTATCAGTGAGAACCTTACTACAGAGACAAAAAGAGTTGAAGAAGAATTAATCAGAGATGAAGAATACAATGAACAAGGTTGGAAACAGACTTGATGGAATGAACAGCAGGGTGGCAGGAGCAGAGGAATGAGTTAGTGACCTAGAAGACAAAATAATGGAAAATAATGAAGCTGAATAAAAGAGAGAAAGAAGAATTATGCAACATGAGAACAGACTTAGGGAACTCAGTGACTCCATCAAATGCAATAACAATCACCTTTCGGGACTCCCAGAAAAAGAGAGAGAAAAGGGGGCAGAAGGTTTGTTTGAGGAAATAATAGCTGAAACCTTCCTTAATCTGGAGAAGGAAGCAGACATCCAGATCCAGGAGGGACAGAGGACTTCTAACAAAATCAACAAAAGCAAACCAACACAAAGACATATTGTAAATAATTTTGCAAAATATAGTAATAAAGAAACAATCTTAAAAGTAACAAGACCCCCCTCCAAAAAAAAACAACCCCTTACCTTAGAAGGGAAAAAACATAATACTAGCTGTAGATTTCTACACAGAAACTTCGCAAGCCAGAATGGAGTGGAATGACATATTCAAAGCGCTGAATGGGGAAAATCTGCAGCCAAGAATATTCTATCTAGCAAAGCTATCATTCAGAAAAGGAGAGATAAAGAGTTTCCCAGACAAACAAAAACTAAAGGAGTTTATGACCACTAAACCAGCCCTGCAAGAAATATTAAAGGAGACTCTTTGAGTGCAAAGGAGAGACCAAAAGGGACAAAGACAAGACAAAAAAGGATCAGAGAAAATCTCTAGAAACAACAAGTAATAAAATCACAACAAATTCATATCTGTCAATAATTACTTTGATTGTAAATGGACTGAACATTCCAATCAAAGGACAGAGCATACCAGAATGGATTAAAAACCAAAAAGCCAAGACTCATCTATATGCTTCCTAAAAGAGATGCATTTTAGACCTAAAGATACCTATAGATGGATAGTGAGGGGTAGAGAAACATTTATCATGCAAATGGTGCCAAAAGAAAGCTGTAGTAGCAAATTTATACTGGACACTAGACTTTAAAACTAATACATAAAAAAAGACAAGAAGGACATTATATAATCATAAGGTAACAATCCAACAAGAAGATATAACAACTGTAAATATATATGCATCTACCATGGGAATATCCAAATATATAAAACAAGTAAAACAAACATAAAGGAAATATTTGAGAGGTGCCTGGGTGGCTCAATAGGTTAAGCAGCGAACTTCAGCTCAGGTCATGGTCCCATGGTTTGTTAAGTTCAAGCCCCATGTCAGACTCTGTGCTGACAGCTCAGAGCCTGGAGCCTGCTTCAGATTCAGTGTCTCCCTTTCTCTCTGCCCCTCCCCCATTTGCACTCCCTCTCTCAAAATATGAATGTTAATTTTTTTATAAAATAAAAAAATGAAATAACTGATAACACAGTAATAGTTGGGTACTTTAACACTCCACTTATGCCAATGGATAGATCATTCAAACAGAAAATAAACAAAAACATGATGCCTTCAAATGACACACTGGACCACATGGACTTAAAATGTATATTCAGAACATTCCATTCTAAAACAGCAGGATACACATTCTTTTCAAATGCACATGGAACACTCTCCAAAACAGATCATACATTATGTCACAAAACAGACCTCAACAACACAAAAAGATTAAAATCATACCATGCACCTTTTCTGACCACAATTTTATGAAACTAGAAGTCAATCACAAGAAAAAATATGCAAAGACCTCAAATACAGGGAGTATAAACAATATACTATGAAACAATGAATGGGTCAAATTGAAAAAATACATGAAAACAAATGAAAATGAAAATGAAAATGAAAATACAATCGTCGAAAAGTTTTGGGATGCAGCAAAAGCAGTCCTAAGAGGAAAGTATATAATACAGGCTACCTCAAGAAGCAAGAAAAATTTCAAATACACAACCTAACATTAAACCTGATGAAGCTAGAGAAAGAATGAGAAATGAACCCTAAAGCTAGCATAAGGATGGAAGTAATAATGATTAGAGGAGAAATAAATGATATAGAAACTCAAAAACAATAGATCAATGAAAAACGAGCTGGTTCTTTGAAAAAATTAATAAGATGAATAAACCTCTAGCCAGATTTATCAGAAAAAGAGAAAGAGAGAGGGAGGGAGGGAGGGAGGGACAGAGAGAGAGAGAGAGAGAGAGAGAGAGAGAGAGAGAGAAAGGACCCAAGTAAAAATCACAAATGAAAAAGGAGAGAGCAAAACCAACACCACATAAACACAATTACAAGAGAATATGATGAAAAACTAATGGCATCAAATTATACAATCTGGAAGAAATGGGTAAATTCCTATAAATATACAAACTACCAAAATTGAAATAGGAATAGAAAACTTTAAAAGACTGATAACTAGCAAAGAAACCAAATCAGTAATCAAAAAACTCCCAACAAAGTCGAGAGCCAGATAGCTTCACAGGTGAATTCCACCAAAAATTTAAAGCAGAGTTGATACTTATTCTTTTCAAACTGTTCCCAAAAATAGAAAAGGAAGAAAAATATCCAAATTCATGTATGAGGCCAACATTACCCTGATCCCAAAACCAGATAAAAACTCCCCTAAAAAAGAGAACTATAGGCCAATATCCCTGATGTACATGGATGCAAAAATTCTCAATAAAATACTAGCAAACCAAATCCAACAATACATTAAAAAAAATCATTCACCACAATCAAGTAGGATATATTCCTGGTCCTCAAGCATGGTTCATTATTCACAAATCAAACATTATGATACATCACATTAATAAAAGAAAGGGCAAGAACCATATGATCATTTCAATAGATGCATAAAAAACATTTGACAAAGTACAACATTCATTCATGATAAAAACCAACAAAGTAGGGTTAAGGGAACATATCTGAATGTAATAATAAAGATCATATACGAAAAATATCAGCCAATTATCATCCACAATAGGGAAAAAACAAAGCTTTTCTTCTACGGTCAGGTATAAGACAGGGATGTCTACTCTCACCACTAATATTTAACATAGTACTTAAAGTCCTAGCCACAGCAATCAGAAAACAAAAAGAAATAAATGCATCCAAATTGGCAAGGAAGAAGTCAAACTTTCACTATTTGCAGATCACATGATACTCTATACAGAAACCAAAATACTCCACCAAAAAACTGCTAGAACTGATAAATTCAGTAGAGTCACAGGAAACAAATTCAATGTACAAAAATCTATTACATTTCCTTTTTGGAGAGACAGAGACAGAGCAAGCATGAGTCGGGGAGGGGCAGAGAGAGAGAGAGAGAGAGAGAGAGAGAGAGAAAGAGAGAGAGAGAGAGAGAGAGAGAGAGAGAGAGAGAGAGAATCTCAAGTAAGCTGCATGCTGTCAGTAAAGAGCCTGATTCAGGGCTGGATCTCATGAACAGGGAGATCATGGGCTGGATCTCATGAACAGGGAGATCATGAGTTGAGCCAAAAACAAGAATCAAACACTTAACCCACTGAGCCACACAGGTGCTCCACATTTCTATACATCAATAAAGAAGCAGAAGAATGAGAAGTTAACAAATCAATCTCACAACTGCATCAAAAACAATAAGAACTAGGAATAAACCTATCCATAGTGATGAAAGAATTGTACTATGAAAACAATAAAACTCTGATGAAAGAAATTGAAGAGGACACCAAAAAATGGAAAAACAGTCTATACTTATGGATTGGAAGAACAAATACATCGAAAGTCTATACTACCCAAAGCAAAATACACATTTAATGCTATCCTTATCAAAACATCACCAGCATTTTTTGCAGAGCTAAAACATACAATCCTAAAATGTGTATGGAGCCACAAAAGACCCTGAATAGCCAAAGCAATTCTGAAAAAGAAAAGCAAAGCGGCAGGCATTGCAATTCTGAACTTCAACTTATACAAGAAAGTTGTAGTAATCAAAACACTATGGTACTTGTATAGAAATAGACACACAGATCAATGAAACAGAATAAGACCCACAACTCTACGGTCAGTTAATCTTCAACAAAGCAGGAAAAGAATATCCAGTGGGAGAAAGACAATCTCTTCAACAAACTGTTTTGGAAAATCTGGAGGGCAACAGGCAAAAGAATGAAACCAGACCACTTTCTTACCACATACACAAGAACCAATTCAAAATGGATGAAAGACCTAAATGTGAGACAGGAAACCAACAAAATCCTAGATGTGAATACAGACAGCAACCTCTTTGACCTTGGCCGTAGCAACTTCTTACTCAACACGTCTCTGGCGGCAAGGGAAACAAAAGCAAAAATAAACTATTGGGACTTCATAAAAATAAAAAGCTTCTGCACTGCAAAGGAAACAATCAACAAAACTAAAAGGCAACCTTTGGAATGTGAGAAGGTATTTGCAAAAGACATACCTGATAAAGGTTAGTATCCAAAATCTATTAAAAACCTCAAACTTAGCATGAAAAAAAAACATACTCCAATTAAGAAATGGGCAGGAGACATGAGTAAACATTTGTTTTTAATTTTTTAATGTTTATTTATATTTGAGAGAGACACAGAGTGTGAGCAGGAGAGGGCCAGAGAGAGAGGGAGACACAGAATCTGAAACAGGCCCCAGGCTCTGAGCTGTCAGAACAGAGCCTGACGTGGGGCTCAAACCCATGGACCATGAGATCGTGGCCTGAGCCAAAGTCGGACGCCCAACTGACTGAGTCACCCAGGCGCCCCAACATTTTTTTTTCCAAAGAAGAAATCCAGATGGCTAACAAACACATGAAAAGATGGTCAACATCATTCACCATCAGGGAAATACAAATCAAAACCGCAATGAGATACCACCTCATTCTTGTCAAAATGGCTAAAATTAAAAACTCAGAAAACAACACATGTTGGTGAAAATGTGGAGATGGGGAACCGTCTTACACTGTTGCTGAGAATGCAAACTGGTACAGCCACTCTGGAAACCAGATAAAGTTTCCTCAAAATGTTAAAACTGGAAGTACCCTATGACCCAGCAATTGCACTACTAGGTATGTACCCAAAGGAGTCAAAAATACTGATTGGAAGGGCCACATATACCTCGATGTTTATAGCAGCATTATCAATAATAGCCAAATTATGGGAAGTGCCCAATGTCCACTGACTGATGGATGGATAAAGAAGATGTAGTAAATATATTTATAACAGAATGTTACTCAGCTATCAAAAAGAATGATATTCTGCCATTTGCAATGATGTGGATGGAGCTAAAGTATTATGCTATGCAAATTGAGTCAGTCAGAGAAAGACATATACCATATGATTTCACTCATATGTGGAATTTAAGAAACAAAATAGATGAGCATAAGGCAAAGGGGGAAAAATAAAGAGAGGGGAGAATATCATAAGAGACTTTTACCAAAGAGAACAAACTGAGGGTTGAATTAGGGGAGGTGGTCAGGGGGTGGGCTAAATGGGTTATGCATATTAAGGAGGGCACTTGTATTGAGTACTGGATGTTTTATATAAGTGATGAATCACTAAAATCTACCACTGAAACCAATATTACACTATATGTTAACTAACTAGAATTGAAATAAATATTTGAACAAACAAACAAATAGATGCATTTCCTGAGGCAAAGGAAACAAAGCAAAAATCAAGTTTTGGGACTTCATCAGAATAAAAATCTGCAGAGCAAAGGAAACAATCAACAAAACAAAAAGCAACCTAAGGTATGGGAGAAGATATTTGCAAATGACATATCTGATAAAGGTTTAGTATCCAAAATATATAAAAACTTATAAGACAACACCCAAAATATGAATAATCCAATTAAAAAATGGGCAGAATATATGAATAGACATTTTTCCAAAGAAGAGATACAGATGACCATCTCACAGGCCATGTCACACAAATGAAAAGATGCTCACTACAATGATAATCAGGGAAATACAAATCAAAACTACAATGAGATATCACCTCACATCTGTCAGAATGGCTTAAATTCACAACACAAATAATAGATATTGGTGAGGACATGGATAAAGGGTAGTTATTTTTAATTTTATTTTTATTCAATTTTATTTTTATTTTTAATTTTGAGTTATTTTTAATGTATGGTAAAGCACAGAATTTGATCAAAATTACTATAACATGCTCCAATGAACCCTAATCAGATTAAATAAATTTAAAATGTTGATATATTTTATATATGAAAAATCTTATACTTGTATCTAAAGCCATATGAAATCTATTTCTTATTAAGTCCCAGATCCATGATTATAAATGACAAGGCTAGATCATGTTGGAACTTGTAAGCTTTTTAAAGAAAAGTTTAGTTTTAACCAAAATAAGATGAGAAACAATTATGACAGTTTTGTGCTGAGCAGTGGTTTGATCTGATATGCCTCAGTGAAACCAATATGTCCTTATACTTAGAAAACAATAAAAGTGAAAAAGAGAGGGAGAAGATTGACCAATTCGGTGGTTTATTGTAATATTCTAGGGAGACAATGGTGTTAAAACAGAATAATTTTGGAAACAGGAGTAATCAAATTGAATACAGGGATTATCTTATTGATTGATCTGATTGGTGAAATCTGTGATGTTAAAGTAGAGATTTAAGGAGATGATACAATTACAATTTTAGATTTTTGTGTTTTTTTGTCATTTCATTTTTGCTTTGGTCTTCTGAATCTGGATGGATGTTGTCTTCATTTACTGTCATAAGGAAAGTTGTGGTTGGACCAGTTTATAAAAAAATGGCTTTCAAAAGGATTAAAATGTTTTCAGTTATTTTTCTTTGTCTTTTGGGATCTTCAGTTTCTATAAAATGTTGCTAGGTGAGCGTTATTCTTATGTTTCCTATCCTAAACTATGTATTAAGAGAAATCTGTAGGGTAGAGCCAATGCAAAACATAATCCCAGATTATGAATAAAGAGTGCTTGAACACAGCTGCATTCCTTGTAGAATGTGTATATTTATAAAGCTACACAAATCATATAAGTACTAAGATCTTTATATTTTCCTAATAGATTTCCTTAAGGAAAAAATCAATTTCTTTAGCTTTCTAAAAAAAATGTTAAATCATGTCTTATACTCAGATTATTTTGTTCTAAACAATTCAAAGAGATTAAACAAATAAAGCCTCAGGAAGGAAAGAATATGCTCCATTCAAAAAAATATATCTACATAATCCTTAACTACTAATGAGTATGGAATTTTGTTGTTGTTGTTTTGGTTTGGTTTGGTTTTGGTTTTAGTTTTTCCATTTCTCTTCTCTTGATCTTCTTACACACTTATTTTACCTACCATCCCACACAACTGAATTCCAGGCATCTTCTACCGTATGAAAGTATACATTATGACAGCTCGACATAAAGATCTTACTCTGTGAGTCTACATGAACTTTTTTTTAAATTTTTTAAAATGTTTATTTATTTTTGAGACAGACAGAGAGTGCAAGCAGGGAGGGCAGAGAGAGAGGGAGACACAGAATCTGAAGCAGGCTCCAGGCTCTGAGCTGTCAGCACAGAGCTCCAAGTAGGGCTCGAACTCATGAACCA
This sequence comes from Leopardus geoffroyi, assembly GCF_018350155.1. Classification (NCBI taxonomy): domain Eukaryota; kingdom Metazoa; phylum Chordata; class Mammalia; order Carnivora; family Felidae; genus Leopardus; species Leopardus geoffroyi. The sequence goes on from NC_059333.1 coordinate 102,043,970, forward strand.
TGAGATCATGACGTGAACCGAAGTCAGACGCTTAACCAACTAAACCAACCAGGTGCCCCTACATGAACTTTTGAGCTTGGATCTCTGCAGACAAAATTCACATTCTGGGGAATGAAACCTAATAAGCTCAGTGTGTCTGATAGAAGTCTCTAGTGGCAAATGCAATAGGGTATTCGGGTCCTTAAGGAGGGTGACAAGGAGCTATAAGAAGGAGCTATATAAGTGAGGAGTATGTTATTTTGTATTTCTTCTGTAAATTATAAGCAAAAATGATTTTATAATAAAAATAAGCATAAAAATAACAATGATTAGCATGTAAATTTCTTATTTGTAATACTACTTTCAGAGGTAGTACTGGTTATTAATGATTAACCTTTTTCTTTATTTATGAATAAACTCTCAGATATATAACCCAGGATAGTGCTTACCAATGACATACAAATGCCATTCTGGAGACATGAATATTAGAATTGGTACTGCAAAAGGTTAATTTTTCAGGTTTTGCTGAAAAATGTGAGGTAAATTTCTTCTGCCATTTTTGAGTTAAATCAACTGTAAAATAATTATAAGTTTCTCCAAGTTTTTATAGGAGTTTTACTTTGAAACAACTTAAAGTGCAAAAGGTCTAAAATTGCAGAAATCTCACACACTTAATCCTCTCTAAGCAATTGCGCAAATTTAGAGCAAAGGCTACAGCAATGTTGAGTCAAATGCTGATCTCACACATGTATTCATCGCAAAAGACTAGTTTAAAAATAGTATTTTAGTATTTGAAGAATACTGTCATGAAAATTTTGATGTGTAATAACCTCTTATCTTACTGTTATAAGCATTCAATTAGTTGTTTTTTGTTAAATTAATACTTCAAAATTTATAATAAAATGTGGGAATATAATAATATTAGCTTTCATTATTATTGCTTGAAATTTCATTAGGCCATTAACAAATAATAACAAATTATTAATTTATAATAATAACAAAGTTTAAAAGTTGCTTAAAATGGTAAATATAATGTTGACATATAGCTTAATATTTATATTATTTTTATCATAGGTTTCAATTTATGTATATTGTATTTGCATAACATATATCACATAATTACTGTTACCTTTATAGTCAGTTTCATATATATTATACAGAGAACAGTCATTCTTGAACTTTTCTGCATCCTTATAGGCTCTTTTTGTATTGGATTTTTCTCTTTCTGCTTTCTACTATTTACTGTTCTCAAAATAATACAACAAAATACAAAAATAAAATCATTTAATCTAGTTGACAATTCTATATATCAAACATTCTTATTCTTTAGTTGACAAATATCTTAAAAGTGGTTTCCTTAACTTCTCATAATCTGGGTTTCATACCATTCTAGATATATATTACTTAATTCAGATTCAGATTTAATTCATTTTTTCATTCAGGTTCAAGTAACATTATTGGGCACTTACTTTAAGCCTTCATATGTCTAATATTGTCTTTAATTCTTATAAGAGGGCTTAATTATCCATGTACCTATTAAATAGAAGAGTAAATATCTTCAGAAATTTGAAAACATTTGGCTGTGAGGGAAGTTTTGTATTTGATTTAGGTTTTGATGTACATCAGTCAGAATCAATCATAAGAGAGATCACACACTGTAATTTAAATAGGGAAAGTTTAATATAAAGAATGGTTACCCTAATAAAAGATTAAAGTGATAAGTAATTGTCTACTAAGAAGTAAAGAGAACTCTACAATTTTAGAAGTAGCATATATAAAGAGCAAGCATTATCCCTACAGCTAAGATAGAGCACCCAAAACAGAGGCTCCCTGGACTAAGAGGCAGACCTTGTTAGAGACGGAATTTGTGTCTCACAAATTCAAGCAGAAAAGTAGATCTTGCTGAAAAGCCTAACTTCTGGAGTTTGCTGGAAATCTGCTCTCTATGATACTCTGAAAAGATGTTCATGGAGTACTGCATGAAGACTGTCCAAGGGGAAAGAATGCTAATGACTACTGGATGCTGCTTTAATCCATGCATTGCAGGAGCTGGGTTCTGGAGAAGCTGTCAGTGCTGCAGAAAGGAGCATGTGGCTAAATGAGCTGTGAGCCCTGTATTCGCTAGAGGCACTCTTTCACAAACATGGTAGATGTTACAGGGAAGCTGCTGGCCACCATGCCCTATGAGTTAAACAGTAGAGAGGCTGAGAGCATTCAAAGAGGTGCATGCTGCAGGCACTTACAAGCGAGCATACCCCAAACAGTAAGTAAAATGCTTTCCTCCTGCAATGTCTCTTTAGCATCCTTCACTGGCAAAGCTTCAAGGCCAGTTAGTAAAGGAAAAATATTTAAGAGATCAAGATTAATTTTTACAAAGCAGGCTAAATGAGGAAAATTTAGAGCTGGGAAGCAATAAGTCAATGATTGGCATTATTGTACAAATCCACAATCTTTATTTTTAGGTTATATATAATTTTAATTTTTCATCTGCCATTTCAGATTTATGTATATGGAAAGTTCTTCCCACCATAACACTCGATTCTACCTTGTGATAATGTTGATCAAATATAGAAAAACCCACATTAGGCCCCAAGGGTCCATAATTATTGAGGAAATTAACATGCTCAGGATCAATAATAGATGTATAGGTCACCTAGTTCTCTTTTTTTTTAAGATCAATACAAAAGTATCTAGCAGGGAAATGACACTTGGGCTATGGAAGTTCAAATCGCATATTCAAAGAAGCACGAGCTTCTCCTCTCATGTGAAATCAGAGGCTGATATTTATCATAATAAGATACGGCAGAAGTGGCTCCAGACATATTCAGCCACCATAGCTTTTTTCTCCAAGAAGTCTCACTCCCTCTCTGGCATCACTAGGGGGTTGGAATATAGCCTCAGTGTTCATCATGACAGGACCTGTGGCCTGAGTGGGTGCCTTAGCAATTTACAAGCGATTGTTTTAAGCATTATCTGTAGCCATTAACCATGGAGATTTTCAGGAGACCAAACTGCAAGCAATAAACCCTGGACAGGTAAACCCTTACCTCTCACAGACTGGAGGAATTCTATTCGCACTGGCTGCTACAACTTCAATGTCCTTAGTTACATATTTCAGCCAAGATTTGCAGTTTTCCTTGTGACCATCTTTTCTTCTCCATGCCAATTATCAAAACTTTTGTATAGTTTTCATCACATTAAAGTTCTACTATTTCTATAGACTCTAAATAGGTATTTATTACCCATTGCACTGGATTTTTAGTTTTATTGGATTCAGTTGAAATAATGTTTACTTTTACTAAAATTGAAAGCTTAGGAAGTCCTGCTTATGGGACTTATTCTGTAACCTGCATATCATATTACTCCAAATAATTAATTTTCTGTTTCTAGATTTTAGTTTCCTCTTCTCAAAATGAGCATCAAAGTCAGTATCTGAGGTAGTTCCAAATTTCTAAGTAGAGGGGTAGAAAATCAATAGATAATGTGGAATGTATTATTTCTGTTCTTTAATATTTCTGGTTCTCTTTCCCATCTGAACACACCAGAGGACAGAAGTTTCTAGTCGTCTGAAAGTTAGACATAATCACATGACTTTTGCCTAACAGATTGTTATATGAAATATGAATGCTATTTCTAGGTGACAGTAGTTAAGATAATTCTTGTCATGGCACTGTGATCTCACAAGTAAGCATTCATATGGTGATGCCTCAGATCAAAGCAGCCTGAAATAACAAACCAGTATCAGGAACAAGTGCTATAGAGTGCTGCCCTAACCACAGTGGATATTACGTAAATAAGAAACTTCTGTTGTTTTAAGTTAAATGGCTTATTCGATACCACTGCATAACATAAAAATTTTTAAAACCATTAAGTAGCTAGTTAGGTAAGAAGCTAGATGTATCTTTATATAGGCAGAACAATAGAAGGTAATTTATTTAGAACTTACAATAATGGCAGGTACTACTCTAGGAATTTTACTTATTATCTCATACATATTTACCCCAACCACTTAAAAAGATAAATTTATGATTCCTATTTTATAAGAAACCAATGAAACCAGAAAGTTTAAGTAATTTCATCAAGTTCACAGATTCCAAAATGAAATGACAAGATGCTTTTGCTGAAAACACAGCTATTTTTGTCTTTCTTAGCCACTGAGGATAGCTAAATGGATAGGGACTTCTCTAAAAACAATTTCAAGTAACATATTTGAGTGGTACATCAAAAGAATGTTTTTTTTAAGAGGAAAAGTTCTTCACTTGTAACATGGCATGGGTTTGGTCAAAAACGTTATAGTGAGTGAATCATCAATATATTGTAAAATATTATTCGATTTTCAACATCTCACCCATTCATGGTTAAACAAGATATAATAATTTTCTGAGAGTAAAGTAATAATTGAGTAAGATAAATAATTTAATACATATTGAATAATGTCCTTGATTGAATGATGTTTTGATTTGTCCTCCAACAATTCTCCCTCAATACTCATTAAAATACTTTCAGTCGACTTAATGAACTTAACAAATCTACTAGCCTGAAATAACCAGACCAAGAACAATTCAACTGAAATCCACAACTGGGTGATAACCATGATGTTTATAATTGTCTACTTAGAAAATTAGTCATCATTTTTAAATTAAAACAACGTCTGGTTTTGGCCTAGAAAATCTAAATCTTTCTAAGCATTTACAGTGACATACAATATTCTGTCACCTGAACGGAAACTGTGCTACTTGAATTATTATTCAACAATCAGAGATCATAGTGGAATATACTTCTACCAAATTAAACAGGCAAACACAAATCAATGCTTTTAGGTAAGTTATCTTATGTTTCTACATAAGATGGGTATGAAGCCCAATGAAACTTTAAAAAAAGAAAGGGAAGAAAAAAGATTGGCAAATTTCGTTGCGAATATTTAGAGCTATTTTGAAATTTTATGTATACAGAATAAATTTGACAATATATCATTTTTTGGCTATATCCATAAGATCAAATGTAAAAACTGAAGTACACCAGGAGATTAAAGGTGGCAGTAGTGACAGGAGAAGTAGAATGATAAAAACTAACCAATAATTACCAAAGACATTGGTAAAGAAACTACTCTGATGACAGTCTTTGAGATAACAATTTCACAGTTCAGTTTTCTGATGGGTTGGTAGTTTAGATCTGTTGCACTCTAGATTAGAGTTGGATAGACTACAAAGAATACCTCATGATTGAATGCACTCCTGCAACCCCCTTTTCCCTGATTAATAGAACTTCTGCAAAACACACACACACACACACACACACACACACAACACTACACTACACTAAATAAACAGGCTTCTAAAATACATTGATAGAATACTGATTTTTTAAATCATCTAAATATACACACATGATCATCGTGCAAAACACTATTGGCTTCTGAGGTTACTTCTTTATATTTTTAAAAAATGCAGAGTATTCCAAGAATTCAGTCTGATCTATGTCATAAAACATAATCCGTAAACAGGAGTATTAATACAGAAAAGGCTGTGTTATTTCTCTGTAGTATAAAATTAAAAGTACAGAGAAAAACAAATGTTAGATGAAAAATCTACATTTTTCAAAGGAATATCTTTGAATAACTGAGAATGATGAAGATATTTTCATCAGGGAAAATTATGGACATGGATATTTGAGATTTCTCATCACTGCTTCTTATGTAAAACACTATGGAGCAGATGTAGAGACAAAATAGAAGAGAAAATAAATCAAAATAGAGACAGAAGCATGGACATGATTGGTAAATTCAATTATCTTATTTAAAAGTAGTTTATTTAGCACATATTTTCTTCTCTCAAAAGATATTTGGAAATAATTAAAAAAAAAATCTTAGCATCACTGGGACATAGGATATGGTGTCTTCAATGACCACAATCTTGAGGAATTTCTGGAAGACATGAAGCAGATGGGCACAGATGGAGGACAAAACGAATCAGTGCAGAATAGCTTTTGATTCAAAACAGGCAAAAGGAGAAAACCTGGAGGAATAAGGGAGCAGATTTTCTAAACTGAACCCTGAAAACAATCAAAGCTCAGAACAGAAGGGACTGGAAACAAGGCGAGCTGGGTAATAAGGCAAAAACTAAAGGGATTTAGATTCTGAGCTAGCTATTCCCATACAAAGTGGCTGGTACATTCTCAGTTGCCAGGGACTGTTTAAAAATGAACTGAGGGATATGGCACTGAAATCTGTCAGTGTGGGCAGCAGAGACAAAGAGAAGAAATTTACCACAGGAAACATTTGGGTGCCATTAATAAAAACTGGAAGAAAAAAGTGATTTATCATATTTGAAAAATATCCTGAATTATCTGGTATTCTCTTTCCTATTGGACACTTGGAACAAACACTCTAGCTGGACACAAACAACCCTAATATCTCACAGAGTTTGGAAGATTGGGCAGCATACGAAAGAGACAGGGAGAACAAATACAGGACATTTGGGATCTCCTCCAGTGACCAATACAATGAACAGCTAACTATAAGCTATACACTTAACCTTCACTTGGTGTGAAAAGCAACTTAAAAGAGACTGTACAATTTAAAGAACTCCATAGCCAATCTCCTGACTGAAGAAGTTCACCATCTGCTGGAAGGCTTCCAAACAGACTCAAACTCTCATGTCAAGCATCCCAATTATCCAACACACACATAAAAATGTCCATTGAACAAAGTCCTTGACGAGTCATTAGTTGGGGACTGGATAAACAGGATGCATAGGAAAGTAGTATGTTTTATAACCTCTCATTTGGATGGATGATAAAATAGGCCAAACATCTAGTTTATTCATTTTGGTTTTCTGAAAAGTTGTTAATATCATTCAAAAGGGAATATGTAAAAGCTTTGCACATGGTATAACCCAATAATATTTATTAATTTCTATTTTATGACATAGCATAAGGCAGCCAGATAATAATTTAGCTCTGCATAAATTAACAGATACTAAAACTTATTAAGCATATAAGAAAGCACTTCATCAGAAGAAAAATATTGGGACAATGACCATTAAGGATGGATTGGCTTACTGAACATTCTGCTTATTTTAATGACATTCTTTTCAGTTAGTGTGTCATTTTTGCTTTCTGGGAACAAACATATTTAAGAGACACAAAATAATGTCAGAATATGTGGTCCAGAATATGCAATTAACCTTCTAATTGTTGATGGCCTCAATTGTCCCAGAAAAAAATGCCAGAAAAATGAGAGCATCCTGCCTTAGGAATATGGGTGTGATTTCAGCACATTAGATGTTTACCACAATGGCTTTGCTCACTTTGTCACCAACAATTAATACAGACTTAATCATAGTTATTAACTGCCTTATGTTAAACATATGCTATTTATTTTCCTCTGAATGGATTTGGAGAGCTAGAAATAAGATTTCTTTCTCTTTTTTTCAGCTTACACAGGGGACAAATGAAATAAAAACATGTATTCCTACCCTGAAGAATGCTGAACAGTGACATGATTCTTGAAGGATACTAAACAAGTCATCAGTACACATCAATCTAGACTTTCTTTTCCAAAATGGGACATATCTAAAAAAATAATAATTGGACATATGAGGAGGAATGAGAGATTTTCAAAAAGGGTTTGTAATAAGTGACTTAATTAGAACAATTATCTATTAATAAAAAAGCTGAATGAAGAAAACAAGAAAGGACTTTTAATAAAAATACCTCTACCTAAGAACTTTTCTCAAGGAGCAACCAATAAATAAGCTTGGAAAAAAGTATTTCCGGGGGAGGAGCCAAAATGGCAGAACAACATGGAAGTTTTTTGTGTCTTTCGTCCATGAAATACAGCCAGACCAACACCAAACCATCCTACACACCTAGAAAACTGATTGGAGGATTAACACAACAATCTGCACAACCTGAACCACAGAACTCAGCAGGTACACAGCAGGAGAGTTGAACTTGGGGAGCGAGAAGCCGCGGGAAGGGAGGTGCTTTTGCAGTGGAGAGGACAGAGATGGGGGGGGGTATGGGAAAATCACCCCTCCCCAAAAGCAGCTGGAGAGAAAGTGGAAGATTGGAAACAGCTGCAGGGACTAAACTAAAGACGGAGAAAGGAGAAAGGAGAGGGTTTAAATTCCATTAAGACTGTAAACAAGGGGAGCACAGAGGCTGCAACTCCGCAGCTTGATACCTGGCGGTGCTCTGGTGGGAAGGGCAAATCCCCAGGAGCAGAGTGGGGTCCAGGAGGTTCTCGGGCCACACGAGGAAAAGTGGTTCCACTGCTGGAAGGACATTTGGTAGAGACTATTGAAGCGACCTGAGTCCAGCAGACCCCAGTAAACAGCCACATTCGCTGGTGCTGGAACAAGGTCGTTAAGAGTGAAGCTTGTGTTAGATGTGTGTAGTGATCTTCCATAATCCCTGAAAAGCTGCTGCTATACTATCTCATGAACTTTTTCTGGGGCAGGCTGGCACCTGGCCGCAGTCCCTGGGGCACTGGCAGCAGCAGGATCCAGCAAGCGTTCCTGGGTGCAGTTGACATTCGGCCATTGCTCATTTGGCCACTGCTCGGTGAGACCCTTCCGCAGAAGGGCAGAACAGGTCAAAGCTGCAGTCCTTTAGAATAAGGGGCCAGGGAAAACAGTGGCATCTGAGACAAAACTCGGGAGAGAGGTACTGCCTGGGACCTGATCATGGACAGTGAAAAAGCAGGGAGTGGACGAAAGCTGAAGACAGAGGACGGGTGCGCTATTGCTGATCAGGGAGAACAGAGTTCCGATACGAGAGACTGGGTAGCTGGGTGACGCCATTTTCACCACTCCCACACATGCGCGAATGCACCTACAAGTGCTGCAACAATCCACCCAAGTAGGCTAGCAGCGCCATCTAGTGGAGAACAGAGCCATTACACTGAGCCCTGCCTAACTGGGCCAACCTCGCTCTTCAAGAACACAATTCTCACTGCCTCCTTAGTTTATGGAATATAAAGTGCTTCAAAGTCTGACTTCTACGGGAAAACAAAATAATTTCAGTCCTATTTCAATCTGTTAGCAAGTCCATCTATGCAATTTTCTCTTTTTTCTTTTTTTTGTTTCTTTTGTTTTTCTTGAATACAGAAAGAGAAAATATTCATTTTTATTTTTAATTTTTATTAAAAATATTTTTTCAAGTTTTTTCTAGTATATTTTTTACTTTTGTGTAACTTTTTTTCAAATTCTATTTTATATACATCATTTTATTTTAATCTATTTCAGTGTATTCACTTTTCCAAATTTTCAAATGATTTCCTTATTCTTTTCTGTTTCTTTTCTTTTCTTGAATGCAGAAAGAGAAACACTTCATTTTTACTTTCACTATTAAAAATATTTTTAATTTTTTTACTATATTTTTGCTTTTAGGTTTTTTTTTTTCAAATTCTATCTTACTTCCATCATTTTATTTTAGTCTACTACAGTGTATTTCTTTTTGAAATTTTCAAATGACTTCCTTTTTTTTCTCTTTTTCGTTTTTCTTTTTCTTGAATACAGACAGAGAAAAAATTCAATATATTTTTTTATTTTTATTAAATTTTCTTTTTTATTAAATTTTTAAATATTTTCTACTATATTCTTTATTTTTGTGTAATTTTTTTCAAATTCTATTTTACTTCCATCAACTCATTTTAGACTACTTTAGTGTATTCATTTTTTCAAATTCTCAAATGATTTTCTTTTTTTTTTTTCTTCCCCCCCCCCTTTTTTTAATCTCTAATCTTTCACACCACTTTCAACACCCAGACCAAAACACACCTAGGATATGGCATCATTTATTCAATTTTTTTGTGTATGTGTTTTTATTTTTTTTTAATTTTAATTTTAATTTTTTTTAATTTTAATTTTTCTGCCTCATTAATTCCTTTTCTCCCTTCAAAATGACAAAACGAAGGAATTCACCCAAAACAAAGAACATGAAGAAACAACAACCAGGGATTTAACCAACACAGATACAAGCAAGATGTCTGAGTCATAATTTAGAATCACGATAATACTAGCTAGAGTCGAAAGTAGATTAGTTCCCTCTCTGCAGAGATAAAAGAAGTAAAAACTAGTCAGAATGAAATTAAAAATGCTATAACTGAGCAGCAATCACGGATGGATGCAGTGGCGTCAAGGATGGACGAGGCAGAACAGAATCAGCGATATAGAGGACAAACTTATAGAGAATAATGAAGCAGAAACAAAGAGGGAGATGAAGGCAAAAGAGCATGATTTAAGAATTAGAGAAATCAGGGGCGCCTGAGTGGCGCAGTCGGTTAAGCGTCCGACTTCAGCCAGGTCACGATCTCGCGGTCCATGAGTTCGAGCCCCGCGTCAGGCTCTCGGCTGATGGCTCAGAGCCTGGAGCCTGTTTCCGATTCTGTGTCTCCCTCTCTCTCTGCCCCTCCCCCGTTCATGCTCTGTCTCTCTCTCTCCCAAAAATAAATAAAAACGTTGAAAAAAAAATTAAAAAAGAAAAAAAAGAATTAGAGAAATCAAAATTCATTAAAAAGGAACAACATCAGAATCATAGGGGTCCCAGAAAAGGAAGAGAGAGAAATAGGGGTAGAAGGGTTTTGTGAGCAAATCATAGCAGAAACTTTCCTAACCTGGGGAAAGACACACATCAAAATCCAGGAAGCACAGAGGACCCCCATTCGATTGAACAAAAACCGACCATCAACAAGGCATATCATAGTCAAATTCACAAAAGACTCAGGCAAGGAGAGAATCATGAAAGCAGCAAGAGATAGAAAAAGTCCTTAACCTACAAGGGAAGTCAGATCAGGTTTGCAGCAGACCTATCCACAGAAACTTGGCAGGCCAGAAAGCAGTGGCGGGATATACTCAGTGTGCTGAATCAGAAAAATATGCAGCCAAGAATTCTTTATCCAGCAAGGCTGTCATTCAAAATAGAAGGAGAGATAAAAAGTTTCCCAGACAAACAAAAATTAAAGGAGTTTGTGACCACTAAACCAGCCCTGCAAGAAATTTTAAGGGGGACTATCTGAGGGGAGAAAGGATGAAAAAATATATATACAGATAGATATAGATACAGATATAGATATAGATATAGATATAGATATAGATATATAGACATATATAGAAATAAATAAATAAATACCAAAAGCAACAAAGATTAGAAAGGACAAGAGAACACCACCAGAAACTCCAACTTTACAAGAATCATAATGGCAATAAATTCATATCTTTCAGGACTCACTCCAAACGTCAATGGACTCAATGCCCCAATCAAAAGACACATGGTAACAGAATGGATAAGAAAACAAGATCCATCTATATGCTGTTTACAAGAGACCCACTTTAAACCTAAAGACACATTCACATTGAAAATAAGGATGGAGGACCATCTATCAGGTTAATGGTCAACAAAATAAAGCCATACTTATATGAGTAGCCATACTTATATCAGACAATCTAGAGTTTAAAATAAAGACTGTAGGGGTGCCTGGGTGGCTCAGTCAGTTGAGCATCTGACTTCGGCTCAAGTCATGATCTCACAGTTTGTGGGTTCAAGCCCTGTGTCGGGCTCTGTGCTGACAGCATACCCTGAAGCCTGCTTCGAATTCTGTGTCTCCCTCTCTCCCTGCTCCTCCCCCGCTCATGCTCTGTCTCTCTCTCTCTCCTTCAAATATAAATTTAAAAAAAAAACATTAAAAAAATTAAAAAAAAAATAAAGACTGTATCAAGAGATACAGAAAGGCATTATATCATAATCAAGGGGTCTATCAACCAAGAAGATCTAACAATTGTAAACATTTATGTGCCAAATGTGAAAACACCCAGATATATAAATCAATTAATCACAAACATAAAGAAACTCATCAATAGTAACACCATAATAGTAGGAGACTTCAACACCCCACTCACAGCAATGGACAGATCATCTAATCAATAAATCAACAAGGAAACAATGTCATTGAATGACACACTGGACCAGATGGACTTAACAGATACATTCAGAACATTCATCCTAAAGCAGCAGAATATACATTCTTCTCCAGTGCACATGGAACGTTCTCCAGAAGAGACCATATACTGGGGCACAAATCAGCCCTAAATAAGTACAAAAAGATCGAGATCATACCATACATATTTTCAGACCACAACACTATGAAACTCGAAATCAACCACAAAAAAAAATAAATAATAATAAGTTGGAAAGGTAACAAATACTTGGAGTCTGAAGAACATCCTACTAAATAATGAATGGGCTAACCAAGAACTTAAAGAGGAAATTAAAAAGTATATGGAAGTCAATAAAAATGATAACACCACAAACCAAAACCTCTGGGATGCAGCAAAGGCAGTCATAAGAGGAAAGTATACAGCAATCCAGTCCTTCCTCAAAAAGGAAGAAAGATCTCAGATACACAAACTAATTATGCCTTAAGGAACTGGGAAAAGAACAGCAAATAAAACCCCAAACCTGCAGAAGGCAGGAAATAATAAAGATTAGAGCAGAAATTAATGCTATCGAAACAAAAACAAACAAAAAACAAAACAGTCGAACAGATCAATGAAACCAGAAGCTGGTTCTTTGAAAGAATTAACAAAATTGATAAACCACTAGCCAGTCTGATCAAAAAGAAAAAGGAAAGGACCCAAATAAATAAAATCAAGAATGAGAGATCACAACCAACATAGCAGAAATAAAAACAAAAATAAGAGAATATTATGAGCAATTATATGCGAATAAAATACGCAATCTGGAAGAAATGGACAAACACCTAGAAATATATACACAACCAAAACTTAAAAAGGAAGATATAGAAAAGTTGAACAGATCTATAACCAGTAAGGAAACCAAATTAGTAATTAAAAATCTCCCAAAAAAACAAGAGTCCAGGGCCAGGTGGATTGCCAGGGGAATTCTACCAAACATTTAAGGAACGTTAACACCCATTCTCTTGAAGCTGTTCCAAAAAATAGAAATGGAAGGAAAACTTCCAAACTCTTTCTACGAAGCCAACATTACCTTGATTCGAAAACCAGAAAGAGACCCCACTAAAAAGGAGAACTATGGACCAATTTCCCTGATGAACATGGATGCAAATATCCTCAACAAGATATTAGCCAGCTGGCTCCAACAATACATTAAAAAAATTATTCACCACGACCAAGTGGGATTTATACCTGGGATGCAGACCTGGTTCAATATCCACAAAACAACTGACGTGATTCATCACATCAATAAAGGAAAGGACAAGAGCCATATGATCCTCTCAATAGATGTAGAGACAGCATTTGACAAAATACAGCATTCTTTCTTGATAGAAACCCTCAAGAAAGTAGGGATAGAAGAAACACACCTCTAGATCATAAAAGCCATATATGAATGACCCAACGCCAATATCATCCTCAATGGGGAAAAACTGAGGGCTTTCCCCCTAAGGTCAGGAACAAGACAGGGATAACCACTCTCACCGCTGTTGTTTAACATAGTGTTGGAAGTTCTAGCATCAGCAATCAGACAACAAAAGGAAATCAAAGACATCAAAATTGGCAAAGATAAGGCAAGCTTTCACTTTTTGCAAATGACATGGTATTACTCTATATGGAAAATCCTAAAGATTCCACCAAAAACTGCTAGAACTGATTCACGAATTCAGCAAAGTTGCAGGACATAAAATCAATGCACAGAAATTGGTTGCATTCCTATACACCAACAATGAAGTGACAGAAAGCGAAATCAAGGAATCGATCCCATTTACAGTTGCACCAAAAACCATAAAATACCTAGGAATAAATCTAACCAAAGAGGTGAAAAATGTATACACTGAAAACTATACAAAGCTTATGAAAGAAATTTTAAAAAGACACAAAAAAATGGAAAAAGATTCCATGCTCCTGGATAGGAAGAACAAATATTGTTAAAATGTCGATACTACCAAAAGCAATCTACATATTCAATGCAATCCCTATCAAAATAACAGCAGCATTCTTCACAGAGCTAGAACAAATATCCTAAAATTTGTATGGAACCAGAAAAGACCCCGAATATCCAAAGCAATCTTGAAAAAGAAAACCAAAGCAGGAGGCATCACAATTCCGGACTTCAAGCTATATTACAAAGCTGTAATCATTAAGACAGCATGGTACTGGCACAAGAACAGACACTCAGATCAATGGAACAGAATAGAGAACCCAGAAATTGACCCACAAACATATGGCCAACTCATCTTTGACAAAGCAGGAAAGAATATCCAATGGAATAAAGACAGTCTCTTCAGCAAATGGTACTGGGAAAACTGAACAATGACATGCAGAAGAATGAATCTCAACCACTTTCTTACACCATACACAAAAATAAACTCAAAATGGATGAAAGACCTAAATGTAAGACAGGAAGCCATCAAAATCCTCAAGGAGAAAGCAGGCAAAAACATCTTTGATCTTGGCCGCAGCAACTTCTTACTCAACACATCTCTGGAGGCAAGGGAAACAAAAGCAAAAATGAACTACTGGGACCTCATCAAAATAAAAAGCTACTGCAGAGTGAAGGAAATAATCAGCAAAAGTAAAAGGCAACCGACAGAATGGGAGAAGATATTTGCAAATGACATATCAGATAAAGGGTTAGTATCCAAAATCTATAAAGAACTTATCAAACTCAACACCCAAAAAACAAATAATCCAGTGAAGAAATGGGCAAAAGACATGAATAGACACTTCTCCAGAGAAGACATCCAGATGGCCAACCGAAACATGAAAAAATGCTCCACATCACTCATCATCAGGGAAATACAAATCAAAACCACAATGAGATACCACCTTACACCGGTCAGAATGGCTAACATTAACAACTTAGGCAACAACAGATGTTGGCAAGGATGTGGAGAAAGAGGATCTCTTTTGCATTGTTGGTGGGAATGCAACCTGGTGCAGCCACTCTGGAAAACACTATGGAGGTTCCTCAAAAAACTAAAAATAGAACTACCCTACAACCCAGCAATTGCACTATTGGGCATTTATCCACGGGATACAGGTGTGCTGTTTCAAAGGGACTCATGCACCTCTACGTTTATAGCAGCACTATCAACAATAGCAAAAGTATGGAAAGAGCCCAAATGTACATCAATAGACAAATGGAAAAAGAAGATGTTGTATATATATATACAATGCAGTATTACTTGGCAATCAAAAAGAATGAGGTCTTGCCATTTGCAACTATGTGGATGGAATTGGAGGCTATTATGCTAAGTGAAATTAGTCAGAGAAAGACAAAAATCATATGACTTCACTCATATGAGGACTTTAAGAGACAAAACAGATGAACATATGGGAAGGGAAACAAAAAATAATATAAAAACAGGGAGAGGGACAAAACAGAAGAGACCCATAAATATAGAGAACAAACTGAGGGTTAATGGAGGGGTTGTGAGAGGGAGGATGGGCTAAAGGAGTAAGGGGCACTAAGGAATCTACTCCTGAAATCATTGTTGCACTATATGCTAACTAATTTGGATGTAAATTTAAAAAAAAAATTAAAAATAAAATTTAAAAAAATGGTATTTTATCAACTTAAAAAATAAATTGTAAACTCTGAATGGAAGTTAAATTTAATCAAGGGTCTTTTCAGCATGGAAGACCATGATTTTTCTCTTCAGATCATGACCAATGTGGTTCAATGTAATTAAACCTTTTAAGAGTACAAAAAAAAGTATTTTTGTAAGTAAAATGCATGGTGGTCAAAATAATGGGAAAGAACTCAACAAAGGAACTGAATGGGTAATATTGAATAGTGACTGTGACTTTGAAGATCAGCTTTAGACATTATACTAGAAGACAAAACACACAAAGAAGATATTATTAAGTGCAAAAAGCATGACACATGGGATCTAGAACATGCAAATCAATGTAATAATCCAGGGTTACAAAATGGAGAGGATAAGGAAGTATAAAATAATCAAATTAATGATGAAAATTTAAATAAAGAATTAACTTTTTAATACCAAAAAGACCACTGAATAATGAATATTAGGAGTGAAAACAAAGCAATACATTACTCAGTGATAGTCAAACATTCTAAAAAATTAAAAGGAACCCTATAAGCTTCTTGACTGGGGGAGATGGTGCCAAAGGAAAGAGAATAAGCTTAGCATTAGAAATCCCTCCAGAATATTAAACTCTGGAAGACTATGTAAAGGAAAAATTATACAGAAATTCATTGTGACTTTAAGATTCCATAATGGTGCAAATGGGACAGAATGTAGAAAAAATCTTTTCATATATGCAAAGAGTAAAATATAAGTTATCTGTAAGTACATTTTTTGCCATGGTCTATCCTGTAACTTGCTATGTTCTGTCTTGTAACTTTCCTCTTCAAGTAGGAAAGCTACTCTATTCCACTTCAGCCATAGCTGTGTTGGACAATATTATCTCATTACCTGTCCAAAAAGTTTCTCGGGTAACATTAAGCAGGTACAATTACATCACCCAATTTACCTGGGCAGATAAAATGTTGTAGTGATAAGCATGGACTCAAGATGAGCTAATTGTATGTCCTGCAAGTAGTTTTCTCATTGGATTTGATAGAATTTTTTTTTAATTTTAAATTTTTCCCACAATGTAATATTGCTATGAATAGGGATTGTCAGTAATGATGGTTCTAAATTTGCAGTGAACCTTAGTTTAAAATAATATATTCCACAAATGAAGAGAAGTAGGAAACAAAGAAACACACATATTGTTGGTAGATGATAGATAATACATACATAGACTAAATAATTTCTGTGAAAAGCTATCTGATATTTCAAATAACAAGGAGACTACTTAAATCCTTTTTTGGTTATCTCTTATTTTATGGTGAATTCTCCACCCCTTGCAACTGAAATATTCTTGACATATCCAAAAATATACTTGAAAAATAAATTTGGGAAAACCAAAAATAGATAATAAAATACAAATCAAGAAGTGGAAAAAATTGCACAAAGGAAAAAAATGGTAAAAACTAAACCAACAAAAATAATAATGTAGGGCTCTAGTTGGTAATATAGTTTTTTTTTACATTTAATGAAATAATTTCAAGTAAAATTCTTTTTTATTGAAATGTATTTGACACTAATTGACAAAATATTTCTGAGTAACTGATGTTAGAGAAAATATAATAAGATAAAATATTCAAAGCAATAGAAACAATGAACTAAAACATTTGATTAATAAACATTAAATAAAAGGGAAACTACAAAAAATGAAAAAGATTACAAGAATAAAGCTGAACTTATTTATAAATGAATTATTCACAAGTGAATAAAATCCACAAGTTAAATGAGAAAATGCACAAATTGTATAAGCAAACCAAAATGCACACAAATTAATCATGAGTTATGAGTTAATATTAAATACCACAGTTGAAAATAATGGAATACAAAACAAATAAATGCAAGCAAGCAAAAAGCAGAAAGAGAAATATTAACATTATGCAAACCTTATTTCAAGATAAAAATGGTTATCTTGGGAAGATAAAAACACTGTATTGAAAAAATGCATGATAACCAAAAGATAAATATATATCACTGCATGAAATTAATTTTAAGGTAGAAATACGAAGATCTTGACAAAACTAAAATCATCATGAAAAACTCACTCTTCCTTAACTTATCAAGACATGAATTTCATATTGTCTTTATCCATTCATCAGTGTATGGACACTTGGGCTATTTCCATAATTTGGTTATTGTAGATAATATTGCTATAAATGTTGAGATGCACATAAGTACCCTTTTGAATTTATATTTTTGTATTCTTTGAGTAAATACCTAGTCGTGTGATTGTTGGATTACAGAATAGTTCCATTTTTTACATTTATTTATTTTGAGAGAGAGAGAGAAAGTGGGGGAAGGGTAGAGAAAAAGACAAAGAGAGAGGAATAGAGAGAATCTCAAGCAGGCTCCAGACTGTCAGCAGTGAGGCCATTGCAGAGCTCAATCTCACAAATGGCGAGATTACACCATTTGAGCCGATATCGAGAGTCGGACACTTAACTGACTGAGTCACCCAGGCACCCCATAGAGTAGCTCCATTTTCAACTTTTGAGAAACTTCCATAGTGTTTCCAGGTGATTGCACCAGTTTGCATTCCCACCAACAGTACAAGGTTTCCCTTTCTCCATATCCTCCACCAGCACCTTTAGCCATTCTGATACGTGTGAGGTGATATCTCATTGTAGTCTTGATTTACATTTCCCTGATGATAAGTGATGTTGAGCACTACTAGGTATTTACCCCAAAATATGAAAATAATTTAAAGGGATACATCCACCCTGATGCTTATAGCATGATCTACAAGGGCCAAATTATGGAAATCGTACTAGTGCCCATCAACTGATGAATGGATAAAGAAGTGGTATAAATATAATGGAATATAACTTAGCCATAAAAAGGAATGAAACCTTGCCATTTGCAACAACATGGATGGAATGAGAGAGTTTTATGCTAAGTGAAATAAGTCAGAGAAAGACAGATACAGTACAATTTCACTTATATGTGGAATTTAAGAAACAAAACAGATGAGCAAAGGAGAAAAAAAAAGAGGGAGAGGTCAACCAAGAAACAGACTCTTAACTATAGAGAGGAAATTGATGGTTACCAGAGGTAGGATGAAAGGATGGGTGAAATAGGTGATGGAGATTAAGGAGTGCATTTGTTGTGATGTGGACCAGGTGTTGTATGGAAGTGTTAAATCACAATATTGTACACCTGAAACTAATATTACACTATATGTTAACTAACTTAAATTTAAATAAAAGCTTTACATCTTTTTAATTTTAAAAAATATATGAATTTCATAGGACTTGTGAAAAGTAGTCTATAGCAAAATGAACAAATAAATGATAAACAGACCCAATAAATAAAAAGACTCAAATCTAAATGACTTGATGAAAAGACAATTTAAGTATTGCTTATGCTATATTTACTACATGGTCCACTATGTTGTCTGTCTGTTCTTCATTATTCAGGATTCAAAACTGAGAAAGATTCAGTCTTAACATGACTTTCCACTATTGAGACAGAAAGGGGAAAATGGCTAATAATGTACTGTCCCTCAAAACCCACACTTAAGTAATGAACTTCACTTCTATTAACATTTTATTATATAAAATCAATTTCCATGGCCACAGCTAATTCCAGAGAGGGCAGGAAACTTTTTTTGTCCTGAATGCAGAAAGCCAAAAATAATCATGAACACTAATGACTAACATACTCCATCATTTTGGGCATCAAAAAGATGTCTCACTCTCCATTCTGAAGACAAAATACACTCAACTCTTCCTGAGAAATACAACCCCAAAAGTCCATCCAAACATAGTATCAAGCTCAAAGCTCAGCTCCTCTTAGCAACAGCTTCTTCATTGGGAATGATACATTGTAGTCTACAAATCAGTTCCAAAGATGGTTTCTCTTGACCCAGAAACCTACAAACTAAGAAGACAAGTATTCTACAACTTAGGTATTCCAAATAAGGTGCAACAGAGATAGTCTAACTGCAGAAAGTATCCCGAATGGTACAGGAGAAAAATAGGACACACATATGTCACTCTTACAATTATTCTCAAATCTCATTTGATTCTCAAAGCCCATTTGATAGGCTCCCTAAACAGGGGATGACCGACTGAGCTCCTTCTACAACTTTCGCATTTTTCTCCATGACCAGTGGCTTCACTTTCTGGGTGAACCTTACTTTCCAATTCTGGAGTTGCCCATACAAATCAGTATCTGGAAATATACCCTGGGAATGAGTAGTTTTCTCAGCCCACTTTCTCTGTGGGAGAACTAGAGTATTTTGTCATTTAGTACAAGATGGTGTTGCTAATGATGGTACAAATATCCTTAAACCATTCAGATTCTTATCTGTTTGAATTAAGTCAATTCCATGTGTTAATAGCCATAAGTATAAGACTATAACACAGTTTTTTTTCTCAACATGATTTTCGTATTTGCTGTATTTCTTTATTGTTGTTGTTGTTTTTGGTTTTTTTGTTTGTTTGTTTTTGTTCCCAGACCCTGATCTCTTTGCTCCTCTCTCTTCATCTAATGTAGGTGAGAGAGCTATTCTCCCTTGGCCTCTTTTCTATAAGCTATTTTTAATTTAATTGATAGAATTTAATGTTATAACTTTAATTCATTTTTTACAGTTTAATAATGAATTCCTTTGTTTTGATCTCTTAACTAATTCTGAGTTTTCATTGACCTTTGAAGTTTAAAGGCCTTTCCTCTCGGGTTTGAGAGAACTCCTGCAAGTCTTTGCATTTTAGCTTTTCTGTTTTCTGTTTTTATTCTCCTTCAAATTTTCTATATATTTCATCCTACAGTCATCTTTTTTTACAATAGTATTTAATATGTTGAAACCATTGGTAATCTGTACACCCTAACATCTTCTCCTATATAAAAGCTCAGGAGTATATTACTATATTCCTCAGGGACAGGTTTGTCAAATGTTCTGTCACTAATATTTATCATTCTCCTTCTAGACTCTAGCATTACTATCATCTAACACTTTAAACCAATTGAATCAAAGCATGTTTATGGTTTTCATGTGTTTTGTTTTTGCCACAGTAGCACCTACTTGAAGCATCCTTTTTTTTATATCAATTTTGCTACGGTAACAGATAAGTCTATATACCTCACGGCATAATACAGCAAATATTTCATTCTTGGTCATACTTCCTGTCATGGGGGCTCTGCTCACGTAAGTTGTTTAGTTAGAAGGAGGGCTTCTCTTCTACTTTGGCACATGCACCCAAAATCTCCACAGAAAGAAAAGGCATTACGGTTCTCAAAGCTTTTAAGAGACAAACATCACGTATGCTCTCATTCCATTGACTTGAAGAAGCCTTACGATTTGACCAGTATTATTGAAAGGTCATAGAGAAGTACAATTCTAGTATGTGACAGACGCTATGCCTGCATTAGAGTATTAAGGCAGTAAAACAAACAGAAAAAGTTCTCAATATCTTTGAAATTTTATCTTTTATATCAATTAAGGCAAAGTGAGTTTGCTTTTAATTTTTTAATAAGATAATTTTATGTTATTTTTTAAAATTTCTTATGTTTTGATTCTTTTATATGAAGCCTCTGGTTTTGTAACAAATTTCTTTTAGGCTCAATATGTCGTAATCAGCGAATGCAGTGGGTCATTACCTAATTTTAAATGTGTTATGAAGCTATTGATTTTCTACTGCTACATAACAAATTACCACAGGTTTTGCAGCTGAAAACCACACACAATTATCTCACAATTTCTGTGGGTCAGGAGTCTGGGATCCTCAGGGTCTTAAAAGGCTGCCATCAGATATATGCTAAGTTGCAGTGTCATCAAATGATTGAAGGGGAAAAATGTCTGCTTCCAAACTTGAATAGTTTGGCAGAACTGATCTTCCTGCTGCTATAGAAATTAGAACTGTTCTCTTGCTAGCTATCACCAGCTGCTGCTATCAGTTCCTACATGACCAGTGGTTTCAGGCCACATGGCCTTTACCATAGGCCCTTGGAGAAAATGGTGTTTCAGTTCTTCAAAGCCAACAACTCTCTTCTCCAAGAGGGTCCAGCTCCTCTCTAACATTTTCAATTGATTAAGTCAGGTCCAACTATAATCATTTTGATTAACATAAAATCAACTGATGTGGATCTTAATTTCATCTTTAAAACCCTGGCATCTTTCCCATATTCTCTTAGGGAGAAGAAAGTCACAGGTCCTGTTCACACTCAAAGGGAGGGGATTATACAGAGTGTGAACACCAAGAAGGGAGGATCATGGAGGTCGACTTACACTGTGTTCACTACAGGAAAATGTTCTTTTGTTTCTAACCATGTTCATTTATTTCTGACTAAAGAATCAAATTTGATCACATTGGTGAAACAACGTTATGTTAGGTAACCCTTATATTTTCCCAATCATTCCTTATTTCCCTTCTTTAAAATGTTAAAAGTTTCCTAATAAATGTATTTCTTAATTTGGGGAAAGTTCAGAAATAACAAAAATAATACCAATGAAATCACTGAATAAACAATTAGTAAAAGTTTATTGTGCACACACCAAAAAAGACACTTGGCAAACTCGGAGCCCTTAAACAAAAACTTGGAATGAAACTCAGGGGGATATTGTTATAAAGCAGCTTGTATAATGAGATAGCAATGGCTGTGTATTCTTCATGGTAATTTGTTATAATATTACAATTTTCTTAAATTATAGAGAATTCATATCATGTCAACCTTAGGAAACAGTTCAAGTTTTAAGAATTCCAGAGGCATAAGCAAGAAATGGCTCAGGCCAAGTTAGTCTTGCAAAATAAGCTAAATTAAGCTTTGTTTGTATGATTAAACTGGTTTCGTCTGCTCAGGGAATTTTCAAAGCTGGTCTCCATTTGTTTCTAATAATCTCTTATTTCTATTTATCCTTCATATACCACTTACTGTTTTGTATAATAAAATTATTTAATTGTACTATTATTTTTTTAAGTTCATTTATTTTGAGAGAGAGAGAATGTGAGCAGGGGAGGGACAGAAAGGGAGAGAGAGAATCCTAATGAGGCTCCCTGCTGTCAGCTTGGGGCCTGACAGGCGCTCAATCTCCAAACCATGAAATTAGGACCTGAGCCGAACTCAAGTTAGATGCCTAACCAACTGAGCCACACTGGTGCCCCCTAATTTTATTATTTTAATTCTCAGTTCATGAGTTACAATTTTGCATTAGGCACTCTGTTAAGCACCTAACCTCATTAAGTAATTATACTATCTTCAATTTACATGTAACAATAAGAGTTTCCTAAAAACAAATAATTTGCAACTGATAGGTTGGCCAATTTTTGTCTATTTATTTATAAAGGAAATTATTGCATGTTACATATAGTTGATCCATTAACAATGGCTTCAATCTCAGTTAAAATGTATTTATAAAAAGTGACCTTAATTTACTCACATAAAGGTTTTCTGAGATAACTGTACTTAAAAAAATTTTTTTTTATTATGTTTCTTTATCTTTGAGAGGCAGAGAAAGAGCACAAGAGGGGCAGAGTCAGAAGGAGACACAGATTCCGAAGTAGGCTCCAGGCTCTGAGCTGTCAACACAGAGCCCAATGTGGGGCTCAAACTCACCAACCACGAGATCATGACTTGAGCTGAAGTGGGACGTTCAACCAACAGAGCCACCCAGGCGCCCCATGAGATAACTGTACTTTAATAACTATCTTCTCTTTTGCATTCTCTATAGTAGCTTTATAAATTAACTTTTCCTTTAAATTTTCTGTCCTATTTTGAAAATTTTATATAAATGTATTTTATAGCCTAACTTAATCTGAGTATATTTATTTCAAAAAGCAAGTTTATACTATTTAAACTATTATTATTTCTTTTTAATGTAGTTTAAGTGCTGAAATTGATTTTTTTTCCCATGCTACCATTCTGTTTCCCCAACATGCTTCCTTCTATTATGAAAATTATGCTTTCTGATTACTTTTACCTAGATGTGATAAATTTATGTAGTATATTTCCAATTTTGCTACTAGTTCTGCTTTTTTACTTCAGATTTATTTGGGAATATGTTTTTCAAATTTTTTTAATGTTTATTTATTTGAGAAAGAGAGAGAGACAGACCATGAGTGGGGGAGGGAGACACAGAAATCGAATCAGGCTCCAGGCTCTGAGCTGTCAGCACAGAGCCTGACATGGGGCTCTAACCCATGAACTGTGAGATCGTGACCTGAGCTGAAGTTGAATATTTAACCAGCTGAGCCACCCAGGCACCCCGGAAATATGTTTTTTAATAATGAGAGACAAGTTAAAGGTCATTTTTATATAATGCACTTTAAAGATTTTAAAAATCCTGATATACTGGTATTCACACCCATGTGTGATCCTCTCCTCTTGTGTGTTGGTTCTATCTAATGATGTGCTTATAAAAAATAGGATGAGTAAAAAAGTAATAGGATGAGACTAGGTTACAAAAGATGATGACTTCCATTGATGACACCATTTCTGGTTTTCACTTGCAAATTCTGATGAAGCCAGCAGCCATGTGGTGAGCTGTCTCATGGAAAGGCACAAGAGTCCCACATAACTAAGGCACTGGTCAAAACCCAGTGAGGAACTGAGGCTCTCTTTCAAGAGTTCCTCCGTCCATGAACCCACGAAGCACTGAATTATTCCAACAAGCACATGAATAAACTTAGAAGTGAATGGTCTCTCAGGTGAAACTCAGCAGGCACTTTGCCTGCAGCCTTGTGAGAGACCATAGATGGAGGATTCAGCTTAGTCGCATGGAAATTTCTGACCCATAGAAACAGAATGAAAGCAAATGTTTGTTGTACCAATCCTTTAAATTCTGGGGTATTTTATTACACAGCGATAGACAGCTAATAGAATATTTTGCATGATCATTTTTCTACAAATATGTGCAAACATAGATTTCCCTGTATTAGTTATCTCCAAGAGTCATATCTTGGTCTGTCTATGGAGCGATCTCAAAGATAGGTAGATGAGTAGACAAACTAATGTCTTAAACGCTTCACTGAACAAGCATCACACTTTTCAAAAGTGAAAGCATGTAAATGATTTCATTAAATTTAAATAATTATGCACAATTTTGGGAACTGCTTTAATTTTAATATTTTAATAAATAAAATTATATATATATGTTATCCATGAAATACTTTTTTATTTATGAATCAAATTATAATAAAATTGATTTAGAAACATGAAATGCTTAAGATACAAAAAATAAAATTAATCTGAATTACGCAATTAAATTTGGTTTCTTAAAACTAAGAGTATTTAAAATAAGTTACATTGTTCTAATAAGCCAAGTAGACATATATGTACTTTAAAATATAGGGAACACTCAATATGTAATAACAAGAAAATATTCTTTAACCTGATGTGATTAAAGCCAATGTTTACTTACAGAGTAGAAATATGTACTCATTTTTACCCAAGACTCACTCACTGAAACTGGTTTACTGTATCAGGAATTCCCTCAGCCCTGGGTAGGTTTATTTCAAGCTATTAAACACTTGTGCTGATTTCATCTGACATTTACTAGTGTGCAAGCTCTAATAGCTCAGTAACTCACATGAAAAGTGCAATTGCAAACATCCAAGGAGTGGAATTCACCATGATTCATAAGAGCAAATATCATATGCCACTAAAAATATAGGAACATAGCCAAAACAATACAGCTGATGACTACTCTTATTTCCCATTTCCTATAAACTGCCTACTATAGGAATTACTGGCAACCCTCATATTTTTATTCTCCTGCTGAGTAACATTGTGTAAAATTCAAGAACTAGTAACCATAGAGAAATAAGAAAGATCCAACCTGGCATAAATACTTCAAGTACCTCCTGTGACATTAGAGGGAAGATTTTGTATATGATGACATCGATAAGGAAAAACTATAGGAAACTACACTGTACTTAACATCGATCCATGTTGAAAACACTATTTGCCATATTTACATAAATATTTCATATTTTTATTTGGCAATATATAAAATAAAGCTATATATAATACAAACATATATTTGTACCTTTTGAGGATTTCTTAAAATCCATGTGTATGCATGTTGGGAGATTTTTGATTACTGATCTAATTTCTTTGCTGGTTATGGATCTGTTCAAATTTTCTGTTTCTTCCTAAGTATGCATAATGTTTTGTAAGTAAATAAAATATTTATTTAACATAGTCATAAGTATCTGATATACAACCTGATGATATAACCTGATGATAGTTATATGTTGTTATCTTTATTTATTTAAATATTTATTATTTTTTCATATGTTGTGAAACAATATATTATACATTCATAAAATCATATTGATACTCATTAGTTCCTTTATTTCTTATACATTATTTTTGCTCAAGATGGTGATTTTAGAAAATAATATAGGAATAAATTCTACTATACTTTCTTCCAAAATGTTTAATTTAAGTTAAAAATGTATCTCTGGGGGTGAATGGGTGGCTCAGTTGGTTAAGCATCCAACTCTTGATTTTGGCTCAGGTTATGATTTCAAGGTTCATGAGATCAAGCCCTGCATCAGGCCTGCAGAGCCTGCTTGGGATTCTCTCTCCTGCTCTCTCTGCCCCTCCCTGACTTGTTCGCTCTCTCTCTCTCTCTCTCTCTCTCTCAAGATGAATAAGGTTAAAAAATATGTATCTTTGGCAAAATATGGATTTGCAAATTCTCATGAGAAAATACATAATGCTTCATTTTCAGGTTATATAATACCAATGTTACAAATATATCTAAATGAGGCATAAGTATTGATCCTTTATTCTGTGACAACACAATACATGATTACATAAGGATGTGTTGCAAGATGATTAGAGATGAGGGCAAAAGTATGTAATTATGTAAATGGACAAAAATTGAAAATCTAATAGAGAAACATATCATGTTCATGAAATATATACATCAAATTTTACATTATAAATTGAAGTTTGCATATCATTACATTTCTTTTTCTACCATTTCTTCTAAATCTGCATGTTCAGAAAAATGTTTTTGCCTCAGAGTCCTTGCAATAATTTTCATTCTTCCCCTACTTTATGTACGTGCCTAAAATTAGAAGTTAAAACATTTTTGAGGGTCAATATAGATCTGAGATTCTTCCAACAGGAGGAAAATGTTATTAAAACAGATCATAGTCATGAATCATTAAAACTGCAGGATTTTACTGAAATTTCCTCAATTAATCTCAGTGCACCAGAGCATTCATATTTGACCTAATATTTTTGAACTAATTACCTATTAAGATAGTATTTTTTATAGCTAGACTCTATGTAGGGTACATGAATTATAAATATTATTGATGCATAATCTCAAATTAATTTCTGAGTTCCAGATTGCACTGAGTACATGTCAGTCATTGTTTTGGGGGAATGGTAATGTATATAGGTCCTAATATTTTTCTTCCATAAAGTCATTTTTTTAAGCACTTGCTCATTTCCTGGGAATTGGCACATTTGTTGAAAAGAAGAAAAATAAAAAAGCCAGGGATTTGTCTTTTACTATTACAACATAAAGTCAGAACTTTTCTCTTTTCTTCCTAGAAATCATGCAAAAGCAATAAACAAAAAAAAGAAGAAAAGAAAAAAAGGAGAACAAGAAACATAAACACAAATCTATTTAAGCAAAAGTAGGAAACAGTGAATGTTCAAACCTCAATGTAAGTGAAAAAAAAGTCCTAAAGTATAGAGGGAGCCAAAGTATTCATAAAAAGAAGCCAAGAGAGGATCAACCAGGAGCCAAAGACCTAGAAGTCTGTATGGGGAAGAAAACTGTTCCTCATGTAAAAATACTAAGTGCTACATAACATGCAATTTTCCTTGTATAGCTTGACTAAAAGAAGCTTGGAACAATTACATATGGCCATAAGAAGAAAAGCTCTAGGGCACCTGGGTGGCTCAGTTGGTTTAGCATCCGAGTCCTGATTTAGGTTCAGGTAATGATCTCATAGTTCATGTCCTCTCTCTCTGCCCTTTCCCCTGCTCATGCTCTCTCTCTCTCTCTCAAAATAGGTAAGCAAACATGAAAGAAAGAAAGAAAGAAAGAAAGAAAGAAAGAAAGAAAGAAAGAAAGAAAGAGAGAGAGAGAGGGAGAGAGAGAGAGAGAAAGAAAGAAAGAAAGAAAGAAAGAAAGAAAGAAAGAAAGAAAGAAAAAGTTCCAAGTTACATTACTGCTGATTCACACCAAATGTTCAGTGTGGATGGACTTCCATTAGAAGTAGGTACAAATATTTACACTGTGTTTAAAGCCTTGGCTTTGCACTAGTTGTGAGAGTGTCTGTTTAAGGGAGATGGAAAAAGAAACGTTTAAAACAAAAATTTTTTAACATTTATTTATTTTTGAGAGACAGAGAGAGAGAGAGAGAGAGAGAGCGTGAGCAGGAGAGGGACAGAGTGAGAGGGAGACACAGAATCCAAAGCAGGCTCCAGGCTCTGAGCTGTCAGCACAGGGCCCAACACGGGGCTCAAACTCACTGACTGTGAGATCATGACCTGAGCTGACATCAGATGCTTAACCGACTGAACCACCCAGGTGCCCCAAGAAACATGTTTTAAAGGGGAGATGGGAATGAAGCTACGACTCCCTCATAATTCTGATAAATATTAGGACATGGACCCCATTTATATGTTGCTTATACAGGATATGTGTAAAACCTAAGAAACAAAAAGATTAAAATTAAAGAGATGCAAAAAATCAGCCCACCAAAATAGATATAAAGAAAATGTACTGATGTATTAGTTGTGGTGAAAGGTAAGCTGCCAAAACAAACACAAACATTACTTTAAATAAGTTAGTTTTTTTTTCTATCCTATAATATTCCAGGATATAAGGCAGTCTGTGCTTTATAAAGTAATTCAGGCTAGCTGACAGTCTGCCCATCCTCTGTCCTCCATATGATTTTATAAGAATGGCTTAAGTATTTTTACATCTTATCAGTTGAAAGAAAGGAGTTAAAATATAGCAATCAGTGTTCTAGAAGATGACCTGAAATTTGCACATACTGCACCATTCACATCCCACCTGTGACCTTAAATGCATGACCAAACACACCAGAGAGACTGAAAATGTGTTCCATAGACCATTAGACAAAGCATTGTGATGGCAGAACACATACATTCTGACATGAATAGCTATATTAGCACTCAAAAAAATCAATTGTAAGACAAAAAAAATTACTATTAAGTGATCCAATACATCAGGAATATAAATGATTACAAATTACTCTGTACCTAACAAATGAAACAACTATAAAGATGAAAAAAATAAATAAATAAAGCAGTGACTGACATTCTACAACCATGATGCAGACTGCAAAAACCAACATGATTTATTGGTAAGTGAGTCAAACTTGAAAAAAAAATACTTTACACATAAATAGAGATCATTTGAACAGTCAAAGTAACAAGGTTGATATTTAAGGAATATATAGGATCCTGAATGAAACAGAGTACAGAAAGTATTACCTTCAAAAAAAGAAAAAAGAAAGATTTTTTTTTTAATTTTTTTTAACGTTTATTTATTTTTGAGACAGAGAGAGACAGAGCATGAACAGGGGAGGGGCAGAGAGAGAGGGAGACACAGAATTGGAAGCAGGCTCCAGGCTCTGAGCCATCAGCCCAGAGTCCAACGCGGGGCTCGAACTCACGGACCTTGAGATCGTGACCTGAGCTGAAGTCGGACGCTTAACCAACTGAGCCACCCAGGCGCCCCAGAAAAAGAAAGATTTAACCAAAGTTGGCCCTTAGTAGCTCATAAAAAAATTTTAAATGATTCACGAATCCAAATCAAACATAACCATATCATGATTATGATTATAAAGCCATTAAAGCAAATAACAGAAATTCAAAGAACTATCATCTCTAAGTTATATAACTCCTATAAATTAATAAAATATATTAACCCAATAAAAAATGGAATATCATTTCACTCATCACACAAAAACACTTTTAAAATCTTGAAAAATGACAAGTTTTATCAAAGGTGTAGGTAATTCTTATGCACTGCTGTGGGAGGAATTTAATAAAATAGTCTGGTAGTATCTCGTCAGGCCAAGCATTTGTATATTCTTCAACATAATATGGAATTGTTCAAGAGAATCTTTTGTACATGAATACCAAGAGACTTTTATAAGAGTATTCATAGCAGCATTATTAGTAACAGAAATACTGACTTCTATTAAAATAATAGATATGAAAACCTTGGTTTATGTTTATGACATATTAAGAAATAACTCTAGAAACAAAATTTTTGTTTTTTGTGAACAAGATCTGTTGAAGAGACTACTTTGTCACGTTGTACGTTCTGACACCCTTGTCAAAGATCAGTTGACGTCATGTGCATGAGCTTATTTCTAGGTTCTCTTTTCTGTTCCACTGGTCTATATGTCTGTCTTTATGCAAGTACCATACAGTTTTAATTACTGCAGCTTTGCAATATATATTGAAATCAAAATGTATCATGCCTCTAGCTTTGATCTTCATTGGCTATTCTGGGTCTTTGTAGATCTATATGATTTTAAAATTACTTTTTCTATTTCTATTAAAAATGCCATTGGTGTTTTGAGGGTGATATCACTGAATCTGTTGATTATTTTGGATAGTGTGGACATTTTAACAATATTCAATATTAATTCTTCCAACCCATTAACATGGGATGCCCTTCTACTTATTTGTATTTTTGTCAATTTCCTTTCTCACTGACTTATCATTATCAGTATACAGATCTTTCACCTCTTTGGTTAAATTTATTCCTGAGAATTTTATTGCTTTTGATGGTACTATTAATGGGATTGTTTATTTAATATCTTTTTCAGGTGGTTCATTGTGTATTCTGCAACCTTAGTGAATGCATATATTCTAAAAATAGTTTTGTGTAGTCCTTGGAGTTTTCTACATACAGGATTATGTCATTTGCAAACAGAAATAACTGTACTTCTTCCTTTCCAATCTGGATCCATTTTTAATTTTTTTTTCTTGCTCAATTACTCTGACTAGGATTTCTCAACTTATACCTTACACAGACATCAACTCAAAATGGATTAAAAACTTAAGCATAAAACCCTAAAGCCATTAAACTAGAAAAAAAAAAAAAAAAAAAAAAAAAAAGAGAGACAGGGTAAATCTTCTTGCCATTGGTCCTGGCAGTGATTCTTGGATATGGCACTAAAAGCACAGATATGAAAAACAAAAACAAACAAAAAACAACAACAACAACAACAACAACAACAACAAAAAGGGACTACATCAAACTAAAAGTCTTTTGGGCAGCAAAGAAAATTAACACAATGAAAAGGCAACCTACAGAATAGGAGAAAATATTTGCAAACTCTATATCTGATAAGGGGTTAATTTCTACAATAATCAAGAGCTCCCACAAATTAATAGCAAAAACAAAGATCCAATTAAAAATGGCCAAACAGTTATGAAATGAATAAGTCATGAGAATAAAACATACAGCATAGGGAATATGGTCAATGGTACTGAAACAGCATTGTATAGTGACAGATAGTATCTTCACTTGTGGTGAGCATGGCATGATGTATAAACTTGAATCACCATGTTGTACACATGAAACTAATGTAACATTGTGTGCCAACTATATTTAAATTAAATAAAAATGGACAACAACTTGAATAGACATTTCTCCAAATAAGACATACAAATGAACAACAGGTATACGAAAACATACTCAATATTACTAATTTTCAGGGAAATGCAAGTCAAAAATAAAAGGAGATATCATCTTACACTTGTTAGGGTTATTATTATAAACAACCAAATGATAGTAAGAGTTGGCACAGTTGTGAAAAAAACTGGAATCCTGTACCCTGTTGGTGGAATATAAAATGGTGCATAGGCTGTGGGAAAACAGTATGGAAATTGCTCAAACAATCAAAAACAGAATTATATGATCCAGAAGTCCTATATCTGGTATTTATCCAAAGGAAATGAAATCAGTATCTTGAAGATATATCTCTATTCTCATGTTTATTGCAGCACTATGCCCAAAAGTCAAGATATGGGAACAACCCAAGTGTCCACTGCCATATGAAGAGATAAAGAAAATGTGGTATGTACACACAATGGAATATTATTCAGCCTTGAAAAGGAAGAAAATGCTGTAATCTGCAAAAGGATGAACCTGGAGACAGTCAGAAAAGGACACATTTTATGTGATTCTGCTTATACAAAATATATAAAATAGTGAATTCACAGAAACAAAGAATACAATGAAGGTTGTCAGAGGCTGTGGGAGAAAATAGGGAGTTGTTATTCAATGGGTATGAAGTTTCAGATGAATGCATTCTAAAAATCTGCAGTACAATATAATGTCTATAATTAACTGTTATCAAAAACCAAACAAACCCTCAAAGAAACACAAGGAAATTCTGAGAAATGTTGGATATCTATTACATCGACTATGGTGTTTGCATAGATCCTAACTCAATAAATTATACAAATTAAACATACACAGTTCTAGGTATATCAGTTATACTTCAACAAAGCTGTTAAAATCCAGAAATATAACATCAATTGAAAATATAAATCAAGGGCCACCTGGGTGGCTCAGTCAGTTAAGCATCTCTTTTGATTTTGGCTCAGGTCATAATCTCACAGTTTGTGAGCTCAAGCCCCATGTCAGGTTCTGCAAGCACAATGCAGAGGCTGCTTTAGATACTCTGTCTCCCTTTCTCTCTGACCCTTCCCTGTTTTCTCCAGCTCTCTTTCTCTCAAAATAAATAAGTATTTTTTAAAAATGCAAATTGAAGAAAATGTACAGTATAATACCTTTAGCATAATGTTCTAAAGTAATATGAAGGGTGCCTGGGTGGCTCAGTTGGTTCATTGGTGGGCTCCTGATCTCAGCTTAGGTCATGATCTCAAGGTTCATGAGATCAAGCTCGAAAATGGACTCTGCGACCACAGCACGGAGCCTGCTTGGGATTCTCTCTCACCCTCCAATCTCTGCCCTTACCCCATTCATGCACACGCTCTCTCTCGAAATAAAATTACAAAAAATAAAGTAATATTAAACAATACAATGCTAATAATACATATCTATGTGGTTGTAGCAACATCAACAAAGTTATTAAAAAAATATGAGGGGAATCAGGATAATGGTTCCCCCTCAAAGGGATGAAAGAGAAGAAACAGTTTTTTGTTAACATGGGTTTCTGGATGAACATATTGTGGTAGATTCTTCATTATATACCTACATGTTGCTTGAATTTTTACTGAGTATTAATACATTTCTATTATGTCTAAAGTAGGATAAAAATCCACAGTTACCTGTGGGAAAAGAATGGTTCAGTTATCCATACTAGTGGAGTGTGAAAATAATTGCAGTTAGGCTTCAAGCCCTGGTCCCAAACGTTTCTGTAGATGACAAAACACACCTTAACCAAAGAGGCTGCCATTTACACAGGCTACAATATGAGTGGTAACCCCCGGAGGTAAGCAATACAGTGATTTACTAGTTGCTACTCCACATGAGCACTATTTCAGGAATAAAATAACTATGTCAAAAAAATAAACCAAAAATAATGAAATAACACAAATTAGAAATGATATAATTCCAGAGATTAAATTCAAAAAAAAAAAAAAAAAACACTAATATTGAATTAAAATGACACAAGGGCACCTGGGTGGCTCAGTCGGTTAAGTGTCTGACTTCAGGTCAGGTCATGATCTCACAGTTCATGGGTTCGAGCCCCGCATCGAACTCTGTGCTGACACCTCACAGCCTGGAGCCCGCTTCGGATTTTGTGTCTCCCCCTCTCTCTGCTCCTCCCCTGCTCATGCTCTGTCTCTGTCTCTCTCAAAAATAAAATGACACAAAATGACCCAGGAAAAAATGTACCATATTGCCTAATGGCTTAAAATAAACAAAGGCATCTTTAAAACACTAAGAAAACTTGAGAGAAAGGAGAATTTTTTGTGCCAAAAAAAGAGTTCTCAGAGTTGTTCACAGCAATAATCAACAAAAGTCTTAAGGAAAACCATGTGTGTGAAGATTTTTAAAGAAGCCCAGATTCTTAGCTTCTCCTTCTGTTACACAGTACTTTATCTCTTTAAATACAAATATTGCATTCTTCATAAAAAACAAGAGTTTAGGCAAGACAATATGTAAATTCTCATTGATATGCTCCAGTTCATCTTGTAGGGGACTGTAATGATCAACACAGATTATTTAATATTTTGTCACTTTTTGGTCCTTGACTATACAAATTGTTGATGGAATGAATGGAGTGATCTTAACATGAATAACAAAAGTACTATCCCCATGAAGAGTTTAGAGATTAATAATTTTGAAGGTCAGAACTTGTAAGAGGAGTTGTCTGACAGATTAGTCGGATATCCCTTTAAAAACAAACAACTTGTTTATCTTATATTTTAAATCACTAATGTACCATTTTTTCCTTAGTGGGATTCATTTTCTTCCACTATCAATAATAGAAAATCATGTGTTCTAGCTGATGCAAATGATTATAGATGGGCACTATGCCTTATTAGGTGATCCTGCTATTGATTATCACAGAAATGATGTGTTATGATCAACTTGTCTGAAACCATTATAAATGGTTGACTTTAAACCTTTTGGGATTATGATTAATCCAAATTTATGAATTACTGGTGCTCAACTATATGTAATTGCCCTTCCTATGAAATAATTGTCAACTAGAATTCACAGAACAGAGTAGTCTTTTTTTTAATATGAAATTTATTGTCAAATTGGTTTCCATAAAACACCCATTGCTCATCCCAACAGGTGCCCTCCTCAATGTCCATCACCCACCCTTCCCTCCCACCCACCCCCCCATCAACCCTCAGTTTGTTCTCCAGAGTAGTCTTTTTAATCTGCCATCTCCAACCTCCAGATAACCAGGATGTGTGTGTGTGTGTGTGTGTGTGTGTGTGTGTGTGTGCGCGCGCGCGCGCTTGCGTGTATGTGCACCTGGACATACTCTTTGGAAAATTTACTTGAGATGGTTTTCCAGCTTCTTCAGTGGAAATGGAATATTTGCTTCAAACATTTCAAGCATAAAATTAATATGGACACATTTAATGGCAACAATCTGTGTAACTATGATTCTCAAATTTCCCACATATCAAAGTGGATTAGGAACTAACTACTTTATGAGGAAGATGAGGTGCATGTGATATGTATGATTTCAGCTCACTTTTCATTAAAGGTGGGGTTGAAATCTACTCAGGATCACATTTTTGTAAGACTGTTTCACATTCTCCTTAAGGAATTGAACTCAATTTTCTGGTTGGGTTCTGATTAAAGCCAGAAAGTTTTCCTAAACTTAGAATAATTGGTAATAGCACTGTAACATTTCACTAGTAAATAAACACTGAATAAAACTATTTAAAGAAATAGTTAAATAGGACTATTAGCATATACACATATATATGTCCAATATGGGATAAATAATAAAATAGAGTAAAAGTAAAATAATTTCCATGGAAAATGGAAACATTTCTGACAATTATATGATGATTTAACATTTACTCTGCTGTTTTTGAAAGAGGACAGAGAGAAAAATAAAATAAAATGGTGAATAGAAAAAAAGAAAGGATATGAGAAAGCAGGTTATTTTTATTTGGTGCTGAAACATATCATTTTTGTTTCTAACAGAAAAGTTTGGATACCATCCTTGTTTATTTAATGCTCTTTCTGACTCTGCCCACTATTATAATGACTTAGGAATCCTTACATAACTACTATCTTCTCACAGTTTGATGATAAGGACTGAAATAGATATTATTTATATCATGAAGGTAAAAATTGATATGGAGAAAAAAAATATTCTAGGAAGATGTGAGACCAGATAAAAGAGAGCAAACATTGTATTTCATAATGTAATGTACTTGTGAATATAGTTGTTAGCATTTCAATCATATTCTGTGCATATATGAGGTACATAGTTATAATTTTTACAAATTTGCATAATATCAAATACACAAGTATTATAAAAGATAAATAAAAATTCAGATTTAATCTCTTTAAACACCTCTAACACCAATAATGTCTTTTAATTTTTAATGGACTGTAGGTAAAGGTAGCTAGAAAAAATATTTCAAGTTAAACTTTTTATTAAGTTTAAAGAATGATTACTTAAACTATATTTAAAGTCATATGAAAATAATAAGTATCAATTTAATCAACTATTAAAACAATTACATTGTTAATCATGTTTTTCTGTTGGTAATAATGGCATGTATATTTAACTTAAAAATATTTCAACAAAAACTCAGTGAATAAAAAATTGAGTGATTTCCTACAACGAAAGAACCTATAAATTCTAAAACAAATTTATATTTACTTACAAGTCATTTCATATGCTATTACTATTTCCAGATGGTTGATATGCTATAAAAATTTTTAACTTTGCTCCAAGCAGAGTACTGGCCTATAAAAATATAAATCCTAATTCTGGAAGCAGAATTTAAAAAATACCTCAAAACTGAAACTATTTAAAATATTTTATTATTAGTATGTGAAAACAGAATCAATGCATATAATCCTATTGCTTCTTAAAAATAAAAATGATAGGGGGCGCCTGGGTGGCGCAGTCGGTTAAGCGTCCGACTTCAGCCAGGTCACGATCTCGCGGTCTGTGGGTTCGAGCCCCGCGTCAGGCTCTGGGCTGATGGCTCAGAGCCTGGAGCCTGTTTCCGATTCTGTGTCTCCCTCTCTCTCTGCCCCTCCCCCGTTCATGCTCTGTCTCTCTCTGTCCCAAAAATAAATAAATGTTGAAAAAAAAAATAAAATAATAAAATAAAAATAAAAATGATAGGGGCTCAGTTGGTTAAGTATCTGACTTTGGCTCAGGTCACGATCTCACAGTTCGTGAGTTCAAGCTCCACCTAGGGCTGTGTGCTGACAACCCAGAGCCTGGAGCCTTCTTTGGATTCTGCATCTCCCTCTCTCTTTCTGCCCCTACACTGCTCATACTCTCAAAAATAAAATAAAACATTAAAAAAAAAAAACGTTTAAAAGGAAAGAAGGAAAGAATGATAAACACTGAAGAAGGATAAATACCTACCTCTTTCATGTGGAGTTTCCACCCTCAACCCCGTAAAAACATCTCAGCAAATTATGTAATGGAAAAATAATTTCTTGGGAGTAACCGTAATATAGGAAAAAACTCAAATCACATATGAATGATTTTATTAGGGCTACAGAAACAAGCCATTACTGAATGCCTACTATAGATTGGTTTGGTACTAAGCAAAATAGATTTGTTTTCTTCACAACTACATATTATTTTAACCCATTTTACAGGCCAGACAGCTGAAACTTAGGCAAAAATATCTGTAGTGTCACTCCTAATTACTATTGGCGCTGACATTCAAATGCAGGTAAGTGAATATAAACCTATACTTTTAGTAATGAAACAATAATGCAATATGTTATACCACAGTTACTGATTTTAATATTCATTATTATTACCCCCAAAATAATGTCAGTTATTTCCTGTTATATTGCATACCTTCTTAAATAAAAGATATATAATGAATCAAACATTAGTTTTTGCTGTATTGTTTTGTAAATAATGCTCCATATAATTATTATATACTATATGACACACCTGAAAACACGAAGCTCAGAGCAAGTATGCTCTTAACCTTTGAATAGTATTAAGTATGGCATTATGCAATATAATAATTACAAAATCTATACAGAAATAATATGAAAACATTTAGTACTTTTCGGTTCACATTTTTGTAGTTGTAAAGAGTAATAAACAAATCTATGATGAAAATATTATACATGAAAATATTAACTTATTATAGATAGAAAAATAAATTATAGATTCAACGCAATCTCAAAGTTTTTTTTGTAAACATTGATAAACTGATTCTAAGGTTCACATGGAAAGGTAAAAGAGCCAGAATAGCCAACACCAAAATAGAAGTAGAACTGACACTTCCTGACTTTCAGACTTATTATAAAGCTGCAGTAATCATGACACTGTGGTATTAGCAAAAGAATGGGCAAGTGAATCAATGGAACAGAATAGAGAAGAGAGAAATAGACCCCCATAAATACTGTCAAGTGATCTTTGACAAAGGTGCAAAGGCAATACAATGGAGAAAAGACAGTTTTGTCAACAGATGGTGCTGGAACAACTAGATACCTGCATAAGACAAAAATAAAAACAAAAACAAAAACAAAAAAAAAAAAAGAATCTAGACACAGACCTTATAGTCTTCACAAAAAGTAACTCAAAATGGATCACAGACCTAAATGTAAAATGCACAACTAAAAAACTAGAATATAACATAGGGAGAAAATATAAATGACCTTTGGTTTGGCAATAAATTTTATTTTGGCAATAAATAAATAACACAATGATAGAAAGAACTGGTAAGCTGGACTTGATTAAAATTAAAAACTTCTGCTCTGCAAAAGACAGTATCAAGATAATCAAAAAAAAAGCCACGGACTAGGAGAAAATATTTGCAAAAAAATACATCTGTTAAAGGACTCATTCAAAATTTATAATGAAGTCTTAAAACTCAACATGAAGAAAGTGATCAATTAAAAAATGGCCCAAAGACCTTAAAAAACATTTTATCAAAGGAGATACACAGATGGCATATAAGCATATGAAAAGATGCTCCACATCATATATCGTCAGGGAAATGTAAATTAAAACAATAATAAGATATCACTTACATACCTATTAGATGGCCCAAATACAGAAAAATGACAACACCACGTGCTGTTGAGGATGTGGAGCAACAGGAACTCTCATTCACTGCTGCCGGGAATACAAAATGCTAACGCCACTTTGAAAGATGGTTTGGCAGTTCCTAAAAAAACTAAACATACTCTTACTATTTGATTCAGCAATCACAATTCTTGATATTTACTCAAAAAAGCTGAGTGTATGCCTACACAAAATCCTGCACAGAGATGTTTAGAGCGGCTTTATCCATTATTGCCAAAATTTGGACGCAACCAGTATGTCCTTCAGTAGATCAAGAGATTAAAAAAACAAAGTATGGTACAATCATACAATGGATTATTCTTCAAGCCTAAAAAGAAATGAGCTATCAAATCATGTAGAAATAAGAAAGAAATGTAAATGCATATGACTCACTGAAAAAGAAGTCAATTTAGAAAGATTCCATCCCGTTTGATTCCAACTTTATGACTTCCTGGCAAGGACAAAACTATGGAGACACTTAAAATATCAGTGATTGTCACAGGTTTGGAGGGAGTAAGGGATGAGTATGTGGAACACAGAGGATTTTTAGGGTAGCAAAGCTAGTCTGTATGATATTATAATGGTAAATATGTGTCATAAATTTGTCCAAAAACACAGGATGTATAACACCAAGAGTGAGCCCTAATATAACCTATGAATTGGAGTGAAAACGATATTTATGTTCACTAATTGTAATAAATGTACCACTCTGGTGGGGTGAGTTGTTAAAGGGAGTGGCTATGCATATATGGAGACACAGGGATATATGGGAAATCTCTGAACCTTCTACTCAATTTTTCTGTGAACATAAAATCTCCAAAAGAAAAAAAAAAGTAGTTTTTAAATAAAAATAAATTAGTTACATTCACTATCTATCCCTAACTGGTATGTGTATGTATGTATGTATGTATGTATGTATATACATATATATATATATATATATATATATATATATATATATACACACACACACACATATATATATATACACACACACACACACACACACACACACACACATATATATATATATGTGGACAAAATTCTTTAAAACTCAACTTATATATCAATTTAGAAAACATTTAAACTGCCATGAAAGCATCAAAAAGAACCATTATTTTTAAAAATTTTGGGTGCCTATGATTTGTCTTTAAAGGTGTCACTTCTTATAGTGACATATAAAGAAAACTGAAAACTCTGCTGACCGACCACCAGAAATCATAAAGAGGCTTGGGGTAAGTAGAAATATCAAGTGTGGGACTTCAAAGATTTTGTGAAAAAAAATAGCTATGGAAAAAAACTTTATTAATTTTTAATGTTTATTTACTTTTAAGAGAGAGAGAGAGCATGAGAGAGCATGGGGTGGGGGGGGAGAGGTGAGGAGAGGGAGACACGGAATCCGAAGCAGGCTCCAGGCTCCTAGCTGTCAGCACAGAGCCCAACACAGGGCTTGAACTACGAACTGTGAGATCATGACCTGATATGAAGTGGGACACTCAACCAACTGAGCTACCCAGGTGCACCTAAAGTGAAAATTTTGAATAAGATATTTCCTTTCTGTAATGTAATAAAAATAAATAACCTGATATATTTTTCATTGTCCTTTACATTTAACAAGTGGTCCTTGCCATGTTAATGTATGCAAAATAATCTATAATAGTGCTTGACCAGAGTAGCACTCAAAAATGGTTCCTTATTCCCCTGTCATTTCTACTGGTTGTCATTGGTCCCATGATTTTGATCCCTCCTGTTAGCCCTTATTTTGCTAAAATATACATGTCTCAGTATTACCAAATAATAGCTAATCAGCTTTATTGCGATATTATTTACAGATAATAAAATTCATCACATTGTAGTATACAATTTGGTGACTTGAAAATGTATACAGTTATGTAAGCATCACCACAGTTAACTTTAAAACACTTTAGGCACCTAACTTTAAAACACTTTAGGCACCTTTTGGGATGAGCACCAATATGACAATAAACTTCATATATTGAACAATAAATAAATAAATAAATACCTAAATAAATAAATAAATAAATAAATAAAACACTTTAGCTGCCGGGGCACCTGGGTGGTTCAGTCAGTTGAGCGACCGACTTTGGCTCAGGTCATGATCTCGCGGTCTGTGAGTTCGAGCCCTGAGTCGGGCTCTGTGCTGACAGCCCAGAACCTGGAGTCTGCTTTGGATTCTGTGTCTCCCTCTCTCTCTGCCCCTCCCCCACTCATGCTCTGTCTCTCTCTCTCTCTGTCAAAAATAAACAAACATTAAAAAATATAATAAAATTACAACACTTTAGCTGCCTCAGAAATTTCCTTCATTCCCCCCTGACCCTGACTCTTCTTGGACCTCTAGGGTTTTCTCTGAGTGGAGCCCTCCCCTCTGGTACTCTGTCTTGTGAATATTAGTACCTTCACCTCCCAGAACTCCAACTTCATTATATTATCTCAGGGAGTCTGCGTGGATCAGCTTGGTCTCTCTGTTCCCTACACCACAACATGGAAACCCTCTCGGGAAGATAAGTGTGGCAGTATAGGATCCACCCCTCTACTTCGCATCTCTCAAGGATCACTTTTCACTATTGCCTGATGACCAGTATTTTAAAAAGAACTGTGTTATTTATTTTGTCTGTTTTTGACGGTTTCAGGCAAGAGGGCAAATCTGATCCCTATTATTCCTTCTAGGCTAGAGATGGAAGGGGTTTATTATATAAGCCAGACTAGTTTCTCCTTCTCAGGAAGGCTTAAATGTCTTATCTAATATCACACTTCATGCGACAAGTTTGAAATCCTTCATAATAATTCAAATATGTAGACAACTTACACCAGAAGTTACACCCATTTCCATGATGGTGTATCTAAAGAAAAGTAAAATTAAAAAATGTCTCCTACCCCGCCCACTATATATGAACTGAGAGCAGAGATTTTTCTGGCACAACAAGCATGGTTGCTTCTAAAGAAGGTGCTTAGAAAACACTTTTCTTAAATTGTCTTCTTTTCTTCATTTTCCATGCCAGGAAATATTTGTTCATTCTGTATCTATTATTCTAATATATAATCTAATAATTATTCTAATATCTAATGTTCTATTATACGTTTGTTCTTTAGTGATGTCTCTGAATTTGAAAGTGTGCAAATTAACTGTATCTCTACTCTTTGCTTTCCTCTCTGTTTTTGCATTTGATCCCTGTATTATTTTTCTATTACTCAATTTGCCCATGACTAAACTTTAACACCTAACCATTTGCAACTGATCACTAGTATATACTTCTGTGTATATATCAATATCTGTAATTCATTAAATATATAGGTTTTATGGAATTTATTTATTTATTTATTTTAGAGAGAGACAGAGAGTAAGCAAGTAGGGGAGAGGAGCAGCAGGAGAGACAGAGAGAATCTCAAGCTGGCTCCACGCTCAGTGGGGAGCCTGACAAGGTGCTCAATCCCACAACCAAGGGATCATGACCTTGGCCAAAATCAAGAGTTGACACTCAACTGACTGAGCCACCCAGGCTCCCCTGAAATATATAGGAGGTTTTAAGGGAACCAATAATGTTGCTTATATTTTCCAAAAGTTAACATGCTGTACTATAGTGATATGTAATATGTATTTCGTATTTCAGGAGTTACAAATAGAGCTGTGTTAGTAACACTATTAATATTGAAAATGAACATTCTACAACCTCTGAAATGCCCACTTGCATTCTATAAAATTATACTACAAGAAATTAAAGATTTTTATGAGACAAATAGAATTATTGTAAATTATAGAGAATATGCATCATTAAACACATACATAACTAAAGAGTTCAGTTTTAAAGATCATTTCATTGAGTTAACATATATTTTTTTTAATTATCACTTCCTTTTATATGCCATTCATAGTGTATTATTTCCTTGGAGTACAATGCTAAAAGCTGCAATAAAGTATGGGTTAAGGAAATTGAATAAATGTCATACTTGGGTCTAGTAAAGCAGTAAACAGCTATAAATCGAAAACATTGACAAAGCTTTTCGCTTTGGAACAAACTTTTTTTATTTTTATTCTTTGCAAATTAAAAAAGATTTCCAGGAGGAACAACAACAACAAAATCTAAAAGACTGTATCCTTAAGAGATTCAAATATTTTGAGCCACACATTTACATTCATGCTGTATGTTAAAAAATCCAGTTTTATCATGATTGGTACTTTATAAGATGGTTTGTAAAACGGTATAAAATAAATTTTAAAAGTCAAATAAAATCGTTACCCCTTTAGTTTTTCCTTGCATCCTTAATACATATTGACTTTACTTTTGATTTATAAAATGATTTAGTACTATTGATTTTCTCAGTTTCTGAATTAATCTTTCTACTTTTCTAGTTCTTTAATATTGTCTCTTGTTCAGTCTCTTTGGGTTGTGGCATCTTGTTCTCTTGGTATTACTTTTTTTTAACTTTTCTATTTTTGTGTCTATTTCTACATATATCTCACATGTCTGTCTATCATATTAAGCACATTGAGTAGACTTACCCACTCAATATGTAGTTTCTTAGTCTTCATGTTAATTAATCCTTGTATCACATTTATATTCCATGTTGGCTGACCATCCAGATTCCTATGTCATATCCTTCATATGCTTTTATCAGTTGACTAAAAAAAAAAATTCATTTTGATTCAATGGCCTATTTTCTAGAAAGATTAGATTATCCCTCTGTTAATAAACTAAATATAAAAATGAGATATGTATAAAGCTAATTACAAGAAACCGTGTGTGTGTGTGTGTGTGTGTGTGTATGTGGGTGTGTGTGTAGATGGTAACTAGTTTCTATATGGTAAATTGATTAGAGGTCAGGTTTTCATCATTCCAGTGATCTTCTGGGGAAAAGAGAAATAGATCTCCACAGGGATGTTGGAGTGCAGATTTGAGAATGGCGGAGGAGGCAGATAACATAGGAAAACTTGTTACCTTTTTTTTTTTTTAATAGAAAACACTACCATGTGTAGTTTAAAGCTGAATTAGAAGACTAAGTAAATTATATTAATTCAATATGCAACCCATATAAAAAGAGTTAAAATTAGTCATTTATACAGTGAAATTTATTAGCCTCACCATCTCACTAAATTAGCATTTTCTCAAAAGTAATGAACACATTCAAACTGAAACACTTAATTCATTGTGGCATAAACCATTGGAAGAATGTATGTGATTTTAAATGCTTCTTTGTCAATGATGTAGATATAAAAGATGTTATTCAAATGAATAGACAAATTGCTTATAAAGAATATAAACTATGACTAAAATATCAGAACTGAAAATACCGTTTATAGTATTGAAAACTTCTGAGAAGAGCTATCATAGCATTTTCATACATATGAAAAATTCCAAGAATTAATCACTGAATAACTTCAAATGTGAATATTTTACTTTTATGAAGGCAGCCATCAGAAAAAATAATATAAGCTATTATTCTGATGCACTATTTATCATCGCTGCTCTTTCACTAAATTGTTCTGTACCTTACTGTGAATAGTGCATTTAAGTCTTCACCTGTAGGATGCAACATTTTGTGCCTTCTAAGAGTGCCTCAGTGACCTTCTTTCTCTCTCTTAGTTGGTATGTGACCTATGCAGAATGTTCTGGTTTTTAATTACTTATAGAGGTGAGTGAAAATCTGCCATGTACTTTGTGTGTGTTCATGTTTTCATTTAGTTTCCATCAATTTTTGACTTCAGATTGTGTTACTAAGTGAAATTAAAATTAAAATTTTTATAACTTTTTATGGGAATGAACCTTAATATTACAATAAATACTTCTCCTTTTCTGTAGGATGGTCCCTTACTTAAAGCTTAATTAGTCTGATACTAGTATACTTAGCAATTTTTCTTTTTATTATTACATATATTACATATATATTACATACATATATACATACATATATTACATATATTGTTCTACCACTTTTTTTCAATCTCTTGAGTTTTATTTCTGTCATAATTCAAACAATATTACTTTCATAACTTGAATGTTTAGCTCATTTATATTAAGTGTAATTATACAAATGTACTTGTATAATATTCGACACCATTATTTAATGTTCCTTTG
This sequence comes from Leopardus geoffroyi, assembly GCF_018350155.1. Lineage (NCBI taxonomy): Eukaryota > Metazoa > Chordata > Mammalia > Carnivora > Felidae > Leopardus > Leopardus geoffroyi. Next base: position 102,088,303 of record NC_059333.1, read on the forward strand.
TCCATATTTCTTGGCTTTTGGGGATTAAGCAAATATTTTAAATTTTTTTCTCTATTAAATTTCTAGTTATATATTTTATTGGTTATTTTAGATTTACTATGTTTCCTTAAGTTCTTATAGTTTAAAAACAATCAGTACTTTTACCATGTAGCTGATATTGCTAGAACCACAGAACACTTCACAAGGCATATTGTTTCTGATTTTAAATTATTTATGGATTTTTATTTTCCACACATTTCAGATTTTATAAGACTGCATTGATTTTTATATTGTCAATACTCACTTACATTTTCCCACATATTTAACATCTCCAGTATGTTTCTTTCCATTTTCCATTTCCATATTTCTACCAGGAATCTTTTTTTTTTTTTGTCAGAAGATTTCCCCTCACTATTTATTTTAGGCCAGGCTGACTCACTATGCATTGTCATCAGTTACATGTATGTCTGAAAACATAATTTTTGTATCTTACTTTTTTGATTACAGAATAATTTTTTGGGAGTAAATTTTCCTATACTATAATGATGTCATCCTTTTTCCTTCATCTTCCTTCCTTCCTTCCCTCTTTCCTTCCTTCCTATCAATTTTCTTTCTTTCTTTCTTCCTTGCTATTTTTGTATACAAGTTGGATGAATGTCTATATAGTTGCTTTTTGAAGATAATGTGTATTTTATTCTAGAAATTTTAAGATTTTCTTTTTAACTTTAACTTCATAGTGTTTTTTGTTTGTTTGTTTTACAATAGGCCTAGTTATGGCTTCCATTTTTTTGTTTTGTTTTGTTTTGTTTTGTTTTTTGCCATTGTGCTTCATGGAACATCTTGGATGAAAGTTGATGATTTGCATCAATTTTGAAAACTTACTGTAATTAATTTTTTTCAGTATTGCCTAACCCATTCTCTCTGCTATCTCCTGCTGGGACTAACTACCTACCTACTAAAATAGTTGAGTCTGTCTCATGTGTGTCATAAACTCTTTTCCCCCATTTTTCTCCCTTGCTTCAGTTTGGATATTTTCCTTTGACCCATGTTTTAGTTCAAAAGTTTTGTCCTCTGCTATGTATAATTTGCTCTACAATCCTTTCCAGTACTTATTAATTCCATTTTTGCATTTTTTTAATTCTAGAAGAGTCAATTTCATAAATTGTTTTACACTCCAAAACTCTGTGGAAATTCTCCTCTCCTTCATCTATCTTGTCTACTTTTTCCATCTTTCTTTCATATCTCTTTTCATCACTTTCAATTTTTTCCTCTTTTCTCTTAAAGGGGTTTTTCATTTCAAATTTATTTTAATAACAAAAGAAAATAAGAAATACTGAATTAGGCCACACAAGAAAAAGTTACTGAATTGTTCAGCTATTACTAACATGAGAAGAACTCTTTGGATATTTTTCTGACCAAAGGGAAAAAAATTCTAGCAACCAGAAAGTTAGTCAACTATATAAACAAGTTGCTTTCAAGTTGAGCAACACACTTCACATTAGTCAGTATAAAATCAAAGTCTAGGCTTATCTTATATATTTGATTCTCTCTTTAATCCAGCCAATAGGTCTTTCAACTGAGCATCACTAAGTTTCCAGCTATGACACTTTATAATCAAAGTAAATTCACCTAATTCAAAAATAAATAGATCAGAAAATAATATATATCCATTGGGGATATATGTTCATTTTACTAAGGTTTCAATCACCTTCAGCCACTGCAAAAGATGTCTACTGACATTCCATCTAGCAATAGGTAGTAAAAAAAACTTTAATGCTGACAAAGTACTTTGGAGTTTAAAACTTCTCACCCAACCTGATACACAAAATGCCTCATATAGAGCTAGTTACCATGACCATATAACTAATGAGGATTCAGATAAATATATCATATGTACCACATGGACAAAGAGCAGAGATTACTATATCAGAAACTGAAGCTGCTTGGACTAATTGCAATTCTCAATCTCAGATAATGTATCTACTATTAGTACTCAAAATATTTCACTCTCAAAATATGGTCTCTCACTGCACTGTCACATGTGGTTTTTTTTTTTTTTTTTTTTAAAGTTTATTCATTTTTGAGAGAAAGAGAGACAGAGTGTGAGCAGGGGAGGGGCAGAGAGAGGAAGACACAGAATCCAAAGCAGGCTCCAGGCTCTAAGCCGTCACCACAGAGTTCGATGTGGGGCTCGAAGCCACAAACCACGAGATCATGAACATAGCCAAAGTCAGACACTTAACCAACTGAGCCACCCAGGTGCCCCCCCCCCCTTTTAAATATTTTTTAATGCACTGTCACATGCTTTATTGTTCTGGAATTTATTATAGGGTATTTTCAATTTGCCTTATTCTTTCACATCTATTAACTTCTCTTTTCTAAGTCCATTTTCTTACCTTTGTGTAATCTCCTCAATACTATTTTTCAATTAATATATTTACTGGGAGGATAGGATCTTCAAAGAGTTCACATTTACCCCAATTTTACTCAATTTCCACTTTTTACTCAATTTCCACCATTACTGTCTTACATGCACAGTACATTTAGTGTGGTACATTTGTCACAATGAATAAACCAATGCTGATAAATTATTAGTAACTAAATTTCCATTATATTTCCTTTGTTTTTCCTACTATGTCTTTTTTGTTCAAGGATATATTCCAGGATATCACATTATATTTAGGACAGTATATCCTGAGGATCCTCTTGGCTGTGATAGTTTATAAAATATTTGCTATTTTTGATGGCCTTCACATGTTTGAGGATATCTGTCAGGTATTTTTAAGAAGGTCTTCAACTGGAATTCATCTGATGTTTCTCTCATGATTAGACTGGGGTGTTGCGTTTTTGGTAAGAATGGTAAGAACCATTCTCAACACATAAAATCAATGTTGCATATTATTAGTAAGGTTTATCACTGTTGATGTTAACCTGATCATCTCCATTATCAGGAGTCTCCACTTTAATGTACTTCTTTCTATCCTTTTTGGAAGGAAGTTACTATATGAAGTCACACTTAAAAAAAGTGTTTATCTGATGTTTGCTTCATAATTGTGCTAGGGTTATGGATTTGATTGACCAGGGTACTCCAAATAAATAAATCAATAGGAGAGTTATATATTTATATTTATTTTGTATTTTTATATTAGATTTTTAGATTTATATTTAGAAAAATATATACAGATTTACTATTAGGATAGAAAAGAATTCTTATTATAAGTAATTGGCTGATGTGATTATGGATGCTGAGAAGCTCAAAACCTACACAGCAGATGTCCTGATGCAAGTTTGTAGGCTGCAAGCTATTGTAGAACTAGGAAGAGCCAATGTTCCAACTCAAAACAGGCAGGGGATATCTTTCTTACTTGGAGAAAGGTCAGCCTTTTATTGAATTCAGGCCTTCAATGGATTAGATGAGGCCCATATGCACTATGAAAGACAATCTGCTTTACTCAGTCTACTGATTTAAATGTTAATCTCTTATACAAACATTTTCAGAATAATGTTTGATCAAATACCTGAGCTCCCTATGGCCCAGTCAATTTGACACGTAAAATTAACCATCACAAGGTTTTTGGAAGAAAGAACATAGAGGTGATGTTCCGTTACTGTTACATCATATCAAGGGTAAACACTATCAACATGTTTCTCTTGATGTTAACATTGATCACCTCAACATTGTTGAGGTAGAGCTGTTAGGTTTTTCCACTGGAATGATGCTCTTTCTGCATATTGCCATATGGTATTTATCTGAGAAAAGACATTATGTGGAGCTCTCACTTAAAATTGGAGACTTATGCTCTACCTCTTTAAGAGTGAACTCTGTACATAAGAAAATTGGGATTCTGAATGGAAGATCTATCTGTTGGCCACCATTTATTTGCTTGCTTATGTGTTAAATAATTTATTTAAGTCAGTATAGATTTTTCTATACACTGGGATATCATTCAATATTACTTTCTTGTTCAAGATTTTCTATTTTGGTCACTTAGAATTCTTTCAGTTGCTCCTGTGTCCCTTTGAAGCACTGTATCCTTTCATCTTTTTTTTTTCCTATAACTTTCTTATTTTCTGGCACTTTAAGGTACTCTAGGCTTATCTTGCATATTTCTTATTCCAATCCTAGAATCGGGCAATTCCCTAAAAGCTCTAGTTAATTTTATTGGAGAATGGTATCAGAAACCAAGATCTACATGCCAGGTGTGTTTGTTACTGCTGGGGTGTTCTTACTCTAAGCTCTCTTGGCTTACAAAGGAAAGAGATGTATGTGTTTATACTAACCCATGTATGTACACATATTTGAAAATCTTTCTATATATACTACACTCATCAGCATCGATATTTAGCTTAGTATGAATTCTCACTAATGTATCTTGCTCTCATATATTAAAACATGAATCATTCCAGACTTCTCCCCCTTACTTGTTTGTAACTCTGTACCAATAATGAGAAACATTTCTTCAAACATCCACCACATTAACTTAATTCTTTAATTCCAATATACATGTAGAGTGATTCCAATACTTTTAATCTGTATTCCCATAAAACAGAACTTCATCAGTTAAAGCATTGTGCTTATTAAACACATTTTATTTTGCATTTAGTCCTCCACATTACATTCATTTCTAAAGTACTTGGGTCAGCAAATTTCCCCCATTAGAAAGAAGTTTCAGCGAAATTATTCCACATATTTAAAACAGAGCTAGAATGTATTTTTACATTCTTCATTCCAACCAGGGTCTCCAAATCTCCTGATTAAGTAAAAATGTATACATTAATGTTGACCCCTTGTGCTATAAAGTTCTATGGGCTTTGGTATGTGAATAGTGTCATCTACATATCATTACAGTATCATAAAAAATAGTTTCACTGCTCTAAAATAACTGCTGGGTTTCAACCTTTCAACTCTTCACTACCCTTTACCTATGGGAAACAATAATCTATTAATCCTTTCTATTGTTTTCCCTTTTCCAGAACCTGAGTCTCTGCCTTTAAAGAGATGGCAGGAAAAACGGCCTGTGGAGATACAGCACAGAAAGAGCAGTTTGAAAAACGCCTGAGGCACACAAGAGGGAGAAATATTTATGCACCTTCAAGCAAGTCCAACACAGGCAGGGTTCCCCAGATAAAAAAGAGCTGGCAGGCATTATCTCCCTCCCCCACAGCATAAACACAGGGTCACATGTGGCAACCAGCCCAGTGTCAACATTCACTATATAACTTCCTTATACCAAGCCTCAAACCCTTTATCTTTGGTGGATCTGCCCTTCTCAGGATCTGTCATGTTTGCCTTCTCAGTAATGTTTGCCTCAGTCTGGTGCTGCAGGACCCTTCTCCAATAAGACCAAAGCATCTCGCCAACACCATGTCTCCTGACCCACATTTTGCAGGGCTTCAGTCTGGGTGACAGTGGCAGTGGTGGTGGCTGCAGACCCCACAGAAGCCAGATGCAAAAACTGTTAAAACTGTGTGTCCCCTCATGCAGTCCTGGTCCCAGCAGCAGTTCTCATTTTGCAAGCAGATCAACACATACATTATTAAAACTGCATGCCATGCCCCAGCTGGGGACCAAACACTGCCCACAACAAGCAAAGAGAAATTCTGCAGATGACTAGACTGAAGGAAGAAGCATCCAGGACATAACAACAGGGTATACAGAGCACACATAATTGACACCCCTGAGGAACCATAATTGGTAAACAGGGGATGCTGCACTACAGAATTTCTTCTTCATAAGACCATTATTTTCAAGAGCAAAAGACATAGCTGACTTTCCTAACACAGAAACAGACACAGAGAATTAGACAAAATGAGGAGACAGAGGGATATGTCTCAAATGAAAGAACAGGACAAAACCATAGCAAAACACCTAAGTGAAACAGACATAAGTAATATGCCCAATAGAGAATTTAAAGTAATGATTATAAAGACACTCGCTGGACTTGACACAAGAGTGGAGGATATCAGTAAGCCCTTTAACAAACAGATAGAAAACATAAGAAAAGAACCAATCAGAGATGAAACATAATAAATGAAATTAAATATACACTATATGAAATAAATAGCAGACTAGAGGAAGTATAGGAACAAATTAATAAGCTGAAAGACAGAATAATGAAAAGTAACAAGCCGAGTAGTTGAGAGGGAAAAAAATTATACAAAATGAGAATAGACTTAAAGAGCTCAGCAATTCCATCAAGCATAACACTCACATTATAGAGATCCCAGAAGAAAGGAGAGAAAAGGGCACAGAAAATTTAATTGAAGAAATAATAACTGAAACCTTCCTGAATCTGGGAAAGGAAACAGATATCCAGATACTGGAGGTAAGGATATCCCCAACAAAATCAACTGATGGAGGTCCACAGGGATATAGTAATCAAAATGGCAAAAAGTAATGATAGAGAGAAAAATTTAAAAGCATCAAGAGAAGACAGTTACATACAAGGGAAACCTCACAAGATTATCAACAGATTTTTCAGGAGAAACTTTGCAGCCAGAAGGGAATAGTATATGTTCAAATGCTGTAAAGAAAAATCTGCAGCCAGGAATACTCTTTACAACACAGCTACCATTCAAACTAGCAGAGATAGAGTTTCCCAGACAAACAAAAGATAAAGTTCATGACCACTAAACCATCCCTATAAAAACTGTTAGAGGGGACTCTAAGTGGAAAGAAAGACCGTCGGTCAGAGTGGACTCTTTGAGTGGAAAGGAAAGACCATCAATCAGAGCAAAAAAAGTAGGAAGCACAAAACAATAAAAACCAATCAAGGGGCACACAAATGAAGAAGATGTAAAGTATGAGACCATACACCAAAAACATGAGGGAGAAAGGAGTAGAGAATGGGCTCTAACTTAAGCAACCATCAATTTAATATAGATGGCTTTATCCAGAAGATGTTATATACAAACCTAATGGTAACCAAAAATCAAAATAATAATATCTTTAATTTAAATTCAAGTTAATTAGCCTACAATGTAATATTAATTTCAGATGTGTGATATAGTGATTCAACACTTTCAAACAATAGCTGGTGTTCATCACAATAACAAGAAAAATAAACTAGTGATAGATATGAAAAGACTAAAGAGAAAGGTTTACAAGTATATCACTAAAGAAAGCCAGCAAACCTCAAAGAGAGCGAAACAAAAAAGGATCACAAAACAAAACAAAAAAAAAAAAAAAACAACAACCAGAAAACAAGTAACAAAATGGTAATAAATACAAACTTATCAATAATTATTTTGAATGTATATGGACTACATTCTTCAATCAAAAGACATAGGATGACAGAATGGATAAGAAAATAAGACCCATCTATATGCTGCCTACAAGAGACATTTCAGACCTAAGGACACATGAGACTGATTGTGAGGGGATAGAGAAACAATTATCATGCAAATAGATGTGAAAAGAAATATGGAGTAGTAATACTTACATTGGACTAAATAGACTTTAAGACAAAGACTATAACAAGAGACAAAGAAGGACACTCTATAATAATAAGGGGGGGACAATCCAACAAGAAGATATAACAATTGTAAAATATTTATTTACCAATCATGGAAACACCCAATACATAAGACAGTTAATAACATATATAGAATTAAAAATGATACAATAATAATGGGGATTTTGACACTCCAATTACATCAATAGATCATCTAAACAGAAATCAACAGAGAAACAGTGACTTTGATTGACACACCAGACAGGATGTGTTTAACAAATATATTCAGAAGATTCCATTCTAAAGCAGCAGAATACATTTTTTTCCAATACACAGGCATCATTCTCCAGAACAGATAACACAGAAGGCCACAAAAAAAGTTGCAACAAATTAAAAATATCAAAGTCATACCATGCATCTCTTCTGCCACAATGTTATGAAACTAGAAATCAACCACAAGTGAAAAATCGCAAATACATGGAGGTTAAACAACATGCTACTAAGCAACAAGCAGGTGAATCAAGAAGTCAAAGAAGAAGTAAAAAATTACATGAATAAAAATGAAAATGAACCTATGACACTACAAAATCCCTGGGATGCAGCAAAAGTAGTTCTAAAAGGGAATTTTACTGCAATACAGGCCCACCTCAAAAGCAGGAAAAATCTGAAATAAACAGCCTAACTTTAAGCCTAAAGAAGCTAGAAAAAGAACAACAAACAAAACTCAAAATCAGCAGAAATAAGGTAATAATAAATATAAGAGCAGAAACAAATGATACGGAAACTAAGAAAATAATAGAACAGGGGTGCCTGGATAGCTTAGTCGGTTGGGCATCTGATAGGCTCAGGTAATGATCTCAGTTCGTGAGTTTGAGCCCTGCATAGGGCTCTGGGCTGACAGCTCAGAACCTGGAGCCTGCTTCAGAATCTGGGTCTTCCTCTCTCTCTGCCCCTCCCATGCTAGTGTTCTGCCTTCCTCTCTCTCTTAAAAATAAATAAACATTAAAAATTAAAAAAAAAAAAAGAAAACAAAGAACAGAGCAATAAAAGCAGGAGCTGGTTCTTTGGAAAGTTCAAAAAAATTGATAAACTCCTATCCAGACTCATCAAGGAGAGACAGAGAGACAGAGAGAGTGGCGGGATGGCGGGATTCAAATAAACAAAATCACAAATGAAATAGGAGAAATAACAACCAACACCAAAAAAATACAAAGGATTATAAGAGAATATTATGAAAAATTATATGCCAAAAAATTGGACAACCTGGAAGAAATGGATAAATTCCTAGAAACTTATAACCTACCAAACTAAATCAAGAAGAAATAGAAAATTTGAACAAATTACCAGAAATGAAATTGAATCAATAATCAAAAAACTCCAACAAAGTCCTGACCAGATGGCTTCACAGATGAATTCTACAAACATTTAAAGAAGAGTTAATATGGGGCGCCTGGGTGGCGCAGTCAGTTAAGCGTCCGACTTCAGCCAGGTCACGATCTCGCGGTCCGTGAGTTCGAGCCCCGTGTCAGGCTCTGGGCTGATGGCTCAGAGCCTGGAGCCTGTTTCCGATTCTGTGTCTCCCTCTGTCTCTGCCCCTCCCCCGTTCATGCTCTGTCTCTCTCTGTCCCAAAAATAAATAAACGTTGAAAAAAAAAATTAAAGAAGAGTTAATATGCATTTTCTCAAACTTTCCCAAAAAATAGAAGAGAATTCCAAATTCATTCTATGAGGCCAGTGTTATCCTGATACCAAAACCAGATAAAGACACGGAAGGAAGGAAGGAAGGAAGGAAGGAAGGAAGGAAGGAAGGCAAGAAGAAAGAAAGAAAGAAAGAAAGAAAGAAAGAAAGAAAGAAAGAAAGAAAGAAAAGAAAGAAAAAAGAAAGAAAGAAAGAAAGAAAGAAAGAAAGAAAGAAAGAAAGAAAGAAAAAGAAAGGAAGAAAAATGAAAGAAGAAACTATAGGCCAATATCTCAGATGAACACAGATGCAAAATGCTGGTGACTTAAATACAACAACACACTAAAAAAATCATTCACCACAATCAAGTGAGATTTATTCCTGGAATGCAAGGGTGGTTTGATATTTGCATCAATCAAGGTGATAATTCACATCAATAAGAATAAAAACCCTATTATCATTTCAATAGATGCCTAAAAAGCATTTGACAAAGTACAACATCCATTCATGATAAAATCCCTCAACAAACTAGGTTTAGAGGGAACATACCTCAACTAAATCAAGGCCACATATAAAAAACCCCACAGCTAACATCATTCTTAATGGGGGGGGGGGGAGGGAACAGAGCTTTTCTCTTGTCAGGAACAGGACAAGGATGTCTACTCTCACCACTTCATTCGACAGAGTACTAAGTCCTAGCCACAGCAATCAGAAAACAAAAGGCATCCAAATCAGAAAGAAAGAAATAAAACTTTCACTATTTGCAGATGACATGACACTATATTCAGGAAAAAAAACTTAAATACTTCACCAAAACACTATTAAAACTGATAAATGAATTCATTAAAGTCACAAGATACAAAATCAATGTACAAAAATCTGTTGCGTTTCTATACACTAATAATGAAGCAGCAGAAAGAGAAATTAAGAAAACAATCTTATTTACAATTGCATGCAAAATAATAAAATACCTCGGAATAAACTTAACCAAAAAGTTCAAAGATCTTTTCTCTGAAAACTATAAAACATTGATAAAAGAAATGGAAGACAACATAAAGAAACGTATACTCATGGATTGGAAGAAAACATATTGTTAAAATGTCTATACATCCAAAAAAATCTACAGATTTAAAGCAAACTCTATGAATATACCAACAGAATTTTTCACAGAACTAGAACAAACAATCCCAAAATTGATATGGAACCACAAAACCCCTGAATAGCCAAACCAATTTTGAAAAAGAACAAAACTGGAGATATGACAATTCCAGATTTCAAGTTATATTACAAAGTTGTATGGTACAAAACAGTATGGTACTGACACAAAGACATACACATAGATCAATGGAACAGAATAAAGAAATAAACCCACAATTATATGGTCAATTAATCTTCTACTTAGTAGGCAAGAATATGCAATAGAAAAGACAGTCTCCTCAACAAATGGTGTTGGAAAAACTGGAAAGCAACACGCAAAAGAAGAAAACTGCACCACTTTCTTAAGCCATATACAAAAAGAAACTCAAAATAGATTAAGGACCTAAATATGATTCCTGAAATCATAAAAATCCTGGAAGAGAGCACAGGCAAAACTGTCTCTAATATTAGCGGGAGTAGCATCTTTCTAGATATATCTCCTGAGGCAAGAGAAACAAAAGCAAAAATAAACTATCGGGACTACATCAAAATAAAAAGCTTCTCCACAGCAAAAGAAACAACCAAGAAAACTAAATATCCCCTATTGAATGGGAGAAGATATTTTCAAATGACATATCCAATAAACTGGTAGCATCCAAAATATATAAAGAACTTACACAAGTCAACACCCAAGAAAACAAATAACCCAATTAAAAAAGGCAGAAGATATAAACAGACTTTTCTCCAAAAGACATACAGACACATGAAAAGATGCTCAACATCACTCATCATGAGGAAAATGCAAATCAAAACCACAATGAGACATCACCTCACATCTGTCAGAATGCCTATCTCAAGAAAAAGTGTTGGCGAGGATGTGCAGAAATAGGGACACTCATGTACTGTTGGTGGGAATGCAAACTGGTGTAGCCACTGTGGAAGACAGTGTGAAGACTCTTAAAAAAATTAAAAATAGAACTACCCTATGATTCAGTAATTGTACTACTAGGTATTTACTTGAATGCAAAAACATTAATTCAAAGGGACATATACACCCCTATGTTTATTGAAACATTATTTACAATAGCCAAACTATGGAAGCAGCCCAAGTGTCCATCAATAGATGAATAGGTAAAGAGGATGGGATATATATGTGTGTATATATACAGGAAGACAGATATCATATGACTTCACTCATACGTGGAATTTAAGAAACAAAACAGTGAATAAGAAAAAAAAAAAAATAACAACAGAGACAAACCAAAAACCAGACTCTTAACTAGAGAGAAAAAACAGATGGTTACCAGAGGGGAGGTGGGTGAAAAAGGTGAAGGCGATTAAGGTACACTTATCTTGATATTCATTGAGTAATATATGGAATTATTGAATCACTATATTATACACCAGAATCTAACACTATATGTTAACTACACTGGAATAAAGATCACAATAAATAAATAAATAAATAAATAAATAAATAATTTAAAAAAGAAATTAATACACGGGGCGCCTGGGTGATTCAGTCAGTTAAACCTCCAACTCGTGATTTCAGCTCAGGTCATAATCTCATGGTGTGTTCAAGTCCCGTGAAAGGCTCTGTGGTAACAGTGCAAAGCCTGCTTGGAATTCTCCTCCCTCTTTCTCTGCCTCTCCCTTGCTCGCAAGGCGCCTGCCTGCGCGCGTGCTCTCTCTTTCTCTCAAAAATAAACAAACATTAAAAGAAGAAATTAATCCATGTCTGGGATTAACAGCTCATTTCTTTCCTTTTTTCTTTTCTTTTTTTTTAAGTATATTTTTATTTATTTTGAGAGAGAGATAGAAAGCAGGAGAAGAGCAAAAACAGAGGGAGGGAGAGAATCCCAAGCTCGATCAGATGAACGCTGAGATCATGACCTGAGACAAAACCAAGAGTCAGATGCCTGACTGAGCCACCCAGGTATCCCGCCATGACCCCTTTTAATATCAAAAATAGGGGGCGCCTGGGTGGCGCAGTCGGTTAAGCGTCCGACTTCAGCCAGGTCACGATCTCGCGGTCCGTGAGTTCGAGCCCCGCGTCGGGCTCTGGGCTGATGGCTCAGAGCCTGGAGCCTGTTTCCGATTCTGTGTCTCCCTCTCTCTCTGCCCCTCCCCCGTTCATGCTCTGTCTCTCTCTGTCCCAAAAATAAATAAACGTTGAAAAAAAAAATTAAAAAAAAAAATAGCTGCAATAATTGTTTTTACATATTTTACTATAATTTATCCATTATGTGTATTTTTTACATAGATATTATGATTTAGTCTATACCCTATAAATAGCAAACCAGATAATTAAATACTAAAAGCAGCTTTGCAGAACTGTCATTTCATGTTTGTTTTTAATTTACAATACTTTATCGATACTTACAGCTGTTAGTTCAAAGATTAAAATTATTTTTGTGCTAATATCAGGGGCAAAATTATTTAAAGTATACTAATAGATTCTTACTTGCTTACATTATACTATATAAATATGATAGTAAAAATGCTTTTTAAAGTATTTTTATCATGTATTTGTTTTGCGTCTCTTCATTCAGTATGTACTCTAATTGTTTGTTCCCATTTAACTGTGGAGTAATCATTTGTTTCTTATTATTTCTAAAGATTACCAAAATATTAAAGATATAGACCTTTTTCTGGTATTTATTACCACAGTTTTTCCAAGATTATTTTATGCTTCTGAACTTGGTACATGTTATTTTGTGAATTTTTTTGTTAGAATTTTTAATTATTAGTTTATAATTAAATATACTGTTCATCCCATTTTGCTTTATTTTGCTTTACTATTATTCTTCAATATTTTTAGTGGTTACATTTAAAAATGATTTTTATTTATTTTTTAAGTGGTTGCATTTTTGTCTAAAAAAATTTTTTTTAATGTTTATTTACTTTTGAGAGACACAGAGAGAGAGAGAGAGAGAGAGACAGAGCATGAGCTGGGGAGGGGCAGAGAGAGAGGGAGACAGAATTCTAAGCAGGCTCCAGGCACTGAGTTGTCAGTCAGGGCCTGATCTGGGACTCAAACTCAGGAGCCATGAGATCATGACCTGAGCCAAAGTGGGGCACTTAACTGACTGAGCCACTGAGGCACCCCATATAATTTTAATATATTATATATCATTTGCATATGATAAATCACTAAAAATATTACTTTGTCCACATGATTTCTTAGTTCTAGAAAAAAGGTTTCTAAGATAAACACTGGTATAAACCTTGACTTTTGGTTGTATGCGCCAATGATCATTTCTGGTGTGATTTTCATATTTTTATTGGACATTTATTTGTCATTTATTACATCTACATTAGTTATGAAAATATATGTGATAATTTATGTGATTTAGTTATGACTCAATGCTTTTTGCATTGAGTTTGACTGCTAAATATTATAGCATCCCAAACTATTCAATATAGGATTTACATTTAATTTTTGAGAATTTAATATTCATATATTTTTAACTTTAATAAACACTGAGACACTTCTCTGTAGTTGAGCTAAACTGATAGTAAGTAATGAAAGAAATGCAGTATTACAAATGATACTTAATAGGCATATTCCTGTGGTTTATTGACCATTTGAATTATTTGAATATGATTTATCTCTTTTCTAGTACATATGTTATTTTTATGCAATAGTTTCTTTTACTCTTTAGTCACTCTATCGTACCATAATCTGAGAATTCCCCATTTGCTTTTCTGCCCAGTTAAAAATGTATTATATATGAAGATTATCAAATGAGCATTTCATTCATAAATTTTCAAACAACATTTAGATTTCTTACTCTTTTGTTTGCAATTATGGGAATCATTGCTATTCAAAATTCATAAAGTTACAGACATAAAATTGAATTTATATTTACAAAATACCCTAAAATATACTGTTAGAATAACTGTATCTCAACACCCTTGATTGCATTTTCATTTGGCTAATAGTAACCGGATTTCCAGTAACTGAAGATTCACATTACATTCACTGCATATCCTTAGGTCAGTTGCTATTTAAGAAAATCTAGGAATTAAAAAGTCTACTTTTTCCTCTTTGCACTATTTTCTGGTCTCTGAGGCAATGCAATGTAAGAATCTAGGCTTTGCCTACTTATTAGCTAGTTAAGTAACACTAGTTCTTAGTCACACAAGTTAATTGACCTATTGAGCCACACTTGAGAATAACAGTGGTAAAATATCTTTTTGGGTTTTTGAAGGCCAATTTCAATGGTTTCTCTCTTTCTCTATCTCTCTGTCTCTCTGTCTTCTCTCTCTTTTCCCTAACCTCTTGAAAAAAACACGTAGTACTGGTTTTACATGGGAAAGTGACATGTTTGAAAAAGAGGACAAAAAGTCATAAGGGTTATGTGACTGATGGAAGCGACAAGTGAAATTAGGATGAAAGTTAGGGACACAGACACTTTTTTTAGGTGTACGAATACATAATAGACCCAAATAAAAAAAACTTGTGAAATATCAGACCTCATTTTAAGCATGATGAAATTTTTTGAAAATGTATTCACCAACACAGGTAATAGAAAAACAGTAAAAATAATGGGTTAGAAATGAGAGTAAAGACTGAAAGAATAGAATGAAGAATTTACCAGCATGTTTCTAGAATGTAACAGACATCTTGGCTTAAACAAGATGGTTCAATCACTACAACAGAATGCACACAGCAACAAAAGATTATGCAATGTTGGCATGAGGACTGTGTACCAGGGCAGCTCAGTGCTAAGGAAGTGACCCAAACACAGTGCTGATCTATACGTGGAACATGGAAGATTGGGCGAAGTGTTGAAGGGATACAGCTTCCTTATTGTCAACTTTTGATATAACTGAGCTTTTTTTTTTCCCCCAGAAGCACAGTGATGAAAAATCAGAAGGCAAGTAATACTTAGGAGTAAGAGTCCAAGTTGTCATTACTGGCGTATCTTTCCACATGAGATAAAACTCCAGTAATAGCGTGGCTTGGCTAAAGCTAGCAAAAGGGAGGTTATCAGCCTTTAGAAACTGGCAAAATATACTTGATTGACCAGGTAAACATGAACTCTGGACAAATGTTCTCTGAATATCCTAGATTCCATAGAAACTGAATTTAGGCTTTAAAGGATATTTTTATCCTTTAAAGTAAAGTGTAAAGGAAAACACTGCCTCCACGTGACATATATGCATTCATTCACTTAGTCAGTAGGCATTTTTGAAACAGTCCTCTTTGTCTCCGGTGCTTGAAATACAGGGCTAAATTAGACCCCTCCTGCTCTTGCAGAATCACAGACTTATTAGAAAACCTTATGAATAAAGAGAAAAATAGCAATGAACTATAGTCATTTCTTTTCATATGAATAATTATGTCTTGCAAAGATTAGACTATAGTAAAAGTAGGTTAATCTCCTTTCTGTCTCGTTTAATAGCTTTCAATTTATTTAAAAAATAATAAGGTAGAGCTGCATACTATATGTACAAAACTGTTATTTCCTTGTACTTCTTTGTAGAATATTAATATTTTCACAAGAAATATATTTTTAATTATATTTTTAAAATTAGGTAGTGGTCACAAGAATCATAATACAAACAGAGAGATATGGTCTTGTGTTGCTTAGAATAACATGTAAAATTAAAGACACATCTAAGGTAAAAGTATATTTACATGACATAATTCTAGTAGAAAAGACTACTATGTAGTATTATGTAGGATTGGCTCATTCAGAAAAAAAAATATTTTTAATGATGAATAATAAATATTCAAAGGTGTTTCTAACAAAAGTTATAGATTTACATCTATAGACAATATGAAATCCCAATAGTCTAGGTAGGGTTTACTACAAATGAAAAGTATGTGCTCTTTAACAACTCTAAGTTCTTTGATAATGCCACAAAATTAAATAAAATGTAACATTTTGCACCAGTGTGCAAGTTAAGATAATGCTATACATGAAGAATGATTAAAAGATCACATTAATAGTGATAACCCTAATATAATTATGCAGAAGAGTTTTCAGGTTGTGTTGGTAAGAATAGACATGTTACATCAGTCTACCATGGACTATGGATATACAGTGAAGTATGTAAGTGAAATATACTTCCACTGAATCCATCTAATTTTCCCATTAATTACCTTATTATATTTTAGGTAACTTCTACCTGCAATTTTTTTTTGCTTTTATGCAAAATTTTTTAAATCACATAACTAAATGAAAAAATAAAACTAAACATAAGTTCTATTTATACATCAGCAATAAGGTTTATGGAAGCATTATCAACAACAGTCAAACTATGGAGAGAGCCCAAATATCCATCGACTGATGAGTAAAGAAGATGTGGTATATAGATACAATGGAATATTATCCAGCCATCAAAAAGAAAAAAATCTTGCCATTTGCAATGATGTGAATGGAACTAGAATGTATTATGCTAAGTGATATAAGTCAATCAGAGAAAGACAAATACCATATGATTTCACTCATATATGGAATTTAAGAAACAAAACATATGAACACATGGGAAAGGGGGAAGAGAAGAGAGGAAAACAAACCATAACAGACTTAAATAGAGAATACACTGAGGGTTTATGGAGGGAGGTGAATGGGAGATGGGCTACATGGGTAATAGGTATTAAGGGGGGCAGGTGTTGTGATGAGCCCTGGTGTTGCATGTAAGTGATGAATCACTAGGATCCACTCCTGAAACCAATACTGCATGTACATTAACTAAAATAGAAAGGTAGAAAGCTAGAAAGCTAGAAAGCTAGAAAGAAAGAAAGAAAGAAAGAAGAAAGAAAAAGGCCTATGACCATGGACAACATTCAATTTTTTTGTTGCTGTTGTTTATTTTTGAGAGAGTGAGTGAGAGAGAGAGAGAGAAAGAGAGACAGACAGACAGACAGACAAAGCACAATCTGGGCAGGGGGTGGGGGCAGAGAGAGAGGAGGAGACACAGAATTGGAAGCCGGCTCCAGACTCTGAACTGCCAGCACAGAGCCCAACATGAGGCTCAAACCCACAAACCATGAGATCATGACCCGAGTCAAAGTCGGACGCTTAACTGACTGAGCCAATCAGGCACCCCAAGCATGGGCAACATTTATTAAATTTTTTTTTTTTTTCAACGTTTATTTATTTTTGGCACAGAGAGAGACAGAGCATGAATGGGGGAGGGGCAGAGAGAGAGGGAGACACAGAATCGGAAACAGGCTCCAGGCTCTGAGCCATCAGCCCATAGCCTGACGCGGGGCTCGAACTCATGGACCGCGAGATCGTGACCTGGCTGAAGTCGGACGCTTAACCGACTGCGCCACCCAGGCGCCCCAACATGGGCAACATTTAAAGGGCACTTATATGTTATACACAGTGACTTGCCTTCATGCTTGGTTTTCTTTCATTATTCTCACAGCCATTTTATGGCATACAAGTTATTATTAATCTCCTTTTTTTCATATAAGCAAAAAGGCTAAAGAGGTTAAATCATTTGCTTAAGGTTAAATAAGCTGAGAAATTCAGGACTATTCCAAAGTGAGGCATCTTAATCACTTAATCAAATCACTAGTTTGCACCAGCTTTAGAAAGCAGGAAAAAAAACAAAAACAAAAACACTCTGAGATGAAGATCGTATTAGCTTGGCAATCACTGTTCTGTTTTTATGTTAAAAATGTTAAACTAGTTGAGCTATAAGAAATGATATGAACATTTATTCATCACTGAATGCTAATACTAAAGAAGTTTAAACATATCCAACATAGTATCTTCAACAGTTTTTGTTTCCACAAGACCTTGCAGAGATTCAGTCCTCCACATTTATTAATAAAAATATTAAGCAGAAATTTTAATCATATATGGATACCCAGCTATTTTAGACAACTGGATCCTATTTTATCGTACGCTTGTTAAACTATGTACATAGTCTAATTCCTTAGGTATTTGGGGGATTAGTCTATATGTCACTTGTCTATTTTGAAAACTAATAAGGTGAGAGATGTTATCATAGTTTCACATTTATTTGAGACCCAGAAAAACATGAATCAAAAGTGAAAATAGGGGCGCCTTAGGGTGCTCAGTCAGTTGGGCATCCAACTTCTGCTCAGGTCATGATCTCACCATTCGTGGCTTTGAGCCCCACATTAGGCCCTGTGCTAAGAGCTCAGAGCCTGAAGCCTGCTTTGGATTCTGTGTCTCCCTCTTTCTCTGCCCCTCCCCTGCTCGCATTCTGTCTCTGTCTCTCTCAAAAGCAAATAAATATTAAAAAAAATTAAGTGGAATTGAAATACACCTTGGAGAATCTCAAAGGCATTTTTTGATTCTCCCAGGCTCAAAGATATTCAGGAAAAGCTGGGGAAGGAAAAGAATAATTAATTCATGGATCTAAGATACTTTTTCAATCCTAAAAAAATAATTAGTTTTGTTTCATCTGTTCTGTGATATGTATCTCTTGATTTTTAACCTGCTACACAAAGATTTATAAGATAATTTATACACTTAAATTTGATTTATACATTTGTAACTTGAATCTTTTTAATTTTTTTTAATGGTTTCATTCCTTTTTGAGAGACACAGCGCAAGCAGGGGAGGGGCAGAGAGAGACGGAGACACTGACTCCGAAGCAGGCTCCAGGCTCTGAGTTGTCACCACAGAGCCTGACGCGGGGCTCGAACCCATGAATCATGAGATCATGACCTGAGCTGAAGTTGGACACTTAACCAACTGAGCCACCCAGGTGCCCCATGTATCTTGAATCTTTAAAGCTGGGGAAAATGGTTGTTGCACATAAACAAACTACACAACTGAAATGATATGCCTGGAGGTATCCCATGTGACTTTACAACAAATGATTATTTTTTACATCCTAACAATTATTTTAACTTTATATATTTTAAGTTACGTACTAATTAGTTAGACTGTATCATAACTGTCCTAAAATTTGTTAGGTCATCGCACATAGCTAATATTAAATTTTGTCCAACCCTGGAAATTTATCTTAAATGTTACTAATTCATGATTTAAAACACATTGAGAAATTTTTTAATGTTTATTTATTTTGATAAAGATACAGCACGAGTAGGGGAGGGACAGATAGAGGGAGAGAGAGAATCCCAAGCAGGCTCTGCACTGCCAACACAGAGCCCGACCTGGGGCTTGAACCCACAAACTGTGAGATCATGACCTGAGCCAAAACCAAGAGTTGGACACTTAATCAACTGAGCCACCCAGGTGCCCTACATTGAGAAATTTCTTACGTCAAAAATTACACTTAATCCCACCCCCCACCCTTCCCTGATTTTTGGCAGTGTATAGAACTGTCAGTTATTTATTTTGAGAAATTTTAATGCAAACAAATATACGCAACTAATATATATTTATTGTGTTTTAATAAGTGTGATCTTTAAAAATTACTTCTCTGTGCATTTTAAAAATGTCACCTTGGTCCAATGTATTTCTAGTAGCAAGAAGAATGTGTATAGGATCACTGGAAGCTCTAACTGAAGTCTCCCTGTCTGTAGGACTTACATTTATCCTTTATGTCCTGTTTCTTCCTTCTTCACAGAACTTTCAGAACATTAGCTAATCAATACCCACAACTCACCTCTAGATAAGGTCTTTATTGCTCAAGATGAGAAAGCTTAAGAAGAGTTAAGTAACTTGTGCAAGGTCAGTGTGATTTGGTATCTGGGCTAGGTTTAGCATACAAATTGACTTTCCCCATAGCTATTTCCACATTCTCTGGACACAGTAGCTTCAGACAGGCCTGTGGCAGAGAATTTCTTTTAACTGTGGATCTTCATCACAATGTTTAAACATAGCTTTTGACATATTTTCAATTGCACATTTTTACATATTGTTCACCAACATTATTCTCAGGGCAGATTTGCTAGGGATGGGGAAAAACATAAATATATATATATATATATACATACATATATATATATATATATATTTTAATACCAATTTTCCAGATTCATATTTTATGTAAAATATATTGTTGTTTTTGCTTAGTGTTTCTTTCTTACTCACTCTATTCCAAAGTCAATTCATTACCATGTTTTGCCACTACGCTATTTGAAATGAAATGAAAACAGCATTAGAACTCATCTGATTTTTCCAACATAAAAATATTCTTAGTTGTAGGTCTTAATTCAATTGATTGTTTCTTTAAATGACTCTACGTTATTAATTTCTCTGAATAGGTCCATAAGGATATTAAATATCCTTATATAATGTTTTTAATATTTTAGAAAAGCTACAGTTGCTTGTTTTTAATAAACTGGATATATACTAACAAATTTATCATTTTATACAAGCTGGTCTACTTTCATTTCAGGAGATCCTTTCCATTTCAATACATCTACTCTTCTTCTTTAAAAAAACAAACAAACAAACAAAAAACAAGAGATAGTATTTTCAGCATTTATCTCAGTGGCATTGTGTATTTCTATGCCTAGCACATCCCGACTTCACTTCAGTCTTGTGTACTTTTCCCCTCCACCTTTTTATACTGACTGTGATTTATAGCTCCAGTCAAATCCACAAGTATCTGAGCTACTTGGATGCCACATCCATTATTATTTTGCCCTGGGTTCTTATGACCACTTTGACCAAGTTTCTGAAGCAGTCAACATTCATACACAGTCTGCAAGTATTTAGCAGTACTGCTGTCAGAGACGCTTTGTAATGTTATGCTACTTTCCTGACTGATCTGTCCTTAATCTTTATTTCTTTCAGCTTGAATCTCTCATCCTGTTTCCTGGATTAATATTTAAGTCATGCCTCCATTTTATGTGTTTATTTTTTAGCTTAGTTCTATACTCCTTCCGTATATTCTTTTTGTTATCAGTATTCCCTTTACCTACCTTGTGCTAATAGGGGGAATATATGACCTTAACCATGCCATTGGTGGGCATTGTCATTTTTTTCTACTTATCGACCAGGTTCCATGTACTCAACTAACCTTAGCCTCTGTGAGGTGTTTCATGTCATTCTCTTCATATTATCTATGTATCCACTCAAACTATGTGTTCCAAATATGAGGAGAACATTTTCCAATTTTGCATCAGTTGTATTTGTTTCATTTACTTCACTTAATACATATGTCAGATTCTAGTTAATTTTTTCCACTAATGTTGAAAGGTATCTATTGTATGAAAACAAATTCATACAGGTCCGTCAGTCTTTCAAATCTTGAAAAAACATTCGACCAAGGAATTTTGTGACAATCACCTTCCCATACATTAGTCTTTACTTTAGCAAAGGTAGTTGTCACAAGAGGATTATTTTCATATGTAGCCTAGTATCAAATATAATGAAAGTAATATGTAGCACATGCACAGCAGCTGGTACTGGATAAAAACTCACAAAATGTTATTATGTTATTTTCTGTTTTCCTCAACCAGCTGTTCTAGCTGCATGTACTCCTGCTCTGTGCTGATAGTTAGCACAGTTTTAAATGAGAGTCATGGGGGGCGCCTGGGTGGCTCAGTTGGTTAAGCGGCCGACTTCGGCTCAGGTCATGATCTCGTGGTCCGTGAGTTCGGGCTCTGTGCCGACAGCTCAGAGCCTGGAGCCTGCTTCGGATTCTGTGTCTCCCTCTCTCTGACCCTCCCCTGTTCATGCTCTGTCTCTCCCTGTCTCAAAAATAAATAAACGTTAAAAAAAATGAGAGTCATGGTCAGAGATCTGTTAACAACCATCCATGAGTTCTGATAAAAAAGTTTTCCCAGGAGTAAACAGTTTAATTTAGTGTTTCATACCTTGGGGGTTCACATAATACGTGGCTTTAGTTTCACCCAATTTTTGCCTTCCCTGATGTTATTGATTCTTTCTCAACTTACCCTTGAAAAACTTTCATTAGATTCCATAGCTTCTGGGGTTCAAATATAAGAATTTTTACATTCTTAATGCATGCTCAGTGTCAGTTATTGAGAACAAAAAAAGTTCTGCCCAGTTTTAACCTAATGTAAAACTTTTACTCTGGATGCATGTCCCACCCCAGATTAAACCTTAATTTGGCACCAGGCAGCTGCAGGAAAATAATAAGGGACAGACTATTCTTACATAAATGTTCATTTATTCCTCTTTTCTGGTTCCCCCAAGGCTGAGGCATAGCTGAAGTGATGGTTTAAAGGGAGAATTTATGTAGCAAGTCATATTTGAAAATATCATCTGGGTGCTAGAGTCCTCTTTCTGACAACTATCCAAATATAACTGTAGACACAGATTATTTGGAAGGTCCAATGGCAAATGATGCAGTTCCTAGTTCTGTGGCATGGCCTTATTCTCTCAGGATGTACCTCCAGCCCTGGTGGTATATTCCTTGCCCTCTTATTGGTGATGATCCCACATTCTCTTCAATAGGATGTCTTCAGAACACTTCATGTCTGACACCTGCCCCTCTCCATTTGACACAGAGGAGATGTGCACATCCTCGGATACACCAACGACAGAAGTGCTTTCTATCTTTGCTTCAACATTTTCTACTTGTTGTGACATTACAGGCTATACAAGCCAACATGATGCCCTCTGAAATTTCCAGGGGAAAAAAAGTATCATTTATCCCCCAAACTCCAGGGGAAATTTGTTAAGTTCTGCCAAAATTCCTTTATCATGCATCACTTTTTATTTATCACTTTTTAACAGATGAGCAAACATCTATTCAGGGAGGAAGATAGCAGCCTTCCTTTTCTTCAGGAATGTTCATTCACTCTGAGTGGTTTTCATGGAAAGCCACCTCATCTGGACATTATGCATCTATATTTGCTATACAATCTGACTTCCAAAAATGCTCTATATCATCAGTACACTTTTAAAAAAATCTAGTCTCCTTCACAGATAGGGCAGTTGTTTTGTGGTAAGGTTTAAAGGATAAGTATTATATTTTCATAAAGAACTAGAAGAGCTATCAGGAACCTCAGTGTTACTCTCATTAGAATTTATGACCTGTTTTAAACTTTAGAAATTTAGGGGAAAAATGCAAAGATCACAGATAAAGTGATGTTTAAAACCCTGTTACCCATATTTTATATTAGTTGTCCAATTTTTTGCAATCAGTATATGATGGTTTAATATAAAAATAATACTTAAACTCTGAAACAACCCAAACTTGTAATTTTAACTTAATTTCTTGTATCTAGTAACACTATTACCATAATTATTTCAAAATCTTAAAAAACAAGATTACTAATTGCTATAGTTTAGTCAAAAAGCAGTTGAAACATATTTATTGTACATTTAGTCACACATGAGAATCAAGCATAGGCAAAAATACTGCTGTCTGAATAAATAATACTTTATTAGTAGGTTCTGCAAAAATAAATTAAAAGGATATGCAAATACTGCTTGAAATTATGCCTAATAAATCTTGAGCTATAAAGTTTCCTAAATTCAAGAAACTGTACAATATTGGAATAGGCTTAATGTAATAACAGAAAGAACAATTTAAAATTTAACATTCAAAAGTCCAAGCCCACTGAGAAAACAACTTATTAGTAAACATGTAACACTTCCTACAGAGAAACAATTTATTTCCCACAGAGAAAACAACATATGAACATAAACCTCACTAAAAATACAATCTGGTTCTAAGGAGTAGATGCTGATCAATAATTCAATATCTAAAATCAAATGATAAGGGAGAAATGGTAAACATTTATTTATAGAATAATTTATATCATTATCATTCATATTTAGAAAAACAGAAAAATTCTACAACATAAACTATGTTTCTCCATTTTCACACAAGGGATATGTTTTTAAAATTACAGACTAATTGTCAATACCAAAATACATTTAGAGATCTATTGTTCACTGTGGGAGACAGTTTCACTAGGAAACTCAATCATTACTTCTAAATTCCAAGCACTCTTGGTGGAGAAATTATTTACCTAGTAAACTCCACATGGTAATAAATAGGTAAAATCAAGGAATTGAAGAGATAAGCAGAATACTTTAATTTTATCTTAAATATTATCTTTCCAGAAATAAAGCTTTTAATATAAGCCACGGATAACGATAAATGATACAGTTTCCACCGTGTCTCTTCAATTATTCTTGTCTCAACTTATATCCTACAATTAGATAAAATGATTCAAAATCATGACCTCAACTTCCTCCAATACAATAATGATTTAAAATGAAAGATCATAGCCTTGACTCTATAATAGAGCTTAAGATATTTTCAATTGCCTATTGGAAAATTCTATCTACATATCACACCAATATCTCATCTCAACATGGCTTTTAATGACTTCATCTTTAACCTCAAACTTCCCCTGCTGTTATGTTCTCCATGTAAGTGAATCATACAACTATATATCAATCTATTTAAAGTATCTTAATTTTGTATTGTGGGGTCTCCAGCACAGAACTGGTGCCTGATATTACTAGTATTCACCAAAACCTAGACTTCTTTATCCCTTCCCAGGTAATTAAGCATGAAATTAAGTGTGACCATTTTCTTTGACCAACAGAAGACAAATGGAAACAGTAAGCATCACTTCAGGGCTCAAAATTTTTATTTCTCTTGTGTAATCCTCCATGCACTATTTCTCTGTCATGACAAATATGGATGCTAATTTTGAGATAGAGATTTTGGAATATTAACTTACCATATGGAAACTGCATCACGTAGACTTCGTATTGAGAAATTAATGTTAATTCTGTTAAGCTAATATTTGGATGTGTTCATTAAGTAGTCATAACCTAGGCTATCCTTATATATACTATACCTATAGTAAGAGATAATCATTAAATAGTTTAAGTTAAAATTAATTTTGAAATCCTAATCTTTTTCCTCCCCCATCAAATAGGCTTTTACTAGTTGTTGATCTGATCTTTCAATTATCTTTGAAATGTTTTTCTTTACATTTCACTAGATTTTTTTTTCACTATTGGCATCTTCAAATCTTAACTTCATATCTTGCATTTTTCTATTTTATCCACCTTAATGTCACAAAAGTAACCTTTCGAAAGGAACCTGGAATCATTCCATATCTTATCTCCTTCCCCCTAAAAAAGATTGAGTAGATTGGCTTTTTTTTAATGTTTATTTATTTTGAGAGAGAGAGAGAGAGAGAGAGAGAGAGAGAGAGAGAAGGAGAGCACACATGTGCACAGGCACAGGAGGAGCAGAGAGAGGGAGAGAAAATCCCAAGCAGGCTCCATGCAGGGCTTGATCTCAGAAACTGAACCATAAGAACATGACCTGAGCCAAAACTGAGTCAGATACTTAACTGACTCAGCCACCCAGGAGCCCCAGGATTGAGTAGATTATTAACAGTTAGCCAGATGAATGAATCACAGGCCCAACAGGATGCAATGAGTACCTATATGCTAGAAACAAAAGAACCTATCAAAGTCCAAAATATTGTGGATTTGAATGGTATAGTGAACTGAAGTTGATAAGTAAGGGGTCAGAGTTGAAATATATTGTCAATCTAGGACGGTGAACAGGAAGCAGGTAATGAAGTACCAACAATCCAAGGAGATGAGAGCATGGGGCAATGAGTTCACTAGCCAAGAAAAACTGTAGTCTAGGTAAAATCTAGATATCAATAAGCAAGATAAATATTGTTGCCCAAGCTTTTGCAATCTTCATTTATAAAACAATGAACTAATCTGTAAAGTTTTCACTTCAAACAAACAAACAAAAAGGCTTCATCTATCTATCAGGTTTCCACTTTATTTGTGGGACAGTGTTTTTGGTTGCCTAGATTATTTCATAAATATTTATTGAGCCTAGATTATTTCATAAATATTTATTGAGAACTTATGTGCCAGGCAGTGCTCAAGACCATTCGTGTACATCAGTGATCACACTGGACAAATCACACTAGCCCAAATAAAGCTAACAGTATAAGACGGGAAAACAGGAAATAAATAAGAAAACTTTGTACTAAGTCACAAGTTGATAATTGCTATGGAAAAGAAGGAGAACAGAAATCTTTGTTGTGCAGCAGTGGACTGTTTGTTGCAGTTTCATAAGGTAATATATGGATGATCAAAATGACGAGGTTTGAAAATGGCTGAAATAGTATTCCAGGTATAGAAGAATATTCCATAAGTGTGCTGGGGAGTTAGAAGAACAGCTTGGGGCCCCTGTGGCTGAAATAGAGACTACAAGTACCAGGAAATAATGTTACTGAGGTAAACAGAGATGAGATCATGTAGGGGGGGCCACAGTTCATTTTAATGATTTTGGGTTATTTCTGAATGAAATAGGAAATTTTTGCAGTGTTTTGAGAAAAGGCATGCCATGATTCCACTTGTTTAAAAATAATTTGCTCCTCTGTGGAGAACAGATTTTACACAGACAGTTGTTAAAGTAGAGAAACTTTTAAAAGGATATTTCAGGCAACCACGTGAGTGGTAATGATGGCTTCCATCAGATTTGAAAGAGTGGAGAATGTGAGATGATGTCAATACTCTGAATATATTTTTAAGTCAGAACTAATAAAAATTGCTTTGGATTAGAAGTGGGGTGTGAGGGAAAGAAGAAAGTCAACACTGACCCCAATTTCATTGCCTGAGCAACTGGATGGATAAAGATGCTATTAGCTATGTTAGGGAAAAAACTGGGATTCAAATTTGGACTTTTTAAATCTGATATCCAAGTGGAGGGACTGAATAGGTACACAGGTACCTGAGTCAGGAATTCAGAAAGCATTCTGGAGCATTTCTTCAAGAAAAGGGATTCCTTTTGGTTGTCCTTCCATATATTCATTATTTAAACTAGGTACTGTGCTGTCAGCATCTTTTTTAAATTTTTTT
This sequence comes from Leopardus geoffroyi, assembly GCF_018350155.1. NCBI lineage: Eukaryota > Metazoa > Chordata > Mammalia > Carnivora > Felidae > Leopardus > Leopardus geoffroyi. The sequence continues at coordinate 102,115,299 of NC_059333.1, forward strand.
TTTCAACGTTTATTTATTTTGGGACAGAGAGAGACAGAGCATGAACGGGGGAGGGGCAGACAGAGAGGGAGACACAGAATCGGAAACAGGCTCCAGGCTCTGAGCCATCAGCCCAGAGCCCGACGCGGGGCTCGAACTCACGGACCGCGAGATCGTGACCTGGCTGAAGTCGGACGCTTAACCGACTGCGCCACCCAGGCGCCCCATGTGCTGTCAGCATCTTAAGCAATATTAGGTGCCTGATATTTTACTCTAGAAAAATAATACAAATTACCTTTATTATATAAAACCATTCTTCTCATTTACAGATATGTTGATTCAGAACAAATTTATACAAAAGTTGGATGTCTCACTATTAAGAATGTCTGTCCTGGAACAAGATTTTTATCACTTTCTTCCTTCATAATTTTCCACCAAACAGTAACATAATATCTCAATAACTGTATAATTTCTGATTAAGCATAGATCTAATTATTGATTTTTACCACTACATGCAACTTTATTTCCTTCAACAATTCCATGTAGTGTGGTTCCTTTGTGATTTAGCCATCGTTCTTCAAGTGAATTCACAAATACTTGCATGTTTGTGCTCAGTGATCATAGATGTTTAGAGAGCCATTTATCACTTACTTCTGTCATGTCCAGCATCATTGATTGTTTCTTCAAGCAGAACAGTTTCAAGAAAAGTCTGCACACTTTTCAAAATAAATAAATCAAACCAAACTTTTCAACATATATGAGCCTCACATAAAGTCACACAAGTTGAGCTCAGGGATTGTAGCCTTATACAAGCCTTATAAAACTAGTACATCCTTACTTAACATCTATTTTTTCATTATCCTTTATTGTTCATTGTATTTTAACAGTAAATTTCTAGTAATTCCATTAACACGATTGTAAAGCCCATTGAATAAAAGCACTGGGGATTTCTATGAATGAAATGTATACATTTCTGTATTAATCTCTAAATAAAGCTATTATCTTAAGTAAGAACTCAGCATGTGTATGTTCCTACCTATTTACTGGCTGAAAAGCATATATGCAAAAGTGTATGCAAATACCTCACGCTTAAATTTTGCATCAGAATCTGTGAATGCATAAACTGCATTTAACTCAAAATCAACTTTCATTTACGAATCCTAAAATGGCATATCTCAATATGATAAAATGGCAGGATATCCTCAGCCCTCAGAAATACTTTACACATAATAGCTACTCAATGGAAGTAATTGTATTTAGTAACTGAATACATGAAAAGAAAGAAAGAAAGAAAGAAAGAAAGAAAGAAAGAAAGAAAGAAAGAAAGAAAGAAAGAAGAAAGAAAGAGAAAGAAAGAAGGAAGGAAGGAAGAGAGAGAGAGAGAGAGAGAGAAAGAAAGAAAGAAAGAAAGAAAGAAAGAAAGAAAGAAAGAAAGAAAGAAAGAAAGAAAAAGAAAATGTAACATTGTGGCTAATTAGAAATTATAGTAACTCCTTTTATCTATACTTGACTTTCTTTATCTATTTTCTTACATTTGCTATTAACAAAAATACCACTTTTTAAAAAAATGAGACAGCCTAGGGGCACCTGGGTGGCTTAGTCAGTTAATTGCCCAACTTTGGATCAGGTAATGGGTTCAGGCCGTGTGTCAGACTCTGTGCTGACAGCTCAAAGCCTGGAGCCTGCTTTGGAATCTGTGTCTCCCTCTCTCTCTGCTCCTCCCCTGCTCACACTCTGTCTCTCTCAAAATTAAATAAACATTAAAAAAATTTTAATGATTTGTATTTCCCTGATGAGAAGCGACGTTGAGCATCTTTTCATGTACCTGTTGGCCATCTGGATGTCTTCTTTGGAGGAATGTCTATTCATGTTTTCTGACCATTTGTTCACTGGATTGTTTGTTTTTCGGGTGTGGAGTTGGTGACCCAGATACCACCTCATGCCAGTCAGAGTGGCCAAAATGAACAAATCAGGAGACTATAGATGCTGGGGAGGATGTGGAGAAACGGGAACCCTCTTGCACTGTTGGTGGGAATGCAAACTCGTGCAGCTGCTCTGGAAAACAGTGTGGAGGTTCCTCAAAAAATTAAAAATAGAACTAGCCTATGACCCAGCAATAAGTTCACCCAAGGGATACAGGAGTGCTGATACATAGGGGCACTTGTACCCCAATGTTTACAGCAGCACTTTCAACAATAGCCAAATTATAGAAAGAGCCTAAATGTACATCAACTCATGAATGGATAAAGAAATTGTGGTTTATATACACAATGAAATACTACGTGGCGATGAGAAAGAATGAAATATGGCCTTTTGTAGCAACGTGGTTGGAACTGGAGAATGTTATGCTAAGTGAAATAAGTCATACAGAGAAAGACAGATACCATATGTTTTTATCCATGAATGGATAAAGAAATTGTGGTTTATATACACAACGGAATACTACGTGGCAATGAGAAAGAATGAAATATGGCCTTTTGTAGCAACATGGTTGGAACTGGAGAGTGTGATGCTAAGTGAAATAAGCCATACAGAGAAAGACAGATACCATACTCTTAGGTGGATCCTGAGAAACTTAACAGAAGACCAGGGGGCAGGGGAAGGGGAAAAAAAGTTAGAGAGGGAGGGAGCCAAAGCATAAGAGACTCTTAAAAACAGAATAAACTGAGGGTTGATGGGGGGTGGGTGGGTGGGGAGGGTGGATGATGGGTATTGAGGAGGGCACCTATTGGGATGAGCACTGGGTGTTGTGTGGAAACCAATTTGACAATAAATTTCATACTAAAAAGATTTAATGAGGCAATCTAATATATTAAAGCCTCTCTGACAATTTTCTTGCTTAACCATATTACAGCAGACTAGCTTCCAAGTAATAAAATTTCACCCAGTTAAACGCTTTACTGGTTATTCAGCAGCAGAAGAACATACATTTTAGTAGTAGTGGAATAAGGATAAGCTAAATGAAATACATCCAAAATCTAGTTAAATTTGAAATGGGTCAGACAATATCACACATAGTTTCTTTTCATCCTAAGTAGATACATAAAAATGGTACATTTAGCCAGTCTGGGAATATGTAACAATACAATTTAGTTTGATTCCCTAAACAACAACTATTTCATAAATAAGATGTGTAATTTTAGGGGCACCTGAATGGCTCAGATGGTTAAGGGTCCAACTCTTGATTTCAGTTCAGCTTATGATCTCATGGTTCATGAGTTTGAGCCCTGGATCGATCAGGCTCTGCACTGACAGCACAGAGCCTGCTTGGGATTCTCTCTCTCTCTCTCTCTCTCTCTCTCTCTCTCTCTCTCTCTGCCCCTCCTCTGTTTTCTCTCATCCTCACTGTCTCTCAAACTAAATAAACTTTAAAAGTAAAAAGATGTGTAATTATATACATCAATATTGTTAATGAAAAAAACCTATTTTTATCTTTCTGTAATCATCATCCTTATCATAACAGTTTCTTAACAAATTAAGTTTCTGTTTAAAAATAATTTTTCAAACTATATAAAAATGTCAGTTCATGCCATTGGGACAATTAACAAAAACTAAAACAATGAATCTTAGACTGTACTTAGTACTTAATAATCCTTAAATAAACTTAGTGCTTGTAAATTCTGTAGCCCCCAGCTATTTTTATTTTTTTATTTCAATATCCTATTATTCTCATTGCTTTGATTTTAAGTACTTACAGGACAGCTGTGAGGATAATGGAATATTTTTGCCCTTATAGTTTAACATCATCTATCTCTCTCCAAAGTCAAACAGGAACTATCATTTCGGTGAGTCCTGCTGTTAGCAGCATTGTGTTTAGTTCCGTTTTCATGTAACATAAAGCTCTGTGTAAAGCTGTCTGCTCATTTTGTACAAAAAATATTTAAAAAACCCTCTTTTGAGGTTTTCTATCATAGTGAGATATGCATGTCAATGAGCCCAGAAAATATAATACTTAATCTTTACTATATATTTTGTAGGAGCATTACTATTTGCCAGTTTATAAGTCTCAGATGGAACATAGCTGATATATTCAAAAGAGCAGTTATTTTTTTTTTTTATCAATGCTCTTTAATCTCTCTCAAAAAGTTAACAGTAACACTATTGTAAGACATTACTTTGCCTGTGATGGTGTTGTTGTCCACAGTGGAAACTGCATAATGAAAAGTGCTTTTCATTATAGTCACATCTTATATCAAGATAATAAATTGTGTGGATTCTTCTGTGGAAGCAGATGAAAGGCAAATATGTTTTTTTCGTTTTTCAAAAAGGAAACTCGGTATTTTAGCTGAGGCTGTGCAGTCTGGCAATTCCTTCAGGTAAGTGTGTGGGCTTATTTAAAACTTTTAGCAGAAGAAAACAAAAGAAAAACATTTAGGCTTAACAGGAAAATAGCTTCTTTTAGCCGTGCTCCAAGTGTTATTAGACTGCGTAGTACTTAAGTGGGTGGAGGATTAAACCTGAGAGTCCCTAATTCCTTGTTCTTCTAAGTGTTATTTCTTTTTTATTATTTATTTTTGAGAGAGAGAATGTGTAAGTGGGGGAGAGAGAGAAAGAGAGGTGGACAAAAGATCTGAAGCAGGCTTTGTGCTGACAGCTGAGTGCCCAATGTGGGGCTCAAATTCATGAACCCTGAGATCATGACTTGAACCAAAATCAGACGCTTAACTTGACCAAGTCACCCAGGGACCCCTTCTAAGTGTTACTTCTATCTCAGAAAATAAATTTGAGGAGTGCCTGGGTGGCTCAGTTGGTTAAGTGTCCGACTTCAGCTCAGGTCATGATCTCATGGTTCACAAGTTCCAGCCCTGCATCAGGCTCTGTGCTGACAGCTCAGAGCCTGGAGCCTGCTTCAGATTCTGTGTCTCCCTCTCTCTTTGCCCCTCTCCTGATCATGCTGTGTCAGTCTCTCTCTCCCAAAAATATATAATAAAAACATTAAAAATTAATAAAGTGAATCCCCTACTCACTGATTTGAAATTCTAATAAATATAAATATCTATTTATCTCAATGCAAGTGAGTGATTTGCAAATACTTCTAAATACATCCTTAAGGTTATTTCCGGCCTTTTGTTATCTGGGTAGTTGTGTTCATCTCTTAAATTCAACCTCACTTGACATAAGTGTACTTCATACAAATACAAAATACCATACTTACACCACCAAATCTTGCATTGTTTCTTTTTTGCTTCTCAAGCTGTGCTTTATGAATGATATTTACATAGTTATATAAAGATGCAATGAGTCCTTTTAATTTCTTAAACAGCCTTTTCATCAATTAGAAGTTAAAGTATTCTCATAACATGCAAGCTGGGGCTGTTTTGACAAAACTTGGCCAAATGCACTACTGAGGACAGTCTAGAACCTCTCTATACATATATTAAAATAATTTCAGCCACTCCCAGAAAATCTAAAATCAAACAGTATCACCAACAATAATATTGCACCAGCAAAAAGAGACCTCATGTTCACTTCCATCAGAAGATGGCTTCATGACTTAACAAATTAACATTATTTACAAGAAAATTTTAGGGTAATGTAAATATAAATAAGAAAATACTTTCATCACCACCATCATCCTTATCATAAATATTCATATCAATATTTGCTAAGATTCCCATATCTCACATCACTGCTTAAAAACATAAGCTAGGACTGGTACAGTTGAGTAGTTGTAACAAGACCTGGAAACAGCCAGGAAGACTGGAGCTCTCCTAAGAGTACAACATTCAATACCTGAAACATTTACTCTTTTCACTTTATTCCAGTTTTACAGTTGTTGGTGGCAGGTAGGCAATTCCAACTTATCAGTTACTTCATTTTTCCTGTTATTTTAAATAATCTATCTTCTTTATCTATGTTCTTAGGTATTATTTTAATAATTTAATAATTATTCTACTTTTTATGTATTTATTAATTTAATTAATTGCTATGGTTTTGTTCCAGAATTTTGTATCTTCTGTATTCAATATTGGGTATTTATACCTTTCCTAGAAATGTATAGCCATAAATATTTTAACTTGTTGGCATATTCCCTCAGCAAGAAGAATCTGCTACACTTTCTCTAGGTCTCTTGGTGATATTTTTTTTTCTAATGAGGTTTGTTGGACCTTCATTTTTGGAAGACTGGTTTTACTTAGTATTTTAGTTTGAAAGTATTTTCCTTTGAAGTTTGAAGACATCATTCCATTGCTATCCATTCCACTATTTCATTTGAGAATTGTTATTCCTGCTCTTTTAAAAGTTATGTCTTACCCTCTTCTTTAATATACTTTTTGTTCCCCCAAACCATCCAGCAACATTCTTTTTATTCCTAGGTGTGTGTGTGTGTGTGTGTGTGTGTGTTTGCATGTTCACACACATATATTTTGCAATATATATTAAAATACTTTCTGGGGCCTTGGGGCACCAAGGTGGCTATGTCAGTTAAGCATCTGACTTTGGCTCAGGTCATGATCTTATGGTTCATGAGTTCAAGCCCTGCATCAGGCTCTCTGCTGTCAGCACAGAGTCCTCTTCAGATCCTGTGTCCCTCTTTCTCTGCCTCTCCCACTTCTCTTTCTCTCTCTCTCTCTCTCCCTTCCTCCCTCCCTCTCTGTCAAAAATAAAAAGAACATTAAAAAAATATTTTAGGGGTCCTATTCTCTCCATCTTTCATTCTTATGAGGTTTGGTCTATTTTCACTTCATCCTTACTACTGGGCTTTAGGATTTGAGATTCCTACCCAAAGCCTTGAATGTTCACCAAGTCACTTCCATTTTGTGTCCTGAACTCTGATTTTTTGCTCCACCAGCCCAGTGAATGTGTGGTACAGTTCACTCAGTATTTGGAGTAAGAAAAGTCCCAACAAAAAAATAAATGCTGCAAATTTGGTTTCTTTTCTCTAAGCTTTTCTCCTTTCTCAGATTTTAGACTAGAAATTCCGTAATGCCTTAGGACTTTTCAATTTATTATTTCAGCACAAATTTTTCAACATCTAATATTCTAAAATAATAAACCATATTATAAATTTTTCATCATATAGCACACATTATAATTGTCCTGTTAGGAATAAAATGTAATTCTCACATAAGTAAATTAGAGACATGTAGTGAAAGAGACCTGAAATGAAGGCAGACATTCTTTTAAACTTGATGTATCAAAAGGCAAGAATCACAGTGCTACACACACACACACACACACACACACACACACACACACACACACAGTGGGATAGAGAGAGAAAGAGAGATGAACAAATATGCCAACAGGTTAATGGTTGTCCATGGTTAAATCTGGGTCACTGGTACATGAATGTCTCTTATTCTATTTTGTACTTTTATATGTTTGATCTATTTCAATACTTATTTTGAAATTAGAGAAAATAGGAGCACCTGGATGGCTCAGTCAGTTAAGCATCCAACTGTTGATTTCAGCTCAGATCACGATCTCACAGTTGTGAGATCAAGCCCTGCACCAGGCTCCATTCTGGGCATGGATTAAGCTTAAGATTCTCTCTCTCGTAAGATTCTCTCTCTCGCTCTCTCTCCCCCTCCCTTGCCTTCTTTCTATAAAATAAAATAAAATAAAATAAAATAAAATAAAATAAAATAAAATAAAATAAATAAATTGGAGATAATAAAATAGTCCTAGCAAGAGATCTAACTTCTATCTCATGTCTCAAGAAGTTTCTACTTTATTTTTTTTAATTTTTTTTAACATTTATTTATTTTTGAGACAGAGAGAGACAGAGCATGAACGGGGGAGGGTCAGAGAGAGAGGGAGACACAGAATCGGAAGCAGGCTCCAGGCTCCGAGCCATCAGCCCAGAGCCCGACCCGGGGCTCGAACTCACATACCGCGAGATCGTGACCTGAGCCGAAGTCGGACGCTTAACCGACTGAGCCACCCAGGCGCCCCAAGAAGTTTCTACTTTAAAATAAAATTATTTCTTCACCTTCTCCAGTCTTCTAAAATTTACTTATATTCCTCTTGTTCTACTTAACAGATTTCATCTTGTGTTAATATTGTTAGGGTATATATCTCAATTCCTTAGAGGTGTAGAAAAAAAAAAAAAAAGCCAAGTCAGGTACAATGGCAAAACCATCTTTTTATTCCTCCACAAGTACTTTAAGCATAGTAACCATTGAGGCACCTGGGTGGCTTGGTCAGTTGAGTGTCCCAGTCTTGATTTCAGCTTGGGTCATGACCTCACGGTTTGTGTGTTCAGGCCTTATGTCAGGCTCCACACTGGCAGTGCTAAGTCTGCTTGGGATTCTCTCTCCCACCCCCACCCCCTCTTTGCTCTTTCTTGTCTCTCTCTTTCTCCCTCTCTCTCTCAAAATAAATGAATAAAATAAACAAAAAATAAACACAGTAAGCATTAAAGACATATTTATTTACTTAAATATAATTGATATCTCCAAAGTGGAGTATGGGAGACACAGAAATGTGCCAGTGAGGCCAAATTTCAAGAAGGAAAATGACACCCAGATCCAGGAAGTGTGGATAGCATAGAACCACCAGCTGTTGGTAAGCTCCTTAAGAGTCAGTCTGAACTGCACAGATAGGCCTATCATAAAGTCACATCCTTTCCACGGTTTCCTATGCCTTGAGTCTGAAACAGGTAAAGATGGGCATTATTGGCTGCAGAGCTTCTTCCTGAGTTGGCTGAGGGTTTGCTGGACCTACAGCAACGTTCCTCTTTTTACTTTGTTCAAACCTGCTGCCCCCACCTTTTTTTTTTTTTTTTTACAAAGGTGTTGATGCTTAATAAATATCTTGTACCCTGTGATGGGCTTAATTGTGTCCCTGCAAAATTCGTATTTTGAATTAACCTGAACACTTCAAACGTGTATTTGGAGATAGAGTTTTTATAAAAGGTAATTAAGAATAAATGAAGTCAATACAACGGGCCCTAATCAAATATGACTGTTGTCCTTATAGAAAGACATTAGGATAGAGACATGCAGAGGGAAGACCATGTGAAGACATGGGGAGAGGAGAGAAATTTCAGGCCAAGAAGAAAGGCCTTCCAATGAAAGCAATCCTGTCGACACCTTGATCTGGGAAGTAGCCTCCAGCAGTATGAGGAAATATTGTTTAAGCTACCCACTCTGTGGTACCTTCTTATGGTAGGCCTAGCAAATTAATACACACCCAAACTCTCTCAGAATCTACTTTTTTTTTTTTTTAAGTTTAACCTTTGACAGTTGGAACCAAAAGTGATCTAATGAATTAGTCAATAAAATACAATTTTGGAGCTGGATCACTCTCTCAGCTGGCAATAAAGACTAACACTAGTGGTAGATACTGCAAGGTTCTGACACAACGTAGCAGTCCAATTGTTGACACTTTCACCATTGAATAAGTTAGAATTGTATATAGATGGAAGGGACTGCAGAAGTGAGTGTAAAGTCATTTGAGATGTATCAAACAAATAGCAACTGTAAGGCTGATGCTATTAGATGGCTACCACTACGTGCTATTGAGAAACCACAGAAAATATGAAGAATGGAGGGCTAATAACAGTCAACTGAAACCAAAATGTGAAAGTCAGATGGATAAAAGAAGATATCTTCTGAAAAGGGAGAATAAAGTGACCCAGGGAAAATCCCAGTACTTAATAGTTGCATTGGCTGAACTTCAGACAATTACATACTCAACCAAGGCAGGTACTGACACCAAGGTTTGGGCCCTGATTTTGAAAACCGGGATTACGACACATGGAATGGAGGTATATGGGGGAGTACTCCTAAATATTTTTAATCTCTGAGCCAGTGACTTCTCTACTAGAGTTAGCACTTTCCCAGCTCTAGAAGACAATACACAGACCTCTACTCCCTCTCAGGCAGCAATGCAACAGAAGCCCCTCCCACTGCCTCAGAATTTTCTACTACCTCCCTTTATGGTCACTAGGACTATAACTAGGGATAAAATATATCTAGGCTGAGAACAAGCTGGAGTTTATGACAGATTAAGGGGACTATATACCTCAAGTTGCAAGATCTAATCAGCACCTACTGATAGGAGCTAAGGAAGTATTCATATGACAAGGTATTAAGATACTTGATCAGAGGGGCTGAAATTTAAAAATTAAAAATAGGGGGCATCTGGGTGGCTCAGTCAGTTAAGTGTCTGACTTTGGCTCAAGTCATGATCTCTCAGACTGAGTTCCAGCCCTTTGTTGGGCTCTGTACTGACAGCTCAGAGCCTGGAGACTGCTTTGGATTCTGCGTCTCCCTTTCTCTCTCTGCCTCTCCCCTGCTCGCACTCTGTCTCACTCTTTCAAAAATAAATAAACATTCAGGTGCCTGGGTGGCTCAGTTGGTTAAGCATCTGACTTAAACTGATCAGCATCAGATCAGGTCACGATCTCACCATTTGTGGGTGCGAGCACTATGTTGGGCTCTGTGCTGACAATTCAGAGCCTGGAGCCTGCTTTGGATTCTGTGTCTCCCTCTCTCTCTCTGCCCCTACCCCACTCATGCCCTGTCTCTGTCTCAAAGAAGCTAAATAAATATTTTAAAAAATAAAATAAATAAATAAAATAAACATTATTTTTTAATTAAAATTAAAAATAGGGGAAAATTTCAGGCACATGGTTAGCAATTGTCATATCAAAATTACTCTGGTAGATGGTGATGGGAAAAAAAAGGCTCAGGAAAGTGGGCATACTGGAATGGACATATTCTCTATAACCAGAAATCCCAGAAGCTAAATATGTTCAATGGTAAAGTCAAAACTAGGTCATTTAACAAGGGTTTAAGGAAAATTATGCTAAGAAAGACATCACTAACACTGGATCAAGAGTGGTTTTACTGTATAGACCAGAACTGACAGTAGGAAAGCTGATATAAAACTTAGTTCACTGAGGATAATGGGAACCTATAACTATTGAAAGCAGATAGTGAGATTTAGTCCAGGTACAAGAAGTCACAACTACCATATTAGGTATTAAAGTTAAAATGACAGCTATGGGGTCAGAGATGGTAACTATGCATGGACCCAACCATATCTTCCATTTATCAAGGCAATCTAGCTTCTGCCACTGCTGAATGTCTAACCTGCCAATAACAGAGACCAATATGAGCCCCACAACATGGCACCATTTCTCAAGGATATAAACTGTCCACTTCATGACAAATTTACTACATTAGTATTATTTCAGCCTGTTAGAGCCACCGGTTCATTTTCAAAGGAATACAAACTTACTATGGCTATAAATTTGTGTCTTCTGCCCATAGAGATTAAGTAAGCATCCGACAGCACTAGATCTCATGAAAAATTATGGCAAACCAGGCAATCCCTGAACAGCAAAGGAGTTGCAATAATGTACCAAAGACTACATGATCCAGTGGTCCTATCATATAGGACATTATCCAGAAGCTTCTTGGACATTGAAGACACATGTGAAGCAGAAGGGGAAATAAGGTTTTTATTTCAAACTGAAGTGGGAATAGAATAAAAGGTACTGCTTGCAAAGAAATTGTCAGAACTACATCACAGTCAATGGTCTTTCTCTGCCTAATCATGCCCTCCACTTCCTCTCACAAATGTTGATCAGTAATAAGTGTCTCCTAGCCGAAACTGTGACTCAGTGTCTGCTTTCAGAAAGCAATATAGTACACTCATGCAGGGAGTGTCCAAGATGATCAAGTACAGTACAGAAATGTTAGAACTTTCACATATTCTTTATTATCTCCCTCTCACTCTTTCCCTCTGTACCCCTTATCTCTCTCTGTTTCCCCCTCTCCCCATCTCTGTCTCTCTGTCTCTCTGTTTCTGTCTCTATTACTCTCCTATCTATATAGAGATACATATATAATTAATATATGTATTAAGTATGTATAATATTCATACAATTAATAAATAGTCCATATCATCGTGTGTGTGTGTGTGTGTGTGTGTGTGTGTGTGTGAGTGTGTGTTCCTGCACCTTATATATGCAAGTCAGTAAGGCACAGAGGTTAAGAAACAGGCCTCTGATTCTCAAGGTATGTCTAGAATTCTAGACGTATGAACTTAATCTCCGAGTTTCTATGATTTTAGGTAAGACAATTTTTCAACGCCTTGGTTTCCTCCTCTGAAAAATGGAGGTTGTCTAGAGAATAAAATTTTAATTCCACATTAGATAAATTAAGAGCACACAGGATAATATTTATACTATCACAAATAATTATTACATAAATAATTATAATTATTATTACATATTTCCTTTTAAATCATGGGTTCCAAGTCCAAAAAGCTTAGAGGAATACTAAAATATAGTAAAAGGAATTTGTTAAATCCTAAATTTTGGTGGAAATAAATGATAGGAAGAAGATTACAAAGAAATCTACTTCCAGATATGACATCTAATGAGGTTAAAACAACTCTCCATCTGAGACTGTGGAAAATGATACCGAATATTTAATATGATATTTTAAAGTCTCTTTTAGATAGCAAATTGCAGAACAACATTGACTGTTTTTATCACCATAGTGCTTGACATATAGGTGTCTAAAAGTATCAGCCAATGACTGAATTAACTGAATTAATTATCTGTCAATCAATGAATAAGTCAAGCTTAAATCCTATATTGCCATGAACACATCAGTAGCTATACTTTTCAACTCAGTTAAGGTTTCTGTTTTTTTCAATGTTTATTTTAGAGAGAGTGTGAGCTGGGGGGGGGGTATTCAGGGGGCAGAGAGAGAGGGAGACACAGAATTCAAAGCTGGCTCCAGGTTCTGAGCAGTCAACACTGACCTGATGTGGGGCTCAAACTCATGAACCATGAGATCATGACCTGAGCCAAAGTCAGTTGCTTAACTGACAGAGCCACCCAGGTACCCCTCAGTTAAGGTTTCTAAATCATCAGTCAAATATAACACAAATATCAGGCATAATACAGAGGCTGAGGAAACACATGCAGAGTTCCAAGTGACAACTTTTCAGAACCTACTCAATTTTTTTTTCTTCCTAGTTTTTATTTAAATTCTAGTTAATATACAGTATAATATTAGTCTCATGTGACAAATTCAGCGATTAATCACTTAACAAATGGTACCCAGTGCTCATATCAGTAAGTGCCCTCCTTAATACTCATCACCCATTTAACCCATTCCTCCACCCACCACCACTTCAGCAACCCTCAGTTTGTTCTTTATAGTTGAGAGTCTGTTTTATGGTTGCCAATCTCTTTTTCCCCCCATGTTCATCCGTTTTGTTTCTTAAATTCCACACGAGTGAAATCATATGATATTTGTCTCTGCCTGACTTATTTTGCACAGCATAATTCTCTAGCTGCATCCACATCACTGCAAATGGCAAGATTTCATTCTTTTTGATGGCTGAGTAATATTCCGTGTGTGTGTGTGTGTGTATGTGCATGTGTACACCACATCCTCTTTATCCATTCATCACTCCTTGGACATTTGGGCCTTTCCCAAAGTTTAGCTGTTGTTGACAATGCTGCTATAAACATTGGGGTGCATGTACTCCTTTGAACCTGTATTTTTGTATCCTTTGGGTAAACACGTAGTAGTGCAATTGCTGGGTCATAGGACAGTTGTATTTTTAACTTTTTTAGAAACCTTAATACTGTTTTCCACAGTAATTGTACCAGTTTGCATTCCAACCAACAGTGTAAGAGGGTTCTCCTTTCTCCACATCCTCACCAACACCTGTTGTTTCATGTGTTGTTAATTTTAGCCATTCTGACAGGTGTGAGGTGATATCTCACTGTAGTTTTGATTTATATTTCTCTGATGATCATCAATGATAAACATCTTATCATGTGTATGTCGGTCTTCTCCAGGTCTTCTTTGGAAAAATATCTGTTCAGTCTTCTGCTCATTTATACACTGGATTATTTGTTTTGGGGGCATTGAATTTGATGAGTTCTTTATGAATTTTGGATACTAACGAGCTATTAGATATGACATGATACTGTATGTTGAAAACTACCAAAAAATTAGGTAGAACTAATATATGAGTTTAGTAATGTCACAGGACACAAAATCGTGTACAGAGATCCAATGAATTTCTATACATCAATAATAAAACAGCAGAAAGAGAAATCAAGGAATCAGTCCCATTTACAATTGCACCAAATACCACAAGATACCTAGGAATATACCTAACCAAAGAGGTAAAAGATCTGCACTTATAGATCACTTGTGAAAGAAATTGAAGAGGATACAAAAAAACAGAAAAACATTCCATGCCGGGATAGAAGGAACATACTTAAAGATCATAAAAGCCATTTATGAAAAGCCCACAGCTAACATCATCCTCAACGGGGAAAAACTGAGAGCTTTTTCCCTGAGATCAGGAACACGACAGGGATGCCCACTCTCACCGCTGTTGTTTAACATAGTGCTGGAAGTTCTAGCATCAGCAATCAGACAACAAAAGGAAATCAAAGGCATCAAAATTGGCAAAGATGAAATCAAGCTTTCGCTTTTTGCAGATGACATGATATTATACATGGAAAATCCGATAGACTCCACCAAAAGTCTGCTAGAACTGATACGTGAATTCAGCAAAGTTGCAGGATACAAAATCAATGTACAGAAATCAGTTGCATTCTTATACACTAACAAGGAAGCAACAGAAAGACAAATAAAGAAACTGATCCCATTCACAATTGCACCAAGAAGCATAAAATACCTAGGAATAAATCTAACCAAAAATGTAAAAGATCTGTATGCTGAAAACTATAGAAAGCTTATGAAGGTAATTGAAGAAGATTTAAAGAAATGGAAAGACATTCCCTGCTCATGGATTGGAAAAATAAATATTGTCAAAATGTCAATACTACCCAAAGCTATCTACACATTCAATGCAATCCCAATCAAAATTGCACCAGCATTCTTTTCGAAACTAGAACAAGCAATCCTAAAATTCATATGGAACCACAAAAGGCCCCGAATAGCCAAAGGAATTTTGAAGAAGAAGACCAAAGCAGGAGGCATCACAATCCCAGACTTTAGCCTCTACTACAAAGCTGTCGTCATCAAGACAGCATGGTATTGGCACAAAAACAGACACATAGACCAATGGAATAGAATAGAAACCCCAGAACTAGACCCACAAACGTATGGCCAACTCATCTTTGACAAAGCAGGAAAGAACATCCAATGGAAAAAAGACAGCCTCTTTAACAAATGGTGCTGGGAGAACTGGACAGCAACATGCAGAAGGTTGAAACTAGACCACTTTCTCACACCAATCACAAAAATAAACTCAAAATGGATAAAGGACCTGAATGTGAGACAGCAAACCATCAAAACCTTAGAGGAGAAAGCAGGAAAAGACCTCTCTGATCTCAGCCGTAGCAATCTCTTACTCGACACATCCCCAATGGCAAGGGAATTAAAAGCAAAAGTGAATTACTGGGACCTTATGAAGATAAAAAGCTTCTGCACAGCAAAGGAAACAACCAACAAAACCAAAAGGCAACCAACGGAATGGGAAAAGATATTTGCTAATGACACATCGGACAAAGGGCTAGTATCCAAAATCTATAAAGAGCTCACCAAACTCCACACCCGAAAAACAAATAACCCAGTGAAGAAATGGGCAGCAAACATGAATAGACACTTCTCTAAAGAAGACATCCGGATGGCCAACAGGCACATGAAAAGATGTTCAGCGTCGCTCCTTATCAGGGAAATACAAATCAAAACCACACTCAGGTATCACCTCACGCCAGTCAGAGTGGCCAAAATGAACAAATCAGGAGACTATAGATGCTGGAGAGGATGTGGAGAAACGGGAACCCTCTTGCACTGTTGGTGGGAATGCAAATTGGTGCAGCCGCTCTGGAAAGCAGTGTGGAGGTTCCTCAGAAAATTAAAAATAGACCTACCCTATGACCCAGCAATAGCACTGCTAGGAATTTATCCAAGGGATACAGGAGTACTGATGCATAGGGGCACTTGTACCCCAATGTTCATAGCAGCACTCTCAACAATAGCCAAATTATGGAAAGAGCCTAAATGTCCATCAACTGATGAATGGATAAAGAAATTGTGGTTTATATACACAATGGAATACTACGTGGCAATGAGAAAAAATGAAATATGGCCTTTTGTAGCAACGTGGATGGAACTGGAGAGTGTGATGCTAAGTGAAATAAGCCATACAGAGAAAGGCAGATACCATATGGTTTCACTCTTATGTGGATCCTGAGAAACTTAACAGGAACCCATAGGGGAGGGGGAGGAAAAAAGAAAAAAAAAAAAAAAGAGGTTAGAGTGGGAGAGAGCCAAAGCATAAGAGACTGTTAAAAACTGAGAACAAACTGAGGGTTGATGGGGGGTGGGAGGGAGGGAGGAGAGGGTGGGTGATGGGTATTGAGGAGGGCACCTTTTGGGATGAGCACTGGGTGTTGTATGGAAACCAATTTGACACTAAATTTCATATAATAAAAAAAAAAAAAAAAAAAAAAGAAAAACATTCCATGCTCATGGACTGGAAGAACAAATACTGATAAAATGTCTATTACTACAGAAAGCAATATACACATTTAATGTAATACCTGTCACAATACCACCAGCATTCTTCACACAGCCAGAAAAAACAATATTAAAATTTGTATGGAATCACAAAATATCCCAGATGGCCAAAGCAATCTTGAAAAAGAAAAGAAAAGCTGGAGGAATTACAATTCCAGACTTAAAGTTATATTACAAAGCTGTAGTCATCAAGACAGTATGGTACTGGCACAAAAACAGACACAAAGATCAATGGAACAGAGTAGCAAACCCAGAAATGGACCCACAACTATATGGTTAACTAATCTTCAACTAAGCAGGAAAGAATAACCAAAATTTTTTTTAATGTTTATTTATTTTTCGAGAGAGAGAGACAGAGTGTGAGCAGGGAGGGGCAGAGAGAGAGAGAGGGAGACACAGAAGTCGAAGCAGGCTCCAGGCTCTGAGCTGTCAGCACAGAGCCTGACACGGGGCTCGAACCCACAAGCCGTGAGATCATGACCTGAGCTGAAGTCAGACGCTTAACTGACCGAGCCACCCAGGCACCCCCTAGAACCTATTCAATCTTAAAACCTGAGATTGTTTCCAAGACTTTGGCAGTTTATGTACGCACATACACAAATACACATACATACCCACACACCTGAAAATATACTCAGTCTCATTTTTAATATACTTGATATCAGGTAAGCTGAAAATAAGTTCACAAGCCTCATTTACTAAAAAAAATATCCTATTTATTATAGGGTATGTGTAAAATAATACAGATGCTTCTTGTGCTCAAAATTTTTGAGATTCTAGATTACTTGTAAAAGAAATAGATCAAAATTGATATTTCAACCTCAAGCAATTTTTAAAAATATTATATTTTGGGGACTCCTGTGTGGCTCAGTCAATTGAGCCTCTGACTTCAGATTTCAGCCCAGGTCATGATCTCATGGTTTGTGAGTTCAAGCCCTACATTAGCGGCCCCACACCAGCACAGAGCCTGCTTGGGATTTCCCTCTCCCTCCCTCTCTGCCCCTTCCCTGATTGAACTCCCTTCTCTTTCTCTCTCTCTCTCTGTCTCAAAAAAATAAACATAAATTTAAAAAAAATAAAATATTACATTTTTTATACTTGTTATTTTGTTTGCTGATTATACTTTAATTCTTAAGTCAAATTTTAACACTTGCCTATTCATATGACTGCAAAAAGTACTATTGAGAATCATAGAAGATAAATTGTCCAATGCCATATCATATGATCACCTACATAGCTTATTCAGGAAAACAAAGTAAACATTTGAGTTTTACCTCAAATGAGCTGAATGAACATCTTGGCCTTTAACATCTCATTCACAGTAATAAAAATGAAACAGCAGTTACAATCTAGGGTGAAATGTTTTAGTAAAAAAACACATACATAAATATATAGTTCAAAATAAATGTGAAATAAATGACTTCTGCATTCCTGGAGGCAAACAGGTGTTTCTGCTTGCCTTTCATTGCTAATATCACTGAACTTTAATTCAATTTATTAGAAATTGATTTTTAGAGGAGCTTATAGTCATATGAAAATCATGGACAGATCAGTAATGTCTATCTAAAATGGCTACTGAGAAATATAGCAACTATTTATGTTCTCAGATTTCCAAATTTTAGCCAGTGTACAAGAATTGATTTCCCAATCCATTTTTATATCAATGAATTCAGCTCAGTAAATTGCTTCAATTTTCAATGATTAATGTATTTCAAAACTAGTATGTCCCAACTTAATGCATTATTTTCCTCCAAAATAAAACATCCTATTCTTCATTTTGTTTTGTTTTAATTTCTGACAATCTCAAATAAATTCTGATGAAGTAGCAAATATTATAGCCAAACTAATCTAATCTTAAAGGGGCATTTGTGAAAATGTACTTTTTATGGCACCCGTTTATAGAGTGGAAACAGCATGTATGTGTATGTGTATTTCATATATGGTATATGCATGTAGGTGTATATTTGTATGTGTGTATGCACGAATATTATTTACTATTTTACTGTTTACATTTTAAATGTATATATATATATATATGTATATATACATATATATATACATATATATACATATATATATACATATATATATATATATTTTGCTTTCTTCTTTCTACAACAGTCTTAAAGTCCTTTGATCAGGTTCAATAAATCAAAGAGTTTCTTACTAAAAATAATTAGGACTGTTTTTTATTGACAATGTATAACATGCCAAGTTGATTAACCCTTGGCATAGCATTAAGATCATTAAACCTATTTTGGTTTTTGAATTTCTTTTTTTTTTTTTTTTTTAATTTTTTTTTCAACGTTTTTTATTTATTTTTTTGGGACAGAGAGAGACACAGCATGAACGGGGGAGGGGCAGAGAGAGAGGGAGACACAGAATCGGAAACAGGCTCCAGGCTCTGAGCCATCAGCCCAGAGCCTGACGCGGGGCTTGAACTCACGGACCGCGAGATCATGACCTGGCTGAAGTCGGACGCTTAACCGACTGCGCCACCCAGGCGCCCCGGTTTTTGAATTTCTTTTGGAAGCAGTTCTTTTTTGAGTATTCATATTTCATGACATTTACTCTTTCTTAGACTCTTTACGAAGAAAAAAAATTACCTATTTTTAAAGGATTATAGTTCATTCTGTCTTGCAATTATATTTGGGTCAATCGACTTTGGTAATAAGATGAATTATGGGGACATAATGATTTTCTCTGTATCTTATTTTATTTTATTATTTTATTTTTTATTTTACTTTTTTATTATGAAATTTATTGTCAAATTGGTTTCCATACAACACCCAGTAATCATCCCAACAGGTGCTCTCCTCAATGCCCATCACCCAGTTTCCCCTCCCTCCCACCCCCCATCAACCCTCAGTTTAGTCTCAGTTTTTAAGAGTCTCTTATGGTTTGGCTCCTTCCCTCTCTAACTTTTTTTCTTCCTTTCCCTCCCCCATGGTCTTCTGTTAAGTTTCTCAGGATCCACATAAGAGTGAAAACATATGGTATCTGTCTTTCTCTGTATGACTTATTTAGCTTAGCATAACACTCTCCAGTTCCATCTACATTGCTACAAAAGGTCATATTTCATTCTTTCTCATTGCCACATAGTATTCCATTGTGTATATAAACCACAATTTCTTTATCCATTTATTTTTTCTATTTCATCATACTGAGATTAGCTTCATCATTATTCGTGATTACTCACTGATAATTCCCAAGTATGCTGAAACAGAATAAGTAATAAGACAACAAAAGAAAGATGAATTTGCTTCTGAGGATGATGCAATAATGGAATAAATGGTCATTCTTCCGTTTTCTAATTATATTGCTCAAATTATAACACTTTTTCAAGAAGGCATTCAAAAAGGCTGTGGACAGCACCTTTTAGTCTGCTTTCAAATTCAAATAAACAAGATGAGATTAGAAGTTTTTATTTTCCAGCAATAATGACAAAGAGAAGAAATCTGACATTCCCCAGTCACAAGATGAATCCTACCAGGAGAGGAATGTAAAAAAAATAAATAAATATAAAAGAGAGCAGCACTCTTAGTCTCTAATCGAATGGGAAGATTTTTCATATTAATGAAATCTCAGAGTAGGAATCTTTAGATGATATTTTTTTTTCAAATTTTTATTTAAATTCTAGTTAGTTAACACACAGTGTAATGTTGGTTTCAGGAGTAGAATTCAGTGATTCATCACTTATATGTAATAACCAGTGCCCATCACAAGGGCCCTCCTTAATGTCCGTCACTCATTTAGTCTATCCCCCCTCCTTTCTCCCCTCCAGGAACCCTCAGTGTGTTCTCTGTAGTTAAGAATCTCTCATGGTTTGTTTCCTCTCTCTTTTTGTCTCTTTTTTCCCCTTCCCCTAAGTTCATCTATTTTGTTTTTTAAAATCCACATATGAGTGAATTCAAATGGAATTTGTCTTTCCAGATGATGATATCTTAAATTTACCCAAATGTAAGAAGTTATCACTAAATAACATATTCCAAGAACAAAATGGGAATACAGTATTCTCCTCCAGATTGGTTTTTAAAGGAAAGGATGTCAAGCAATAGTCTTAATAGGAATCTGGATGATCCCATGTTGTTAAAACCATTTTTGAGAGTATTCTTTCATCTCCACTGATGGCTGTGCACAAAAATTCACTAATTTAAAGTTTTACTAGGTTTAAAATTTATTAATGTTTAATAAAATTACCATAAGTATGTCTTTATTCTTATAACTGTAAATTACTTGTAAAGTAACTTAAAATAAGAACATAAACTTCAGATAAAATTAAAAGGTTCTATGATGCCTAGAAGTTATACACTGAGGATGGTTTTTCCTGTAGCCTGAAAATTAAATATCCCATCTCATTAATTATTCACAAAAATCCTAATGATAAGCCATAATCCCTGTACTTCCATTTTTAAAATGAGTTAACTTGCCCAAGACTATACAGAATAAGAGAATATTAAGGGCAAAATTCAAACCCATATTTATTAATTCTGAATTACACATTCTTTCTTTTATACCATGTAAACTCACTTCAAAGGAGGAAAAAAAAAAAAACACCGAAGTCTCTGATACCTCCCACAACCTTTTACTAAAGAAATGGGACAGAGAAGATTTTTAATATTCAATGGAATGAAAAATGGGATCTGTGTTTATTACATTCACATTTTAGGCATTTATGAATATTTCCATGTACTTACGATAATAATGTGTAGTATCCATATAAGCAAATAGAGAAGCCCATGTTTTGTTTGTCCTCAAAATATGTAAGATATGTGGTAACCAATTGTTTTAAATTATGTTATAATGTAGTAAACCAAGGGAATAAATTAATATTTTTTTCATTTGGACTGTATATGGGTAGTACATTGCTTTAGTATTACATGTTTTGTGCAAATATTTGCTGAATAAACTAATCACTCATTTGGAAAGAGATTATTGGTCAGCATGATGGTTTTTATGTGACATAAAACCATTATGTGACTGGACTATGGGATTCCCTGGCAGACTGTAAAACATTATTTCTAGATGTATGTGTCTGTGAAGGTGCTTCTGGAAAAGATTAGAATGAGTAGGAGAAGTAAAGATCATCCTCGCCAATATGGGTAGGCATTATCTCACACATTGAGGGCCTAAATAGAAAACAAAAAGGTGGAGGAAAGATGCATTTGCTTTCTATTGAGCTGGTATATCCATATTTTCCTACTCTTGAACTTGGTATTCCTGGTCCTCAGCCCTTTAGGCTCAAATTGAGACTTAAATCATTGTCTCTACTGGCTCGCAGGTCTTCAGATGTAGACTAGAACCATACCACTGGCTTCCTGGGCCTCCAGTTTTTAGGTGGGAGGTCACAGAACTTCTTAGCCTGCATAATCACATGAGCCAACCTCTTATAATAAATATTCTTATCTCTATATCTAAATCTATATCTATATCCTACTTGTTCTGTTTCTCTGGAGAAACCAGACAAAGTTAGCATTCACTTTTTCTCATGGCAGACTAGAGATTATTCATTTAATACCAATATATATTGTACACATTGTACACATTCAATCTAAATATCTATTTTTAAGTACATTTCATTTGTTATTCTAAGAAAAACAGATTTTATAAAATGCTTATTCTTATTTTTAGAATACTTGCCTGCAGGAAAGTACTAAATTTGTTAGTGGTTTCATTAGTAAGTACTAATCATTATTTTAGTGTACTTGATTTATTTGAAATTACAAAGAAAAGGGGAAGGTGTTTAGGTGGTAGTTTATCATTGATAGATTAATACATCTTAGTTTTGAAAAATACAGATTGATAAAACCCACACTGTACTACTGTTTGTTTCATAACATGAAAATTCTGTGTAAATTTTTAAAGACTATAGTGCAAAATTTTTATTGTTCAGGAAAATATTACGCAACACTCTTATTTACTTTATAAAATATATATTTTACTAGTTACATATATAGATACATATCAGAGTTAGGACTGTCTTGATTCTGACATGGTGTTCCTAGATCTTACTATTCAAAGTCAAGAAATGACTAGCATTCATCTCCAAATTCATCTGTAGGTATTTTGAGCACTAATAGCATGCTAACAATTAGGTAAATATATCAATTAATCTGAAAATGTATCTGAAAATCTTTCAAATTTATTGTTTTACCAACATAATATCTATTGATAATGATGCTACTGATGATGATACCTAGCATTTGTTGTTTATTATATGCTCAGCACTTTATTGGGTACATAGTTAATACAATATAAGATTTATAACAACAAAGAAATGTTGATTAGGGACAGATTCCGTGTTGTTTTTTAGACAGGGAGAGAGCATGAGCAGGGGAGAGAGGGAGAGGGAGAGGGAGACAGGGAGACAGGGAGACAGGGAGACAGGGAAAGAGACTGTTAAGCAGGCTCCATGCTCAGCACAGAGCCTGATGCAGGACTTTATCCCTGAGATCATGACATGACCAAAATGGAGTTGGATGCTCAACCGACTGAGCCACCCAGGCACCCCATTTTTTTTTTTAGATTTACTATTAAATAGGGTGGTCAGGATAGGACTCATAGAAGAGGCAAAATCTAGGCAAAGAATATAAGATAAGGGAGTAATTCTAGTAAATTCTCAAGATAAGAATATTCCAGGAAGAGAGAACAGGGTGGGAATACAGGCCATGAGATAGATATGGGCTTGTCTGCATGGTGTTTGAGGAAGAAAAAGAAAGCCCATGTAAATGAGAACAAAATTAATACAGAGGAGAGTGATGACAGAAGAGATCAGAAAGATAATAGGGACAAATTGCAAGACGTCTTAATAGTAGGGAGATGAAATGTTCCAGTTGGCCAGGCTAATTTATTTGTATATCTATTGTTCTGTCATGGGTACTATGACTCCTTCTTTCTCTCTCTAATGTAGCTTAGATCATAGATTGTATGGTCACCCTACTTATAGGCCCCATAGATATCTTGGCTTTTATACTGAACATAACGAGCAGCCATGCAGAGTTATAAGCAGAAGAGTGATGTAATCTGAGTTATGTTCTAAGAGATTCATATTGGCACCTGTGTTTTCAGGGTCCAGGGCAATTGGGTATTAGTAGGAAAAAACTTATAGAAAGCTATTATATAAAAATCCAAGGGTGAGGTGATATGGCTCAGGATAGTGTGGCAGAATTGGAAGTAGAAAAGAATACATTTTAAAGTAGAGCTAACATGGTTTTATGATGGTCTGAATGTAGTGTTTTTTTTTTTAATAAATAAATGATTCTAGGGTAAAATAAAGATCTTAAGTTTTTTGGCCTGAGAAACTAGAAGGAAGAATTTTCCATCAAATGAAATAGTGAAGACTACAGGAAGATAAGATTTTTGTGTGATGATCCTGAGTTTATATTTGGACATGTTAAATTTAAGATATATAAGAGACAACCAGATGGTGATGAATGTATGTGTTAAGTATGACAATTTAAGTATGGGAATTTACAAAAGAATTATGGGCTAGAGACATAAATTTGAGAGTTGTCAGTACATAGGTGGTATTTAAGTCATGAGGAGGGATGAGATCATCAAGGACTAGGCCCAGGATCCCTTTAATTTTAAAAGTCAGAGACAAGGGAAGGATGCAGCAACAGAGACCAAGGAGTAACTCTAGTGATATGGGAGAAAATGCAAGAGACTATTTAGTCCTGAAAGTCAAGTGAAGAAAGCATATCAATGAAAAAAGAGCTATGTCAAATGCTTCTGATAAATCCAATAAGACCAGGATGTAAACAGACTGCTAAATTTAGGAAATTGTACATCATTAGTGACAATGATGAAATCAGATTCTATAGAGCAATGTGAGAGGTCAAGAACCTGATTAGAATGGAATTAAGAGAGAATGAGAGGAGAGAAATTGGAGACTTCAAATTCATCATGAGAAAAACAAAGCAAACCGATAACAAAAGAAAAAAAAATAATAGTAATTCATCAAGGGCCAGGTTGCAGTGAAGATGGTTCAATAATGTATTTATTTGTTTGATACTTTTCCTATTTCCACCATTTGTTAGGTATGTAACATTAAGAAGCAGAGTTATTTCTCTCAACCTAAATTTACAATAAATGTATATGTTATTATTACCCAGCTAAGTATGTTGACAGAGTTGGTAGTGTTCAATCAAGTTTATTAAAGTGAGCTCCACTATTGAAAATATCTAGAACATGGTACCTTTTAGAAGCAGTAAATTCTGTTTTTATTACTCCTCCTCCTCCTCTTCCTCCTCTCTACAATTGCTCCTCAGTTTTTGCTTAACACAGGGGTGAATGTCCTGACCTTTCTTTCTCCTTACATTTTGTACTTCTCTCATTCTTTTTTCTGTCACCAGCCTGCCAACATCTCTTTTCCAGAGACCAAAAGCAAACTAATAAATAAAAATACAAAGCAAGCAAGAATTTCTTTCTTTATCTTTGAAGAACTATATATTGTCACATCCTTCAAAGTACATTCATAAGATAAGGAATTCTCTTTAATGATAATATCTCTCATATCTTATATATCTCTCATATCTCTCATATCACTCCCAGGGTGAGTCTCAAGCAGAAAGATAAATGTGAAGGAGGTAGCTTTTTCTTTTAACTCTGTCTCTAATATTCCATATGTTCATGGCTCAAATTTCTGCTTAAAATGTCTATCTCTTTCTTTTCCTAACTAGTTCTTACTTGTTTTACTCTAGGGTTCCATACTACAATGCCTTCCAAACTACAATGCCAATTGCCTGTAGCCCATGTAAACATTTCAGGTATACTGAATATCTATAAAACCGTATTATTTCTAAAGATGTTAGTAAAAAGTGTGGGGAAGGAAAACATTAAAATATTTTGTACCAGGTATCCATCCTCCCAGTTTCTCTTTTCTAGACCTATCACAATGCATTCTGCTATTCCCACCTTTGGAATGGATAAGAACGATGGTAAATATGGTTCGTCTTCACAGATTACAATTTTCACTGTTTAATCTCATTTACATAAACTATTAATTACAATTACTCATCATCATCATCATCCAGTACTTCTACTGGATAGAATTCCTAGATTTTTTTTAAAATGTTTGTTTATTTTGAGAAAGAGAGCAAGGGAGGGGCAGAGAGAGAAGGAAGGAGAGAGACTCTCAAGCAGATTCTGTGCTGTCAGTGCAGAGCCCAACATGCCATCAGTGCAAAGCCCAATGTAGGGCTTGATTCCACGAACCATGAGATCATGACCTGAGTCAAAATCAAGGGTTGTATGCTTTCCCAACTGAGCTACCCAAGCTCCCCTAGAATTCCTAGACTGTAAGATATGTTTTCTTTATTTTAATGTTGAGTAATAACACATTGTTTGAAATATACTTAGCATTCATATTGTTTAACTAAAGTGAACCAAATTGTTTCATCAAAACCTTGATATAAATGTTTCCTATATTTATATATAATGACATAATATATCCATATTTACTTTTTTAAGTGTATTTATTTATTTTGAGAGAGAGAGAGAGAGAGAGAGAGAGAGAGAGAGAGAGAGAGAACAAGCAGGGAAGGGGCAGAGAGGGGGAGAGAGAGAACTCAAGCAGGCTTGAGGCCATTAGAGCAGAGCCCCGTATGGGGCTGCGACACACAAACAGTAAGATCAAGACCTGAGCTGAGATCGAGAATGAGATACTTAACTGACTCAGCCACCCAGGTGCCCCATATCTACTTTTTAAGCCTCTTACTGTGACTTCTGTTCTCACTTTATAAGATGACAGCATAAAGTTTCTCATTGATCCCCTATCCTCATGTAGGATGATTAATTTGTCCTTTAGATGTAGCCTCAAAAGAAGTCTCAGATTCTCTATCTACTGACATTTAATGAAGAAAGAATGACAAGATTGCTCAATTTTCACTATATTGACTTCTTTGGTCACAAGTTCTGGTACTTGTTTTGCATTGCATAACAAAGAGCTACATGCTGATATGTACAAGATAGCAGTTTATATAGTAACATGATGTTGAGTTTCAGTATATGTAATATAAGATATTCAAAGCTCTCAACACGCTAAAAAGAACCACCAAAATTTAGGGCAGTAGGCGAAGTAGGAGTTATTTATTTAAGGTTCCTAGAACTATCACAATAACCACAGACTATCCTTTAACTTAAAACTCAATCCCTAGAAAGAGGACAGAGGAGAGGTACAGTGTTTCAAGTGTCCAGGATGACAAGATCTTTTTTCCCCTAAAGTGGAAAAGGAGAGCAGTCAACCCAACAACAAATTAATCACCATGCAATAAAGCTATCTTCTTGTTTTATGAGATACTAAATCTGAAGATTTACTTTAGAGGTTCCAAGAAAAGGTAATTTGGTAGAATTATTTTTGTTAATGTTTATTCATTTTGAGAGAGAGAACATGAGTGGGGAGGGCAGAGAGAGGTGGGGGGGGGGATAAAGGATCAGAAAAGGGCTCTGCACTGATAGCAGAGAGCCTGAGGGAGGGTTGGGCCTCATGAATTATGAGGTGACTTTAGACACATCCAGCAGAGCCATCCAGGCAGCCTTGGTAGAACTATTCTTAAAACACTATTTGTAGTATGTCTCAACGTTAGGAATATCCATGAATATGGAGACTGGTGCTTAATTCTAGTATAAAGATTATGGAGGTGAGAAACGCTGACTAGAGTCATACAAACAAGAAGAAAAGCACAGGATTCGCCCCCATGGAATTTAGTAGAAGACTGTAAAAAGAGGATTTCATAACTGTCCATGGCTCCTCTACAGGGGTCACATCTCCCAAATCAGAGTATAGACTACTAGCAGAAAATGGAACCAGATGGACATTTGACCTGAGCTAGGACTGGGATATCTCTCCACCATGGTCAGTGGCAGTTTCCATTAAGATGTCCATGTTCCTTTGACTCCTTATCTCCAACATTAAAGGAGATTGGCCTTAAGAAGGGATAGGATTAGAGGATGTCACAAAGTCAGGTTTTGCATTTTATCTCCCTAAAAGCTATCACTATTAAACCAGGGGTATGGCTTAAGTCTGCATTTGAGGATGGTAAAGACACAAAATTTAAATTGAACTTGAGATTAAAGTTTTAAATCAGATTTAAATGTTCATAAACAAAAGTGACCAGAATGTGTCCAGGGTACTATTTAAGGAATAATAAATGAGGATATTATGTACAACAGGTAGATAGGAAATACAAATAACATTCTAAGATTATACCACTTTTGAAATTCCTTTATAAACAAGATTACACCTAAATACAAGAATATGTGACTCATACAGAGAGAGAGAGAGAGAGAGGCTAAGAGACAGTGTTAATATTTGTTTCCAACATTACTGGGCTATAACCATCTAATAAAAATTGTATATATTTAAAGTGTACAATGCAACCATTCAGTATATGTATACTCTGTGAAATGACTGTGGCAACAAAACTAATTAACATATCCATCACCTTAACACAGTTACCACTTTGTGTGTAAGAACACGTAGGGTCTGTTCTCTTATCAAATTTCAAGTATATAATACATATTAGTAACAATAGTCACCATACTGTATGTAAATTATATCTCCAGATACTACATATTATATCTCCAGTACTTATTCATCTTATAACTGAAAGTTTTTATTCTTTAACCAATATCTCACCACTTGTCCCACCCCTCAGTGGGATAGAATAGAGAGGTCTCCACTGAGAAGGAATTCAAATAATTTCTATAGATATTTCCTCCTCCAGGAAGTGGGATATAAGTCCCCATTCCTTAAAGTGTAATCTGACCATAATGACTCTCCCCCAGGACTTCAGAACAGAAAGGGGGAAAACCTAACATTATGGTATAGAAACCTAACCAAACACTACACCTCAGTCAGGTGATCAAGGTTAAGATCAACAGTCATAAGACATACCTTTGATATGATATGATGAGAATGGCAATTTATCATTGCGGTCTGCCTCTCCCAAACCCATAACCCCAATCAAACCATGAGACAACTTTTCTGCAAATCTGAATCTATTGTAAAATTTTTAAAAATATATATTAAGGAGAACCAAAAGAATAGGATATGTTAAAGGGACACATTAGCCAACTTGGAAGAGTCTCTGGTAAATAAAGCTGAATCAATTTGAGCCATGAATAAATAAAGTAGTTCTGGATTATAACCCGAAATAAAAAATACATATTTATGAATCCATACTAATATTAAAAAATGAGCAAATAGATACATTGTAGAGCAGAGACAAATCTTCCTCATAAAAGAACTACCTAATATATGTGTGTGTGTATATCTGTATCTATATCTATATCTATATCCCTCTTTCAAGAGGTAGAACTTAGCCACTTTTCTAGGCCCTGCTTGAGGGTGGGCTACACATAGTGACTTACTTCCAAAGATATATTAGAGAAAGGTAAATTAGTAATTTTTACAGTGGATGAATCCAGCAAATATTATCTTAATCAAATGATAAAGGTTAACATTCCTAGTAATGTTATATTCATATATTACCTGATCTGATGTGATGGGAAAGATACTGTTTAGTATTTCCCAAAACCCATTATTATAATATAAACATGAAAACAAAATCAATCAGATAATGTACCTCATTGAGTATATTCTAAATAACTGGCCAGTGTTTTATTTTTTTAAAAAAATGTAAGTTTACTTATTATTGAGATAGAAAGAAAAAGAACAAACTGGAGAGAGACAGAGAGAGAGGGAGACACAGAATCTGAAGCAGGCTCCAGGCTCTGAGCTGTCAGCACAGATCCCGACACAGGGCTCGAGCCCACAGATCATGAGATCATGACCTGAGATTAAGTCAAACACTCAACCAACTGAGCCACCCAGGTGCGCCTTGGCCAGTGCTTTTAAAGACTGTCAAAGTCATAGAAGACTAGGGAAGACAGAAAATGTCACAAATCAGAGGGGACTGGGGTGATATGACAACTAACTGTAATACAGTACCTTAGATTTGAATCTGGAATAGAAAGAGACATTAATGGAAAAACTGGAGAAATACAAATAAGGTCTAGAATTAGTTAATAGTAAGGTACAAATGCCAATTCGATTTTTTATAATTGTTTCATGGCACTGTGATATGTTAAAAATGGAAGAAACCGGATGTGGGTAATAAGGGTACTCTGTACTATCTTTGCAACTTTTTCTATAATTTTAGAAGTATTTCAAAATTTAACAAATACTTATATAGAAAGATATGTGACATTATTTTATAAATAGTATAAATGGTACTACTAACTGTGGTTGAGTAATATTGGCTTAGCATTCTTTTTCATTTCCCCACAAAAAATTAAGTTTATTTCATAAATTTATTCTAAGTGGACTAAGTTTGTGACTGCTTTGTAAAAGAGAAACATGACGTGAATGCTATTGTGCCAGTTCAGGGTCTAGCCTTTAAGAATATGGGAAGCTTCTGCTTCCTCCATCTTTGAACTCAGTCACTATGTTGTAAAGAAACGCAAACAGTAATATGAAAAAGAATTGAGGTCCCTAGCCTAGTGTGCTGAGCTGCATTATGATAACCAGCACCACCAACTTACCCCCATGTGGACATGGGTCTTCTGGCCTCAGTCAAATCAACTCAGCTAGTACCACATGAAGCACAGATAAGATATTGCCATCAAGCCTTGATTACCATAATCATGAGAAAATAGGTGATTACTGTTGTTTTAAGCCATTAAGTTTTGGAGTGGTTTGTTATTCAACAATATGAGCCCAAACAAAATTTCATTCTAGAAATAGTGTACTACTGAAACAGAAACCTAAGTCTTGTGGAATTAGCTTTGAAAATGAATGATAGGAAAAGCTCTCAGGGTACTAACGCTGGAAGGATAGTGATAATGTTACTGAATATAGAGGAAAATGAAATAACATTTGCCAGTACTGTTACTTAAGATGGTCTGGGGTACAGAAATGGTATCTAGTTAATTCATAGATACAGCCTAGGAAGTTTCCGGGAAGAATGCTGTGGGTACTAACTGGTTTGTTACGATAAAGGGCAATGCTGTAAGAAGGGCTAACATTAATTCTTCAGTCTTCAGGTACAAAAAGGAAAAATAAGGGAGCAGGATTATGTTTGAAAATAAAACTTTATCACTCCAAGCCTTTAAACAACAACTATAAGTTATCACAGTAATAAATGGCTTCAGATAAAAGATTAAATTCAGTGTGACTTTAAATTCAGTAAAATGGCCTCTGAGTC
Organism: Leopardus geoffroyi; assembly: GCF_018350155.1. Lineage (NCBI taxonomy): Eukaryota > Metazoa > Chordata > Mammalia > Carnivora > Felidae > Leopardus > Leopardus geoffroyi. Next base: position 102,145,966 of record NC_059333.1, read on the forward strand.
AAAAATATCAACGGTGGATCTTGCAAGACTCTTTGCTAAGACTTCAGAAAGATTTAAGGACATGTCCTATAGAATCGTGCAACTAGACAGAAGAGCTTGTAAATATCTTTAGAGTGTTGTCCAACAGCAGCCTCAAATGTGACCTAAGGTAAAGAAAGGTCTTCTTTGTCTCACGTTTTGTCTCACTGAGTTAAATATAAATAGCATAAAAGAATTCACAAAGTTTTCAAAAGATTAATCCACTTGCACTGGAAGAGACAGAGATAGTTTAAAATAAAGAGTGGCCTCTACACTCATCCATGAGCATGAGCCTATCCATGAGCAGGACCCAGGTTGAGAAATCTATATAGTTGTAAATCTGAAACATTTCTAATGTGAAAGGGCAGAGCCAAGAGCTTACAGAGTGAAACCAAGAGCCACAGAAAACCATTCCCTGGGATCAAAACTGAGCACTAATCAAATAACTGGCACTATGTAACCAGAGATTTCAGAATCGCTATCAGTTAATGACTTTTTCTATGTGCCTTCCATTTTCCTTTTTTGTGTATGGAGGGCACAACATTTTTAATTTTACTTCATGTTTTTTTTAGATTGATAGAAGAAACCACACCTGAAGGTCAACTTCCATACCTGTATCTTCTGATATATTCTGGCTTTGAGCATGATGACTAATGAGATAAATCTTTACATCTTACAGGGAAGAAGGGTATTTTACATGTGGGAGGTATGTACACAATTATGGCTAGAGGGCAGAATGTTGCAGATTAAAGAGAACTATAAATTCTTTGTCACTACCCTCACAGAAATGTGTGGTCTATTTCTCTACCCACTTGAATCTGAACTAACTGGGTCTGTTCAATAGAATACAGTGAAAAGTGAATCTGTGTCAGTTACCTTAACCTTTTAAGACGACTGTCAAGTTCTGTATCTTGTCTCTCGAAGTCTAGGCTGCCATGCTGTAGCCAAAGCTTTAGTAACCCTGCAGAAGAAAATTTAGGCCCAGTTTACAGTCCCAGCTAAATTTTCGGTCAAAGACCAGCCACATTGCAATTGCGGCCTCAGTCAACACACTGTACATAGAAGACAGATATGCTGTTCCCATTGAGCATTTCCCAAATAAGGAATAAAAAATCATCAGCATGCATATTGTTGCTTTAAAACTTAGTATTAGAGGTAGTTTTTATACAGCACTAAATAACTAAAATATGAACTCTCATCTCTTTCCCTTTATGACACTGACAGCAAACAAAATGTAGGTTGGAATACTTTAGAATAAAAAGAAATCTTTTGATTAGCAATTTTTAAATAAATCACACATGTGAATGAATGAAATAATCTCAGTATTCACTAAATGCTACAAATTTATTTTCTCTTTCTTAAATTAGGATTTTTGTTGTTCTTGTTAAACCAAATTACATTAATTCATTTGATAATTATTTCAATGTGGTGATCTTCTAAATTAACTCTACACTAAAATGTAACAAGATTTGTAAACTATATCCATATTAGTGATTAAAATGACTTTTTATTATTTCAAAAATCATTAAATCATTAAATTGTCATGACAAAAATAACCTTGAAGTAAGTCCTATTAATGAAATTTTAGTTTCCTTCATAGTTATTGTTACTTGAACTTGATAGTATTCTCTGACAATTTACACATTTGTGTAAATTTAATGTCCTCAATTTCATAACTTCTTCATTTTTACATATAGTATGCCATCTAGTGACAAAAAATTAAATATAACAAGCATAATCTTTTATGTGATCTTGGAAAAAAACCTATGTATTGATATGTGCTTGACATTGATCTATAATAGAAAATAAATTACATTTATATTTTTCCTTAAAATTATTTTGAAATTGAAAAATAATTCAAAATAGCATCGGTCATGGGGTGCCTGGGTGGCTGTCAGCTAAGCATCTGACTCGATCTCAGCTCAGGTCATGATCTCTTGGTTCGTGAGATCAAGCCCAACAAGGGGCTCTGCACTGACAGCTCAGAGCCTGCTTGGGATTCTCTCTCTCCCTCTCTCTCTGCTCCTTCCCTGCTTAGCCTCTCTCTCTCTCTCAAAATAAATCTAAAAAAACTTAATTTTTTAAAAATAAAATAGCATTCCCTTTAAGATATTCCATTATATATACATGCAATATGCCCCATGTTTGTTAAACTCTAATTTCAAAGAGAATGAGCTGATGCCTAATATAATCTATCAAATAATAATATATATTTTTTACTGTAATTGGAATATAAATACCACTACTTAAATATTTGATATTCTGCTTATTTTACAAAATAGACTTCATTAGCTTGTTTATTTAGCAACTAACAAAAATAACTAATACCTTTTATCTCTAGAGTGCTCTAACCACAGTCACAAAACAGCAGTTTTCTTTTCAGGTGAGTATATTCTTAATATTAATACAATCCATAATATATTGTACAAATAAAACATCATTTCCATATATCTCATATACTGTCTATCTAGGTCATCTTATACACACAGGTATAGAGACTTTGAAAGATCATGTGCCTTGTCTCTGACAATAAGTGGCAGCAATAGTACTTGAAAAAAGGACTTCATATGCAAAAACTAAATTAAAACTATAATGTGCTAATAAAATTCCAAATATAAAATGTAATGTTTGATATAGAATTTGTGGTTAAGATATTTTTCTTTATAATTCTAAGTCTCTCATTCATTTTTATACACAAATTCTTGACCATCTTTCAGATAAGGAATACAATATATGGATAGTCCATAGGTATTTCCCCAAACTTACTCTTTGTCAAGGAACTTATGAGAATATGAAATCAGAGCAGAATTTGTAAAACTGATTTTTTTCAGTTACTCTGAGTGCCTAATAAAATCTGTAGACATTTTCTCCTGAAAAAAAAAAAAAAAAAAAAAAAAGCGCACTTCTAAAGCCCACCAGAGGAATCTTTAGGGTAATGTGTGAGGGAAACTTGAACTTGAGGATTACTCCCATCCACCTTCTACTAGCAAGCTCTTAGAACTTTAGTGTTTCCTTTTTTAACATTTTTGACAAGATTTCCTTTAAATGTGATGTTTCCTACAAAAATGTGTGCCAACTGATAATTATGCTCTATTTATTTATGTACTAGAGGAAATATCTTAAAATACATATATATGTGTATATATGTATATACAGACTAATATCGAATTCATATTTTATATTTTTCAATATTCTAAAGAATTCATTAATTATATGCAGAGTGGAATTTTTATGTGAGATGGCAAACAATAGAAAATTTTTGAATATAATGTTTTATGAAAATATTTTAAATTATTTGCAGTTATAAGAGCTAAGCCTTACAGATCTGATCATAAAGATTAACCCAAAGGAACCCCCAACCAAGAAACACCACCTGTCTTGACGTTACGGGTTTGTATGGAAAAACCCACAGATACATAAAAGCAAGAATCTAGGCAGATGTCTTAATCTGACTTGAACAGATTTCAAACCTAACAGTAAAGGCTTTTACACATCTTTAGACACACCATATTTGAGATTTAGGAAGGAGACACCCCATACAATGTTACTCTTCTACATCAGTGAAGAAGAGAGGGAAGATCAGCATGGTTATTTGGCAAGAGCAATTAGTTGGCACTCTTGAATATCCCTCATTTAGCATGGTGAGACCCAGAAATCTGCACATGCTTTTTACAGTCCATAAAAGTAACCCAACTGAGAGCCAAGAAGACTTCTATAAATGTGCTATAGCTCAAAGGTAAAAGTCACTGTGAAATGGAAGCTGAAGACAACTAAGGCAAGAATCCAAATGTAGAATGTGGCAGGCATTCAAAGATAAGAGCCAAAGGATGATGAAGCAGCAGAAAATATTACTAGTGAAGAAGGACTATCAACCCAAATTAGTGTAAAAGAGAGATGAAATCCAAGATAAACCAGCCACAAACATCAGACACTACCTGAATGCCTAGGAAAGGGACTGAACCAAATCCATCTCAGAACACACCAGCCCAAAAGAATTTAGAGACATTTTACAGATGACCTAAAAATTAAGTGTTTTTCTCCACTGCTACACTCCTTTTCTATCACACCAGTCTCTTTCAACTATTCTACTCCATGAACACAGGACCAGGTTAAAGGAAAAGACATTTAAAGCATGAAAATTCACTAGTGTTTTCTAAGCTGATATTGTATATAAAACATTAACATAAATGTGGTGGTTGGGGTGCCTGGGTGGCTCAGTCAGTTGAGCATCTGACTTTGACTCGTGAGTTTAAGCCCTACATCAGGCTCTGTGCTAACAGCTCAGAGCCCGGAGCCTGCTTCAGATTCTGTGTCTCCCTCTCTCTCTCTGCCCTCCCCAAGTCACACACACACTCTCTCTCTCTCTCTCAAAATATAAACATTAATATTTTTAATTAAAAAATTTCCTTTAAAAATAAAATAAAATAATAAGATAAAAAATAAAATAAAATAAGATAAAAAATAAAATAAAATAAAATAAAATAAAATAAAATAAAATAAAATAAAATAAAATAAATAAAAGAGGTGGACTTTTGTCTTACTCTTCCAATGTCCCCAAAGAACTGCCCTACCATGCCTGCTTCTGAAAACCACTTAAGGATAGAGAATTCATAGGGAATAACAGGAAAGCTATAAATAAATGAAGACACTAAACTCTCAGTTAATATCTGCTATAGACTTTATGTTTATGCCCCCCCTAAATCCATTGTTGAAACCTAATTCCCAATGAGAGGGTATGTGGAGCTAAGGCTTTTGGGAAGTGATTAGAAATGAGATTAGGGGTGCCTGGGTGGCTCAGTCAGTAAGCATCCAACTATTGACTATTGATTTTGGCTCAGGTCATGATCTCAAGGTTAGTGAGTTCGAGCCCTGTATTGGGCTCTGCACTGACAGTGCTTGGGATTCTGTCTCTCTTTCCCTTTCTCTGTCCCTCCCTAGCTCTCTGTCTCTGTCTCTCTCTCTCCCTCTCTCTCAAAACAAATAAATTTTAAAAAATGAGATTAATGCCCTTATAAAAGAGAGTTCCAAAGAGTTCCTGCACCAGCTTCCACTACATGAGGCTACATCAAAAAGACAGGTATCTAAGAATCTCACCAGACATCAAATTGGCAACTCCTTCATCCAGGATCTCCCAGTGACCAAAACTGTGATCTTAATCTGTGAGTATGTAAATATATATTGTGGCTACCCAAATTATTGCAAGGAACTTACTATTATTACAATGAGATTAGACATAAGCTGAATAATTAAATCTTATGATTTACAGAAATTATTATAAAACAATGACATTTACTTTTTTGGATAATCTCCATCCTAATAAGCGTAGGGTGGTCACTGTGGTTTTGATTTGCATTTCCCTGAAGATTAGTGATACTGAACACCTTTTCAGATCCTCGTCCATTAGTATGCCTTTTTTGTATAAGTGTCTATTCCAGTCCTTTACCCACTTTAATTAATATTATTTAGCGGAGTGGTGCCTGGATGGCTCAGTGTGTTAAAGCTTCTGACTCTTGATTTCAGCTCCATTCCTGATCTCACAGTTCATGGGTTCAAGTCCCGCATCAGGTTCTGCACTGGCAGTGCTGAGCCTACTTGAGATTCTCTCTCCCTCTCCCTCTCACGCTCATAATAAAATAAACTTACAAAAAAAAGACTATCTGGTGTTTTTTTTTTTTGATACTGAGTTTTGAAAGCTCCCTATATATTTCAGATATGAACACCTTATCACATATATGGCTTGCAAATATTTTCTCTCATTCTCTAAGTTGCTTTCTGTTGGTCATTAGCTTTGCTATGCGGAAGCTTTATATTCTGATGTACCCCTAATGTCTATTTTTGCTTTTTGTTTTTTGGCCGTGATTTTGGTGTCATATCAAAGAAGTCATTACTAAACCCAATGTCAAGATGCTCTTCCACCTATGTTTTCTTCCAGTTTGACAGTTTATAGGTTTAAATATTTAATCTATTTTGAATTGAACTTTGTATATGATGAAAGGTAAGGATTCAATTTTATTCTTTTGCATTCAGAGTTATGGTTTTCCCAAGACCATTTATTGAAAAGATTACCCTTTCCCCATTGCATATTCCTAGCACCTTTATGGGCTCTCTTTTCTATTCCATTTGTCTATATGTCTGTCTTTATGCCAATATCATACTCTTAGTAAGTGTTGACAAGGATGTGAAGAAATTATAACCCTTGCATACTGTCAGTGGGAACAGAAAAGGGTACAACTGCTATGGAAAACAGTATTGTGGTTCCTCACAAAATTTAAAAACAGAACTTCCATGTATTTCATAAATCCAACCTCTGGGGATATATCCAAAAGAACTGAAATCTGAATCTCAAAGAGACAGCTGCACTCTCATGTTCATTGTAGCATTATTCATAATAGCCAAGATATGAGAACATCCTGAATGTCCATCAATGGATGAATGAATTTAGAAAATGTGGCATATACATACAATGAAATATTATTCTGTCTTAAAAAATAGAAATCCTGCCGTATGTGACAAAATAGATGAACCTGTAGGACTTCATGCTAAGTGAAATAAGTCAGTCACAGAAGGACAAATACTGCATGATTCCATTCACATGATTCCAAAAGTCAAACTCATAGAAACAGAAAATATAATGGCAGTTGTTCGAGACAGATGGAGGGGGGAAATTGGAACTATTGTTCAACAAGTATAAACTTTTAGTTATTCAAGATAAGGATGTTCCAGAGATCTGTTCTACAATGTAGTACCTGCAGTTAATAATACTGTATTGTACACACAAAAATTTATTAAGTGGGTAAATCTCATGTTAAGTTTCTTGCTATAATAAAAAAAGTTACACAATTGAGTAGTAGCTAAACTGTAAAACTGTCTAAGTTAATGTCCACAGCTCCAACAATTTTTTTCTTCTAATAAGATATGTAAGAAGCAGTCATATAAATTAAGTCTTAAGGGTACTCTTCAACAAGTTCTAAATATGAACATATATGAATTAATGAAATCTCATTTTTAGATTTTCCAATATATCATTTTTGAGACATGTTGCTTATCATAAGGGTTTTCTATATGCAAATTACTGTTTAACTGTTTTATATACATTAAATAAAAAACTATATAAAGTATATACTATTATAATGCCAGTGAGAAATGAGGTGACTGATACACAGAGAGATTAAGAAGCTTACCCAAGGTTACATAGCAAATACATGGAATATCCACAGTGTATCTTCAAACTCCGTATTATTTAAAACAACAGTATATTGCCTCTGCAATTATATATTAGAATATAACTCTTATTGTTACTTCTTTAACAGTTAGTCAAGTGGTGCCTGTGTGGCTCAGTAGGTTAAGCCTTCAACTCTTGATTTTGGCTCAGGTCACGATCTCACAGTTCACAAGTTCAAGCCCCATGTCAGGCTCTGCATTGACAGTGTGGAGCCTGGTTGAGATTCTGTCTCCCTCTCTCTCTGCCCCTCCCTCATGCATGTGCATGCTCGCCCACCCTCTCTCTCAAAAATAAATATTAAAAAATAGTTGTACACTTCTCTTCATAACCGTTTGAATTATTTGTGTAGTCTGGTTATAATTTTCCAGAAATTTAAAGCAACATGCAGGGTAGAGGTGGGGAGTGGATGGAAGCCTGAGACAAGGGAGAGGTGCTTGACTGCAGGTTGGTAACAGCACAAAGTTCCTGTGTCAGAGACTAAGGAGCTGGATAAAGTCATTTCCACCTTTCCCACACATGCACATGCATATGCACATGCACACATGCCACACTGATCCACCCCAGTGAGCTAAGTAGCACCACCTATTGGATAACAGAGCCTTTACACCAAGCCTCACCCAACTGTGCCCTCTAAGCTTCTTCCCTAGAAGACAGTACAAGTATCCCTGCCTGCTTAGTGTACGGACTATAGAGTGCTTTAGAGTTTGAGTTGTAGGGGAACACTGGATGTAATGTCATTTGGGTTTCATTCTGTTTACTGGTTTGTTTATTTATTTATTTATTTTGCTTCTTCATTTAAATTGTTTTATTTTCTTTTTTGTTTCTTTTTCTGGGACACAGAAAAATAAATTTATTTTTATTTATTTTTTAATTTTTTTGAATTATTTGTATCTTTTAAAAATTTTATTCTATTTCATTTTATTTCATTTTAGTGTATTTTATTATTAATTTTTTTAATTTTTATTTTCTTATCATTCTTTCTTTTCTTTCCCCTTTTGCTCTATTCTATCAAGCTTCTTTCAATAACAAGACCAAAACACACCTACATTCTAGCTTCATTTTCTGTTTTTAATTTAATTTAATTTTAATTTTTTACTTTATTAATTTTTTCTTCCTCCAAAATGACAAAATGAAGGAATTCACCCCAAAAGAAAGGACAGGAAGAAATAATAGCCCAAAGTTTAATCAACACAGATATAAGCAAGACGTCTGAACTAGAATTTAGAACCGCGATAATAAGAATTTTAGCTGGTGTTGAAAAAAGCACAGAATCCCTGTCTGCAGAGGTAAAAGAAGTAAAATCCAGTCAGGACAAAATTAAAAATGCTACAACCAAGATGCAATCTCGAATGGATGACATGACAGCAAAGATGCACAAAGCAGAGCTGCAAATCAGTAATACAGAAGACAAAATTATGGAGAATAATGAATTCGAAAACAAGAGGGAAACAAAGGTAAAAGAGCATGATACAAGACATAGAGAACCCAGTGAGTTATTAAGAGAAAGAGAGAAAAAAAACACAGAAGGCTTACGTGAGCAAATTATAGTAGAAAACTTTCCTAATCTGGGGAAGGCCACAGACACCAAATCCAGGGAAGACAGAGGACTCTCATCAGATTCAACATAAAACGACCATCAACAAGGCATATCATAATCAAATTCACAAAAAACACAGACAAGGAAAGAATTATGAAAGCAGCAAGGAAAAAAAGGTCTTTAACCTATAAGGGGAGACGGATCATGTTCACAGCAAACCTATCCACAGAACCTTGAAAGGCCAGGAAGGAATGACATGATATATTCAATGTGCTGAAATGGAAAAATATGCAGCCAAGAATTCTTTATCCAGCAAGGCTGTCATTCAAAATAGTAGAGATAAGAGTTTCTCAGAGAAACAAAAACTAAAGGAGATTGTGACCACTAAGACAGCCATGCAAGAAATTTTAAGGGGGACTCTTTGAGTGGAGAAAAGATTAAACAAAACAACAAAAGGGCCAAAAGCAACAAATACTAAAAAGGACCAGAGAATGTTACCAGAAACTCCAAATGTACAGGCAACACAATGGCACTAAATTCATCTTTTGGTACTCACTATAAATGTCAATGGGCTAAAAGCACCAATCAAAAGACATAAGGTATCAGAATGGATAAGAAAAGAAGACCCATCTATATGCTGCTTACAAGAGACCCATCTTAGACCTAAAGACACCTTCAGATCGAAAGTAAAGGGATGGAGAATCATCTATTGTGTTAGTGGTAATCAAAAGAAACCTGGAGTAGCTGTACTTCTATCAGACAAACTAGATTTTAAAATAAAGAATGTAACAAGGGATGAAGAAGGGCATTATGTCATAATTAAGAAATCTATCCACCAAGAAGATCTAACAATTATAAATATTTATGCCAACTTGTGAGAACCAAAATACATAAAATAATTCATCACAAACATAAAGAAACTCATTGTTAACAATACCATAATAATAGCTTATTTCAATACCCCACTTACAACAATGTATAGATCATCTAAGGAGAAAATCAACAAGGAAACAATAGCTTTGAATGACACACTAGACCGGATGAACTTAACGGTTATATTCAGAACATTTCATCCTAAAGTAGAATACACATTCTTCTCAAATGCACACAGAACACTCTCCGGAATAGATCACATACTGGGACACAAATAAGCCCTCAAGAAATACAAAAAGATCGAGATTATACCTTGCATATTTCAGACTACAACACTATAAAACTCGAAATCCATCACAAGAAATTATTTGGAAAGACCATGAATACTTGGAGATTAAAGAACATCCTACTGGGGTGCCTGGGTGGCTCAGTCGGTAAGCGTCCGACTTCAGTTCCGGTCATGATCTCGTGATTCGTGAGTTTGAGCCCCACATCGGGCTCTGGGCTGACAGCCCAGAACCTGGAGGCTGCTTCAGATTCTGTGTCTCCCTCTCTCTCCACTCCTCCCCCACTCACACTCTGTCTCTCTCTCAAAAATAAATAAACATTAAAAAAATTAAAAAAAAAAAGAACATCCTACTAAATAATGAATGGTTGACCAAGAAATTAAAGAGGAAATTAAAAAGTACATGGAAACCAATGAATGAAAACATGACAGCCCAAAACCTCTGGGATACAGCAAAAGCGGGCCTAAGAGGGAAGTATATAGCAATCCACACCCACCTAAAGAAGGAAGAAAGGTCTCGGATACACAACCTAACCTTACACCTTCAAGACCCAGAAAAAGAACAGCGAATAAAACCCAAAACCAGCAGAAAAAGAGAAATGATAAAGATTAGAGTAGAATCAATGATATTGGAAAAAAATATATAGAACAGATCAATGAAACCAGGAGCTGGTTCTTTGAAAGAATTAACAGAATTGATAAACCCCTAGGCAGACTGATCAAAAAGAAAAAGGAAAGGACCCAAATTATTTTCCAAATAAATAAAATCATGAATGAAAGAGGAAAGATCACAACCAACACCACAAATAAGAATAAGAGAATATAATGAGCAATTATATGCCAACAAGTTGGGCAATCTGGAAGAAATGGACAAATTCCTAGAAACATATAAACTCCCAAGCTAAAACGAGAAGAAATAGAAAATTTGAACAAACCCATAACCAGTAAAGAAATTGAATTAGTAATCAAAAATTTCCCAACAAACAAGGGTCCAGGGACAGCTTTCCAGGGGAATTCTACCAAATACTTGAAAATGAGTTAACACCTATTATTTTGAAGCTGTTCCAAAAAATAGAAATGGAAGGGAAACTTCCAAACTCATTATACGAGGCCAGCATTACCTTGATTCCAAAATAAGACAAAGTCCCCCCTGAAAAGGAGAACTACAGACCAATTTCCATGACAAACATGGATGCAATAATTCTCAAAAGATACTAGCAAAATGGATCCAACAATACGTTAAAAGAATTATTCACCATGATCAAGTGGGATTTATTCCTGGGATACAGGGCTGGTTCAATATCCACAAATCAATGTGATACATCATATTAATAAATGAAAGAATAAGAACCACAGGATACTCTCAATAGATGCAGAAAAGCATTTGACAAAATACAGCATCCTTTCTTGACAAAAACTCTCAGGAAAGTAGGGATAGAAGGATAGTACCTCACAATCATAAAAACCATATACAAAAGACCCACTGCTGATATAACCCTAACAGAGAAAAACTGAGAGATTTCCCCTAAGGTCAGGAACATGAAAAGGATGCCCACTTTTGCCACTGTTATTCAATATAGGATTAGAAGTCCTAGCCTCAGTAATCTAACAACACAAAGAAAAAAAAAGGCATCTGAACTAGCAAGGAGGAAGTCAAACTTTCACTCTTCACACATGACATATACTCTATGTGGAAAACCCAAAGCCTTCACCAAACAGCTGCTTAAACTGATACATGAATTCGGCAAAGTTGTAGGATATAAAACCACTGCACAGAAATCGGTTTCATTTCGGGGTGCCTGGGTGGCTCAGTCAGTTGAGCGTCCGACTTCAGCTCAGGTCACGATCTCACAGTCTGTGAGTTTGAGCCCCGCATCAGGCTCTGTGCAGACAGCTCAGAGCCTGGAGCCTGCTTCAGATTCTGTGTCTCCCTCTCTCTCCGCCCCTCCCCTGCTCATGCTCTCTGTCTCAAAAATAAATAAAAATTAAAAAAAAAAAAAAAAGAAATTGGTTTCATTTCTATACACCAATAACGAAGCAGCAGAAAGAGAAATCAAGGATTGATCCCATTTACAATTGTACCAAAACCCATAAAATACTAGAAATAAACCTCACCAAAGAGGTTAAAAATCTATACACTGAAAAGTATAGAAAGGTTATGAAAGAAGTTGAAGACACACACAAAAAAATGGAAAAACATTCCATGATCATGCATTGGAAGAAGAAATATTGTTAAAATATTGATACTACCCAAACCAATTCACATATTCAATGCAATCCCTATGAAAATAACACCAGCATTCTTTACGGGGCTAGAACAAACTATCATAAAATTTGTATGGAACCAGAAAAAAACTTGAATAGCCAAAGCAATCCTGAAAAAGAAAACCAAAGAAGGAAATCATTGAGAAGTATGAATGAGGTATCCAAGTGACTGAAGTCACAAGATTTTATAAAAAGTCTACATCTGTATCTAGTCTTCAGAGGAGGAAGAGAAAAAGGCAGAGGAAACCCTCACTTAAAATGAAATCAGGGAGATGTGTAAAATGTGGGTAACAGTGCAAAATTTTGCAGAAAAGTGCTACCAGAATAAGGTGTAGCAGTGCAAGTGATGAATCTGTTTAATGACAATGCAATGTCACAGTTCCATGCAATCCTCAAAAGGAGGGAAAAACAAGTGTCACTGGATAGGTTCCTTGTTAAAGTTGCATGTACAGAAAAAGATTTCCCTAAGCCAACAGATAGCAATGATTCTGTTAGTGATAGTGAAAATCATCCTACATACACAATAACCCTCTTCTCTCTTGTCTCCCTCATACCAGTCACAAAGGTTTTCAAAGATAAGTGCACGTTAATTTATTTTTCTTTATTTTTTATATTCTTTATTGTTTTGTAATATATTTCAGTATTATAATCATTTTTACACGAATATTTTTGGGTTGTGGAATCATCTGAGTTTCCATTATTTCTTAAGGGGAAATTCACTTTGATATATAAGTGCCTTGGATTACAAGCATGTTTCCAGAAGGAATTATGCTCGCAAACCAAGGTGTTAACTGTACTTTGCTCCATCACTGCGTATGAACGGTGTGGAATGTTGGTTGCTGGCATTGTTTTTTACCTACGAGCACCTCTTGAGTGCACCTTTCTTTGTTTATGCTAGGTCCATTTTTCAACTTCTGTCTTCATTATCAGCACATTATCTCACTGATGGAGTGATGTTACCATGGTCATGTTGGAATGGGCCCTTGTAAAGACAATGACCTATTTGGGTTTGGTTAGAATCAGAAAACTAAGGACCAGTTCTCCACAGAAAAGGTGATAAAAGCTCTTATAAGTGTAAAATGTGTTCAAGTGAAAGAATTTTACAGGTAACAGAGATGAATACTTAGTACTAAGTAGCCTGAGTAAAGAAACTCTGTTGAATATTTATCTTATTCAAATAATCAGCTTTGTTTTAAAATATTTTGAAAGCAGTCAGCATAGAAAAGTACTAGTAAATAAGTGTAGCAAATTATCTTTCTTTAAATGTAACCCTATTATTCTCCTATATTTACATGTCTTCTTTCTATCAGCCCACTTAATTCATTATCTTTTCCCAATAGGAATTTCCCCATAAGGTTTTTATCATGAACACCATTCTAAAAAATGTTTATATTTAAACACTGACAACATCCTCTATTCGTTATCCAAAATTTTTTTTAGTCCCTCAGTTTTCTTAAAGTTAAAAATCAGATTTTACTTTGAACTTGTTTTCTCTCAACACTGACTTATTTCTAGGTCATTACAATACTGAGTATGTTTTCCTCATCAGCCTCTCCTTTGTGACAGTGAACATATAGTCACCAAATGCTTACATATCTGGTTACTCTTTCAATTGTGAAAAAATAACCTCTTTCTACATACTTTCATTAAATAGACACTGAAGAGCATTTTAATGGATTTTTAGTAGTTTTTTTTTTCTACTGTAAGAGTATACCTGATCATTATTAAGGTCTATTAAATAATCACAAAACCTGAGCTACACAAGCACTGAGATATTGCCAATGAAAAGAAAATACTAAGATCCAATTCAGCTTTGAGCAATAGTACAAATGAGCATTTCAAGTGGGTAAATAATAGAATGTATTCACATACTAGATTTTTTCAAATATAGCTTCAAAGGAAGTTCACTAATGTCCAATATGTAACCAAAATTATCATGTGTATATGTGTATATGTATCCACACACACACACACACACACATATATACACACACACACAAACACATACATACAAACACACCCAAGATACACAAATATATACATGCATATATGAATGCAAATATATACATATATTTGTATTTATTAATATATCATCAATTAGGACAGACATTTATAATGAGAAACATGTTGGAAGCAACCACTATTGGATATCTGCTGAAAAATATATGAAAATTTCAGCAAGGATAGCCACTGAAATGATGAAAATAATGACCTTTACAGTTTGCTTTAAAAGAAAAAAACAAGCTGGTTAGAAAAAAAAAAAAAACAGGGGCGCCTGGGTGGCGCAGTCGGTTAAGCGTCCGACTTCAGCCAGGTCACGATCTCACGGTCCGTGAGTTCGAGCCCCGCGTCGGGCTCTGGGCTGATGGCTCAGAACCTGGAGCCTGTTTCCGATTCTGTGTCTCCCTCTCTCTCTGCCCCTCCCCCGGTCATGCTCTGTCTCTCTCTGTCCCAAAAATAAACGTTGAAAAAAAAAAAAAAAATTTAAAAAAGAAAAAAAAAAAAACATAAAAAGGGCATATTGTTTTGTGAGATATCCTTTAGTGACATCTGTTTTGTTTTGGTTTGCTTTTGTTTTTTCAGAAGAAAAATGCTAAATATACTGTAATACATAAAGGCAATCCTGTGTCACCAGAATCAATATTTTCTAGGAATGTGTATGTATATGTATACACACACACACACACACACACATCCCTTGCTACTCTTCATTTGAAGATTCTGAATATTCCAGAAACAGAAAGACTTTTATGATGATAAATGACAAAAATAAATCAGACATATATGTATGTGTGTGTGTGTGTGTGTATCAAATAGGTAAAAAAAAAAAAAAAAAAAAGGACAAATAAAACATAAATGTATTTAAAGAGTGAATACTACTTCAAAGACAGTGCCACAAAGGAAGCATGGCTGTGTATCATTGTGAATTTAAAAAAAATAATGAGGATGAAGTAATTATCTCTATAAAATCAAATGAAACACAGAGAAGAAGTCTAGAGAAGCAATATCAAAATAACAAAATGAAATAGAATAATTCAAGAAGAAAGATTGAAGAATAAAATAAAGTAAGTGCTTGAAGAACAGACAAGAAAATGATACAAAATTAAGTTGAAATAAAGTTGTAAACATTAGCGAGAAAATGATAAATTGACAAAGGGATATCAGTATGTACATAGTTGTTATCCTTGAAGGAGAGAACTGTACTAATTAAACCAAAAATGTAATCATATATTAAAAATCTAGAAACTGGAATAAAACGGTTGTAAACACATAATGTGTTCCAAGAAAACGAGAGGGACAAATATTATGAAAATTAAATATCCATACATTTCATTTCAGCAATTATTTTCTTGAGAACTATACCCTGCAAATAAAATATCAGTATATAAGAATAAATCACAGTATATTTTGAAATATTTTCACAGTGACCACAAACCAGAATCAAAGTGACTACCAATCAATAAAGAAGAGCAATAATTTCTGTGTTTTATATACTTAAAAATAATAAATTTGCCCTTCACCAGATATTGTTTCATGATTTCTACCTGGTATTGCTTAAAGAGAAAAGTTTAATGTAGAATCATAGTATGTAACATCTTATTTTCATAGAATTAATCAATACCTAAGAAGTGAACGTTTTTTATATATGCAGGGTTTTCCCTCTTTTCTTTTCCTTGTATTTTGTATTTTTCTAGAATAAGCATCTACTTTTGATAAAGGTAAAAAGTTATTTTGATTTGTAAGCTCTATAGCCACGTGTTCCTTATCCCCTCCTGATATGGTTACATTGTATTTTCTGGGTTTCTTTTCTTTATAAGTCTTTTTATACAGTTTATCACTGTAATTAATCTTTTTAAACAATAAACTTTCAGCTTTGTTGCATTAAAAAAGTTTTATAAAACATAATAACTTCCAAATCAATGTGCATGTATGCTTATTCATAGACACACACAGACTAACATATCTTCTACATATTATTCCTTATACTTATTTTTGGCAAGAGATTTTTTTTCTTCCAAATTCTTCTTATAAAGTAAAAATTCTAATATTAAACATTAAAGAGTTTCAATAAACTAGCAAAGTGAAATAAAATTACTTCTAAGAAAATTAATTCCATTTTTTTTTTATTATATGAAATTTATTGTCAAATTGGTTTCCATACAACACCCAGTGCTCATCCCAAAAGGTGCCCCCCTCAATTCCCATCACCCACCCTCTCCTCCCTCCCACCCCCCATCAACCCTCAGTTTGTTCTCAGTTTTTAACAGTCTCTTATGCTTTGGCTCTCTCCCACTCTAACCTCTTTTTTTTTTTTCTTTTTTTTTTTTTTCTTTTTTCCTCCCCCTCCCCCATGGGTTCCTGTTAAGTTTCTCAGGATCCACATAAGAGTGAAACCATATGGTATCTGTCTTTCTCTGTACGGCTTATTTCACTTAGCATCACACTCTCCAGTTCCATCCACGTTGCTACAAAAGGCCATATTTCATTTTTTCTCATTGCCACGTAGTATTCCATTGTGTATATAAACCACAATTTCTTTATCCATTCATCAGTTGATGGACATTTAGGCTCTTTCCATAATTTGGCTATTGTTGAGAGTGCTGCTATGAACATTGGGGTACAAGTGCCCCTATGCATCACACTCCTGTATCCCTTGGGTCAATTCCTAGCAGTGCTATTGCTGGGTCATAGGGTAGGTCTATTTTTAATTTTCTGAGGAACCTCCACACTGCTTTCCAGAGCGGCTGCACCAATTTGCATTCCCACCAACAGTGCAAGAGGGTTCCCGTTTCTCCACATCCTCTCCAGCATCTATAGTCTCCTGATTTGTTCATTTTGGCCACTCTGACTGGCGTGAGGGATACCTGAGTGTGGTTTTGATTTGTATTTCCCTGATAAGGAGCGACGCTGAACATCTTTTCATGTGCCTGTTGGCCATCCGGATGTCTTCTTTAGAGAAGTGTCTATTCATGTTTTCTGCCCATTTCTTCACTGGGTTATTTGTTTTTCGGGTGTGGAGTTTGGTGAGCTCTTTATAGATTTTGGATACTAGCCCTTTGTCCGATGTGTCATTAGCAAATATCTTTTCCCATTCCGTTGGTTGCCTTTTAGTTTTGTTGGTTGTTTCCTTTGCTGTGCAGAAGCTTTTTATCTTCATAAGGTCCCAGTAATTCACTTTTGCTTTTAATTCCCTTGCCTTTGGGGATGTGTCGAGTAAGAGATTGCTACGGCTGAGGTCAGAGAGGTCTTTTCCTGCTTTCTCCTCTAAGGTTTTGATGGTTTCCTGTCTCACATTCAGGTCCTTTATCCATTTTGAGTTTATTTTTGTGAATGGTGTGAGAAAGCGGTCTAGTTTCAACCTTCTGCATGTTGCTGTCCAGTTCTCCCAGCACCATTTGTTAAAGAGGCTGTCTTTTTTCCATTGGATGTTCTTTCCTGCTTTGTCAAAGATGAGTTGGCCATACGTTTGTGGGTCTAGTTCTGGGGTTTCTATTCTATTCCATTGGTCTATGTGTCTGTTTTTGTGCCAATACCATGCTGTCTTGATGATGACAGCTTTGCAGTAGAGGCTAAAGTCTGGGATTGTGATGCCTCCTGCTTTGGTCTTCTTCTTCAAAATTCCTTTGGCTATTCGGGGCCTTCTGTGGTTCCATATGAATTTTAGGATTGCTTGTTCTAGCTTCGAGAAGAATGCTGGTGCAATTTTGATTGGGATTGCATTGAATGTGTAGATAGCTTTGGGTAGTATTGACATTTTGACAATATTTATTCTTCCAATCCATGAGCAGGGAATGTCTTTCCATTTCTTTAAATCTTCTTCAATTACCTGCATAAGCTTTCTATAGTTATCAGCATACAGATCCTTTACATCTTTGGTTAGATTTATTCCTAGGTATTTTATGCTTCTTGGTGCAATTGTGAATGGGATCAGTTTCTTTATTTGTCTTTCTGTTGCTTCCTTGTTAGTGTATAAGAATGCAACTGATTTCTGTACATTGATTTTGTATCCTGCAACTTTGCTGAATTCATGTATCAGTTCTAGCAGACTTTTGGTGGAGTCTATCGGATTTTCCATGTATAATATCATGTCATCTGCAAAAAGCGAAAGCTTGACTTCATCTTTGCCAATTTGGATGCCTTTGATTTCCTTTTGTTGTCTGATTGCTGATGCTAGAACTTCCAGCACTATGTTAAACAACAGCGGTGAGAGTGGGCATCCCTGTCGTGTTCCTGATCTCAGGGAAAAAGCTCTCAGTTTTTCCCCGTTGAGGATTATGTTAGCTGTAGGCTTTTCATAAATGGCTTTTATGATCTTTAAGTATGTTCCTTCTATCCCGACTTTCTCAAGGGTTTTTATTAAGAAAGGGTGCTGGATTTTGTCAAAGGCCTTTTCTGCATCGATTGACAGGATCATATGGTTCTTCTCTTTTTTTGTGTTAATGTGATGTATCACGTTGATTGATTTGCGAATGTTGAACCAGCCCTGCATCCCAGGAATGAATCCCACTTGATCATGGTGAATAATTCTTTTTATATGCCGTTGAATTCGATTTGCTAGTATCTTATTGAGAATTTTTGCATCCATATTCATCAGGGATATTAGCCGGTAGTTCTCTTTTTTTACTGGGTCTCTGTCTGGTTTAGGAATCAAAGTAATACTGGCTTCATAGAATGAGTCTGGAAGTTTTCCTTCCCTTTCTATTTCTTGGAATAGCTTGAGAAGGATAGGTATTATCTCTGCTTTAAACGTCTGGTAGAACTCCCCTGGGAAGCCATCTGGTCCTGGACTCTTATTTGTTGGGAGATTTTTGATAACCGATTCAATTTCTTCGCTGATTATGGGTCTGTTCAAGCTTTCTATTTCCTCCTGATTGAGTTTTGGAAGAGTGTGGGTGTTTAGGAATTTGTCCATTTCTTCCAGGTTGTCCAATTTGTTGGCATATAATTTTTCATAGTCTTCCCTGATAATTGTTTGTATCTCTGAGGGATTGGTTGTAATAATTCCATTTTCATTCATGATTTTATCTATTTGGGTCATCTCCCTTTTCTTTTTGAGAAGCCTGGCTAGAGGTTTGTCAATTTTGTTTATTTTTTCAAAAAACCAACTCTTGGTTTCGTTGATCTGCTCTACAGTTTTTTTAGACTCTATATTGTTTATTTCTGCTCTGATCTTTATTATTTCTCTTCTTCTGCTGGGTTTGGGGTGTCTTTGCTGTTCTGCTTCTATTTCCTTTAGGTGTGCTGTTAGATTTTGTATTTGGGATTTTTCTTGTTTCTTGACATAGGCCTGGATTGCAATGTATTTTCCTCTCAGGACTGCCTTCGCTGCGTCCCAAAGCGTTTGGATTGTTGTATTTTCATTTTCGTTTGTTTCCATATATTTTTTAATTTCTTCTCTAATTGCCTGGTTGACCCACTCATTCGTTAGTAGGGTGTTCTTTAACCTCCATGCTTTTGGAGGTTTTCCAGACTTTTTTCAGTGGTTCATTTCAAGCTTCATAGCGTTGTGGTCTGAAAGTATGCATGGTATAATTTCAATTCTGGTAAACTTATGAAGGGCTGTTTTGTGACCCAGTATATGATCTATCTTGGAGAATGTTCCATGTGCACTCGAGAAGAAAGTATATTCTGTTGCTTTGGGATGCAGAGTTCTAAATATATCTGTCAAGTCCATCTGATCCAATGTCTCATTCAGGGCCCTTGTTTCTTTATTGACCGTGTGTCTAGATGATCTATCCATTTCTGTAAGTGGGGTGTTAAAGTCCCCTGCAATTACCACATTCTTATCAATAAGGTGGCTTATGTTTATGAGTAGTTGTTTTATATATTTGGGGGCTCTGGTATTCGGCGCATAGACATTTATAATTGTTAGCTCTTCCTGATGGATAGACCCTGTAACTATTATGTAATGTCCTTCTTCATCTCTTGTTACAGCCTTTAATTTAAAGTCTAGTTTGTCTGATATAAGTATGGCTACTCCAGCTTTCTTTTGGCTTCCAGTAGCATGATAAATAGTTCTCCATCCCCTCACTCTCAATCTAAAGGTGTCCTCAGGTCTAAAATGAGTCTCTTGTAGACAGCAAATAGATAGGTCTTGTTTTTTTATCCAATCTGATACCCTATGTCTTTTGGTTGGTGCATTTAATCCATTTACATTCAGTGTTATTATAGAAAGATACGGGTTTAGAGTCATTGTGATGTCTGTATGTTTTATGCTTGTAGTGTTGTCTCTGGTACTTTGTCTCACAGGGTCCCCCTTAGGATCTCTTGTAGGGCTGGTTTAGTGGTGACAAATTCCTTCAGTTTTTGTTTGTTTGGGAAGACCTTTATCTCTCCTTCTATTCTAAATGACAGACTTGCTGGATAAGGGATTCTCGGCTGCATATTTTTTCTGTCTAGCACACTGAAAATCTCGTGCCAATTCTTTCTGGCCTGCCAAGTTTCAAATGAGAGATCAGTCACGAGTCTTATAGGTCTCCCTTTATATGTGAGGGCACGTTTACCCCTTGCTGCTTTCAGAATTTTCTCTTTATCCTTGTATTTTGCCAGTTTCACTATGATATGTCGTGCAGAAGATCGATTCAAGTTACGTCGAAGGGAGTTCTCTGTGCCTCTTGGATTTCAATGCCTTTTTCCTTCCCCAGTTCAGGGAAGTTCTCAGCTATGATTTCTTCAAGTACCCCTTCAGCACCTTTCCCTCTCTCTTCCTCCTCTGGGATACCAATTATGCGTATATTATTTCTTTTTAGCGTATCACTTAGTTCTCTAATTTTCCCCTCATACTCCTGGATTTTTTTATCTCTCTTTCTCTCAGCTTCCTCTTTTTCCATAACTTTATCTTCTAGTTCACCTATTCTCTCCTCTGCCTCTTCAATCCGAGCCGTGGTGGTTTCCATTTTGTTTTGCATTTCATTTAAAGCGTTTTTCAGCTCCTCGTGACTGTTCCTTAGTCCCTTGATCTCTGTAGCAAGAGATTCTCTGCTGTCCTGTATTCTGTTTTCAAGCCCAGTGATTAATTTTATGACTATTATTCTAAATTCACTTTCTGTTATATTATTTAAATCCTGTTTGATCAGTTCATTAGCTGTTGTTATTTCCTGCAGATTCTTCTGAGGGGAATTCTCCCGCTTGGTCATTTTGGATAGTCCCTGGCATGGTGAGGACCTGCAGGGCACTTCCCCTGTGCTGTGGTGTATAACTGGAGTTAGTGGGCGGAGTCGCAGTCAGACCTGATGTCTGCCCCCGGCCCACCGCTAGGGCCACAGTCAGACTGGTGTGTGCCTTCTCTTCCCCTCTCCTAGGGGCGGGATTCACTGTGGGGTGGCGTGGCCCGTTTGGGCTACTTGCACACTGCCAGGTTTGTGATGCTGGGGATCTGGCGTATTAGCTGGGGTGGATAGGCAAGGTGCATGGGGGCAGGAGGGGCAGGAGGGGTAGGCTTAGCTCGCTTCTCCTTAGGTGATCCACTTTGGGAGGGGCCCTGTCGCAGCGGGAGGTAGTCAGATCCGCTACCGGAGGTTTGGCTCCTCCGCAGAAGCACAGAGTTGGGTGTTTGCGCGGAGGAGGAAGTTCCCTGGCAGGAACTTGTTCTCTTTGGGATTTTGGCTGGGGGATGGGCGGGGGAGATGGCGCTGGCGAGCGCCTTTGTTCCCCACCAAACTGAGCTCTGTCGTCCGGGGGCTCAGCAGCTCTCCCTCCCTTTGTCCTCCAGCCTTCCTGCTTTCCGAGCAGAGCTGTTAACTTATGACCTCCCAGACGCTAAGTCGCGCTTGCTGTCGGAACACAGTCCGTCAGGCCCCTCCGCTTTTGCCAGCCACACTCGGGGGCTCTGCTTGGCCGGCCAGCCGCCCCTCCGCCCCGGCTCCCTCCCGCCAGTCCGTGGAGTGTGCACCGCCTCGCTGCCCTTCCTACCCTCTTCTGTGGGCCTCTCGTCTGCGCTTGGCTCCGGGGACTCCGTTCTACTAATCGCGGTTTTCTGGGTTATTTAGGCAGGTGTAGGTGGAATTTAAGTGATCAGCAGGACGCGCGGTGAGCCCAGCGTCCTCCTACACCGCCATCTTCCCTCCTCCTAAGAAAATTAATTCTAATGCTCTTGTCAAAATACAAGTAAAATATAATCAAAAGAGAAGAAAATTTTGAAAAAAAGAATATTAGTTATTATCAGATTAATACCCCTCCCTCTCTCTCTGATATTAGAAAACAACTAGAAGAAGAAGAAGAAGAAGAAGGGAAGGAGGAAGAAAGTGGAGGAGGTGGGGAGGAGGAGGAGGAGGGGGAGGGGGAGGAGGAGGAGGGGGAAGAGGAGGAGGGGGGGAGGAGGAGGGGAGGAGGAAGAAGGGAGGAGGAGGAGGAAGAGAAAGAAGAAAGAAGAAGGGGGAGGAGGAGGAGGCAGAAATGGAGGAGGAGGAGGAGGAGGAGGAAGAAAAAAGAGGAGGAGGAGGAGAAGAAGAAGGAGGAGGGGGAGGAGGAGGAGGAGGGAAAGAGGATGAGGGGAAGAGGAGGAGGAGGAAGAGAAAGAAGAAAGAAGAAGCGGGAGGAGGAGGAGGGAGAAAAAGAAGGAGGAGGAGGAGGAGGGAGAAAAAGGAGGAGGAGGAGGGAGAAAAAGGAGGAGGAGGAGGAGGAGGGAGAAAAAGGAGGAGGAGGGGGGAGAAAAAGGAGGAGGAGGAGAAGGAGGAGGAGGGGGAGGAGGAGGAGGGGGCGGAGGCAGCGGCAACTAGGAGGAGGAGGCCAAAGAGGAGGAGGAAGATGCAGACAACTCAACAGCTAAATACAAGCTGCATCTCTGCAGAAAGATTCAGAGTTAATGGGATTCTGAGGTAAACTTGCTGGGATAAAAAAGTTCCTTTCTTAAAGTCCAAATTGCCACTGACCTTGGTTCACCTTTTTATTCTTTTCTCTCTCTAGTTACATTTTAACAAATCTAATGAACTAACCTATAAACAAAGAGCATTTGTAAAGCATGGGTAATTACATGGGTCATGGGCTGATGCCAGAAATAAACATAATTTACATTTTTGCTTCTCAGAAAAGGAACAGAGGATCTTGAATTTGAAAGTCTAACTTTATATATTCTTCATCAAGCTGGTGGTTGTGGTGGTGCAGCTACATTTTGCTAAAGAAAAACAATGGCTCCTTTTACCTAAACACTGTTTTTATTCATGCCGTTGACAGATCAATTTTTATGAGAAAAAAAGAAATATTGGAAGAATCAAGCATTTCCTTTTCATTGAAATTTGACTACAGTCTAAAAATAGCACAGACTACCCTCATAATTGTAGGTGTAACTAGTTCACACTACAGTGTTTTATACATTATTAATATAGGGCTATTTTTTTCTCTTTGTGATGAAAACCCTTAGGATTTATTATCTTAACAACTTTCCTATATATTATATAGCAGTGGTAGCTATAGTCATCATGCTGTACATTATATCCCTAGCATTTATTTATCTTGTAATTGGCAATGAGTATATTTTGACCATCTTCCTCCATTAATATTCTTATGTTACAAAGATGGTTATTACTAAAAGTGACTTGTTCAAGATCATAAAATACACACGTACCTATAGAGCAACTTAAACCCATGATTTCTAAATTCCAAGTTATTTTTATATTTTCCACATCAAAAGCTGCCATTTATTGATCTCTTCCACTTCCTTTCAAATGGATCATTTTACTAATATTACTATTTACCAGGTCACCCAGTCCTTGTCCCAGATGCATCAGACAATTGGAGATAGAGACCTGAAATGGGACATAAGAGTTTCATGCCTAATTAGGACTTTAGCCTTTTAGGACTAAAAACTTTGGAAATTAGAATTTTATTGAATAAAAGAATTCAAGTCAAAATTATGAAGTCAATTTTTTCTCTAAATGTAGAACTGTCTAATAAATAATGTAAAATAGTTAATTGATTTTATAAAATGTTGTCTAATAGTATGAGATTTATACTATAGTCATTTTAATTTACTTACAAATATCAAAGATAAAATTAAATGTCACTAGGTGTCTAGGATAAGACAGTTGTTTTGTCATTTTTATAAATTATTACTCCCTTTTATATATTTATTTAAAATTCAATCATCAGAACAGTAAAATGTTATTTTGACATATATTCCATACACATTGAACTACATTTTTAATAGTCATTCTAAACCTTTTATAAAATTGTGTGCTGCCATTTTAAACCTTATCTGATTATTCCTGAATTTGTTAGTCAACCTTCAAAAATTCTAATTTACTAGTAATTTTGGCAATAAATAATACATATTTTCTCCACTTCTACAGCATTTGTGACATATCATGCTGTAATACGATATGGTAAATTATGATAATAGATATGAATGAATAAAAATTCAATGATTAAATAATTTATAAAACATTCATTGGATTTACTTATTAGACTAATTTTTGGTAGTTACTATTATTTTTATCATTCATATTATATTTTCTAGTAGTGATATTACTATCCACCTAAATATGTATCATTATGACTAAAATAAATTCCCAGATAAATAAATCTAAAACTATAGCTATCTGAGACTTTTAGTATTTTATTTATAATTTTCATTTATAAATAATCCTTTACGTTCCTTAAAGAAAATGCTAACACTTGCAAATAAAATGTGTTCTTTATTTTCAGTTTTGTATCAGCCATTGTGAATATACAATTTCACAAAATGTTTTGAAATAAAAATATTTTAAGTTAGGAGAGAATGCCATTTGTGCATTATTTTATGTAGGTTTTAAACTACCGTTTTAGTTTAGTGTTACCATTTTGTTGAAAAATATTTCTTGATAGTCTCTCCTCTGTCAAAGTTTGTTGTAAAACCATTCATATTTAGTTGTTTTCCCATTTCCTATTTCACCAAACCCTAACAAAAAATAATTCTACACATGTACATATTTTTATAGATTTCAAAAAATATATAAAGCATTAAAATCCAGGTTTTATAAGGTATTAATAGAAATATAATAATACAGGGGAAAAGCCCTTATTTCATTAGAATGCCTTCCCTTTTCAAAATAGAATGAATCAAATGAGAGTACTAACGTTCATAATTTTGCATCTTCAAAGAGCATTTAATATATACCTACACCCAAGTGAAATGTATAAAACGCATAGTGTTGTTTGGTCTTCTACTTTTAAATGCCGACAATCTGAGACAGAGACAAATATAAGAAATCAGAAACTTCCAGTCTTTTCAGTATCAATTCTTATTGTAATATTAGTTCAATTATACTCAATTTATTTGTTAACTGGATGCTGCACTTATTCTGTACACTGACTAATCCACTGTCATTTTCCAATTCCTTTCTACTTTTCTGGATATTCCAAGTTCTCTTTTAGATAGGATGACCCGAGATAGTTCAGAACAATGCCGTTCAAACAAAAATCTGCTGGTATTGATTCTGCTTTCTCTCTTTCTCTCACTCTAAAATGGAGATATAAGACCTGGAGATATGAGATATCCTATGAGATATGGAGATAGTCTAGTGGACATGATGTGACACAGATGACTTAAAAATCCAAATACACCATTGAAAAAGAGTAGAACTCTAAACACATTTGCTTATCTGAATTTTTGAGTTGCAAAATCTCAGTCTCACTTTTAAGTCCTCATATTAGAGTTTTCTGGTATTTGTAATATAACACATTCCCAGATGCTGAATTGGTTATTATATGATATATGCATAAAATAGAACATAAGTGTGCATCTGTATGTGCATGCTTATATATACTGACACTTTACAGTTTACTTCAAAAGAGTTGCTTCTATATTTGGAAAACAGGAATTTCACGTATATGAACCTAAAGATACCAGATGTAAGCAGAGCATTTACTATAAATGCCAACCAAATCATCTTTCCCTTCTCTTATTACCATTTATCAGAAGTGCACATACGGTGGTATCAGCTTCTGTACACGAAAATAAACTAAAGCAAATTTTAATAATAACTATTATAATGTTGCCAGCATATTTATATTTTCTTATATTCCAAATAAAGTGCTAAATGCTTTCTATGCATTATTCTAAATAATCTGCCCAGTAAATAGGAGGTAAATATATTATTTTCATTTTTTTAGATGAGTGCCTTTTTTTCCTTTTTAATTTTAGAGAGAGAACATGAGCAGGGTAGAGAGACAGAGAGAGAAAGACAGAGAGAGAGAGAGAGAGAGCAAGAACCTTAGGCAGACTTCATGCTCAGTGCAGAGGCTAACATGGGGCCCAAGTCCATGATCCTGGGATCATGACCTGAGCTGAAATCAAGAGTCAGATGCTTAACCCACTGAGCCAACCAGGTGCCCCAATTCCCTTCATTTTCAAAAATGATTTTTTGAGCCTCAAACAGTTGAAATAACTTGGCCAAATAAATGGCAGTTATGTTATTATGGGTAATTTTTATTGATTCCCATTTTATTTAATTCAATGTCATCATGCTGCACCCTTTTCCTAAGATGAGGTGCTTCCATCATTAAGTGTGCAAGGATAGAAAATATAGTATGTCTTTCCTTCAAATTACTCCCTACTCATTTACATTTACATTCTACCCCTAAGAGTTAGGGAAAGAAATCTTTAATAACCATAAATTTTCACTAACTGTGAAAGTTTAAATAATCTAGTCTATAGGACTAAGGAAGGAAAAGGAGGAAGAGAGCCAATATTGATTAAAAATTTCAAGATATAAATTCTATTTCTGCCTTTTCACCACACAATTGTGTGACTGTGGCAAGTGCTTTAATTATTTTGAAACTGAGTTTGGGCATGTTAAAAAATGAATAGAGTGGGGCGCCTGGGTGGCTCAGTTGGTTGAGCGACCGACTTCAGCTCAGGTCACGATCTCGCGCTCCGTGAGTTCGAGCCCCGCGTCGGGCTCTGGGCTGATGGCTCGAGCCTGGAGCCTGCTTCCGATTCTGTGTCTCCCTCTCTCTCTGCCCCTCCCCCGTTCATGCTGTGTCTCTGTCTCAAAAATAAAAATAAACGTTAAAAAAAATAAAAATGAATAGAGTTGTGCAGTTAATATATGAAATCTTACAATTAAATTTCATATCCAGGTATTTGACAAATACCAGAATGTGTAAATACACATTATTTTGTCCTTTCAAGTAACTTCCTTTGTTCAAAATATAACTAAAATTGTGAATTTCAGCCCACCCAGAACAAATTCAGTCAGGTTTTACTCTCATAAATTCAAATCTTCTATGAAGTACCATGGAAATATAAATTATGGCCTTAAGTAATCAGAAGCGTAAACAGCCAGTCTATTAGTTATTACTGCCTGGCTTCACACCTTTCTTAATTTCTGTCCTCCTAGAAACTTGATTATTCAAGATTCTTAGCTTTCTTAGGGTTTTCTTTAAAAAAAAATGTTTAATAAATTTTTGTTAGCTTGCTGTAAATAAAGGCATACAAATATTACTAGTGCATACAACAATAACAAATTCTGCAAGCTGAGTACAAATACTGAGTTGTCACTATTTAGCTTTTTAGTCACCAAAGTCAGCAGCCTCAGGAATAAGCCTTCCCCACCCATGTTATTGTTCAACAATCCAGATAGATGGTCTTCCTAATACAGGTACCTTCTCTTCCAATGTCATAGCTGACCTGGGATTCTATTTAAATGCTAGCTTCAGTGTCCTCCTGAACATATTCTGAGGATGTTTTAACATATTATAAATACCCAATGCCATTTTTAACATACAACCAGCTTAGCTAGAGTGAAAAAGATGAACTACATAACAAAAGAAAATTAAAAGAAAAATACTATTGATCAGAGTGCTACTCACACACAAAACAAATTAAAAGGATCTGTAAAGATGAGAAAATTTTCTGTACCTATAATGAAAGAGAAATGTGAAAAGCATCAGTTGTAATGATAAGGTTTGTTAAGAATTAAATAAACATTAAATGAATAAATAAAAAGATGGATGAAAAGATGCTGAAGCATGAAAACAGTAGAAATGTAAAAGTAACTAATACATGGAGAATGAATTTTATTTCATCTAAAGTAACTTAGAAATTCTTCAGGATTAGTCACTTAAGTGTCTGACTTCGGCTCAGATCATGATCCCATGGTTCATGAGTTCGAGTCCTGCATCAGGCTCTGTGCTGACAGCGCAGAGCCTGGAGCCTGCTTCAGATTCAGGATCTCCCTCTCTCTCTGCCCCTCCACCTCTTGCACTCTGTCTCTCTCTCTCTCAAAAATAAAACATTAGATTTTTAAAAAATTCTTCATAAGCATAAAAAGAAATGCATTAATAAACAGAGCCTTAAGCAGAACACTATAAACTGAGGCAGAAACAATCCTGGGAAAATTGCATAAAAGAATAATTATCTACATTAGGCTATTGATATGTCAGCCATTTCTTAGAATACTGTGTAATCATCACAGCAGCATGCCTAAGGGTAGATAAGAAAGAAAGAAATGTATGCTTATTAATAGATATTTTTTTTCACCAAACATTGCTATTTTAAATGTCCTTCCTTGGAAACCAAGATGGAAAAGAATGCTAGCTATGTGCACAGTTATATGGTGAAGATGTTTTTGTGGAAAATATACAGACAGAAATAATGTATTCTACATACTACTAAAAATTATAATACTAAATACTTACACTTAAATATTTTTTCATCTACCGGGTAAGATACTTGAGACGAGGTCTTGGCAATGGCAATTAGATGATAAGTGATTGGAATTGAAAGGTTCAGATCTTTTTTTCTGATAGACAGCAACCAATGAGGGAAGGGTAAATATAAAAAGTTTATCCCTCAGGAAAGGCAGAGCTGGTTAAGATTAATATCTTGTTTTTTTGGGGGGGGGGAAATAAATGTTAAAATCCAAATGGCATTAAATGTCAAGCAAAATAACAACACTATGGGAACCAACTAGAGAAGTCATGTGCAAGAACAGTCCTTTTAATCTTAATCATTGCCAGCCAATTTCCTCACAAGCAAGAGTAGTCTATTGAGAATAACTTGCCTACAGACCAGGGGATTTAGAATGTAATAAATGGATGACTAGTGAAACTTCTTTCCTTTTATTCTTTGCTTTTAGCACCTACTTTTAAGTTTTCTGTCCCCCCTCCTTTTTTGAAATGTCTGATGAGATGAATACTAAATTTGTTTTAATAATGCAGCTGGTATTAGACAATGTATGTAAAATCTGATGAAGAAGACATTCTTCAACAAATAGAAAAGTATGTCAATACGGATCTATCTGTGTCAGCATATATTCCTTTCCACATATTGCTGTTTACTAAATGTTCAATATGTGTCTTATACTAAACTTAATGCTCTTGCCTTTCTTTCATTATCCCCATTTTTTTTCAAGCTACAATATATCCAAAAAGGAAAACGATTTCTGGAAAAGTTACACATTCATTCCACACAAAAGCTAGAACAAGTTCACCTTGATATATCCATCTTTGAAATCAAACACCATAAGCTCCCCATTAGCTGCATAGAATTGCAATAATTTTCAATTTTTAGATTGATTTCTTGGGGGGAGCGGGGTTTGAAGGGGTGGAAGTATGTAGAGTGTTCTGTGTTTTTTTTTCCCCTTCTGTTTAGAATAAATCAAACGTTAAAATTATCATAGACCTTTCATTAACTATAGTACATTGCCTATCAGACATCACTCTGAGCAATTTTCCATGAGGAGCTATTAAGAATTATAACTCTTATTTCTTAATCCCTTGGAGCAATATGCTTAATATGTTGTACAATCTAACTGATTTTCATCGAAAACATTAATTTCAAAAACAAGAGGTGTGTCATACATATTAAAGAAACTAACACATGCTTATTATGCAGAACTTTTTGAAAATGATAAAATATTAAACCTTAGGTGTTTTGTTCATTGACTCAGAAAAATATGTAGTACTAGATTTTTAACACACAAATCAAGGAAATGAGGGAAGGTAAAAACAA
The DNA here is from genome assembly GCF_018350155.1 of Leopardus geoffroyi. Lineage (NCBI taxonomy): Eukaryota > Metazoa > Chordata > Mammalia > Carnivora > Felidae > Leopardus > Leopardus geoffroyi. The sequence continues at coordinate 102,176,099 of NC_059333.1, forward strand.
CACAAAGTTCAGATTTTATTGTAAATATAATTTAACCTGAACTATGACCAGTGTTTTTTGATTTTATTATGTAATTTTTTTCAGTGCAATATATATATATATATATATATATATATATATATATATCTCACACTAAGCAGTAAAAAGATAAAAATAGTGACTTTTGGTTTATAGTGGTTGATTGCTTTTTTAAAAATCACAATTAAACATCTTATTTAATATGCTACAATAACTTTATGAGGTCTTCCTAATTGTAGATGCAAACTAAAGGATTTGCCAATTGCACAGCTGGTAGTGATGAGGATTCGAATCAAAGGGAAGGTAGAAAAGGAAAGGCCAGTCACACCTTTAAACTACCACTATTGTATGTGTAATATAATCCAATTCACACACTCTATGTATATATTTAAAATTTTTACTCTTGAGAATTCTAAAGTCCATGAAGAAATTAATGTTAATATGCAACCAAGCTAGGATTAGGTCCAAGTCTATTTAAATTCATCTTGTTTCTGCCATACCACACTAACTCTAAATGTCATCAAAATGTACGTGTACATGTAACTTCTCAATCTCCGTATAAAAATACTACTTCAAAAAGTGATTGCTAAGAAACCAGAATGGAAGATTCAGAAGACACAAATTTTGGACCAACAATGTTATCTGTTTCTATTCCATTATAATGGAGCTTAACAATAAGCAGAAAGATTGAAAACGATCTAGGATAGCAATTATTATTAATTTGGGGTCACTGTTATCTCCAGTAACTATGAAATAACTGGGTTAGAGGCAGTCCATATTATCTGTATTAAAATAAAAATCTCCATGTACATCAAATACATACCATTAACTGAAAGATACTGCTCTAGTTTATCTGACACAGTTATCTTACTCTTTTGCCAGAGAGTAAGTGAAAAAGCTTATTATTAATCAGTAGATCTACAATGAGCCAGGAACAGTGATAAATGCTTTCATCTGCATGACTTTTAAATTTCAAACAAATCTGATGAGGTTGATACTATTATTATTTCCATCTTATCAAGATCACAAACATCATAGGAACCCATGCAGTGTTCTTAAATACCAGAAGTCAAAGTGTCAATATAAAAAAAATGAGAAATAAATCATATTATGAGGTCAGCATTTTTATGGAAACATCTTTAGTTTTGTACTGGCAAAGACCCTCTATTACTTCAGAGACATATTAAATTAAATGGGATGAAGTATCAATCTAGAATAAAATCTGAACATTTCTAATTTGTAAAAATTTAATTTTCTTTCAAATATTTCTAGTTAGTTTCATTATCTATAATGAATGAAAACAATGTATTAATGTTTGAGAATTGATTATATAGCTAAATTGTTTTATTTTTATTTTTTGGAAAGCGTTGTAATTTTTTTTTTAATTTTCTTTTCTTTTTTTTCAAATTTTTAGAAGTTTTCATTTAAACTTCAGTTAGTTAATATACAATGTAATATTAGTTTCAGGTGTACAATCTAGTGATTCAACACTTCCATATATCACCTAGTGCTCATCATAACAAGTGCCTTCCTTAATCCCCATCACCTATTTAACCCATCCCCTACACATCTCCCCTCTGGAAACTATCAGTTTGTTCTCTACTATTGAGAGTCTGTTCTTGGTTTGCCTCTCTCTTTTTTGTCTTTGCTCCTTTGTTTTGGTTCCTAAATTCCACGTATGAGTGAAACCAAATTGTATTTGTCTTTCTCTGACTAACTTCCCTTAGCATAATACTCTCTAGTTCTATCCATGCACTCGCAAATGTCAAGATTTCATTCTATTTTTTAAAGTTTATTTATTTATTTTTAGAGACAGAGTGAGCAGAGGAGGAACAGACAGGAAGAGAGGGGAGAGAGAGAGAGAGAGAGCGAGAGAGAGAGAGCACCAGAAGCAGGCTCTGTGCTGCCAGCACAGAGCCTGATGTGGGGCTTGAACTCATGAACCAAGAGATCATGACCTGTGTCAAAACCAAGAGTCAGATGCTTAACCCACTGAGCCACCCAGGTGCCCCAAGATTTCATTTTTTGTGGCTGATTTATATTCCATATATATTCCATATATAAGATAGATAGATAGATAGATAGATAGATAGATAGATAATCACCTCTTTTTTTTTTAATCCATTCATTAGTCAACGGACATTTGGGCTATTTCCATAATTTGGCTATTGTAGATAATGCTGCTATGAACATCAGAGTGCATATATCCCTCTGAATTAGTATTTTGGCATTATTTGGGTAAATAGCTACTAATGCAATTGCTGGATCATAGGGTAGTTCTATTCTTAAAGGCACCTCCATACTGTTCTCCAAAGTGGATGCACCAGTTTACATTCCACTCAATACCGCAAGAGGGTTCCCCTTTCTCTGCATCCTCACCAACGTCTGTTGTTTCCTGTGTTGTTAATTTTAGCCATTCTGACAGGTGTGAGATGACATCTCACTGTAGTTTTGATTTGTATTTCCCTGATGCTAAGTGATAATGAGCATCTTTTCATGTCTGCTGTCGATTTGTATGTCCTCTTTGGAAAAATATCTATTCATGTCTTCTGCCCATTTTTAATTGGGTTATTTGGGGTGGGGGGTGTTGAGCTTTATAGATTCTTTATATAATTTGGATACTAACTTTTTATCAGATATATCATTTGAAAACACATTCTTTCATTCCAAAGGTTGCCCTTTATTTTGTTGATTGTTTCCTTCACTGTACAGAAACTTTTTACTTTGATGAGGTCCCAATAATTTATTTTTGCTTTTGTTTCCTTTTGTCTCAGGAATTATATTTAGAAATAAGGTGCTATAGCAGATGTCAAAGAGGTTACTGTCTCTGTTCTCTAGGATTTTGATGGTTTCCTGTCTCACATTTATGTCTTTCATCCATTTTGAATTTATTTTTGTGTTTGATGTAAGAAAGTTGTCCAGTTTCATTTTTCCAGCATGTTGCTGTCCAGTTTTCCCAATACCATTTGTTAAAGAGCATGTCTTTTTTTCCCATTGGGTATTCTTTCCTGCTTTCCTCGAAGATCAATTGACCATATACTTGCGGGTGCACTTCTGGGTTTTCTATTCTGTTCTATTGATCTATGTGCCTTTTTGTGCCAATACCAACACCACAGAAATACAAAAAATTATAAGAGAATATCATGAGAAACTATACACCAACAAAATGGACAACCTGGAAGAAATGGATAAATTCCAAGAAACATATAAACTACCAAAACCGAATCAGGAAGAAATAGAAAACTTGAACAAACTGATAACCAGCAAAGAAATTGAATCAGTAAACAAAAACCTCCCAACAAATAAAGTCCAGGGCCAAATGCCTTCACAAATTCCACCAAACATTTAAGTTAGAGTTAATACCTATTATTTTCAAACTATTCCAAAAAAAAATAGAAAAGAAAGGAAAACTTCCAAATTCATTCTATGAGGCCATGACCTCCAAAACCAGATAAAGACTCCACCAAAAAAAAAAAAAAAAAAAAAAAAAAAAAGAGAGAGAACTACAGGTCAATATCCCTGATGAGCATGGATGCAAAAATTCTCAATAAAATACTAACAAACTGAATTTAACAGTACATTAAAAGAATCATTCACTACGATCAAGATTTCTTCTTGGGCTTAAAGGGTTGTTAATTCGCAAATCAAAATGATACACCACATTAATAAAAGAAAGTATAAGACCATATGATCCCTTCAAATAGATGTGGAGAAAGCATTTGACCAAATATAATATCCATTCATGATAAAAACCCTCAACAAAGCCAGATTAGAGAGAACATACCTCAACATAATATAGTCTGTATGAAAAATCTACAGCTAATATCATCTTAAATGGGGGGAAAACAGAGCTTTTCCTCTATGATCTGGAACAAGACAAGGATGCCCATTTGCACCACTATTATTTAACATAGTATTGAAAGTCATAGGCACAGCAGACAACAAAAAGAAATAAAAGGCATCAAAATCTGCAAGGAAGAATTCAAACTTTCACTATTTGCAGATGATGTGATACTCTATATAGAAACCCAGAAAGACCACCAAAAAACTGCTAGCAGTGATACAGGAATTCAGTAAACTCACAGGATACAAAAATAACATACAGAAATATGTTGCATTTCTCTACACCAATAAAGGAGCAGCAGAAAGAGAAATGAAGGAATCAATCCGATTTACAATTGTACCAAATACCATAATGTACCTAGGAATAAACCTAACTAAAAAGGTAAAAGACTTGTGCTCTGAAAAGTACAAAATACTGATGAAAGAAAGTGAAGATGACACAAAGAAAGGGAAAAGTAGTCCATGCTCATGGACTGGAAGAACAATACTGTTAAGTGTCTGTATTACCCAAAGCAATATACATATTTAATGCAATCCCTCTCAAAATACCAAGAGCACTTTTCACAGAGCTAAATTGTTTTAATATACCAAAGCCTTCCCAATTAATTCAGTACAAAGCTCTGTGAAATACCTCTGCATTCTCTAGGAAGCTATGCTTGTGACAGTTTCAGCAAACCAAAAACATAATGAGGATTCTGAAAATTCATCAATGCTTTTCAATGCATCCCCTATCTTGCATTTTCTTTAAAATTCTACATTTTTTACCTTTATAAAATGAATCTATCACATCACTATGAAAGTTCCTTTTAATTATCCAACCTGATTCTCTTTGATCAGAAGGAAAACCCAAATAACCATCTTTCCTTGTATAAAAGGGAAAACCCACAATTCATTCCCTTGTTAAATATTATTCTCATCAGAGCTTGCATGGAGCGTGGGATAACAATTGCTGACTCTAACTGCCAGTATCCAGTATCCATGATAAAGTAAAAGATGTGCCATAAGAAACTGGATAAGGTTCTTCTCAGAGTGGAAAAAGGACAATGTGCTATGCCAAAGAATACAGATTGCCTAGAGTCAAGTGCATCAACTCATCACATAATAAAGCAAGCACTCTGCTAGCCACTACTGGATGAAGATAAAAAGCAGTATGAAATTTGTACTTTCCTGAAATAATTTAAAAATATAATGTAAATTTTGCAATAATGTTTAAATTTCTAAATATTACTCATCAAATCTTAATTATTCATTTTAAAGATGGATAATTGTAGTGCAGTCAGTCCTTCTGTTTAATCCTATGTATAAATACCTCTGGGAAATCTTCTTGGATATTTCCGGGCTATGTTGGTATCATCCTGTATTTTCTTTCTGCACCTCATTCCAGCTGCTAACATATTATTTCCTGGCTGTTTTTGTAATTACCTAGTCACTCTTTCTGTTTGCCAAACTCTAGGTTGAACATAATTTTAGAACAAGAATTCTATCCTTTCTTCATTCTTAGACTCACGTAAAGTGCCTGGCACATATAGATCCTACATATTGCTTCTTTTCACTATAAATGCATTAATATATCTTTATATATAGGGCAGTGCCTGGCACATAGGAGTAATTTAATTAAATATTATTAACTGATAAAGACCATAAGGCGTGTGCAAGGACTGCACTTTATTGACCACTACATCATCCATACTGCTACCATCCTGGTCTAAACATCACCATTACCAGTCTTTTTGTAATAACTTCATAACTGACTATGCTACCTGTAAAGAGTATACCCTCCACCCAAAAGTCAGATTGATATTTCTTAGCTCTAAATTCCCATATTCAAAATCTCCCACTGTCTTTGAATTACCCTTTAAGACTCTACTAGACCTGGCCTCATCTTAATCACTGAACTCACCTCCTATCCGCACTTTTATGCCCATTGCACTCTTTGCTGCACCTCAAGCTTGTTAGGGCCTTGACGTTGTCTTTGTGCACTCTCAACTAGGAACTCTTCTCTGAGATGGCAGTAACAATGGTCAAACTCACTGAACACTTATTATAGTATCCCAAATTTTGTCCATGCATTAATCCAATCTTCACAACAACCTCATGGGGATATACTATTAGAAACACATTTTCCAAATGAGGAAACTGATATACAGAGTAATTAACTAACTTACACAAGTTCACATACTAATATCTATATTTATACAAATAGGCAAAATGGTGTATCTAAACATCAGTGGCTGAAAGTAACAAAAGTTTATTTACTGCTTAACCATGCTTCTACTCAAGTAGATGAAAGACTTCTACACATTCAGAAACCTGTGATTCTACCATTTTATTATTACAGCTGCCTGGAGGTAATCAGAACTTCTAGGTTCAGCTAGAATATGGATAAAGGGCATATGAACAACAGCTTTTTCAAGAAATTTTTAAGAACTAGGCCTGGAGATGAAGTACATCACAAGTGCATACATTCTATTGGCCACAATTTAGTCATATAGTCTCTCTACCTACAAGGCATGCTGGGAAATAAAATCTAGTTATGTGCCATATCATAGATCTCTTTACTTTCCTTTTTTTTTCAGTTATTACCTCCTCACAAATGACCTTTATTCACACTGCACTTAATATAACCACAATCTACCAACACCATTTACTCTCTTACCCTGTTTTATTGTATTCATAGCAATCATCACTAAACAGAATTAATTTAACTGTTTACTTTTTATTATCTCTTGCTACCTATATGTGAATGTGCACATGCACATATGTGTGTGTGTCTTTGTGTGTGTGAGAACTGGAACAAAGCAATAAATGTAAAACCATTTGTTGAATTCATGAAAAAATGGGGTCAAGGGTCATAAAATGATCCAGCCATCTATATCTTCTGAGCCAAGACCAAAGCTAGTTTCCCAAAAAAAGATTTCCTTCTAGTTCCAACCCTTTTACTCCCCTAATGTTTCACATGAAACTGCCTGAAATTATACACACCACACCTGTTCTGGATGAAGTGAACATGCAGCCCTAAAAACTGCTAGTGAAATTAGGTTGAAAATCACACTTCAGCAAAACTTTTGCAGAAGCCTGGTGGCTCAGTCAGTTAAGCAACTGACTCTTGACTCTGGCTGAGGTAATGATCTCACAGTCTATGGTTAGACTGAGCCCCACAGGGGGCTTCAGGCATGGTGCCTGTTTAGGATTCTCCCTCTCCCTTTTCCTCTGTCCCTCCCTGGCTTGCGCTCTCCTTCTCTCTACCTGAAAAGGAAAAGGAAAAGGAAAAGGAAAAGGAAGAGAAAGAGAAAGAGAAAGAGAAAGAGAAAGAGAAAGAGAAAGAGAAAGAGAAAGAGAAAGAGAAAGAGAAAGAGAAAGAGAAAGAGAAAGAGAAAGAGAAAGAGAAAGAGAAAGAGAAAGAGAAAGAGAAAGAGAAAGAGAAAGAGAAAGAGAAAGAGAAAGAGAAAGAGAAAGAGAAAGAGAAAGAGAAAGAGAAAGAGAAAGAAAATTATTTTTTAAATATTTACATTTTTACTTTACTTCTATACTTCATGGATTCTTAAAATGAAACACACTGGGGGCGCCTGGGTGGCGCAGTCGGTTAAGCGTCTGACTTCAGCCAGGTCACGATCTCGCGGTCCGTGAGTTCGAGCCCCGCGTCGGGCTCTGGGCTGATGGCTCAGAGCCTGGAGCCTGTTTCCGATTCTGTGTCTCCCTCTCTCTCTGCCCCTCCCCCATTCATGCTCTGTCTCTCTCTGTCCCAAAAATAAATAAATGTTGAAAAAAAAAATTAAAAAAAAAAAAAATGAAACACACTGAATATACAGATAATCTGATTTTAGTGGAGCTAAACAATCTAGGTATACTAGTATTTGCCCAACACTAGAATTTAGGTAAATGTAACCCCTGTGCTTTGTAACTTCTATATTTCACAATTTGTGGTGAGTTATGTGTTCTCTATGGCTGTATCCCACTCTACAGAACAGCACTGAGGAAACAGTTTATTTATAAAAGAGAACAAATTCTTCCTACAGAAATGGCTGAGACTGTGGGGCATGTAGGACATCCTGTTTTGATGCTCTGGCAAAGCGCTAAACAGGATAGCATGTAAAAATTAAAAAGTTGGAGAATGGAGAACTTAACACTAGAAATTTTTCTTAATTGATTTATTTTTTAATTTACATTCAATTTAGCATATAGTGCAACAATGATTTCAGGAGTAGATTCCTTAATGCCCCTTACCCACTTAGCCCATCCCCCTCCCACAAATCCTGCAGCAACCCTCTTATGTTCTCTATATTTAAAAGTCTCATGTTTTTTCCCCTCCCTGTTTTTTTTTTAATATTTTTTTTAACATTTTTATTTAGTTTTGAGAGACAGAGTAAGAGAGCACAAGTGGTGGGGGGGGGGGCAGAGAGAGGGTGGGGGGGACACAGAATCTGAAGCAGGCTCCAGGCTATGAACTGTCAGCACAGGGCTGACAACACAGGGCTTGAACTCAGAGACTGTGATATGGTGACGTGAACCAAACTCGGATGCTTAACCAACTGAGCCACCCAAATGCCCCATATCCCCCTTCCTGTTTTTATATTAGTTTTTTTTATTTTTTTTTAACGTTTATTTATTATTTTTGAAACAGAGAGAGACAGAGCATGAATGGGGGAGGGTCAGAGAGAGAGGGAGACACAGAATCCGAAACAGGCTCCAGGCTCTGAGCGGTCAGCACAGAGCCCGACGCGGGGCTCGAACTCACGGACCGCGAGATCATGACCTGAGCTGAAGTCGGATGCTTAACTGACTGAGCCACCCAGGCGCCCCAATTAGTTTTGCTTCCCTTATGTTCATCTGCTTTGTATCTTAAATTCTTCATATGTGTGAAGTCATGTTATTTGTCTTTCTCTAATTTCCCTTACAATAACACCCTCCAGTTCCATCCACATAGTTCAAATGGCAAGATTTCATTCTTTTTGATTGCCGGGTAATATTCCAGTGTGTGTGTGTGTGTGTGTGTGTGTGTGTGTGTGTGTGTGTGTGTATACACACACATACATACCACATTTTCTTTATCCAGTCATCTGTCAATGGAAATTTGGGCACTTTTCATAATTTGGCTATTGTTGATAGCAGTGCTATAAACATTGGGGTGCATGTTCCTTACAAAGAGCACACGTGTACCCCTTAGATAAGTACCTAGGAGTGCAACTGCTAGTTCTATTTTTAATTTTTTGAGGAACCTCCATACTGTTTTCCAGAGTGGCTGCACCAGTTTGCATTCCCACCAGCAGTACAAAAGATATCCTCTTTCTCCGCATCCTCGCCAACATCTGTTGTTGCCTGAATTGTTAATGTTAGCCATTGTGACAGGTGTGAGGTGGTAACTCATTGTGGTTTTGATTTGTATTTCACTGATAATGAGTGATGCTGAGCATCTTTTCATTTGTCAGTTGGCCATCTGGATGTCTTCTCTGGAGAAGCGTCTATTCCCGTCTTTTGCCCATTTCTTCATTGGATTATTTGATTTTTGGGTGTTGAGTTTGATAAGTTCTTCATAGATTTTGGGTAATAACTCTTTATCTAATATGTCATTTGCAAATATCTTCTCCCATTCCATCAGTTGCCTTTTAGTTTTGACGACTTTTTCCTTCTCTATGCAGAAGCTTTTAATTTTCATGAAGTCTCAATAGTTCATTTTTGCTTTTGTTTCCTTCACCTCTGCAGATGTGCCAAGGAGTTGCTGTAGCCAAGGTCAAGTTTTTGCCTGCCTTCTCCTCTAGGATTTTGATGGCTTTCTGTCTTACATTTAGGTCTTTCATCCATTTAGAATTTATTTTTGTGTATGGTGTAAGAAACTGGTCCAGCTTTCCCAGCACCATTTGCTAAAGAGACTGTGTTTTTATTCCATTGGATATTCTTTACTGCTTTGTCAAAGATTAGTTGGCCATACATTTGTGGGTCCATTTCTGGGTCTCTGTTCTGTTCCACTGATCTAAGTGTCTGTTTCTGTGCCAGTACCATACTATCTTGATGATTACAGCTTTGTAATATATCTTGAAGTCCGGGATTGTGATGCCTCCTGCTTTGGTTTTCTTTTTCAAGATTGCTTTGGCTATTTGGGGTTTTTTCTGGTTCCATACAAATTTTAAGATTGTTTGTTTTAGCTCTATGAAGAATGATGGTGTTATTTTGATAGGTATTGCATTGAGTATGTAGATTGCTTTTCATAGTATTGACATTTTAATATTTGTTCTTCCTATCCAGAGCCATGAAATATTTTTCCATTTTTATGTGTCTTCTTTAATTTCTTTCATAAACTTTCTATAGTTTTCAGTGTATAGACTTTTCACCTTTTTGGTTAGATTTATTCCTAGGTATTTTATGGGTTTTGGTGAAAAACTATATAATTTAAAGTTGCGATTTTCATTAACCATATATAGTCTTTCACATTATATTCATGTTGGAAACCTCCTAAATGTAGGTAGTTGTATATCCTATTGAATTAGCACTTAGATAGCTAAAATAATACAATACTGGAGAAACTCATTAAATGTTAGATTACTCCTCTCTCCCCATAGTGTCTGGTACAAACACTGCTAGTCTGGCTGACAAAGGATTTGGGAGAATTCTTATCTCTCTGTTTCCTTATTACCTCTTTTAAGTTGGCTAGTACACTATTCCTTCTTCAGGAACTCCTACTAGATCTTATTGAAGTTTCCACTCTATATTCTATCTTGTAACTTCTCTTTCATGTTTTCTATATTTTATGTGCTACATTGTAGGTAATTTGAAATAATCTTTTAATACATTAATTTTTCTTTTGAGTTGCTTCTATTCTATAAACTCAATAAAAGTTATACCTACTATTTTATTTCCAGATTTCCTATTTGTTTGTAACATATTTAGTACTCTTTTACTTCACAATGAATCATACCCCATGCATACTGAATGTTTTAAGTATGCTTATAAAGAAATCAATTCCTGGTTGCTCTATTTTGTGCTATTTTGAAGATGTAATTTTATGACATATTTAAATTGTTGATTCTTTTTCAGGGCTGTTTACCATTATGTCTCATATGCTATCTGTGTAGCATATACATAACCTCAATTGTTAACGTTTCTATTTGGGAATCTTTACATTTTTCTTTTGCTAAATTTAGTTGCTATCAATGCTTTAATTTTTCAGTTTAGGGTTGCTGGACGATATGAGTAGTGAAAAGCAGGAGTTTGAGTCAATGCCCGACTCATTCCTTGGGTTCTTTTTATAAGACTCATTTTCCTCCTACTGCTTTAGCCATTTTCTTCACTGCAGCTCAGATCAGTAGTTGGAGTTAATCAAGTGTCCATTTTATTTATTTTTTTTAATATATGAAATTTATTGTCAAATTGGTTTCCATACAACACCCAGTGCTCATCCCAAAAGGTGCCCTCCTCAATACCCATCACCCACCCTCCCCTCCCTCCCACCCCCCATCAACCCTCAGTTTGTTCTCAGTTTTTAAGAGTCTCTTATGCTTTGGCTCTCTCCCACTCTAACCTCTTTTTTTTTTTTCCTTCCCCTCCTCCATGGGTTCCTGTTAAGTTTCTCAGCCTCCACATAAGAGTGAAACCATTTGGTATCTGTCTTTCTCTGTATGGCTTATTTCACTTAGCATCACACTCTCCAGTTCCATCCACGTTGCTACAAAAGGCCATATTTCATTTTTTCTCATTGCCACGTAGTATTCCATTCTGTATATAAACCACAATTTCTTTATCCATTCATCAGTTGATGGACATTTAGGCTCTTTCCATAATTTGGCTATTGTTGAGAGTGCTTCTATAAACATTGGAGTACAAGTGCCCCTATACATCAGTACTCCTGTATCCCTTGGATAAATTCCTAGTAGTGCTATTGCTGGGTCATAGGGTAGGTCTATTTTTAATTTTCTGAGGAACCTCCACACTGCTTTCCAGAGTGGCTGCACCGATTTGCTTTCCACCAACAGTGCAAGAGGGTTCCCGTTTCTCCACATCCTCTCCAGCATCTATAGTCTCCTGATTTGTTCATTTTGGCCACTCTGACTGGCATGAGGTGATATCTGAGTGTGGTTTTGATTTGTATTTCCCTGATAAGGAGCGACGTTGAACATCTTTTCATGTGCCTGTTGGCCGTCCGGATGTCTTCTTTAGAGAAGTGTCTATTCATGTCTTCTGCCCAATTCTTCACTGGGTTGTTTGTTTTTTGGGTGTGGAGTTTGGTGAGCTCTTTACAGATTTTGGATACTAGCCCTTTGTCTGATATGTCATTTGCAAATATCTTTTCCCATTCCGTTGGTTGTCTTTTAGTTTTGTTGGTTGTTTCCTTTGCTGTGCAGAAGCTTTTTATCTTCATAAGGTCCCAGTAATTCACTTTTGCTTTTAATTCCCTTGCCTTTGGGGATGTGTCGAGTAAGAGATTGCTACGGCTGAGGTCAGAGAGGTCTTTTCCTGCTTTCTCCTCTAAGGTTTTGATGGCTTCCTGTCTCACATTCAGGTCCTTTATCCATTTTGAGTTTATTTTTGTGAATGGTGTGAGAAAGGGGTCTAGTTTTAACCTTGTGCATGTTGCTGTCCAGTTTTCCCAGCACCATTTGTTAAAGAGGCTGTCTTTTTTCCATTGGATGTTCTTTCCTGCTTTGTCAAAGATGAGTTGGCCATACGTTTGTGGGTCTAGTTCTGGGGTTTCTATTCTATTCCATTGGTCTATGTGTCTGTTTTTGTGCCAATACCATGCTGTCTTGATGATGACAGCTTTGTAGTAGAGGCTAAAGTCTGGGATTGTGATGCCTCCTGCTTTGGTCTTCTTCCTCAAAATTACTTTGGCTATTTGGGGCCTTTTGTGGTTCCATATGAATTTTAGGATTGCTTGTTCTAGTTTTGAGAAGAATGCTGGTGCAATTTTGTTTGGGATTACATTGAATGTGTAGATAGCTTTGGGTAGTATTGACATTTTGACAATATTTATTCTTCCAATCCATGAGCAGGGAATGTCTTTCCATTTCTTTAAATCTTCTTCAATTACCTTCATAAGCTTTCTATAGTTATCAGCATACAGATCTTTTACATTTTTGGTTAGATTTATTCCTAGGTATTTTATGCTTCTTGGTGCAATTGTGAATGGGATCAGTTTCTTTATTTGTCTTTCTGTTGCTTCCTTGTTAGTGTATAAGAATGCAACTGATTTCTGTACATTGATTTTGTATCCTGCAACTTTGCTGAATTCATGTATCAGTTCTAGCAGACTTTTGGTGGACTCTATCGGATTTTCCATGTATAATATCATGTCATCTGCAAAAAGCGAAAGCTTGATTTCATCTTTGCCAATTTTGATGCCTTTGATTTCCTTTTGTTGTCTGATTGCTGATGCTAGAACTTCCAGCACTATGTTAAACAACAGCGGTGAGAGTGGGCATCCCTGTCGTGTTCCTGATCTCAGGGAAAAAGCTCTCAGTTTTTCCCCATTGAGGATGATGTTAGCTGTGGGCTTTTCATAAATGGCTTTTATGATCTTTAAGTGTGTTCCTCCTATCCCGACTTTCTCAAGGGTTTTTATTAAGAAAGGGTGCTGGATTTTGTCAAAGGCCTTTTCTGCATCGATTGACAGGATCATATGGTTCTTCTCTTTTTTTGTGTTAATGTGATGTATCACGTTGATTGATTTGCGAATGTTGAACCAGCCCTGCATCCCAGGAATGAATCCCACTTGATCATGGTGAATAATTCTCTTTATATGCTGTTGAATTCGATTTGCTAGTATCTTATTGAGAATTTTTGCATCCATATTCATCAGGGATATTGGCCAGTAGTTCTCTTTTTTTACTGGGTCTCTGTCTGGTTTAGGAATCAAAGTAATACTGGCTTCATAGAATGAGTCTGGAAGTTTTCCTACCCTTTCTATTTCTTGGAATAACTTGAGAAGGATAGGTATTATCTCTGCTTTAAACGTCTGGTAGAACTCCCCTGGGAAGCCATCTGGTCCTGGACTCTTATTTGTTTGGAGATTTTTGATAAATGATTCAATTTCTTCGCTGGTTATGGGTCTGTTCAAGCTTTCTATTTCCTCCTGATTGAGTTTTGGAAGAGTGTGGGTGTTTAGGAATTTGTCCATTTCTTCCAGGTTGTCCAATTTGTTGGCATATAATTTTTCATAGTATTCCCTGATAATTGTTTCTATCTCTGAGGGATTGGTTGTAATAATTCCATTTTCATTCATGATTTTATCTATTTGGGTCATCTCCCTTTTCTTTTTGAGAAGCCTGGCTAGAGGTTTGTCAATTTTGTTTTTGTTTATTTTTTCAAAAAACCAACTCTTGGTTTCGTTGATCTGCTCTACAGTTTTTTTTAGATTCTATATTGTTTATTTCTGCTCTGATCTTTATTATTTCTCTTCTTCTGCTGGGTTTAGGCTGCCTTTGCTGTTTGCTTCTATTTCCTTTAGGTGTGCTGTTAGGTTTTGTATTTGGGATTTTTCTTGTTTCTTGAGATAGGCCTGGATTGCAATGTATTTTCCTCTCAGGACTGCCTTCGCTGCGTCCCAAAGCGTTTGGATTGTTGTATTTTCATTTTCGTTTGTTTCCATATATTTTTTAATTTCTTTTTTTTTTTTTTTCAACGTTTATTTATTTTTGGGACAGAGAGAGACAGAGCATGAATGGGGGAGGGGCAGAGAGAGAGGGAGACACAGAATCGGAAACAGGCTCCAGGCTCTGAGCCATCAGCCCAGAGCCCGACGCGGGGCTCGAACTCACGGACCGCGAGATCGTGACCTGGCTGAAGTCGGACGCTTAACCGACTGCGCCACCCAGGCGCCCCTTTAATTTCTTCTCTAATTGCCTGGTTGACCCACTCATTCGTTAGTAGGGTGTTCTTTAACCTCCATGCTTTTGGAGGTTTTCCAGACTTTTTTCTGTGGTTGATTTCAAGCTTCATAGCGTTGTGGTCTGAAAGTATGCATGGTATAATTTCAATTCTGGTAAACTTATGAAGGGCTGTTTTGTGACCCAGTATATGATCTATCTTGGAGAATGTTCCATGTGCACCCGAGAAGAAAGTATATTCTGTTGCTTTGGGATGCAGAGTTCTAAATATATCTATCAAGTCCATCTGATCCAATGTCTCATTCAGGGCCCTTGTTTCTTTATTGACCGTGTGTCTAGATGATCTATCCATTTCTGTAAGTGGGGTATTAAAGTCCCCTGCAATTACCACATTCTTATCAATAAGGTTGCTTATGTTTATGAGTAGTTGTTTTATATATTTGGGGGCTCTGGTATTCGGCGCATAGACATTTAAAATTGTTAGCTCTTCCTGATGAATAGACCCTGTAACTATTATATAATGTCCTTCTTCATCTCTTGTTACAGCCTTTAATTTAAAGTCTAGTTTGTCTGATATAAGTATGGCTACTCCAGCTTTCTTTTGGCTTCCAGTAGCATGATAAATAGTTCTCCATCAAGTGTCCATTTTAGAGAAGTGACTGTGCACCCTAAATTTATGCAGGGGATTCTTTTCTGATGCATCTTTATGAACAAGCCTCAAGTCTAAGTGTCCATCATTGGAGACACTAAATCTGATCCTTTATTATGTAGTCCCTTCTTTTAAGCCCTCCCCCAATTTCTGAATTCACCTCATAGTTTTGTGTTTTCCCTTTGTATTTGCCATCTAGTGATGTCTTTCTCCTGCCTTCAATGCAAATTTTGTATTTATGTGTTAATTTTGTTATATTGTACACTTTCATATGTGTTTTATGGGAGAGAGAATTTTCTCTGACGCTTCAGCCTCTGTCCAGACTTTTTAAAGAATAAAATTCATTCTCTTTAGGTTGGCTCTTAGGCTCCACGACTGACCCTTTGCCTCTCTACTCCATTCTATCATACTGTACTCATCAGAATGAATTTCACTCCAAATAGATGAGTATCTTCAATTTTTCTTTGTTTATGATGTCTTCTAAAGGAGGAATTTTATCCCACAGTGGTATCTATTTTGGCTTCATTCTCTTTGCAGCCTCTTTCTGAATACTTCAGTTCGCTGTCTACAATCTTAAAATGTCTATTATCTATACTTTACATAAAAATGCATATTACATACTACATTTATATTAACTATTATGAGCATATAGTTGGTATGATGATAGCAATACCAGAGAAAGATGTAATGATGTAACACTATTTCTGAATTTGTTATTATTATTACACAAAGAAAGCTTTGGCAAAAGCCTTTACCATGCTTTCCTTAAGTTTACAAATTCTCTTAAGATGCCTCCAATTAAGAGATCCAGAAAGAGATGAAGGAAAAATTTTATAATTCTTAATTTTTCAAAATAAATATTAAATAATATTTTAAGACTGTGAGCACTGTCATTAGTTTCTCTGGAGAAAAAATGATTTACAGAGTCAGTAAACAAATAACTACAAACCCTTTAATTGTTCCCTATTTATCCTTGCAGGAAATCTCAACAACTTTTAACTTTCCTTCAAGACAATATATTTCAAAAATAATCACTGTGTACAGATATTTCTGTTTTTGTCCCTTGTTACCGACACTTGAAAAAAGTGAGTACCATTGTTTCCCAAAGTAATTTAAAAACTGTATTGTCCACACAACCTCTATATCACTAGTTGTTAAAAAGCAGTGATGCCACAAAAGACAGGATTTGATTGTGTAAGCCAGTACTGAGGGCTTACTTAATATTCTTCTTCCAAATAATCATGTTTTTAAAATCAATAGGATGTTTCCATAATATGAAATAATTTTAAGAGTTTTATGTTAACATTCACTTTTTATGTATAATTTTTCCTCACTTGATAATGATCTTCTTCATTGGTCATAGGCATCCTATCTTGTGGGCATAGATAATCCTAATATCTTCCTGTCTGCTAATTTCCTTTAATGTAAAATGCAGAGTGAACCAAGATGTGTTGCGGTTGTTTTGTCACCTGGCTCTCCACAGAATCACCAAAAGATATATAAAGCTTCCGTTCAGGGCTTCAAGTAAGAGTTATGATATCCTGTACACCAGCTTCAAGAAAGCCAGAACTCTGGAGGGTGAAGCCTAACTGATTTTCTCCAGTACATTAATCAAAGCACCTTTGACAACTAGAATTATGTTGTTATCATGTGAGGCACTCAAATTCTTCTTAATTCCCAGGTGGCATTTCACTATTCTGAAGAAGCGACAGATGAAAGAAACCTTAGTTAAGATATCAAAGGGAATAAAAATGGTAAAATATTTCTGATCAGCCATACATTAAATAACAACTTGACTTTCAAAACCAAACACTAATGTTGCATATCCTGTCTACAATCTCTTGCAGAAAAAAACAAAAAAAAAATGTTTTATGCTACCTGTTTATTATAAGCATTAAAATTATGTATATATTCTTATAAAGTTAAGTTTTATTTTTTTGTAATGTTTGTAACCCCCCAATAAATCAATAGCATATACCAAAACATTGGTTAATATTTGATATTTGACTGGTTAATTTGATATTTGATTCATTTTTTTTTTAAGTTTATTTATTTATTTTGAGAGAGATGGAGACAGCGCAAGTGGGAAGGGGGCAGAAAGAGAGGACGACAGAAAATTCCAAGCAAGCTCTGCACTATCCACACAGAGCCCAATGCGGGGCTCGAACTGACGAAACTGTGAGATCATGACCTGAGTCAAAACCAAGGGGTGGACACAACTGACTGAGCCACCCAAACTCCCCATACATTCATTCATTCTTAATGAAAGTAATTAAAAATGGAAAAAAAAATTATGGATTCAAACACACAAAGAAGCCCAGTAGTAGTATCAGACTTCAGAAAATTTAGAGAACCAAATAATTGCTGCAAGATTGAACTTTAGTATTTTTGTGTTTAGTGTGAATTAGAAAGTTTAGATGTTCTGAGTTATGCTTATTGAACCTGACCTATGTTATTAACTGAGTCCTAACTGGGATACCAGACTGTGATCCCTTGCCTCTGATGCACTAATTTTGGATCACAACTTACTGAATCCTAAAGTCTGGACATCTAGAGATCTGCCTGCATTTTTGTTTTATTTATACTTACTTACTGCTATTATTGCAAATCTAAACTTCTGGATTTCCAGGACAAAACAAGGCCGGGGTAAGGGACTATAAGTAGTTAAATTCAGGCAATACTGTGAAGGAAAATGCAAAAACCCAAATGCTATTATACATTTGCCAAGTAATAATAATAATCATCATAATAATCCTAAATAGTATTGAAAGAAAAATGATCGCTTATCTGATCAAAATCAATGCTATATCAAATCCAGAAGTTGGACTATAATTGCTGGCTTTTAGACAAGAGGTCTGTACAACAATCTGTAGGTAGTATAACTAAGTTAATAAAAGTTAAAAAAAAATGTGATCAAAACTAAACAACACCAATCTCATTGTATTATGCTCATGTGCCTCCTGCTTTGTCCCTTACTTTAAACATATCAGCAAAATAGTTATTGCAAAGGATTAAATGTCCAAGGTACAGTTGCTCTAAACTATGAGCAACTTCTAGCTCTGAATAAGCTAGAAGTATTCAGTGCATATCAATCATTATAAAATTTCTACTTCTTCACAAAATATCATTACTTTGTTGCCTAATTCTAATTAATTAGTATGAGGTTTAAGATTTAATACAGTAAATTAAATTCTCTATTTTTCCTGCAAATTTATCAATCCCTAACTTCTAAAGACATAGTTAACCCATATTATCCTGATTTACTTTCTAAGATTTCACAATCTATAAATGGAATATTTACATTTTAGTTTAAATTTCCTAATTTTATCCAGGGAAAAATCTAAATTATGTAAACATGTTCATGCCTAAGATCTTGGCGATAGTGAGATTAGCATCATCTCTATCAGGTAAAACTGCTAGTTTTCCTTATAGTGTTAATATTCTATATTACAAAATAGAATTTTGTGAATCAGTGGACATTCCAGAGTCATTGTGCTATGCTGCATATTTTATATAAATAGGTATTTCTTTTGTAAAATCAAATTATATTTTACTCAAATTTTAACTATTTTGTTACAAATAATTTTCAATCTATTTTAATTACACCATCCAGAAAAATACTGTAAATATTTCTACCCTCTTTTTCTCTACCAGGTCCCTCAAAAACTGCAAGTAAGAAAAGTAACAGCTACCACCATGGTTAATGTTGAAATATTGAACTTTTTCTCCAGAAAACAGCAAACAAGGTGAATATCTGTACACTTAACTATTTGTAAACAACAATGAACTTAAGATACTAGCCATTTCTACAGAGTAAGAAAATGAGAAGAATAAACTCAAAAAGTAAGCATACTCAATTTTAGATGGCATGATTGTTAATGTTGTAATAAGTCAAACAACAATGAACTTGAGATACCAGCCATTTCTACAGAGTAAGAAAATGAGAAGAATAAACTCAAAAAGTAAGCATACTTAATTTTAGATGGCATGATTGTTAATGTTGTAGTAAGTCATAATGGTGTAATAAGTCATAAGTGCACGGTACTAATAGATAGGATAAGCCAATTGAGCAAGGTCATAGAATACAAGTTTAATATACAAAAATTGAAAATACTTTTAAATTCTAGCAATGAACCATAACAAATAGCATCCAAAATATAAGATATTTATAAATTTTCCAAAATAATATATGCATTTTAGAAATAAATAGCAGAAATAGATAACCATAAATGATAAATTTGACTTATTTAAATTTAAATTAGCCTTCTGCTCATTAAAAGATATTTTAAATTTATATATATTTTTTTCATTTTACAGTTTATGATTTTTGTGTTCTCCTTCAAAAATCTTTGCATCTCCCCAAATCACATAGATGCCAGATATAAGTCTGAGAAAATCTCTTTATATTCCTGGTTTGCTGACAGTTTTACTAGAAATGACTGTTAAAAGCTCTGTCAGTAGAAATTTTTTGTTGTTTTTAGAATGATTTAATTAAACTGATTGACTTTTTCATTGTTAATCAACTTTTCATTTTTCACATAAATTCTACCTTGCCTTGACATTTTATCTTTTAAAAAATATTGATGGATCTTTTTATGGTCAGTATTTTAATAAAATATGTAAGCCTTTATTTTTGATTAATCTTAGTGTGTAATTTTATTTCCCTTATAATGTCTTAGTATAAGTTTTTACAATAGGATTATGCTAACCTCATAGAATAAGGTGAGAATGTTCTTCTGTAATTTTCAAGTTGTTTTCATGTGAAATAATTTAACTTCCTTTAACTTAAAACTTTCTTACTAATGAATTGAGGACTTTATTAGAGAGTAACTAACCTTAATGGATATATGTCAGCGCTATTTCACAGTGAATTTTTCACATTCATTGTGTTATGAAAACTGCTAAAGAAATAAAAAAAAAAAAAACAAATTAGAAGAAAGCAGGCTATATGAAAAAGTCCAAATTTATGTAATCATTTTAGGTAAGTGTATACCTAAGAAGCACAGAAACTGGGTGCTATATATAGGCTAGAAGTTTCTAATCTACCATGAGATAATAAAAGAAAGATATGCCTTTGACAAGAGATTGATTAGTCCCAAACAGGTTGGAAAATCCATCCTTCCCTAAGAACCTTCTCTGGTAAGAAGCATCGTCAGTTGAGGTTGGTCTTTTTTATAATTATACCACAGATAATTATACCACAACCCTAGTGGAATTGTTAATCAGAGTCAGATTCGGGCAATTTGCTTCAAATCACAAACGATAATAATAAGTAGGTGTTTCCAGAAGAAAATGATACATGTGCCAGAAAAGAGGAATATGACTATAAATAATAAAACATTCATTGGTTATGATACAGATACACACACTTATTTTTTTATTAATGTTTATTCTTATTTTGAGAGCAACAGAGCACAAGCGGGGCAAGGGCAAAGAGAGGGAGACACAGAATCATAAGCAGGCTCCAGGCTCTGAGCTGTCAGCACAGAGCCCAATGTGGGGCTCGAACTCATGAACCGCAAGATCATGACCTGGGCCAAGGTCGGATGCTTAACCGACTGAGCCACCCAGGCGCCCCTACACACACTTATTTTTATATTTAATGTAAGTATTAGGATAGCTAGTAGTAATATGAAATAAAATGTGAAACATCTCTATTTTACCTTTTATGTTACTTATTTTTAATAGTCATGGAATCTGAATATCTCAAAAAAATAAAGATGACAGATTTTAAATTTTGGATAAAACAGGGGAACCTGGGTGATTTAGTCAGTTAAGCATCCAACTTCGGCTCAGGTCATGATCTTGCGGTTTGTGGGTTCAAGCCCCACGTTGGGCTATGTGCTGACAGCTCAGAGCCTGGAACCTGCTTCACCTTCTGTGTCTCCCTCTTTCTGAGGCCTTCCCCCACTTATACTCTGTCTCTCTCTCTCTCAAAAGTAACATTAAAAAAATTGGGGGTAAAACAGGTCATCTATTTTATCCTTCTGAAAGACTAAAATGGCTTGTCCACATCTGTTAACAAATGACACAATCCATTCATTAGCACAAATGAATCCTGATCATTTTGCTCTAATTCTACTTATTTTTCATTCCATCAAACACATTTAATGTGAGAACAAAATCTAAAAGACATTTCTAAAGGGATAAAAGCAGTTGCAATTCTCTAAATTCAACAAACATTTGCACATATGAGCTATGCGGAAACGTGTCAGGGTGGCAAAATTTCCTTAAACTTCCAAAACCTGCATAATATTATTTTTAATAATACAATATATACATAAGGGTGATGGCAAACGATAAAAGGAACAGAACACATACTTGAAAAAGAATTCATATTGCTTCTTGGTGTGCTCCACTTGTCTCCAATTTCAAGATACTAAAACTAGTTGCTGAGAATAGTTTTAATTTTATTCAGCACTGTAAGGTGTAAAAGACACTAAAACTAGTTGCTGAGAAGAGTTTTAATTTTATTCAGCACTGTAAGGTGTAAAAAGTCAGAGTGACTAGATCTCTCCCTCCCTATTATTTAATGAGTTTGAATTCTCTTCAGTCAGTTCTGTTCTATGTTCTTCCTTTTCAACACTAGCTCTTAAGGTCAGTTCTTTTAGTGCTATCTTTCGATTTTATAATAAAAGAGCAGATGTTTTCTAAAACTGGTATTCACAAGACTGAATTTATTATAATAGTAGGAAAAAAGGTGTGGCTACCACCTGAAGCCTTGTTCTTAGAAATTTACACTCTGACACTGATGCAGTACTTTTAAAGAAAAAAAAAAGTCATAAGTCAAAGATTACCATAGTCATTACTGGCATTATACCAAAGTTGTATTTCAAGATGTAAACCAAGCGGGTGCAACTAGATGCTAATGAGTAGTATCTACAAAGGTTAAATATAAATACATATAATTATAGCTTTTTTGTGACAAGAAATTATTACTTTCTTTCTTACCCACAAGACATATCTCTCAAATAACAAACTGAAATGAAAGTATATTTATTCTGCAATCATAACAGGACTAGGAAATGTACAATTATGGTTAAGTGTTTGGAACATTTTGAATATTCATGGCTACAGCCTATAGATAGGATTAATTTTTTCAAACCAATGAAGTTCTGTATAATAGTATATTTGCATTCCGAAATTTTAAACTGGTGCTGAGAGAAAATATACATATTTTTTGTTTCTGTCAAATTTATAATATGAACAATCAGTGAAAAGTCTTAGAAAAATCATCTAGTATTAAGGCAAAGTCTATAATGAGGTATTTTGAAGCAAGACTGCCAAAGTATACTTATTTTATAAGGATAAATTATAAATTATTTCTGCATAATAAATATAATCTGTAATTTAATATTATATTAGGTACCCTGTGTTGATTGTGAAAATACAAGTCACATTATTGAGTTGATAATAAATAGGTATTCTTTTTTTTAATGTTTATTTATTTTTGAGAGAGAGAGTGCAAGCGTGGGAGGGGCAGAGACAGATGGCCAGAGGATCCAAAGCAGGCTCCCAGCTGATGGCAGCTAGCCCAATGTGGGGCTGGAACTCAGGAACTAGGAGATCATGACCTCAGCCTAGTCAGACACTCAACCAACTGAGCCACCCAAGGTGTCCTTATAATATAAGGTATTCTTTAATAAGTTCTAGATTTTAGCACAGAATGGATACTATCAGCAATATAATAAACATGAAAGATCTTTAGATAATGTTAAGTGAAAAAAATGATGAAAATTGGATTTATTTTATAATTAATACGAATAAAAACCCACATATACATATTCACGGACAAAAGGATTTGATATTAAAAAGAGATGAAAAGTTTACAATTTGTAATAAATGTATTGTTTTATTTTTCTCAATTTATTACCATAATTTTGAAAAATTAATTTATTCTGAAAAACAAATTTAGTAGGTATTTTGAAGACAATAAGAGACCAATATTTAATAACAGATCCCATGAAAATTAAAGTAAAGAAGTGAGAGCTGAGGGGTAATCTTCAGTAACTAAATTCTGCTAATCATTTAGTACTTATTGACTGTGAAGATAGGACAATTGTTGTTCAGCAGTAACATTCAGCATGGGAACTTAATTTGGTTTGGGCTTGCAATTTTTTTTCAGGTAAATGTAATGTATTAAAAAGGCAAATTCCCTAAAATTGTTCCATTTTCTGAATTTTTAGTTTACAATGCATAATTTTATTTAACCAAAACAAATATAAATATAAACCAGTTTAAATTCCTAACATGGATTATAAGGCACTATAAAATTTAGTTCCCTGCAAATCTGTGGTCTCTTCACCGCTCACTTTTCCCACTGAGATCCAGCCATACCTCTTTGTTCACTTTGCTTTTCTTTGAATCCTGCAAGTTTGTGCCTGCTTGTGTGTGTGTGTGTGTGTGTGTGTGTGTGTGTGTGTGTGTATCTGCTGGTAGTTAAGAAATGTGTAACAATTCCCAAGTTGGTTTGGCTACAACAGGCCAGCAACAGGGATCCTGTGCTGATAGAAATGTTCTGTATCACGACTGTATCAATGCCAATATCCTGGAAAACTACAGTTTTGCAAGGTATTTC